>NC_133333.1:184291188-184917855 GCF_042186555.1 Aquarana catesbeiana
TTTCACTTCCTCCTCCCTGGCCGCGGCCCATCGCATCATTTCCTGTTTGCAATGCCTTCTGGGAAGGGGCAGGAACTTCCTCTGACACTGCCGTTGCTATGGAAACCTGACCTGAAACCTATTACACTGCTTGTGCTGCACTGAGCATGTGCGAGATCTGCAAGGATGAGATCCAGGAAGAAATACAGTCTGGCTTTAGATGCCCAAACTTAAGATGGCCACGGCCTGCTGTAAGTTTATAAAATAACAAACTACTGCTATAAACTAACAAAACAGACCTTAGTTTACAGACTAACTTTACTAGAATACATTAAGCTTGTGTATTATAGGGGTATTTTTATTTAAAAAGTATAATTTCGGCCGGAACACCACTTTAAATCCAATTTGACTTTCCCAGTGCTTCTCTCCCAGTGGCCAGGAGGCGTGGGAACAGTACAAGTGGAAAGACACTGATTTTAAGGGATGAAGCAAACCGCATTTGGTGGAACTAAGCACCTGTTGATTAAAAATCAGCATTGCTTTCTCCCATGCCCAAGATGGATCAGATTACAGAGTAAATAGGCTTGCGATAAATATCAAGGTTTGGTTTTATTTTTTTTAAAGGTGTCATGGCAATTTACGTTCAAGATTAGTAGTTGATCAATCCTGATTATACTAGGCAAACAACTAAGTTATTGCATGCTATTTCACATGATTTTATGGGCCTAGTTACATCTCGTGCAGTTTATATAAGCCACTGTGTATTTAGTCCTGTTTATATTATTCAAGTCATTTCTCTTACATTTACAGTATGTAAACTTGTATACATAACCTATACAAGTGTATTTTGTGTTTTTACTGATCTGATATCCAATATACTAGATATTATTTATGTTACAGCTTTGACCTCCTTGAATGTCAGCAGATTTGTGATAACAGAGTATGGTTAGTCATGTGTTGGGTGAGAAGTGCAGAAGTGTAGCCTGGGAACTTCGCCATTGTATTATCTTTCCATCACCTTCATTATATCACTAAATTGTACACAAGTATATAAGCTAATAGGTTGTGTACAGATAGCTGATTGGTTATAACCAACCACAGCCACACAGTGCCATTACATGAAGGACCTTTACTATGGGTCATAGATTGATTTACCTACTGTATTCATTTTCTGAAAGTTTCTAGGAACCCTGTTGTAGGTTTGTGGAGCCAATTTCACTCCTGGCAATAAACATATGTAAAGATGGATAGAGTAATGTTTAATTGAGGGGCTTGTCATTCTAAGACCAAGCTAGCACATTTAATAGCTAAGGGATGGTGTGTTAGACCCCTTTCACACTGAGGCGGGTTTCAGGCATTTTAGCACTAGAAAGAGCACCAGCAAAGCGCCTGAAAACCGCCTCCCATTCATTTCAGCGTGACTATTCACACTGGGGCGGTGCGCTTGTGGACATTGGGAAAAGTCCTGCAAGCAGCATCTTTGGGGCAGTTTGGGAACACTGTATACAGCATTCTTTGGGAGCACTGTATACAGCACTCCCAAAATGCCCTGGCCATTGAAATGAATGGCCAGCGCTTCCAAAGCACCTAAAAAGCGATTTGGAAGCGCCACAACATGGTTGCTTTTAACCCCTTCTTCGGCTGCTAGTGGGAGTTACAAGCGTCCAATAGCGGCCAAAAAGCGCTACTTAAAACAGCGGTAAAGCACCACCAAAACAAGCAACGCTTTACCGCTAACGCTCGGTGGCCCCAGTGTGAAAGGGGTCTTAATGTTGAAGACAGTTAATACATACACACTAGTGCCAGTTTGGCTTGGGGCCAATGAACCTATAAAGCTGGCCATGCACGGTTATTTTTATATTTCTTTGATGAGGTGGATGGAGGAACCCACCCCCCCTTCCCCCTTTCGGAATATTGTGTTCTGACAGCGGCACCCAATCAATGGAAATTTTTCCAACATGTCCCTTCGACGTATGGAAGTAAATCAACTAAACAATCAACTTCTGCCTAACAGAGGAGCCCACACATTGATCACATTTTGTCTAGTCTCTGATGGACTGGCCAAATATCAATCAGTGTATGGCCAGCTGAAGTTTGTATTTGAACCCACAGCACTAAGCCCACGTTCACATCGGGCCAATTTGGCATGCGATTTGACATGTCAAATCGCATGCCAAATTGGCGGCTATTGTGGCGCCGCACCAATTCCCAAAGTAGTTCCTGTACTACTTTTGGTGACTTCAGGGGCAATTTAAATAGACATCTGTGCATGAACCCGCACAGATGTCTGTCAAATCGCCCCCAAAGTCAGACTGCATTGCCAGTTAGAAATCTTGCATGTTCAGCTGAACTCGCACAATTTCTAACCCAAATCAGTGTTAACCTGGGCTAAGGCTGGGTTCACACTTGTGCGATCACAGACATTGCATGTGATTTGCACCGCATTGCTGTGCAGATCACATGCAATGTCTGTGCGATGTGAATTTAGCCATACAAACTGTATGGCTGAAATCGTATCACTTTCGCACCAAATTGGTGCAGGACCCTTTTTTTGGTCTGCACTGGAACCGGATCACATGGGTGTTCACACTTATGCGATCCAATTCCTGCACCACTTCACAGTTCGCACTGCGATCTGTAAACCATTCTGGGGGTGTCATTTCCTTTTTTTTTTTTCAATTCTTTTATGTAGACAGAGGCCAAAGACAGGATTGATAACATCAAAGCAGTAAGAATACAGTACATGTTGGGTACTATGTCACAAAATAACGTTGCCAAATATCGAAGGGTGTAGTAGAGACCACACACATAACTGGAATCGGTACCATACCCTGCACCCCTCGCCTGCATCTATAAATGATAAGCATTGTATGTCTATGAAGGTAGTGGGAGGCCAATTTTGCAGAACCATAAGATAACAAGAGAGGATTCCGCAGATCCTGTCTCAACCGGTTTTCTCTTTTTCCTTAAAACTGGAAAAGGAAGAGGGAGGAAAGTGGGGCTTTAGATGCCCTTAAAGTAGACTGAAAAAAAGGAGGGGGAGAAGGCGGAAAGGGGGAAAAAAGGGGGGAAGAGGGAGGGAAGAGGAGGGAAGGGAAGCATAGGGGTTACGGATGTACAAAGTGTCTAAGAATTATGAGATGGAATGATTTATTCGATTGCCATTGAAAGTCACAAATCACTCACGAGAGATATATTTTGAGATTAGTCGGCAGTATCAATTTTGAACAAGCCTTTCCATCATCAGAGTAGACGAACATGTTCCACAGAATCCAAGTTTTGAAGTATCGTTCGTGCTGGTGTCTTGATGAAAGGACAAGGTCCTCCATTTTATTTATCTCCTACACCTTCCGTAGCCAAAGGCCAATAGTCAGTGGATGCGGGGATTTCCAATTGAGAGGGATACACAGCTTGGCAGTGTCAAGGAGGTGGCAAATAGTAGATTTCTTGTAGACTTTTTCTGGGATATTGGAGGCATGGAGAAGACAGAAGGCTGGGTCATCTGGGATTGGTCTCTCCGTGAATTTTCGTATAGAGTGACGGATCGTTTTCCAGAAGTTCTCTAGTTTGGTGCATGACCAGAAAATGTGTAGGAGTGTTCCTTTTTCTCTCTGGCATCTCCAGCAGCAGTCTGATGTTGAGGGAGAAAACGTATGCAACAATGATGGTGTCCGGTACCACCTGGACAGAATATGGTGTTTCTGGTTCGGACTGAGGGAGCTGATGATTGTCTGGGGGAGTAATCAGTATATTATAATTGATCGAGAGGGTGTGTGGCAGAGTTTGGGTATTGGAACAGTACTCTTCAAAAACAGTAAGAGGTTGGTCAAAGTTCTCAGGAGGGGGCAGCGGTTTTAAAAGTGGCGGAGTTGGAAAGGTCTCCAGAAGTTCAGTCGAAAGGGGTCGGCAGAGTCCGTAAGGGCAGGCAACGACGGCTAGTGTCCTGCTGTGAGGAAGTGAGCAGCTTGGAACCGTCCTGACTAGTGACAGTAGTTTCCTGTGTATTCGCGGCTGTTTATGGGCCCAAATAAAATCAATAAACATACTCTGTGCTTGTTTAAAATAGCTGGTAGGGATGGAAATTGGTAGAGCTTGGAAGAGGTATACAAATTTAAATTAATTTAAATTAAAAATTAAATCAACTCCTATTTTTATTAAACACACTTTCATATTATTAATAAAGACATTGTAATGACATGAAATATTATAAACATCTCTAAGAAACATAAAAAGCCCATCTAAGGATGGGTAATTTTTTTCATTCAACCAGCAGGTTGAACACAAAAAAATGAACAGATTCCTCCATCCACACAAGGGAGGTGTGAGACTCCTCCATGGTCAAAATGCACTGCTCAGCAACTGCAGCCGATCAAGAAAAGTATTCCAACATTCCCATTCGGTAGAAGCAGTTCTAACGATTGACTTCTTTCCAGCAGGGGTGGCCACACATGGATTAAAATACATTCAGGTTCCTGCTGAACCAGCCCTAATTCGATGCATCTATGGCCAGCTTTACATATCAGTTTTGGATTGACTGACCCTTTGAAAACAACGCTGAGATAGTAAAGCAGCCATCTGAGATTTTAAATAACAAATCAAGGCAACACGTGAAACAATTACATTTCAATTAAATTAAAGAGAAACTAATGTCCTCCTGAAAAAACTGCAAGGTTAAATTAATAGAAATAGACTTTCTGACTGCTATTGTGGTACAGTTAGAAAGTTGGCTTTATTTCTCTTGATTTGAGATAATAGAGCTTGTATCCTGAGAGCACCTAACAGGGTCCCTGGGAGCATACCACCTGAAGTCTCAAAACTGGCAGATTGGTGCACTACAATATGCTTGGATGAAAAACTGAAGTAATTGTTGTCAATTCATATAATAAATAAAGAACCTGTATGTAATTATAGGATCAGGTTGGTTGTACTCTTTGTATGCATCTCAAAATTTAATTCATAATTTTGATTAAATGTAACTTTTAACCGTTGTGGTTTTCTAAGGAAAGAAAAAACACCCAAAACTCCTTCTGACTTTATTGTTTTCATAAGACCTAGGGAGTATTGAAATTAGCATGAAGGTCAGAGCCATAGTACGTGATTTTGTAGTGATTTTCTGGATACCTGCAGGCATCAGTGTAATGAATGACATCTTAATTAGTAATGCTCGGCTAATTAGCAATTGACATAATCATCACCCTTTATTACATGCATTCTTTCATTCGATCTGTGCTTTTCTCAGTCTTTTTATTCATCAGTCAGATTCATAACACACAATTCTTTGGCTTTGCATTCCCGATAATATTTTTGTATGGGATAATTAGCCTGTACAGTGCTGAGATGAATGACAAGATTGATCTGAGTCACCATCAGTCACCCTTGTGACCAAAAAGGAGCACAGACAAAAGAAGACCTCTCGCTGTTTAATAAATCACAGCATGGACCTCCATCCATTGTGCCCAAGTGGGCTATCAATCAGAGGTGACATGCCAGGACCCTGTCCTGAATCACTCACTAAGATCAGTCCTCCTGGTGGGTGACAACGTCTTATGGAAGCATCTTGGTGCTTTCTGCTCACCCAGATGTTATCCATGTGTTGAGATAAGAGTCACTCCTTTGGACATTGCCCAACATATGGAGCAAACTGGTTTCCTTTGGACCTTGAAAAAAATGACCAGATGCAAACAGCCCTATTTTGTCGTATTAGCACTTAATTATGGCTCAGTTTTTTCTGTTCTACAGCTGCTTCTAAAATTTTGTACAGCTTGTTCTCCTTCCCACCCCTGTCACAGAAACCCACACACGTTACAGCCCAATTGTACAATTCACAGGTGGAATTCTTCAAATATTTCCACGTGTGTGGGTACACGTAGAATGCAGAATAAAGCAAAAAACGTTTTATTTGTTAAATTCATGCTGCTTACAAATAACCAGCAGTGGAAAATAAGCAGTTCTTGCACCTTCTAAAACACATCTCTGCCTCTATATCAAAAATAAAATGGGATACTCCAGGTAACAATTTTAAGCCAATAAAGCAACCATTTTTGGAAAAAAGGGTTTGGAATAAAAAGTGGCTGTTTTAAGAACCCCTCTCAGTGTTACATGGTTTGTCCCAGCTGTCATTTTTTTTGGACAGCTTGGTCTGTATGTAAATTAAATTCATACACTAAAACTAGATGTTTTCTAGAATAAAACATTTTTCACTGTAAGGTCTCATTCTGTACACCTGTGCAAAGGACAGTATTCACCTGCATGGAATGCACAGGTGTTCCAAGAATCCGCATGTATGTAGCCTCATTCATGTCTGTTGGGACGCAGAAGCTGTATGAACACAGCCACTGGTTCCAATTTGACAGCTGCGTGGGTACGCGACGCGTCCCTGAATGCAAACAGAGACCAAAAGGTTCCTAACAAATGTCCACATATCTGTCCTTAACCCCTTCCTGCCCGGCCCATTCCAAAGGCGGGCGGGAGCCCTGTTATTCTGGGAGGACGTCATATGACGTCCTCCCAGGATTGCGCCTTGTGTGCTCTCTACAGGACACGCTCTGATGTGATCTGTCATCTGAAGACAGATCAGTGTACCGGTCCGCTTCTGGTACCATGTGAACACTGTGAACAATCACAGCAGACTACATGACAATTGTACACAATGAATGGCTTTGATTGTTATTGGCTACTATTGTGTTGATCAATGTAAATTGTGACATCACCTCCTGCAGGATCGGGCCGCGCTCCAGCACGATCTGTCACCTGCTGTGTCCACCAGACACAGCTGATGACAGATCACTATACTGGCCCACTGCCGGTACCATGTGATGGCTGTGGCCAATCACAGCAGATAACATGACAATTGTACACAATAAAAGGCTTTAACTTATGCCTTTCATTGTGTATTATTGTGATGAGCTCTGTGATTGGTCACAGTGATCACATGGTACAGACAGGGCTAATTACAGTCCATCTGTACAATGTGATTAGCTGGGGCCAATCACAGATAATCACAACAATACACACTGAATGAATCTATTTCATTCAGTAAAAATGGTTGTTTATAACAGCAATATTCACTATTATAAGCAATCATAGTAGGTAAAAAAAATTAAAAATCCTGATCACCTCCCCAGAGTAGTACAGTGTTATTACTATGGTAACACTGTATTGCTCTGGTCATAGTGTGTAAAAACAAATGTAAAACAACAAAAAAAAACGTAAAGAAAAAGATATTTAAAATATTGGAAAAAAAAATAATTTTTTTTTAAACATACTGTCACCAGTCAGTGTCCCTGATCACTGCCACACCCGTTGATCACACTGTACTGCACTAGTGATAGTATGTAAAAAATTGCAATAAATAAAAATACCACCAAAAGGAAACTATTTGTGTGAAATAAAATGATAACATTTTCATTTGGATACAGTGCTGCATGACTGCGCAATTGTCATTCAAAGTATGACAGAGCTGAAAGCACAATATTGGCCTGGGCAGGAAGGGGGTAAATGTGTTTGGTAGTGAGGTGGTTAAATATAGCAAAAATATAAAATATTACATAAAAATTTCACAGACATATTGGTAAATTTACACTTCAAATCAATCAATAAAAGACTAGTCATTATCAAAGCACATACTGTTGCATACTAAGTAAAAAAGTTCCTACAAAATCACAAAGTGCGTTTTTACATACAACTGGAATAAGTGCATAAATGCAGCTTTATATGAAATTTCTGTAATTCCCTAGCACTCATATGCTAGCCATACTCAGCTCCAGGGAAAGAAGAGCTGCACATTGATGAGGTCATTATAATCCAAGTTAATTGCACAGATAGCCATAGTAACAGTCCCTGCCTAGGGACTGCCCACTGACGCATTTTACCCAATATGACTTAGTCGTAAGAGAATATTCCATTCATACGGCTCCAATTGTGGCTGATTCTGCTGAATTGGCTATAATTCAAGCTGTGGGGGGCCCCTTTACGCTCGGCTCAACAAACCACCATACGTATTAATGGTGTAGTTCTCAACCTGTATGCTTCATTACGTTTCTTGTGCTACTTATCTTGGGAGAACACAGTAATAGATGTAGAAGACTCACAAATGTGTCTGAATGGTTATTCCAGCAAATGTCATCTTTTTCTTTGTCCAATTCTATTTTAGATTTGCCAAAACCATATAATATGAGGTCAAACGTAAACACGTTCAATTTGTATGCAGTCAGGCAGGCCCTTCCACTATTTAGTTAAAGGTAAATCTAAAGAAAATGTTATAATAAAGTAAAAAGTGCAGCGCTGAATGGCATGTGTATGAAACAAATATTAAATAGGTGTGACACCAACACAATGTGGGCACATAAATGCCGTGATGGAATTGGTTGTATGCCAATAAAGTGAATAAGTGCTAATACATCATATGTGCAAAATCAATGACTGAATAGCCACTGTGTATCTATAAACAAAGGTTAACACTACCACAATGTAAACACTTAAATGACAAAAATGGGTTTGATACCAATAATAAAGTGCATGCATACTAAAATAGCACAGTTGCAAAATCAATTGCTATTGGTCACAATAGGTTGAAATTGAAGGTTCTACTGATGTAGAAAAGTCCACCTTTATCCACATTGAATGTTCACATGACAAACTGAACAAATGCAAGGGAGACAGTAGTGGACAATCAAAAAAGAATAGAAGAGGCCTCCACATAGTGTAGATCGAAGATAAATGGATTTATTAAAACAAGAGTACTAACATCCTGATGATGATGTGTACAAATAAAATCAATATGATCACAAAGAAATCCAAAAAACAAGCGCAATGTACAGAGCTGACTGTCAGTAACCTGACATGTTTCGTCCTAAAGGACTTCAACTGGGGTATAGGCCAGCTCTCCCTCACTGCGCAAATATATAGAAGAGTGCAATAATCCAATTAGTAATTAAAACTGTATTAGTCCGTTCCCATCACTAAAAAATATCCGTCATGGCGGATAGGCGTGCGTTCCATGCCTCATACTGAGTGTCAGTGAGCGGAAATGCGCCTATCACATGACCTCCCACATGATACCCAAGCCCCGCTCTGGCCCGACTGTGAGGCGTTGATGCCACCCTTGACGTGCTAGCCAAGCCTCAATATGGTTCAATGTAAACTATTGTACGATCGCGATGATGCGATAATACCGTTAAGAATTAACGATTTCCAAAGCTGCGCAGACTTCTTATAGTTGCAAAAACAACACATCACTAATTCATATACTACCTTAGCCGGCCGAGGCTATGGGCTCTCATTGACTCTCAAGTCAAGTATAAATCACATGAATAAAAATGTACACATAATTGACATAAGAGCAAAATCAGCCTAACAAAGTACATGTTATACCTTACCACCATAATGTGAGTGTAGTGTGATAAATGAATACTGACAATGAATTAGGAGTAAAAGGAAAAGGCACGATGTATTCAAAAAATAGAGAGGGGAAAGAAGAAACACTAAGCTTGATTGATGAAGGCATTGATATCCCAATCAACATTCATGCCGAAGGGCGAGTAGGATATCAATTCATAAATCCAGAACATTTCTAAACGTGATACCCCTCTGAGGCTAGAATCGCCTCTCCAGTGAGGGACAAATGTATCAATGATCTGGAACTGAGTGCCAGACAGGTCCTTGTTATGATAACGAAGGTAATGTCTGGGGACGCTGTGGTTAGTACAGCCTTTTTTAATGCTAGCCAAATGCTCATTAGCCCTCACTGAAAATGATTGTATGCTATGTCCCACGTATTATTTCTTGCATGGACAAGTCAGCAAATATACTATATATCGAGAAGCAGAAGTGATGAAATGTTTAATGTGGTACCTACAGGTGGTGGTAGTGGACTCGAATGATTCTGACTTTCTCCTGCCACAGGTCTCATGTAAACATCATCTAAAGGAAATGTTGCCTTGTCAGGGTCACGCACAATGCCATAATTCTAAAATGCCATCTGCAGTGCCATACATTCAAAAGGTTATACTGTGTGTCAAATCACAAGAATCTGAAGAATATTGGTTTAGAGAACATTCTCGCAATGATAATTGCTTAGACAGTATACACACTGCTGTGGTTGCTTGGTACCATACTGCACAGCTAGGTCACTTTACTGGATACTGGGGCTCGAGCAAGGGATGGGCAGGAGGGCACAGTTGTAGGGATGGGGGCCCTTACCACAAACTCATTGCAACCAGCAGGCTGCAGCTTTATGTCTGCTCTGACAGCTACTGCTGTCACACCGCGCTCCTTTATGCCCTCTCTCTACTCCATTCACCGCAGCTGATTGAAAAACACACCATGTATGCGCAACTACCTTCTAGCAAGCAATTGGCCACGCATGTGCAATGCACATTCCATGCCCATCATTGGGCAGAGAATGGGCACAAGGTGGTACAATTATTCTATGTCATGCTTTAGCAGTGGGAGAGGGGGGGCGCAGTTTCACATCCTTGCCCTGGGCACTGGTCGAACCTGTCCTGGTACTAATGCTAAGGCTGTCACTAACAGCAAGGACAAGAGCTTGGCAATATATATTTCTGTGCGCTGTGAGTTTCACCATTCCTAAGCCATGTCATTATCTGTTGCCTAAGCTGGCCATAGAAGGATTGAAATTTGGTTGGTTCGCTCAAAATATCTCATTATTGAATGAACCCAAATTGATATCTGAATAGATTGTTGGTGCAATAGAAAATGTCCAAAATATGCCTGTTCCAGGTTTTTGGTAACATCAGTTTGTGATTTTACTGTTTATATGGAAGTCTATGTTACCCCAACAGTGATGATTCCTTATATGTGTTGGCTTTTCCTAAAGTTCTTAATAAATTACGCTGTATAGTTTTTATTGCATCTGTTCTTTTAAAATACCCGATGATCCCTCCAGTTACCCTGGGGTGATTTCACAAACTGACCATGCCAAGCATGGAAGCAGATCCACTCTGGCATGGTCAGTTTGCTTCCCTGGGATTAATGTTAGGAGGTGCAGGACACTGTGCACATTCACAGCGTGCCTGTATCTCATGTACCAATCGGGGGTATTGTTTTTTTACCAAGTTTTAAGCTACTGTATCCACAATTATCCTGATGTTAATTTCAACTTTGTAAGTTTAGATTTTCTTAAAAAAAATCATATTGTTATGCATAATACATGTGCCTTTCCTGTACTTGTTTCAATATTATCTGCCATTATGTCAGACACAAAACACAAATGTTCATATACACCTGCCTTTGTGTATGAACCCATCAATCTGGCAGAGGAGCCCATGAATTGAAACCAGCCCTGGACGAAATTGTGCAATTAATGCTCATCTGCAATGAACGACAACCCCTACCATGTCCCGATAACAACCCCTACCATGTCCCCATAACAACTTAGGAAAACGGAATGCCAACATCTTCTTTAGACTGTATGTACTATATTTAAATAATCTGCAGGGTTCTTGCAAATATCCCTTTACTTGAATGTCTCTTCAGTCACTTGACTATACAGCGAGCTTGTACTGCCCTCTACTGGTAAGGTCGAAATAGGCACTCAGATTTATAGAATTTTTTGGAGCACTGTGACATTCTTTGTTCCACATTCCTTCAGAAACTGAAGAATGAAAATTGAGCAACCCGAGACAATCTGCACATACTGTGGAAAACATACAAACTCTCTGCCAGCAATGTTTCTGGTAGGAATTGGATGAAATATATCATTAGCACACCAACATTCTTGTTTCCAAGTGCAAAGCTCTTTATTCTTGTATGATCACATAGAAACAGTGGCGGCTGGTGCTCCATTTTTTTGGGGGGAGGCAAAAAACAACCCTCCCCCCATACCCACCCGCTCGCCCGCCCACACTTACCCCGACCAGGTCGTGAGCGGCTTTGGCGGCTTCTCCTCCTGGCCAATCCGGTCGCTTCTCCTTGTGGCCAATACAGTCTTAGGATCCGCTTCCTGTCCTGACTGGCCCAGGGAGAGAAGCAGGAATGTTGATTCGCTAATGTCACAAGTGGGATGGCTTGGGGCGCAACCTTTTTGAAGCCAATTAGAGCTCTAATCATGTGCTAAAAGAAAAAAAAAAGTGTAGAAATCCATGTGTCCGGTGCCCCGCATGGAGATTAGGGGCCGGCGCATAGAGATTAGGGGGGTGGCACCCCTGCGGCCCCTATGGATGGGCCACCGCTGCATTAAAAATGCAACATTTCTGGACCACGCAGGGACCCTTTTTTAGGTATGTCATCATCACATGTTTGAGAAAGGGTCCCTGGCATGGTTTTTGATCACACAAGAATGCCTTGTAATGCATATTTAATATTTTTATAGTGTAGAATAGATAATGGCAGGTTCCTGAAGTGATATGCAAAGGCGAGTACAGAAGGAAATAAACACATGATATAACACACAGCTTTAGCTCTCAAAAAAAAAAAAAAAGTGCAGTCATTCCAATTAAATATGTATCTAATGTTTTGATAATATACAACCATTCCATTCACTATGGGATGAAGTTACACATCCCGTTAGAGGTACATTATCGTCAATGGCAACACATTGAAAATTCACGTAAAAAAAATGGTGCATTTTATTGGTGCATTTTTTTTCAAATGTCCATATTTTTCATGTGTGTTCAGGAAAAGAATGAAGAACACATGTAAGGCTCCGTTTAGATATGTGCAAAAATGTTTGTTCGCACACGCTGCTAGCATGGCAGCCCGCTCATTTTAATGGGCTTCCCTACCCGTGATGAACGGGGAGAAAGAAAAGTCCAACCCTTTTTTAAAATCGTGCTGCACTGAGCCACATAGCACTAATGTGTGGGGGTGCCATTAAGAAATATTTCTCGCACACCTGCTAAAGTGCAGCTCGTTTCTCTGTGGGTCAGGATTGCACATCTATTTTAGATTTTGCATGCATTCTCCAGCCACAGAGATGTGAACCTTGCCTAAAATACGTCTTGAGTTGTGTTACATTTGGATACACAACATTAAAAAAACATGCTAGAAATGCATTATGTGCTTTGAGCAAATGGCGCTGGTGTGCCCCTTATGTTTTTGGGCTGTGCAAACAGAGAGGATTTATTCAGAGTTCATGCAATCAGGACATTTAGGGCAACCGTCACTAAATTGTGGACCTCGCATTTTGATCATGGTGTGGGAAACCCCAATGCAATGGAAATGGAAAGATATGTACATTTTCGTAGTCCATATCAGGAGAGAACCCTAGGGTGACAACCATGATGTCCTCCATAGATCAGTGGAGGAGTTACATAGTCACCCAGGGACAAGAAGTATGTTATTTGAAGGATTACCAGGTGAACCTTCCCACTGTGAGCTGCAATGCCTGGGAGGGGGAGCGTGTGAGACATGAAGGATTTGGCTCTGCCAGGAAAGGTAAAGGAAGTGTTTTGTTTACTTTATGAGGCTTGTGCATCTAATTAATTGGATTTGGTACTTGTAGACTGCTTAGCTCCCAACTGTCCCTTATTTTGAGGGACTGTCCCTGGAGCAGTGTCCCTCTGTTACTCATTCCTCCTCATTTGTCCCTCATTTTGGTCTGATCTTTATAGTTGTATATAAAATGCACTTTTTATCTTTCAAAAGGTGTTTTCCAGCGCTAAACCTTTCATCTGATTTTTAAACTGCTGCATTTGTATATTCCTAAAGTCAATTTAAAGGAATAGTAGTGGTAAAAAAGCACTCGTGGGTTTAACCAATCTTTTTTTTATACAATTCTCCTTTAACCACTTGACATCCGCGCTATGGCCGAATGACGGCCACAGCGCGGACCTGAATTCCCGGGAGGCCGTCATATGACGGCCTCCCCTGTGCAAGCGCCCTGCGCGCGCCATACAGGGCGCACGCCGAGCGCTCTGTGATCACCGAGTCACTGAGACTCGGGTGATCACCGATCCGGTTCCGGCCCATTACCATGTGATCAGCTGTCAGCCAATGACAGCTGACCACATGATGTAAACAAAAGATCAGTAATCGGCTTTTTTTTCTACTCACGCTGAAAGCGTGAGTAGAAAAAAAAGCCGATCGCCGGCTCGGATGCGAGGGACATCGATCCCGAAGTGGAAGAGGCACATCTGCCTCATCTGTGCCCAAATAACTGTGCTCACAGTGCCACCTAACAATGCCCACAGTGCCTCCTATCAGTGCCCACAGTGCCACCTATCAATGCCCACAAGTGCCACCTATCAGTGCCCACAAGTGCCAGCTATCAATGCCCACCAGTAGTGCCAATCAGTGCGACCTAGCAGTGCTGCCTATCAGTGTAACTGATCAGTGCCCATTATTGCCACCCATCAGTGTCCATCGCTGCCACCCATCAGTGTCCATCGCTGCCACCCATCAGTGCCCATCACTGCCGCCTATCAGTGCCCATCAGTGCCGCCTCATCAGCGTACATCAATGAAGGAGAAAAATTACCTGTTTTAAATTTTTTATAACAAAAAAAAAAAAAAATGTTTTTTTTTAATTCTGTGTTTTTACATTTTTTTAACAAAAAATAAAAACTGCAGAGGTGACCAAATACCACCAAAAGAAAGCTCTATTTGTAGGGAAAAAATGATAAAAATGTAATTTGGGTACAGTGTTGTATGACCGCGCAATTGTCATTCAAAGTGCGTCAGCGCTTAAAGCTGAAAATTGGTCTGGATAGGAGGGGGGTTTAAGTGCCCAGTAAGCAAGTGGTTAAGAGGGCGTGGCAGGGGGTGTGTCCTATGCTGCATACTTTTGCTGATAGGTGTCCCTCATTCCCATCTCAAAAAGTTGGGAGGTATGAGACTGTCATATAGGAGCCTTTAGCTGTAAGCTGTGCTTTAATGTTATGAGCTTGTACATTCCTCTGTAATGTGAGTTATACCGTACAGTACATGGAGGTGGACATTGTAATGTCACAACAGATGAACACTGATAGCTCACCTCACCAATACTACAGGTTGAGCTATTACACTCTAAGGCCCCTTTCACATGTGCGGATTCGTATTGGGACATCCGCTTGCTCAGCAGGGATCGCTCCTTTGATCCCCGCTGACCCCCTGTCCATTTTCATCCGAGTCGATCCGCCAGACAGATGGAAAATAGGGTTTCCATCTGTCTGGATTTAGCGGATCGGGGCGGATCGGATGTCAGCGGACATGTCACCGCAAAAACCACCCAAGTCAACTCAGGCTCCTCATACAGATACTTTTCACCAGGAACCCATACCAGATTGAGGCTTGGAACGCACACCGAACTCGAGGAACGAAGCCGCGTAGAAGAACCCTAAAACAAACTGCTGGAAAGACTTAGTGCCGGTTCTGAGGCACTTTAAATTGTTGTGATATTTTGCACTTTATAATATCTTGCATGTTATATTTATGAGGAAACACGCGTCGGGCGGGAGGACGTGCTGACGAATTGCGTTGCTGTCTCCGGAGAGTCACGGGCGCTCGCAGGCCGGCCATTCTCTGCTTGAAATTTTAGCTATTTTGTAAGTGTTACTCTTCTTATTTTAATAAATCTTTTTACGGTATCACACTATGGGGATTATTTTTTCTTCCATGCCCTGATGTTACGGCGCCGGAGGGCTCCTTCCTCCTATTGATTGCATACCGATCCTGGATCAGTGTTCCCTGGGAGTCTGTTGCCTGACACTTCCTAGAAAGGCCCTGGCTGGCTTTCTTTTGCTTGCCTCTGGTAAGCGCGCATTTGCTTTGGTGTTCTATCACTGGTGATGGAAGATTGCACTTTTGTACCTTGAATTCAGCACATCATATATTGTTTGGACTTTCTTGCCATTTTTTCTCTTTCATAATTTTTGTGCACTTTATTATCATCATTATTTAATTGTTAAATGTGTGTGGTATAATTTTACTCAGATCACTCTTTAGCGCAGCTGTTTTTTTACCTAATTATTGTGCATATGTTTTGTGTTTCATATGGTAGCTGCTGCTTTACATAATTTATTTTTTTAATTTTTTATTTTCATTTTCTAATTTTTTGAGCGCGGTATTTACTCTTTTCCTATATATGTCATCGCTGACATCCGTCGCTCCATAGAGATGTATTGAGCGACCGTTCAGGTCCGCCTGAAAAAACTGGCAGGCCGATCTAAACGGACGCTCCATGCAGTTCTATGGAGTGACGGATGTCCACGGTGACATGTCCGCTGACATCCAATACGCTCCGCTAAATTCAGACGGATGGAAACCCTATTTTCCATCCGTCTGGCAGTTCAGATCAGACGAAAAAGGACAGGCGGATCCGTTTTCTAAGTCGCACTGATTAGAACAGATCCATTGCACTGAATGGGGGTGCGACTTCTGATACAACTTGTGCTCCAAAGTCAGAGCGATAGTCGCAGCAATGTGAACCGGGCCTTATATTGGATTATTGATCATGATGGCCGATCACACAGCCGCCATTTTAGGAATATATTGTAGGATGTATTTATGATCAGAGCCACATTCATGTGTAGCTTTTATATCATTCTGGAGTTCTACACCCCCCAGGTTGCAGTCACAGTTTTGAATAGCGGAAACAACTGTTCCAGCTTGCGATTTTGGTTGCACACAATTCCATGTGTCGCACGCAGGGCAGCCGGTTTCCTCCATGGGCAGCCCTATACGTGTCGGTCTTCCGAAAAGTTCATGCTCCTTTTTGGGAAAAAGAGTAGCGCGTTCTTTTAGAACTTGCATCTTGCCACGATCGCAGCAGAACTGCATCACGTTTGCGATGATCGATCCCAAATCCTATTGTTATTCCAGAACATTGAAGAATTCTATTTCACAAATGTCAGACTCGGGGGGTGCCGGCCCTGACTATAGGAACTCCGGAGAAGAACGCCGATATGAGAACTCCATGGAAGGCGCCGGGCTGTCCTCTTCTTCTAAATACTGACGGCTGTCATTGTGATCCTCACCGAGCATGTCACCGGGCCACCCCTCTATGACCTCCTGGAGGAATGGAACCCTTCCAGATGTGCAGCCAGGGGAGGAGAAGGTCAGACAGCAGCCAGGACAGGCCACTTCCTCCAACTCACACATACCTGTGTGGGGCAGTCATGAGGAGATCACACATGGAGGATCCTATGAGGACACAGGCTGGAGGGGACACCTCCCTCATGACAGATCCATTTTATTGCTGCCAGTGATGCAGAGCCCTCTGACAACCTCCCCTCCCCCAGTCCGTGCTTTTCCCGGGACACTCAGACTCTCCGCCACACTTTTCCCGGTCCCTCCCCACAGCTCGGCGCCTTCCTCTTCCTCTCACCTCCGTGGTGCTCTCTTCAGTTCTCCTCAGCCCTCTTCCGCCATGGCGCTGCAGAGAATACAGCCCCGTACACGGCTCACACACGCACCGCGGAGCTCCTCCCCCCGGAAGTGACCTCGCAGCGCCGCTCTGTTTATTTGCGGTACAAGAAGTTTCTTTTAATCACCCCGCCTCCACCGCGTGTCAGGGCTGAGGTGGAGGCCATGCCCACCTCGCTGTCCTTTCCATCCCATAATAATCCCTGCTGTCCCAAACTAAGTGCGGCCATAAGATCCGCATACACTGTACGACCTGATTGTGGGAATGTGTGCCATCAGAATCATGGCAAATAAGTGAAAATGAACACCATCAGCTATACATATTCTATAGATAATCTCTGGGTAAGAAATAATATTGTCATATGTGACAATTGCTCCAATGATATGCAAGGTTTAACCACTTCAGCTGTGGAAGGTTTACCCCACCTTGACCAGGCCATTTTTTGCAATACGGCACTGTGTTACTTTAACAGACAATTGCATGATCATCGCATGAACCAGATAGTGCCGGTAAGGCCCCTTTCACACTGGGGGCGCGGTTTTACCCCCCTGCTAGTGGCCGAGAAAGGGTTAAAACCACCGCAAAGCGCTGCCCCATTCATTTCAATGGGCAGGAGGGCTGAAGGAGCGGTATACACACCCCTCCAAAGATGCTGCTGGCAGGATTTTTTTTAGCGTCCTGCCAGAGCACTGCTCCAGTGTGAAAGCCCTCGGGGCTCTCACATTGGAGACACAGCAGAGGCTCTTTCAGGGTGCTTTGCGGGTGCTATTTTTATCGCTGTAGCGCCTGCAAAGCGCCCCAGTGTGAAAGGGGTCTAAATGGCATTCCTTGGTCGGCAGCTCTCCCTGTCAGAGTGGTAGTCACACTCATTGATTATCAGCACAGCCCCCATCAGATGTGCCAATCAGTGTCCAACAGCTGCCAGCAGTGTCCCCTCAATAAAGTCTCTCAGTGTCCATCACAGTGCCCAGCAGTAACATCTGTCCGTACCTCATCATCAGTGCTGCCCATCAGTGCCATCTATTAGTGTCCATCAGTGCCATCTGTCAGTGCCACCTATCAGTGCCCATCAGTGCCGCCGGTCAGTGCCCATCAGTGCTGCATATCAGTGCCGCCTATCAGTGCCCATCAATTCTACATATCAGTGCCTTCTCATCAGTGCCACCTTATCAGTGCCAACTCAACAGTGCCCATCAGTGCCGCCTCATCAGCACGCATCAGTGAAGGAGAACACAAAATTTTATGACAGAAACTAAGAAAAACTTTTTTTTTTTTTTTTGCAAAATTTTTTATTTTATTTTATTTTGTTTAGCAAAAAATAAAAACCACAGAGGTGATCAAATACCACCAAAAGAAAGCTCTATTTGTGGGAAGAAAAAGTTAATTTGGGTACAGTGTTGTATGACCGCGCAATTGTCATTTAAAGTGCGACAGCGCTGAAAGCTGAAAATTGTCCTGGGCAGGAAGGGGGAGAAGTGCCCGTTATTGAAGTGGTTAAAGTGTAACTAAAAGGCAAAACCTTTTTTTTTAGCTTTAATCTTCCAATGTGGACACTAATTCTGGTGACCTGGGGGCCCCCAAGGAATTCCCTTAATTTGCAGGGATTTCCTTGCACTTCCTGTTTGGCTATAGGACAGGAAGTGAAGGATATCTCCACAATGGGACACAGATGGCGAAAAAAAAAATCTGAGAAGAGTTATAACTCCCCCTTACTCTATCCAAATTTATAAAAAAAAAAAGTTTTGCCTAAAGCTCTACTTTAAAGCGGAGTTCCACCCAAAAGTGGAAGTTCCGCTTTAAATACTCCTCCCCCCCTTACATGCCACATTTGTCATGTCATTTTTTTGGGGGGGGGGGGGAATGGGTGACTACTTTAGAGAGGGACTTCCTGTCCCACTTCCTCCTTCCACCCACGGACCGCCTAGGCGACTCCTCCTCTCCCCTAGGCGGTCCCTCCCTCTCGGCAATCTTCTGGGACACATGACAGGTCCCAGAAGATTGCCTGTCCACTGGGAGAGTGTAGCACGACTCGCGCATGCGCAGTGCGCGCCTGGCCGTGAAGCCGCAAACTGTCACGGCCAGGTGCCCACAGTTCCAATAGATGAGCCGAGGAGAGGAGAGGAGAGGGAGAGGAACGATGCTTGGTGTGGCCGCATCGCTGGACCGTGGAACAGGTAAGTGTCGGTTTATTAAAAGTCAGCAGCTAAAGCCTGGAACTCCGCTTTAAATCACACTACTAATTGCATATTGTACATGTTTGTATCCTAAATACTGAAATTTGCACTTAAAACTGTAATTTTGTAACTTTTGTAAATGCCAGTAAAAACTTGGCTGTGTCAGTACATTTTTAATCTGGTAGGTTGGCAACCCTGGCAGCATATGAGGTGTAAATCAGGGGAAGCAGTACAATATCATGGCTGGCACAGACACTTGCCCTATTATTACTGAGATACTGATCTTCTTTATGGATGAGGCACTGCACTGCTGCTTAAAGCGGAGTTCCACACAAAAATGGAACTTCCGCTTTTCGGAACCCTCCCCCCCTCCGGTGTCACATTTGGCACCTTTCAGGTGGAAGGGTGGTGCAGATACCTGTCTAAGACAGGTATTTGCACCCACTTCCTAGCATAGACTCCCACGGGAGTCTACGCCTCTTCCCGTCCCTCTGCGCTGTCTCCTGGGAAACACACAGGTCCCAGGAGATAGCGGGGACCAGTTACGACTCGCGCATGCGCAGTAGGGAACCGGGAAGTGAAGTCGCAACGCTTCACTTCCTGATTCCACCTAGGGTGGCAGCGGCAGCTGCCGAGAGTCGAGCGAGTGATCGGCAGCGGCTGCCGACATCGCGGGCTCCCTGGACAGGTAAGTGTCCATTTATTAAAAGTCGGCAGCTACAGTATTTGTAGCTGCTGGGTTTTAATATTTTTTTTTTTTTTAGGTGGACTCCCTCTTTAAAGGATAACTAAAGGTTTGTGGGGTTTTTTTGCTTTTTTTTTTAAACAAACATGTCATAACGCCTCTATGCAGTTGGTTTTGCACAGAGTGGCCTCGATCCTCCTCTTCTGGGGTCCCTCAGCAGCGCTCCTGGGTCCTCCTCTTCTGGGGTCCCTCAGCGGCACTTCTGGGTCTTCCTCTTTTCGAGTTCCCCGTTGGAAAGCCGCTCTCCCTCGGGGCGCCCGTGTCCTGCTGCTGGCATCCATTGACACAGACAGCAGGACTTGGCCCTGCCCCCGTGTCATTGGATTTGATTGACAGCAGCGGGAGCCAATGGCTGCGCTGCTATGAATCTATCCAATCAGGACCCGAGACACTGGCTGGGGCTGCTGTGCTTGTCCCCGTCGCTGAAAAGACCGGGTTCAGGTAAGTAAAAGGGGGGGCTCGGGGGGGGAGGGGGAGCTGCATCACAGGAGGTTTTTCACCTTAAAGCGGGGTTCCACCCAAATTTTGAACAATATCTGTATGTATTCTCTTCCTTGCCTAGATGCTGACATGCCGTTTAAAAAAATTTAAATCGCCGTAATTACCTTTTATTTTTCTATTCTTCTTTGCACTTCCTGGTTCTCCTCCCGTGGGAGTAGGCGTGTTTCTAGCCTCTCCCAGACTCCTGGGAGCTAGTCTCAGGCTTCCCAGGATGCCACTGAGCATGTGCGGGAACGAGCGGTGAATGCTGGGAGCACAGCATTCACCACATCCAGCAAATAAATGCTTGTGGGCTTCAAATGCCCACAATGAAGATGGAAACCGCCTGCAGTGAATAATATAAGTTATTCTTTCCAACGAAATCTGACACAGGCGGACATATTACACACAATATGTGAGTATGTAATGCTGAGAAGAAAAGTTTGTGAATGAACTAAAAAAAAAAAAAACGATAGATAGGTGGACCCCCGCTTTAATGCATAGAATGCAATAAGGTGTGAAACCAAAAATTGTCACTTTTATTCCTATTACAAGGAATGTACACATCCCTTGTAATAGAAAAAAGCATGACAGGTCCTCTTAAATATGAGATCTGAGGTCAAAAAGACCTCAGATCTCATGTTTACACTAGAATGCAATAAAAAAAAAAATTAAAAAAAAAATTGTAATTTTAAAAAATTATTTAAATAAAATGGCCCTTTAAGAGCTGTGGGTGGAAGTGACGTTTTGACGTTGCTTCCGCCCAGCAATTGCATGGAGACGAGTGGGGGCCATCTTTCCCTCACTAGTCTCTATACCTGACAGGAGACAGGATGCAATCTCCTGCTCCGCTGCCAACAGCTCCGGTAAGCGGCGGAAGGCACCGGATCGTGGCGGGAGGGGGGCCCTCTTCCGCCACCGATAAAAGTGATCTTGGGGCGAATCCGCCACAGAGATCACTTTTATCTTGTAGCGAACTGCCCGCTGAAGACAGGGATACTGGGGTTATGGCAGCTAGCTGTTGCCATAACAACGATATCCTCCTTCAAACAGCCACCGTAAAACTGCGGCAGGCGGTCAGTAAGTGGTTAAACTTGTATTGATGTATATAGGACTTTGGGCTCAGTTCATGAAGCTGGTTACATAAAGACAAGGATATCTGCTTTCAGTCATATGACCGTTATTTTCAAATCTTAGTTAAAAAAAAGTAACTGTCATGTTTTTGAAAACAGCGGATTTTATTTATTTTTTTAAAATGTGTATTATAAATCCTTTAATTTAGAGTCCTACAGTACAGACAATATGAGTCAGGACAGTACAGACAGCCATAAAGAATTTGTACATAGACAAGTCATTGTGTTATAAGGACAAGGACACAGCTGTGGGTTAGAAATTATTCCCATATCTGTCTGATCTTTAAAAATATTTTATTTTATATTTTCAATATTTTTATATTTGACCACTAATATATAATATAAGTTCCCATTACATAACATGATATGTTGTTTACATGTTTGTCACTGAACATACACTAAATAAAGTTTTTGTTGAAAAAAAAAAAAAAAAAAAAAGCAGTTATTTTTCTCCCTCTATGACATCACTTGTCAGTTGGTCTATATAAGGCAGCTCTGCCCTCTGCTGGGTGTCAGTTGACTCTCGCGGAGGTAAGTGCATTTCTTCTCCTCTCCTGGATTCTGGAGACAGATGACTCACCATAGTTACATCACCATCTGAGATTACAGATTTTAGCACATTAACATAGATTATCAAATGTAGGCAAATATAAGCATATAAAATATATCATTTTTATATAAACAAGCAGAATATTGAATATTATTTTAAAAAAATATGAGGATTATTATGCTGGTGAAAAAAATTTTTTTTTTTTTAAATAATAATAATAATAATTAAAAAAAAAAAAAATTTTTTTTTAAAAAAAAATTTTGAAAAAAAAATCATTTAAAAAAAAAATTTTATTTTTTAATGGCACCTAGACGCAGTGCGGTTTTGCCACAATAAATCTCGCTGAAATTGCATTGCACAAAGCTTGTCGCCTAAAAGAGGCTCCTGCTTTTTTTTTTTTGGGTGATCGCACTACAATCACGACACAACTACACCATGTCTATAGGTGTCATTGATGGCACCCGAACAAGGGTGCTGCGTTTTGCCAGCATTGCAGTGCAACTTGAACTCGGGGAGATTCCAAATCTCTAGATGTGAACGGGGCCTGAGAAGCAATGTGCAGTGGACCAATTTTCAGAGGTATTCCATGGACAGCTCAGAGATGATGACGTCTCCTCACCGCACTTATTAACCATCGAAAGAATGCAGCACTGCACAGCAACTACGTGCATTACATGCGGTTGCACTGCAGCCGTTACTTAACGGGATAGAACGGGGAGCCCACACACAATGTGTGCCTCCAGGAGGGGATGAGCTCACTGTGTGTGCTGCCAGACATGGAGCCGACACACGAGCGCACTGCAGATGCCAACCTGTGCGGAGCCCTCCGTCTCTTCACCCCACCCGGGATATGAGTGGACGATCAAATTGCTGCTTAAGCTTCTCTCACATACACCTGTTGTAAAAACTCCTGCGACCTATGCAGGCTCTCGACTCACATCACTTCCTGTGCGTTACGTCAGAACACAGCTGACGGCGGGGCTTTACTGCGCGTGCGCGACTTCACCGCGGCTTTACCGCGCGTGCGCAGCCTCTCCTTCCAGTCGAGGATCATTTTAGACTCGAGCGGGCGGGTACGTCATAACACAGCTGACGGCGGGGCTTTACTGCGCGTGCGCGACTTCACCGCGGCTTTACCGCGCGTGCGCAGCCTCTCCTTCCAGTCGAGGATCATTTTAGACTCGAGCGGGCGGGTACGTCATAACACAGCTGACGGCGGGGCTTTTCCCGCGCATGCGCGACTTCACCGCGGCTTTACCGCGCGTGCGCAGCCTCTCCTTTCGGTCAAAGAAAATGTTAGACTCGAGCGGGCGGGCGGAGGAGGTGCGAGTACATTATCATTACATTATCGTCAGCACCGCCTCCAGCCCCACCCCGCCCCGCCCCTAATACGCCCCTAGCCTGCTCTGGAGAAGGGGGGCGGGCATGGGACAAGGTCAATATAAAATATAGAGCTGTACGACCTGATTGTGGGAATGTGTGCCATCAGAATCATGGCAAATAGGTGAAAATGAACACCATCAGCTATACATATTCTATAGATAATCTCTGTGAAAGAAATAATATTGTCATATGTGACAATTGCTCCAATGATATGCAAGGTTTAACCACTTCAGCTGTGGAAGGTTTACCCCCCCCCATGACCAGGCCATTTTTTGCAATACGGCACTGTGTTACTTTAACAGACAATTGCATGATCATCGCATGGACCAGATAGTGCCGGTAAGGCCCCTTTCACACTGGGGCAGTGGGGGCGCCGGCAGTAAAACGGCGCTATTTTTAGCGCCGCTTTACTGTCATTTCAGCGGCGGTATTCAGCCGCTAGCTAGGGCGGTTTTACCCCCCTGCTAGCGGCCGAGAAATGGTTAAAACCACCGCAAAGCGCTGCTGCAGCAGCGCAATGTCGGCGGTATAGCTACCCTGCCCCATTCATTTCAATGGGCAGGAGGGCTGAAGGAGCGGTATACACACCCCTCCAAAGATGCTGCTGGCAGGACTTTTTTTAGCATCCTGCCAGCGCACCGCTCCAGTGTGAAAGCCCTCGGGGCTCACTGATTATCAGCACAGCCCCCATCAGATGTGCCAATCAGTGTCCAACAGCTGCCAGCAGTGTCCCCTCAATAAAGTCTCTCAGTGCCCATCACAGTGCCCAGCAGTAACACCTGTCCGTACCTCATCATCAGTGCTGCCCATCAGTGCCATCTAATAGTGTCCATCAGTGCCATCTGTCAGTGCCACATATCCGTGTCCATCAGTCAGTGCCACATATCCGTGTCCATCAGTGCTGCCGGTCAGTGCCCATCAGCGCCACCTGACAGTGCCCATCAGCGCCGCCTGTCAGTGTCCATCAGTGCCACCGGTCAGTGCCCATCAGTGCCCATCAATTCTACATATCAGTGCCAACTCAACAGTGCCCTTCAGTGCCGCCTCATCAGCACCCATCAGTAAAGGAGAAAACAAAATTTTATGACAGAAACTAAGAAAAACTTTTTTTTTTTCAAAATTTTTTATTTTATTTTATTTTGTTTAGCAAAAAATAAAAACCGCAGAGGTGATCAAATACCACCAAAAGAAAGCTCTATTTGTGGGAAGAAAAAGTTTATTTGGGTACAGTGTTGTAAGACCGCGCAATTGTCATTTAACCACTTGCCGCCCGCCCTATTACAAAATGACGGCGGCAAAGTGGTTTGATATTCCTGACCGGACGTCATATGATGTGATTAGGAATATCGAGCCGCTGCGCGCCCCCGGGGGCACGCATCGCGGCGATCGTCGTTGCGGGGTGTCAGTCTGACACCCCGCAACACCGATCTAGGTAAAGAGTCTCTGACGGAGACTCTTTACCACGTGATCAGCCGTGTCCAATCACGGCTGTTCACGATGTAAATAGGAAGAGACGGTGATCGGCTTTTCCTCACTCGCGTCTGACAGACACGAGTAAAGGAGAGCAGATCGGCTGCTCTCCTGACAGGGGGGTCTGTGCTGATTGTTTATCAGCACAGCCCCCCCTCGGATCCTACCCAGGACCACCAGGGAAGCCGCCCAGGACCACCAGGGAAGCCATCCACACTGGACCACCAGGTATGCCCCTAGACCCCCAGGGAAATACCACTATGTGCCCAGGCAGCTGCCAATCTGTGCCCAGGCAGCTGCCACTCAGTGCCCACTCCAATGCCTACCACTGCCAGTGCCACCAGGGATGCCTATCAGTGCCTCATATCAGTGCCGCGTATCAGTGCCCATCAACATGTCATAACTCCTCTATGCAGTTGGTTTTGCACAGAGTGGCCCCGATCCTCCTCTTCTGGGGTCCCCCAGCAGCGCTCCTGGGTCCTCCTCTTCTGGGGTCCCTCAGCAGCACTCCTGGGTCCTCCTCTTCTCGAGTGCCCCGTTGGAAAGCCGCTCTCCCTCGGGGCACTCGTGTCCTGCTGCTGGCATCCATTGACACAGACAGCAGGACTTGGCCCCGTCCCCGCCTCCTGTGTCATTGGATTTAATTGACAGCAGCGGGAGCCAATGACTGCGCTGCTATCAATCTATCCAATCAGGACCCAAGACACTGGCTGGAGCTGCTGTGCTTGTCCCCGTCACTGGAAAGACCGGCCCTAAAATGGCCCTTTAAGAGATGTGGGAGGAAGTGACATTTTGACGTCCCTTCCGCCCAGCAATTGTATGGAGACGAGTGGGGGCCATCTTCCCCTCACTAGTCTCCATACCTGACAGGAGACAGGATGCGATCTCCTGCTCCGCTGCCAACAGCTCCGGTAAGCAGCGGAAGGCACCGGATCGTGGCGGGAGGGGGTGCCCTCTCCCGCCACCGATAAAAGTGATCTTGCGGCGAATCTGCCGCAGAGATCACTTTTATCTTGTAGCGGACCGCCTGCTGAAGACGGAGATACCGGGGTTATGGCAGCTATTTTATTTTTATATTCTACCACTAATATATAATATAAGCTCCCATTTACATAACATGATATGTTGTTTACATGTTTGTCACTGAACATACACTGCATAAAGTTTTTGACGAAAAAAAAAAAAAAGCAGTTATTTTTCTCCTTCTATGACATCACTTGTCAGTTGGTCTATATAAGGCAGCTCTGCCCTCTGCTGGGTGTCAGTTGACTCTCGCAGAGGTAAGTTCATTTCTTCTCCTCTCCTGGATTCTGGGGACAGATGACTCACCATAGTTACATCACCATCTGAGATTACAGATTTTAGCACATAGATTATCAAATGTAGGCAAATATAAGCATATAAAATATATAATTTTTATATAAACAAGCAGAATATTGAATATTATTTAAAAAAAAAATATGAGGCTTCTTATGCTGGTGTTTTTTTAAACTTGTATTGATGTATATAGGACTTTGGGCTCAGTTCATGAAGCTGGTTACATAAAGACAAGGATGTCGGCTTTCAGTCATATGACAGTTATTTTCAAATCTTATTTTTTTTAACTGTCATGTTTTTGAAAACAGCTGATTTTTTTTTTTTTAAGTGGAGTTCCACCCACGTTTTTAAGTCCTTAACATCGCAAGCTACACTGGGGGCTTAAAACAAATTGGCTTTTTTTTTTTTAAACACTCACTGTTTTATTAAGTGTTCGTGCATAGCAAGACCACTTACTGTTATCTCACATATATATATTATTCTTATTATAGCCAAATTTACCACCCTAACTCCCCCCACAGCTTTTACACTACATAGACAGTAATATACCGAAACGTGCGGATTGTTCCCGATTGGTGTGCTATTACTTTGTGGAACGTTTCGCCGAATGGTTCACGTAATATCGTCGTTTTTGCGGCGAAATTGGTCCCATAGGAATGAATGGTGAAATGTTCAAAACTAGAGTGGGAGGTGACAAAAGCTGACAACCCGATCAGCCAAAACATTATGACAACCCCATGATCAGCCAAAACATTATGACCACAACATGATCAGCCAAAACATTATGACCACAACATGATCAGCCAAAACATTATGACCACAACATGATCAGCCAAAACATTATGACCACAACATGATCAGCCAAAACATTATGACCACCCCATTGTCAGCCAAAACATTATGACCACCCCATTGTCAGCCAAAACATTATGACCACCCCATTGTCAGCCAAAACATTATGACCACCCCATGAAAAAAATTGAGGATTCTTATGCTGGTGTTTTTTTAAACTTGTATTGATGTATATAGTACTTTGGGCTCAGTTCATGAAGCTGGTTACATAAAGACAAGAATGTCCGCTTTCAGTCATATGACCGTTATTTTCAAACCTTAGTTAAAAAAAAAAAAAAACTCATATTTTTAAAAACAGCTGTTTTTTTTTTAAAATGTGAATTATAAAATCTTTAATGTAGAGTCCTTCAGTATAGACAATATGAGTCAGGACAGTACAGCCAGCCATAAAGAATTTGTACATAGACAAGTCATTGTGTTATAAGGACAAGGACACAGCTGTGAGTTAGAAATTATTCCCATATCTGTCAGATTTTTAAAAATATTTTATTTTATATTTTCAATATTTTTATTTTTATATTTACCACTAATACATAACAGAAGCTCCCATTACATAACATTATATGTTGTTTACATGTTTGTTACTGAACATACACTGCATAAGGTTTTTTTTGATTAAAAAAAAACAGTTGTTTTTCTCCTGCTATGACATCACTTGTCAGTTGGTCAGAGTCCATATAAGGCAGTGCTGCCCTCTGCTGGGTGTCATGTAAAAAATATTTTTGAATCTCGACTTCAAAAAAATAACTGCTATTTAAAAAAAACAAAAAAAAACTGCTGATTACATTTTTTTAAAATGATAAAGCCTTTATTTAGAGTCCTGCAGTACAAAGACAATATGAGCCAGTAAATTGCAGCCAGCCATATAGAGAATATAGTACATAGAGAAGTCATTGCACTACATAGGGCGATGGGTATTAACAAGGACATGGCTGTGCTTTATAAATGATTTTGATATCCACCTATTTACCAACCATTCATCATTGCATAACATAAGCGTCCATTACATAACATACGGTATGTTGAATAAAGTTTAAAAAAAAAAAAAAGACATCATATGACCGTTGCCCAGGAGGGTTAGCAAAAAATGAATTCCGCAGAGGGCGGCGGCTTATACAGTATGAGGCAGTGCTGCCCTCTGCTGGATTTCATTTTTTGCTAACCCTCCTGGCGGTAGATTTCTCTCCAGAATTCTGCTTGCTTTTCAATATGATTTATAAAGAATTTGTTTCCCCCCCCATGTCTCCCTCCATATTTATCATTATTTTTTCTTTCTTCTTTCCTGCAGATTCTTGAGCTTTTGTGCTTTTGAAGTATTGCGATAAACACGACTATTGGCTGTTTCTGGAAGATGAATAGTTACACCACTTCGGTAACTGGAGGGACTTTCCATCAGTTCTCCCAGGGACCCTGCTATACCACCGCAGGTCCCTACTCTATTCCAGCAACAGGAGGGACTTACCATCAGCCCTCACAGGGACCTTGCTATACAATGCCAGGTCTCTATACCACTATGGTAAACGGAGAGACTTTCTATCATTCCTCCGATGGACCCTGCTATACCAGTACAGGTCCTTACACCATTCCCATAACCGGAGGGACTTTCTATCAGCCCTCCCAGGGACCCTGCTATACCACCGCAGGTACCTATACCACTGTTGTAAACGGAGAGACTTTCTATCAGTCCTCCCAGGGACCCTGCTATACCACCGCAGGTACCTATACCAGTGTTGTAAACGGAGAGACTCTCTATCAGTCCTCCCAGGGACCCTGCTATACCACCGCAGATCCCTATACCAGTGTTGTAAACGGAGAGATTTTCTATCAGTCCTCCCAGGGACCCTGCTATACCATCGCAGGTCCCTACAACACTCCCATAACTGGAGAGACTTTTTATCAGTCCTCCCAGGGACCCTGCTATACCATCGCAGATCCCGACACCACCCTAGTAACCGGAGGGACTTTCCATCAGCCCTCTGAGGGACCCTGCTATACCATCGCGGGTTCTGACACCACTCCAGTAACCGGAGGGACTTTCCATCAGCCCTCCGAGGGACCCTGCCATAACACCGCAGGTTTGACTTTTAGTCAGCGTATCAAGATGAGATCGAGGACCACTTTATATGGTAAGTGTTAGTGTCTTAGCAGAAAAAAAACTGTCAGACATTGACTTTCTATCCAAAATAAAATAAAAATCTTCAGATACGCTCTAATTATTTTATTCTCTGGTCTGAAGCTTTGCATTTGTACCATTTCAGAGTGGCACATCTCTATTAGAGTACTAGAAAGCCCCGTTATTATCAGAGCCTGACCTATTCTCTGAGATCTGTAAGAAATTTGTGCACCCGCCATGTCTCGCTCTACATTTCTTATTTGTTTATTTTTTTATTTTCTGCAGAGTATCGATCAAGAGCTAGATCACAGATACTCTTCCAGAGGAGAGGTCTAGCTGTACCACGACAGGTCCCGGCACAGGTGGGGGATGCTACACCAGTAGCCCAAGGGAAGATCTTTGGGACACCAATACCATTTGAGGTAAGTACAAGCCAACTATAATTTCCATCCTAAATACAAGTTTCTTATATAAAAAGTACATGGGGGGGGGGACATATAGAGATCTTACCATCACACATATACAGGAGAACACGTAGAGATCTCACCATCACAAATACACAGGAGAACATGTAGAGATCTCAACATCACACATACACAGGAGAACACATAGAGATCTCACCATCTATCTCACATACACAGGAGAACACGTAGAGATCTCACCATCACACATACACAGGAGAACACGTAGATATCTCACAATCACACATACACAGGAGAACACGTAGAGATCTCACTATCACACATAGATAGGAGAACACATAGAGATCTCACCATCACACATACACAGGAGAACATGTACAGATCTCACCATCACACATACATAGGAGAACATGTAGAGATCTCACCATCACACATACACAGGAAAACACGTAGATATCTCACAATCACACATACACAGGAGAACACGTAGAGATCTCACTATCACACATAGATAGGAGAACACATAGAGATCTCACCATCACACATACACAGGAGAACATGTACAGATCTCACCATCACACATACACAGGAGAAAATGTAGAGATCTCACCATAACACATACACAGGAGAACATGCAGAGATCTCACCATCACACAGACACAGGAGAACACGTAGAGATCTCACCATCACACATACACAGGAGAACATGTAGAGATCTCACCATCACACATACATAGGAGAACACATAGAGATCTCATCATCACACATACACAGGAGAACACATAGAGATCTCACAATCACACATACACAGGAGAACACGTAGCGATCTCACCATCACACATACACAGGAGAACACATAGGGATCTCATCATCACACATACACAGGAGAACACGTAGAGATCTCACCATCACACATATACAGGAGAACACATAGAGGACTCCCTCTCTAATGTTATTTTTGCTTTGTTTCAGCCCTCCGAGGGACCCTGTCATACCACCGCAGGTGCAGACGCCGCTCCAGTGATCAGAGGGACTTCCCATCAGCTGGCCAAGGACCAGGTACCAACACAGGTCCCCATATTGATGCAGACTTCACATCCAGTGCCAATCAATTCAGAAGGGACTTACAGTCAGCGTATCAAGATGAGATCGAGGATCACTCTAAATGGTAAGTGTTAGTGTCTCAGCAGAAAAAAAACTGTCAGGCATTGACTTTCTATCCAAAATAAAATAAAAATCTTCAGATACACTCTAATTATTTTATTCTCTGGTCTGAAGTTCTGTATTTGTACCATTTCAGAGTGGCACATCTCTATTAGAGTACTAGAAAGCCCCGTTATTATCAGAGCCTGACCTATTCTCTGAGATCTATAAGAAATGTGTGCACCCGCCATGTCTCGCTCTATATTTCTCATTATTTTTTTCTTTTCTGCAGATTATCGATCAAGAGCTAGATCACAAATACTCTTCCAGAGGAGAGGTCTAGCTGTACCACGACAGGTCCCGGCACAGGTGGGGGATGCTACGCCAGTAGCCCAAGGGAAGATCTTTGGGAGACCAATATCATTTGAGGTAAGTACAAGCCAACTATAATTTCCATCCTAAATACAAATTTCTATATAGAAAGTATGTTGGTGGGGGGGAACATATAGAGATCTCACCATCACACATATACAGGAGAACACGTAGAGATCTCACCATCACACATACACAGGAGAACATGTAGAGATCGCACCATCACACATACACAGGAGAACTGGTAGAGATCTCACCATCACACATACACAGGAGAAAACGTAGAGATCTCACAATCACACATACACAGGAGAACACGTAGAGATCTCACAATCACACACACACACACAGGAGAACACGTAGACATCTCACAATCACACATACACAGGAGAACACGTAGCGATCTCACCATCACACATACATAGGAGAACATGTAGAGATCTCACCATCACACATACACAGGAGAACATGTAGAGATCTCACAATCACACATATACAGGAGAACACGTAGAGATCTCACCATCACACATATACAGGAGAACACGTAGAGATCTCACAATCACACACACACACACACAGGAGAACACGTAGAGATCTCACAATCACACATACACAGGAGAACACGTAGCGATCTCACCATCACACATACATAGGAGAACATGTAGAGATCTCACAATCACACATACACAGGAGAACATGTAGAGATCTCACAATCACACATATACAGGAGAACATGTAGAGATCTCACAATCACACATACACAGGAGAACACGTAGCGATCTCACGATCACACATACATAGGAGAACATGTAGAGATCTCACAATCACACATATACAGGAGAACATGTAGAGATCTCACCATCACACATATACAGGAGAACATATAGAGATCTCACCATCACACATATATAGGAGAACACATAGAGATCTCACCATCACACATACAAAGGAGAACACATAGATCAATGTATCTCCGCAATGCTCCAATACGCCGGAAAGTCTTTGGAAGTTAGTATAGTCTCTGTCTCTTATTCTACAAGTATGGTCCATACCATAACACTGCAATTTATTGTAAAACCTATATGGAAAAAAGTAAATATGCTTACCCTACCTTTGGCTTCTGCACTGCGGGGGATGATGTTGCGCTCCTTCCGGCAATATTCCAGAGAATGCTGAGGATTCAAAATATCACAAGAAGCTCCTCCAGCACAGCACAGGAGTGTTTTCTCATGAAATTTGGTTACTCAGCACTCCCTAGGATCTTGCCAGGGGAACCGTACCTAGGCCCCACATGGAGGTCGGGAGTTTGACCCCATACACACTATTAGATTTTCTGCAGATTTTTGTCTTCAGATTTACCAAAACCATATAATATGAGGTCAAACCTTAAGAGTTTCAATTTGTATGCAATCAGGCAGGCCCTTGCACTACATGGTTTTGGTAAATCTGAAAACAAAAATCTGCAGAAAATCTAATAGTGTGTATGGGGTCTAAGGTAAGTATAGATAAAGCCATTGTAAAGTCTCCTTTTTAAAAACAAACAAAAAAAAAACCAAAAAAACAAATGTTATATTTACTTGCCCTGTGCAGTTGGTTTTGCAAAGAGTGGCCCGGATCCTCCTCTTCTCGGGTCCCTCTTCTGTGATCCTGACCCCTCCCTCCTATTGAGTGCCCCCACAGCAAGCAGCTTGCTATGGGGCACCCGGGCTGAGTCACAGCTCCCTGTGTCCATTCAGACACAGAGCCGTGAGCTGGCCCGCCCCCTCTCTCTCCTGATTGGCTGACTGAATTTGACTGAGAGCAATGGGAGCCAATCGCGCCATGCTGCTGTCTTAGCCAATAAGGAGGGGAGTCCTGAGCAGCTCAGTAGACGTGCAGAATGAAAAAATTTGTTTCGCTTCGAATCGTTATTTACATTAATTTGTTTAGTTCAATGAGTTTCATTCGTTTTCGGAATTTGTTTTGTTTATTCCTTTTCAAATCGATTTTCGAATTTGCGAAACTATTCGAATTCAAAAATGTTTCGATTTCCAAAAAATAATCAAATAGAATAGAAAATAAAGGAATAGAATAGAACTTTTTTTTTCAATTCTATTGCTTTATTTTCTATTTTATTTTATTCTCTTTGGAAATTGGAAAACTATTCGAATTAAAAAAATATTCAAAAAGTTTTCGTTATTTTCTAATTCGGAAATTCGGATACATCCGATTATCTGAATAACGAAAATATGTCCGAAATTTATTTCGGAATGAAACGAAACGCACATGTCTACAGCTGAGACACTCCTGCAACATCGCTGGATAAAGATGGGCTCAGGTAAGTATTGGGGGGGCTGAGGGGGGCTGCTACACACAGATGGTTTATATAGAATGCATTAAGATAAAAAAAAAAAAAAAAAAACCTTCTGACTTTACAACTCCTTTAATAACTTCTCCCCTGCTTTTTTTTTTATATTGCAGTATTGTGGGGGAGGTTGAGCAAAATAACGAAATTGCTAATAACGTTATGCTGAAAATAACAACAATTTTAGTGATCACAATACACACACCTTTTAAGATATGTGGAAGAGAACTAATTTTTACCTCTTTTTATAGGAACTGAGATGTGAAGACTACATGATGGCAGCAAGCAGGAGACAAGTCCCTGCACCAGTGGTGGCTGCAAGTTCGTTACCCGCACCTGAGGCGGCTGCAAGTTCGTTACCCGCACCTGAGGCGGCTGCAAGTTCGTTACCCGCACCAGAGGAGGCTGCAAGTTTGTTTCCTGCACCTGAGGCGGCTGCAAGTTCGTTACCCGCACCAGAGGAGGCTGCTACTCAGACTTCCACCATAACAGAAGTAGTAGACATATCTGACCAGTCCTCCCCGGGACCAGGTGCGGCTGCAAGTCAGATCCCCGCACCAGTGGCGGCTGCCACCAAAAGTCCCAGGCGTTTCAGAATAAAGAGATCCAACGACGTCGTCCATCAATGCAGCGAAAGAACAAAGCGACCTTGGCGAGGAATGTCTTCTAAAGTGAGTATAGTCCCCGACTCTACAAGTATTTTCCATACCATAACATAGCTCCCAACTGTCCCTGATTTCAAGGGACGGTCCCTGATTTGGAAGAAAGTCCCTCTGTCCCTCTTTTCTCCTCATTTGTCCCTCATTTTGGTCTGATCTATATATTGTATTTAAAAAGCATTATTTATCTTTCAAAAAGTATTTCCCAGTGCTAAACCTTTCATCCAATTTCTAATTTGCTGCATTTGTAAATTCCAAAGGCCAATATAAAAGAATAGTGGCAGTGAAAAAGCACTTGTGGGTTTAACCAATCATTTTTTTGTACAATTCTCTTTTAAGGAGGGTGTGGCAGGGGGTGTGTCCTATGCATGCATACTTTTGCTAATAGGTGTCCCTCATTCCCATCTCAGAAAGTTGGGAGGTATGCCATAACACTGCAATGCATTCCCTCCAAGGGACCCTGCTATACCACCGCAGGTCCCCACACCATTCCTACAAGTGGAGGGACTTCCCACCATACAGAGATCTCACCATCACTTATACTTTATACAGGAAAACATGTAGTAATGTAATCATTTCTCCCCTACTTTTTTTTATATTGCACTATTGTGGGTGAGGGGGAGCAAAATAAATAAATGGATTTTGCGTTAGGCTGAAAATAACAATTTTATTGATTACAATACACACACACCTTTCATTATAAGTGCTAATTTTAGACAAAGTGATTGTAAAGTCTCCTTTTTAAAAAAACAAACAAACAAACAAAATGTTTTACTTACCTGCCCTGTGCAGTTGGTTTTGCATAGAGTGGCCCGGATCCTCCTCTTCTCGGGTACCTCTTCTGTGCTCCTGGCCCCTCCCTCCTGTTGAGTGCCCCCACAGCAAGCAGCTTGCTATGGGGCACCCGAGCCGAGTCACAGCTCCCTGTGTCCATTCAGACATGGAGCCGTGACCTGACCCCGCCCCCTCTCTCTCCTGATTGGCTGACTGAATTTGACTGACAGCAATGGGAGCCAATCGCGCCATGTTGCTGTCTTAGCCAATGAGGAGGGGAGTCCCGAGCAGCTGAGTAGACATGTGCAGAATGAAAAAATTTGTTTTGCTTCGATTAGTTATTTACACGAATTTGTTTAGTTCAATGAGTTTTATTCGTTTTTGAATCGATTTTCAAATTTGCAAAACTATTCGAATTCAAAAACGTTTCGATTTCCAAAAATAATAATAGAATTGAAAAAAAAATTAATAGAATAGAGAAAAAAAAAATTCTATTCTATTCTTTTATTTTCTAATCTATTTTATTCTCTTTGGAAATTGGAAAACTATTCAAATTAAAAAAATATTCAAAAAGTTTTCATTATTTCGGATTCATTTAAATTCGGTACTTTTCTAATTCGGAAATTTGGATACATCCGAATTTCTGAATAACGAAAATTTGTCCGAATTTTATTTCGTAACGAAACGAACCGCACATGTCTACAGCTGAAACACTCCTGCAACATCGCTGGATAAAGATGGACTCAGGTAAGTATTGGGGGGGCTGCGGGGGGCTGCTACACACAGATGGTTTATATAGAATGCATTAAGATAAAAAAAAAAAAACCTTCTGACTTTACAACTCCTTTAATAACTTCTCCCCTACTTTTTTTTAATATTGCAGTATTGTGGGGGAGGGGGAGCAAAATAACGAAATTGCTAATAACGTTATGCTGAAAATAACAACAATTTTAGTGATCACAATACACACACCTTTTAAGATATGTGGAAGAGAACTAATTTTTACCTCTTTTTATAGGAACTGAGATGTGAAGACTACATGATGGCAGCAAGCAGGAGACAAGTCCCTGCACCTGAGGTGGCTGCAAGTTCGTTACCCGCACCAGTGGTGGCTGCAAGTTCGTTACCCGCACCAGAGGAGGCTGCAAGTTCGTTACCCGCACCAGAGGAGGCTGCAAGTTCGTTACCCGCACCTGAGGCGGCTGCAAGTTCGTTTCCCGCACCAGAGGAGGCTGCTACTCAGACTTCCACCATAACAGAAGTAGTAGACATATCTGACCAGTCCTCCCAGGGACCAGGTGCGGCTGCAAGTCAGATCCCCGCACCAGTGGCGGCTGCCACCAAAAGTCCCAGGCGTTTCAGAATAAAGAGATCCAACGACGCCGTCCATCAATGCAGCGAAAGAACAAAGCAACCTTGGCGAGGAATGTCTTCTAAAGTGAGTACAGTCCCCGACTCTCATTTTTTGAATAGATGGACTACAAGTATTTTCCATACCATAACATAGCTCCCAACTGTCCCTGATTTCAAGGGACGGTCCCTGATTTGGAAGAAAGTCCCTCTGTCCCTCTTTTCTCCTCATTTGTCCCTCATTTTGGTCTGATCTATATATTGTATTTAAAAAGCACTATTTATCTTTCAAAAAGTATTTCCCAGTGCTAAACCTTTCATCCAATTTCTAATTTGCTGCATTTGTAAATTCCAAAGGCCAATATAAAAGAATAGTGGCAGTAAAAAAGCACTTGTGGGTTTAACCAATCATTTTTTTGTACAATTCTCTTTTAAGGAGGGTGTGGCAGGGGGTGTGTCCTATGCCTGCATACTTTTGCTAATAGGTGTCCCTCATTCCCATCTCAGAAAGTTGGGAGGTATGCCATAACACTGCAATGCATTCCCTCCAAGGGACCCTGCTATACCACCGCAGGTCCCCACACCATTGCTACAACTGGAGGGACTTCCCATCATATAGAGATCTCACCATCACTCATACTATATATAGGAAAACATGTAGTAATGTAATAATTTCTCCCCTACTTTTTTTGATATTGCACTATTGTGGGGGAGGGGGAGCAAAATAAATAAATTTTGCGTTAGGCTGAAAATAACAATTTTATTGATTACAATACACACACACCTTTCATTATAAGTGCTAATTTTAGACAAAGTGATTGTAAAGTCTCCTTTTTAAAAAAACATACAAACAAACAAAATGTTATACTTACCTGCCCTGTGCAGTTGGTTTTGCATAGAGTGGCCCGGATCCTCCTCTTCTCGGGTACCTCTTCTGTGCTCCTGGCCCCTCCCTCCTGTTGAGTGCCCCCACAGCAAGCAGCTTGCTATGGGGCACCCGAGCCGAGTCACAGCTCCCTGTGTCCATTCAGACATGGAGCCGTGACCTGACCCCGCCCCCTCTCTCTCCTGATTGGCTGACTGAATTTGACTGACAGCAATGGGAGCCAATCGCGCCATGTTGCTGTCTTAGCCAATGAGGAGGGGAGTCCCGAGCAGCTGAGTAGACATGTGCAGAATGAAAAAATTTGTTTTGTTTCGATTAGTTATTTACATGAATTTGTTTAGTTCAATGAGTTTTATTCGTTTTCAAATTTTGAATCGATTTTCAAATTTGCAAAACTATTCGAATTCAAAAACGTTTCGATTTTCAAAAATAATAGAATTGAAATAAAAATGAATAGAATAGAGAAAAAAAAAATTTCTATTCTATTCTTTTATTTTCTATTCTATTTTATTCTCCTTGGAAATTGGAAAACTATTCAAATTAAAAAAATATTCAAAAAGTTTTCATTATTTCGGATTCGTTTAAATTCGGTACTTTTCTAATTCGGAAATTTGGATACATCCGAATTTCCGAATAACGAAAATTTGTCCGAATTTTATTTCGTAACGAAACGAACCGCACATGTCTACAGCTGAAACACTCCTGCAACATCGCTGGATAAAGATGGGCTCAGGTAAGTATTGGGGGGGATGAGGGGGGCTGCTATACACAGATGGTTTATATAGAATGCATTAAGATAAAAAAAAAAACCTTCTGACTTTACAACTCCTTTAATAACTTCTCCCCTGCTTTTTTTTTATATTGCAGTATTGTGGGGGAGGGGGAGCAAAATAACGAAATTGCTAATAACGTTATGCTGAAAAGAACAACAATTTTAATGATCACAATACACACACCTTTTAAGATATGTGAAAGAGAACTAATTTTTACCTCTTTTTATAGGAACTGAGATGTGAAGACTACATGATGGCAGCAAGCAGGAGACAAGTCCCTGCACCTGAGGTGGCTGCAAGTTCGTTACCCGCACCTGAGGTGGCTGCAACTTCGTTACCCGCACCTGAGGCGGCTGCAACTTCGTTACCCGCACCTGAGGCGGCTGCAACTTCGTTACCCGCACCAGAGGAGGCTGCAAGTTTGTTTCCTGCACCTGAGGCGGCTGCAAGTTCGTTACCCGCAGCAGAGGAGGCTGCTACTCAGACTTCCACCATAACAGAAGTAGTAGACATATCTGACCAGTCCTCCCCGGGACCAGGTGCGGCTGTAAGTCAGATCCCCGCACCAGTGGCGGCTGCCACCAAAAGTCCCAGGCGTTTCAGAATAAAGAGATCCAACGACGTCGTCCATCAATGCAGCGAAAGAACAAAGCAACCTTGGCGAGGAATGTCTTCTAAAGTGAGTATAGTCCCCGACTCTACAAGTATTTTCCATACCATAACATAGCTCCCAACTGTCCCTGATTTCAAGGGACGGTCCCTGATTTGGAAGAAAGTCCCTCTGTCCCTCTTTTCTCCTCATTTGTCCCTCATTTTGGTCTGATCTATATATTGTATTTAAAAAGCATTATTTATCTTTCAAAAAGTATTTCCCAGTGCTAAACCTTTCATCCAATTTCTAATTTGCTGCATTTGTAAATTCCAAAGGCCAATATAAAAGAATAGTGGCAGTAAAAAAGCACTTGTGGGTTTAACCAATCATTTATTTGTACAATTCTCTTTTAAGGAGGGTGTGGCAGGGGGTGTGTCCTATGCCTGCATACTTTTGCTAATAGGTGTCCCTCATTCCCATCTCAGAAAGTTGGGAGGTATGCCATAACACTGCAATGCATTCCCTCCAAGGTATACCACCGCAGGTCCCCACACCATTCCTACAACTGGAGGGACTTCCCATTATATAGAGATCTCACCATCACTCATACTATATACAGGAGAACATGTAGTAATGTAATCATTTCTCCCCTACTTTTTATTATATTGCACTATTGTGGGGGAGGGGGAGCAAAATAAATAAATGGATTTTGCGTTAGGCTGAAAATAACAATTTTATTGATTACAATACACACACACCTTTCATTATAAGTGCTAATTTTAGACAAAGTGATTGTAAAGTCTACTTTTTAAAAAAACAAACAAACAAACAAAATGTTATACTTACCTGCCCTGTGCAGTTGGTTTTGCATAGAGTGACCGGGATCCTCCTCTTCTCGGGTCCCTCTTCTGTAATCCTGGCCCCTCCCTCCTGTTGATTGCCCCCACAGCAAGCAGCTTGCTTTGGGGCACCCGAGCCGAGTCACAGCTCCCTGTGTCCATTCAGACACAGAGCCGTGACCTGACCCCGCCCCCTCTCTCTCCTGATTGGCTGACTGAATTTGACTTACAGCAATGGGAGCCAATGGTGCCATGCTGCTGTCTTAGCCAATGAGGAGGGGAGTCCTGAGCAGCTGTTTTGCTTTGATTCCTTATTTACATAAATTTGTTTAGTTCAATGAGTTTCATTCGTTTTGTTTATTAGTTTTCGGATTTTGAACATTGGACACTTTTGACACATTTTTGAAACCATTGACAATTATACAGCGATCAGTGCTATAAAAATGAACTGATTACTGTGTAAATATCATTGTGTTCCCTGACTGTGTGTTCTAACTGTAGGGGGAGGGCACTAACTATAGATGACAGATCATGGTTCCTAGCTATTAGGAACTCACGATCTGTTTCTCCTCTCCTCACAGAACAGGGATGTGTGTGTGTTTACACACACACATCCCTGTTCTGCCTCTCGTGTCTGTGATCACGCGTGGCCAGCAGTCATCGCGACCGCCGGCCACGAGCATCGTCACCCCTGGAGTGCAGCGTGCCTGCTATCCCGCTTAAAGGAGTTGACGTACAGCTACGATGGCTTGCGTGATCGTGCCGACCTGCCAATGTATAATGACGACGGCTGGTCAGCAAGTGGGTAAGGTAAAAAAAAAAATTCCTTTTAAGATAAGTGGATCAGAACTAATTTTCTCTTCTTTTTATAGGACATGAGATGCAGACAATGAATGGACCAAGCAAAAAACAAAAGAAAAAAAGAAGGTTCAAGTCTAAAACTACTCTGCATTTTTAACCACCATCTGGTTGGTGAGCACTTCCACTTCTGCAGAGCTTTGCAGGAAAGCTGCTCTCACAGATCCCACCTATTCAGAAAGAAAGAAAGAGAGAGGGGTGGAGGGAGAAAAAGAAAGGAAAGAAAAAGAAAGAAAGAAAGAAAGAAAGCAGGGAAGAAAGAAGAAAAGATGGAAAGAAAGAAGGAAAGACCTGGGTGCCTGTTAAAATACACTTACACTTACAGCTCCAGTAGTAGAGGTGTTCTGGGTGAGGGCAGATTTCCATCTGACTTTTGTCCTGATCCAGTTGTAATGTGTGCCTCTGCGACTCCAAGTGTGTTAGGGGACCTATGCTGGGGAACCAATTCCTTTGAAAGACCTGGGTGACTGGTAAAATGAAAAGCAGTATGGGTTAAGGGACTTCATGTTAAGCCTGCAGATAGTCCATGGGATCCCAACATTGGGATAGTTTCTGCCTTGTGGAGCTGCAAGATCCAAATGTTGTACTTCTTAAAGGATCTGATCTGCGGGAGACTCAGCCAGCTTCCAGACCCAGGTGGCAGGAAACCTAGCCAGTTGACAGAACCTGGCGGCAGGGCACTTTTAAAGCAGAACAGGTTGCTTTCAACCAAACCAAACTTTCAACCAAAAAGAAAGGAAAGAAAGAAAGCAGGGAAGAAAGAAGAAAAGATGGAAAGAAAAAAGGAAAGCTAGAAAGAAAGAAAGAAAGAAAGCTAGAAAGAAAGAAAGAAAGAAAGAAAGAAAGAAAGAAAGAAAGAAAAAAAAGAGAGGGGGATGGAGGGAGAAAAAAAGGAAAGAAAAAGAAAGAAAGAAAGCAGGGAAGAAAGAAGAAAAGATGGAAAGAAAGATGAAAAGAAAGAAAAAAAAAAGAAAGAAAGAAAGAAAGAAATGAAAGAGAGGGGGTTGGTGGGAGAAAGAAAGAATGAAGTGCACACTGCACAGAGCCTCCTTTCCTCCCTCTCTCCCCAGCACATAGAGACACTACTAATCCTTTACCTGCTATCCAGCTTGAATCCATTGGTACTTCACCTGCTGCCCAGCCAGATTCCACTGATCCTTTACCCGCTGACCAGCCTAACTTCATGGATACGCCACCAGTTATCAAATCAGATGCCACTGATCTTCTACCTACTGTTCAGGCTGACACTACTAATCCTTTACCCGCTATCTAGCTGGACTCCATTGGTACTTCACCTGCTGCCCAGACAGATTCCACTGATCCTTTATCTGCTGACAAGCCTGATGTTGCTTATATACCACCTGCTGCCCAGCCTGCCTCTGCTAGTTTTGTGCCTGCTGCCCAGTCAGTCTCTGGTACTAGGGTCAAGATATCACCAGCTCCAGAGGTCTAATTCCTCAGCATCTCCATGCTTGTTGCATGCCTGGCATGGGTTACCCGTTTGGTCCAAGATTCCTGTAGACAACTGTCATGAGCTATTTGCTTAGGTTGTGTCAAAACCTGGTGTTCCAGATTTCTGCTTTTTATTTACAGCTCCAGTAGTAGAGGTGTTCTGGGTAAAGGCAGATTTCCATCTGAATTTTGTCCTGATCCAGTTGTAATGTGTGCCTCTGCGATTCCAAGGGTGTTAGGGGACCTTTGCCGGGGAACCAATGTCTTGGTAAGACCTGGGTGACTGTTAAAATACACTTACACTTACAGCTCCAGTAGTAGAGGTGTTCTGGGTAAGGGCAGATTTCCATCTGACGTTGGAAAGAAAGAGGAAAAGATGGAAAGAAAGAAAAGAAAGAAAGAAAGAAAAGAAAGAAAGAAAGAAAGAAAGAAAGAAAGAAAGAAAGAAAGAAAGAAAGAGAGAGGGGTGGAGGGAGAAAAAGAAAGGAAAGAAAAAGAAAGAGAGGGGGATGGAGGGAGAAAAAAAAGGAAAGAAAAAGAAAGAAAGAAAGAAAGAAAGAAAGAAAGAAAGAAAGAAAGAAAGAAAGAAAGAAAGAAAGAAAGAAAGAAAGAAAGAAAGAGAGAGGGATGGAGGGAGAAAAAAAAAGGAAAGAGAAAGAAAGAAAGAAAGAAAGAAAGAAAGAAAGAAAGAAAGAAAGAAAGAAAGAAAGAAAGAAAGAAAGGGGGTTAGTGGGAGAAAGAAAGAATGAAGTGCACACTGCACAGAGCCTCCTTTCCTCCCTCTCTCCCCAGCACATAGAGACACTACAAATCCTTTACCTGCTATCCAGCTTGAATCCATTGGTACTTCACCTGCTGCCCAGCCAGATTCCACTGATCCTTTACCCGCTGACCAGCCTGACTTTATGGATACGCCATCAGCTATCAAATCAGATGCCACTGATCTTCTACCTACTGTTCAGGCTGACACTACTAATCCTTTACCCGCTATCTAGCTGGACCCCATTGGTACTTCACCTGCTGCCCAGACAGATTCCACTGATCCTTTATCTGCTGACCAGCCTGATGTTGCTTATATACCACCTGCTGCCCAGCCTGCCTCTGCTAGTTTTGTGCCTGCTGCCCAGTCAGTCTCTGGTACTAGGGTCAAGATATCACCAGCTCCAGAGGTCTAATACCTCAGCATCTCTATGCTTGTTGCATGCCTGGCATGGGTTACCCGTTTGGTCCAAGATTCCTGTAGACAACTTTCATGAGCTATTTGCTTAGGTTGTGTCAAAACCTGGTGGTCCAGATTTCTGCTTTTTATTTACAGCTCCAGTAGTAGAGATGTTCTGGGTAAAGGCAGATTTCCATCTGAATTTTGTCCTGATCCAGTTGTAATGTATGCCTCTGCGATTCCAAGGGTGTTAGGGGACCTTTGCTGGGGAACCAATGTCTTGGTAAGACCTGGGTGACTGTTAAAATACACTTACACTTACAGCTCCAGTAGTAGTGGTGTTCTGGGTAAGGGCAGATTTCCATCTGACATTTGGCCTGATCCAATTGTAATGTGTGCCCCTGCCACTCCAAGGGCATTAGGGGACCTTTTCTGGGGAACCAATGTCTTGGTAAGACCTGGGTGACTGTTAAAATACACTTACACTTACAGCTCCAGTAGTAGAGGTGTTCTGGGTGAGGGCAGATTTCCATCTGACTTTTGTCCTGATCCAGTTGTAATGTGTGCCCCTGCCACTCCAAGGGCATTAGGGGACCTTTTCTGGGGAACCAATGTCTTGGTAAGACCTGGGTGACTGTTAAAATACACTTACACTTACAGCTCCAGTAGTAGAGGTGTTCTGGGTGAGGGCAGATTTCCATCTGACTTTTGTCCTGATCCAGTTGTAATGTGTGCCCCTGCCACTCCAAGGGCATTAGGGGACCTTTTCTGGGGAACCAATGTCTTGGTAAGACCTGGGTGACTGTTAAAATACACTTACACTTACAGCTCCAGTAGTAGAGGTGTTCTGGGTGAGGGCAGATTTCCATCTGACTTTTGTCCTGATCCAGTTGTAATGTGTGCCTCTGCGACTCCAAGTGTGTTAGGGGACCTATGCTGGGGAACCAATTCCTTTGAAAGACCTGGGTGACTGGTAAAATGAAAAGCAGTATGGGTTAAGGGACTTCATGTTAAGCCTGCAGATAGTCCATGGGATCCCAACATTGGGATATTTTCTGCCTTGTGGAGCTGCAAGATCCAAATGTTGTACTTCTTAAAGGATCTGATCTGCGGGAAACTCAGCCAGCTTCCAGACCCCAGCAGCAGGGCACTCAGCCAGCTTCCAGACCCAGGTGGCAGGAAACCTAGCCAGTTGACAGAACCTGGCGGCAAAGTATCTAACAGACTGAAGGGCTATCAATTTTCAAATGTACTTTTTATTATATTATAGGGCACTTTTAAAGCAGAACAGGTTGCTTTCAACCAAACTATAAACACATCATATGGCTGGTGTCATGGCTGATCACCTATACAACACCATGAGAACTGCAGATCAAACAGAAATTAAGATGGAAGCTTCCTTGCTTGAAAAAGGATAAGAGGTCTGTGGTCGCAATAATAACCACCAACAATGGTGTCAGTGGGTGCAAAAATCCCCAGCATTGGTGTCAGTAGAAGCAACATTAACCCCCAAGCATTGATGTCAGTGGACACAATACCTGAACCTAGGTAATATTATGCCTATTTGGATGGACTGTGCCCGCACGGGTGTGCTAGAGAGCCGCAACCTGGGAGCTGCCTTGCAGCGCAACATCCACACCTCCAGTGGCTCTGCTAAAGACCAGGTGGCTCCTTAGACCCTGTGACTCTGGCACACCTCCGTTTGCATGCGGTCACACTGCTCCAACTCTAAAAAATAGCCACAAAAATAGCTGAATTAAAAGAAAAATGGAGTCCAATCAAAGATACGTCAGAATACAAAGAAAAATCTGCTCAAATACAAAAGTTTTTGGCTAAAGCTGATAAAGACATCAAACATAAAAAAACTAAAAATACCAAAGGGATTGGAACAGCTATAGAGAAAACAAAGTATATAAGTGGCAGGAATTAAACATCAATGAGGTTATTGACTCCAGGGAGCCATCACCAAATAGAAAGGCTCAGTCAAAGGCCATAGGAGGGGATGTGGTGGAAACACCCACCCACCCTAGGGCAAATGATACTGGGACTATAGGGAGGAACCCTAAAACTAGCTATGACAAACCAAGTATGCACCCAGTGCTGCCAACCTCTTGTTAAGCCAAATGGGAAGACAAAGCAATTTTCAGAAAAAAATGTACCGGAGCTAGTTCTTTTCAAGAGCTTCATAAAAGACATTGTGATTCTATGGAGAGGAAGCGAGGACACATTGAAATTTTTTTTGAAATTGGAATACATAAATAACAATGAGTTGGTGTTCACTGGTAATTGGGATAAGCTGTCTATCAATTTTTAGGATATGGTTCTTTTCAAACAGGATGGCGATGTATACACTAAAACCTTCTTAAGGGAAACCGATAGAAACAGTTACATCCTAACAGCCAGCTGTCACCGCCGGAAGTGGTTAATGGGTATCCCCAAAGGGCAATTATTGTGCATTAGGCACAATTGTAACAGAATAGATGATTTTTTACATCAGATGAACTAATTTAAAGGTTTATTAACCACTTGCCGACCGCCTCACGCTGATATACGTCAGCAGAATGGCACGGGCAGGCAGAATCACGTACCTGTACGTGATCTGCCTCCCGCGGGCGGGGGTCCAATCGTACCCCCTCCGGTGCCCGAGGCGGTCGGCTTCTGACTGGGAGCGTTCAGAGATCAGAGGGAGGCCATCCATTCGTGGCCCCCCCTCGCGATCGCTCCCAGCCAATCGGATCATTCCCCTGCCTTTGTATAGTACACAGAGGCAGAGGAAATGATGTCATCTCTCCTCAGCTCGGTATTTTCCATTCCGGCGCCGAGGAGAGAAGACTGCAATGTAAGTGCACCAACACACACATACAGTAGAACATGCCAGGCACACAATACACCCCCCTTTACCCCTCGATTCCCCCCCCCTGATCACCCCCCAATCACCCCTCCCCCCCTGTCACACTGACACCAAGCAGTTTTTTTTCTGATTACTGCATTGGTGTCAGTTTGTGACAGTTAGTGTGGTAGGGCAGTTAGTGTTAGCTCCCTTTAGGTCTAGGATACCCCCCTAACCCCCCCTAATAAAGTTTTAACCCCTTGATCACCCCCCGTCGCCAGTGTCGCTAAGCGATCATTTTTCTGATCGCTGTATTAGTGTCACTGGTGACGCTAGTTAGGGAGGTAAATATTTAGGTTCGCCGTCAGCGTTTTATAGCGTCAGGAACCCCCATATACTACCTAATAAATGTTTTAACCCCTTGATTGCCCCCTAGTTAACCCTTTCACCACTGATCACCGTATAACCGTTACGGGTGACGCTGGTTAGTTCGTTTATTTTTTATAGTGTCAGGGCTACCGCCGTTTATTACCTAATAAAGGTTTAGCCCCCTTATCTCCCGGCGGTGATATACGTCACCCCAGGCAGCGTCAGGTTAGCACCAGTACCGCTAACACCCACGCACGCAGCATACGACTCCCTTAGTGGTATAGTATCTGAACGGATCAATATCTGATCAGATCTATATTAGCATCCCCAGCAGTTTAGGGATCCCAAAAACGCAGTGTTAGCGGGATCAGCCCAGATACCTGCTAGCACCTGCGTTTTACCCCTCCGCCCGGCCCGGCCCAGCCCACCCAAGTGCAGTATCGATCGATCACTGTCACTTACAAAACACTAAACACATAACTGCAGCGTTCGCAGAGTCAGGCCTGATCCCTGCGATTGCTAACAGTTTTTTTGGTAGCATTTTGGTGAACTGGCAAGCACCAGCCCCAGGCAGCATCAGGTTAGCGCCAGTACCGCTAACACCCACGCACGCACGCACCGTACACCTCCCTTAGTGGTATAGTATCTGAACGGATCAATATCTGATCCGATCAGATCTATACTAGCGTCCCCAGCAGTTTAGGGTTCCCAAAAACGCAGTGTTAGCGGGATCAGCCCAGATACCTGCTAGCACCTGCGTTTTGCCCCTCCGCCCGGCCCGGCCCAGCCCACCCAAGTGCAGTATCGATCGATCACTGTCACTTACAAAACACTAAACACATAACTGCAGCGTTCGCAGAGTCAGGCCTGATCCCTGCGATTGCTAACAGTTTTTTTGGTAGCATTTTGGTGAACTGGCAAGCACCAGCCCCAGGCAGCATCAGGTTAGCGCCAGTACAGCTAACACCCACGCACGCACGCACCGTACACCTCCCTTAGTGGTATAGTATCTGAACGGATCAATATCTGATCCGATCAGATCTATACTAGCGTCCCCAGCAGTTTAGGGTTCCCAAAAACGCAGTGTTAGCGGGATCAGCCCAGATACCTGCTAGCACCTGCGTTTTGCCCCTCCGCCCGGCCCGGCCCAGCCCACCCAAGTGCAGTATCGATCGATCACTGTCACTTACAAAACACTAAACACATAACTGTAGCGTTCGCAGAGTCAGGCCTGATCCCTGTGATCGCTAACAGTTTTTTTGGTAGCGTTTGGTGAACTGGCAAGCACCAGCGGCCTAGTACACCCCGGTCGTAGTCAAACCAGCACTGCAGTAACACTTGGTGACGTGGCGAGTCCCATAAGTGCAGTTCAAGCTGGTGAGGTGGCAAGCACAAGTAGTGTCCCGCTGCCACCAAGAAGAAGACAAACAGGCCTGTCGTGCCCATAGTGCCCTTCCTGCTGCATTCGCCAATCCTAATTGGGAACCCACCACTTCTGCAGCACCCGTACTTCCCCCATTCACATCCCCAACCAAATGCAGTCGGTTGCATGAGAGGCATTTTCTTTTTTTTTCAAATAACAATTTTTATTAAGCATAGAGACATATGTATGCATAGAACAGTAGTGTCGCTTATAATTAAGTGCAATTGGTAGACAGTCAATCCAGTAAACATTGAGCTTCTGATGATAGTCATCCAGACACAGTAGTGGTATAATACATTCCATATATATAAAACACAAAGCGCTGTGATGCTAAATAGCTGATAATTACACATAAAACCAAGTGAGGCTGCTATCAAAAGAGAGTGTTTTCAGAGTCACTTAAAAAGAATAAATAATGATATTTGAAGCGCTTCACAATGTGCATGAAAATGAATATATAAGAATAAATATAAATAGTAAAATAAATCCAGCGGTGAGTAAAAATTCCTAAAAAATCCAGCAATCAAAATAGTGTAAAATTATAAAAAATTAGTGACACCAAATGTGTAAAAAAATTCACATAAAAAATCCACATAAAAATAAATATATAGGGATGTATTCAGAAGGTTCAATTATACAGGTGTAGAATCCTGATTGGTATAGAGCTTTTGATCACTAGCAAAGCTGTTTAAAAACACTTGCTTAATTAAGGTGCTCATTGACCTTCATAGTAACAATGTGCTTTTTGCTTCTATTCACAACCAATGTGAGAATCATAAACAGGCAGATAAGAGAAAAAACCAATCATTGTGCAATAGTTAGGATACCAAGGTACACAGGCAAACTTCAATCCACTCACGTGTGCCTTATAATGATAAGGCATATGCAGGTTTTACTATAGCAGTCAGCCACCTTAGACAGGAGCAGATTCAGTGCAGTACACTGTGTGATACTGCTGATCTGCACAGAGCGTCCTTGGCTCCTCCCACGTGTTACATCACAGTCACGTGACTTTTTCAAGGATAATACAAGCGCTGACGGACTCAGCTTTATAGCACAACAGCAGAGTGGTTGCCATGGCTACAGCATGAGTTTAACATCATCCTGCTTCCTGCATAAACTTCAGTCCTGTTAAAACCTACTTTATTAGACATGTAATTCATATGAATATCGTTGGTTTATCAAAACCACGATTCCATGTGTAAAAAACGCAGTGTGTAAAAAGTAAAAAATATATATATTGATATCTCTAATCACGTTTACTTTTTCAACTCCCTCCAGTGGTCACAATTGGTATAACATCTCATAGAGGGACTATATGGCAAAGCGTTGTCTCTAATGGTTTTGATAATTGACCAGTGCCCCATGATATCACAAAAATGGGGTATCCACATGCTCTGCTCATAAAATGTATGGAAAACGGAGTAAACAAGATGACATGATATATATATATATATATAAAATATACATATATAAAATTAAAATAAGATATGATATAAGAAATAGGGAAATAATATTAAAATGTAAAATTAAAATCTAAAAATTCCATGATAGAATATCGCAAAAATGGATGATGACCATTATTTATATGCTAGAACTGAACCAAATATTGCCACTCAGAAAAAACTGGTATTGGACAAATAATGAGAATATTGGACCAAAAAATAAATAAAAATAAAATATAAAAAATAAAATTAAAATGTATACCATAAAAATATATATATAAATCTGACAAACCTCTAAAAATCAGAAATAAAACAATTCAGGTCAAACCATGGGGTTCTAATGTACCCATCTGGAATATCCATTTGGATTCATTCTTGCTGAGTTCCCTCACTTTATGGGAACCCCTCCAATGAGCCTTATACTTTTGAATAGCCCAGAATTGGAGACCCCTAGGGTCTCTGTTATGATACCTATCAAAATGTTTTGAAACACTGTGTTTTGGATAGCCTTTTCTAATGTTCTGGATATGCTCTCTTATTCTCTTCCACATTGGTCGCTTCGTTCTGCCAATGTATTGGAGGGAGCAGGAGCACTGTAAAGCATATACCACCCCCTCAGTCCTGCAAGATATAAAATCCTTTATTTCAAATTCTTGTCCAGTATTTGTTGAAGAAAATTTCTGACATTTGTATCCATTTTGATTAGTATTTATGCAGGCATAACACCTTTTACAGGGATAGAATCCTTTACCCTGAAAAAAGGTTAAATCAGTTATTCTCTTGGGTGGGTTGGGTACATTTTTAGCTATGATGTCCCTTAGAGTTGGAGCTCGTCTATAAATGAATCTCGGTTATTCTGGGAGTATATTTGCCAAAGTAGTGTCAGTTTTTAAAATAGACCAATGTCTTTTTATAATCCTCTCCATCCTCCTGTGTTGTATACTGAAGTCCATTATCAGAGGTATGTCATCTGTTTTGTCATTTACCTTGATTTTATCTTGGATCAGCGCTTCTCTTGAGGTTTGATTGACTTCTGTTATTTTTTCTTCTATAAAACATTTATTGTACCCTTTTTCTTCAAACCTCTTACCTATCCACTGAGCTTGTTTGAGATAGTCATTATTTTCTGAACAATTTCTCCGTAAGCGAATAAACTGGCCCTTCGGAATGTTGATTAACCATGGCTCATAGTGGCAACTCGTTACTGGTATATAGCTGTTCCTTTCCACCGGTTTGAAGAAAGTTTTTGTGCTGATGATATTGGCTGTTAGTTCTATTTCAAGATCAAGGAACTGGATTTTAGTCTCACTAATTTGATGTTCAAGTTTAATATTTTTTTGGTTCATATTCAAACGTTGGAAAAAGGATCTTAAACTCAGTTCATCACCCTTCCAAATAATAATACAATCGTCTATGAATCTTTTATATAGAACCAGTTCCTTCGGAGTATTTAAAAAGATGGCATCCTCCTCCCATTTTGCCATGAATATGTTGGCTACACTTGGGGCATATTTAGCTCCCATCCCAATACCCGTTAGTTGTCGAAAATAATTGTCATTATACCAGAAGTAGTTATGTTGAATACCAAAGGCCAGGCTTCTAAGAAGAAATCTTTTCTGTTTAGAAATGAGATGGCTGAATGAATCCATAGCCCATTTAGATGCTTCTATTGCATCGCTATGTTCAATTATTGTGTACAGTGAAGCAACATCAGCAGTTGCTAACAGATATCTTCCATTAGGGTCCAGGGTCAGAGATTTTAATATTTGTAATAAATGTTTGGTATCACGTAGATAAGCTTTAGTGTTAGGTACTAGGGGTTGCAAGAATTTGTCCACATATTCCCCTAGTCTTGCATTGATCGATTGAATCCCATTAATGATGGGTCTTCCTGGTGGTGCCTCAGCATTCTTATGGATCTTCGGGATGGTGTAAATGATTGGAACTCTACATGTATCCGGTACTAAATATCTAGATTCTTTTTTGGATAGAATATTTTTGTTGATTCCTTTTTGAATCAAAGAGGACAGATCTCGTTTGTATTCTCTAGTAGGATTGCTACTGAGTTTCAAATATGTGTTATTATCGTTAAGTTGTCCCATCAGTTCCTGGTGGTAGTATTCCTTAGTTAGTACTACAATGGCGCCCCCTTTGTCGGCCGGTCTAATTATAATATCTTTATTTGCTTCCAATTGTTTTATACCTTGTTGTATATGCTGGGATTCCGAGATTCTACTGAACTTGAGTTGTTCCAGGTCTTTGATCACCATTTTTTTAAACACCTCAATATGTTCATTATTTGTAGAGGGTGGATTGAATAGTGACTTATTTCTTAAATCACTATGCTGTACTCCTCTGCCAAGTTCCACTCCTTTGTTCAATGTAGATGGTGGTCTGGATAATAAGTATTTCTTGATATTCAATTTCCTGGTGTATTTTTGTATGTCAATATACATCTGGAATTTGTCCAGATTCTTTTTTGGTGCATATTTAAGGCCTTTGTCCAGTGTGATTAATTCCGCTCGTGTGAGCTCTTTGCCGCTGAGGTTGTAGATGCCTTCCCCTAGTACTCTCTTTTTCTTTTGGGTTTGCCATCCTGCTCTGCATCCCCTTTTATGGTGTTTGGACTTCTTTCTCTGTTTGTATATTCCTGTAGGGGTGGGGGATCTTCGTTTCTGCGGAAATCTAAAAAAGATCTTGACTGTTCTTCCTCTATGTAATTTCTAAGAGGCTCGTATCTATTGGTGGTAGGCAATGGGCTCCTCCTATCAGGATATCTGTATTGGTCGTATTCTCTGGTCCCATTCCTATTATCATTGGACTGGTGGTCTCGAGATTCACCAGTGCTCTGTTGATAGTCCCTATGATCTCTCCTATCCTGATCATACCGATAATCCCTTGGCTGATCCCTATGAGGTTGTTGGTAGGAGTTTCTGGGGTCATTTCTGGAATTATATTGATTTTCTCTTGGTTCAGTTCTAGTTGAATGTTGATAGTATCCTTGTTCCCCATACCTGGGGTACCTGCCATTTTCCACCTGATCATATTGCGATTCATTACCTGATTGGTGCAATCTTGATTGATTGTAGGGTGGATAGTGGGGTTTGTTTGGTCTTTTATTGGCATTATTTTTCCAGTAAGGTCTTCTTGGTGATTTATTTTTTGTTTTGTTCCTCCACCAAGGTTTTGGTGTTCTTGATCCATTGTCATGTGTGTTACTTTGTTCCCATTGTTTCTGTTGGTTATATCTTGGGGTTTCTGGTGTCCTGGATCTCCTTTCTGGAGTCCTATAATATGTATTTCTCCTGGGGCTAACTATCCTCACCTCTCTATCTGGTGATGAGGCTATAGACCCAGTTTTACCTTGTTTGGCATTGATTTGCCAATTGAAAACCTGTTCTAACTGATAATCATTGGTATCTCTGAGGTATTTTCTCTTTTTCCTTTGTTTCAATTCAACATCTTTCTGTTCTAACACTTTATTCAGTTGTTGAGTTAGTGATGAAAAAGGTGCTGTCTCTTTAAAAGGGTCCAGTGTGGTTTTGCATTCAGCAATTTGCTGGTTAATCATGTTTAATTTCCTTTGTTTCCTTTTTAAGGCAAAATGTACTAGATCCAGACCTTTATCGTTAAAAAATTTATACCACTCATTAGTTGCGTCTTGATCTGTCAAACCATCACAGATAGGTACATCCCATCTCAATCTTCTCGGGACAATTTTATCTTTAATGTATTGTTCATGAGCAGCTATGTCCCACCATAGGCTCACCTTTTTTTCCATTAGGTGGCCGAATTTCCTAAAATTGGTGTCTAGATCACCCTTATCGGTGCTAGGTGCAGTGGAAAAAACATTTTCCAAATTAATTGTGCGTTTTTCAATAAAATCAAAAATATCCATCACTGCAGCTATATGTGAAAAAACTGAAAAATAAGTGGAAAAAATATATATAAAACACAAAGCGCTGTGATGCTAAATAGCTGATAATTACACATAAAACCAAGTGAGGCTGCTATCAAAAGAGAGTGTTTTCAGAGTCACTTAAAAAGAATAAATAATGATATTTGAAGCGCTTCACAATGTGCATGAAAATGAATATATAAGAATAAATATAAATAGTAAAATAAATCCAGCGGTGAGTAAAAATTCCTAAAAAATCCAGCAATCAAAATAGTGTAAAATTATAAAAAATTAGTGACACCAAATGTGTAAAAAAATTCACATAAAAAATCCACATAAAAATAAATATATAGGGATTAAGAGTTTGGCTGAGCGACCCTTGATGCAATACGACACCTCATCCCAGTAGTTTGAAAATTAGTTTGGGGGGGGCAAAGAGATAGGGATTATGACGGTGCCAAGAGAAACAGGATACAATACTTAAAAGTAAAAAAATTCTATTTATTTATTTAACATTATCCAATAAAATTTAGACATAACAGTCACATAAATGAGGTGTGCAAGAAAATTCTAAAATCAATTCTGTAGCAGAAATTATTTCACGTCCCTTGGCCTGATGTTTATGGCGGCCAGTTCTGTGAATGGGTATTCAGATGTCCGACATGTTTCGCCTGTTTTGGCTTCTTCAAGGACAGTTGTTTGATACCTAAAAAGGCTACAGTGTTTTCTATAAAGAAGAATACAGCAGTCAATAGATGTTTATGCACAGTTGATGCGTTTGAGATATAAATTGATATAAATATACAGATATCACCATATGTTTGCGAGCCGTCTAGGGGAGATATGTCCCATCACCCAAATATGGCCTCTAGAAGCCCCCCCACACATCATAGGTGCCACAAATGCCCCAAAACCGACTATCTAAAGATTGTATTACCTGCAAATCGCCAGGGATAGATACTACGTGCCTCCGAATCAAAAGCCCCAAAACTAGAGATCAAATTAAGTAGCTGCAGGGGACAATAAGAGAGACCTGACGGAGAATATGCCTAGAAAAATATATACAGGCAAAGTTAATGCAAATGAGGCCCAAGGGGCACATCTCAGTTGAAGTAAACGATTTAAGAATGGACTAACATAGTCTCTAATTTTACTTACATGTAAGATAGTCAGGTTGGAAAACAGGACATCGGAAAAACAACCAATATTGGGAATAGTTCCACAAAAAAAGGGGGGAGGAGTTTTTTGTCACTGAAATGATAAATAAAAGAAAGGAAAAAGAAATATCGGGGGTATTTAATATACCAGATACTACTATTTAAAAATGTGTAGGTAAGCAACAATGGTTGCAATACAAGTGGGTGGCAAGTCAAAATATAAATAGATTACACTCACCAATAGTGCTATCTAGAGTGGAAAACTATGGCTGAGGAAGCCAAACTGGGGCCAATAGAGACGCCGATCAGAGCACACTGGGGGATAGAGATATATGTACCATCAGCTCAATAAAGTCCAAAATGAAAGAGAGTGAGAGAAAGCAATCATCAAAGCAAAGGGGTACTTACTCAATAGTGCTGCATAACGTGTGACCGAGTCCTGTGATTCCCTGGCGTGTCTAATGGCCTGGGATGCCGGCGCTCTTATGTCCCCCTCACACGAGCGGCGTCTGACGTCACCGCGCGCGTGAGCGGACAAAAGCGGCCACTGCGCATGCACCGCTCGCTGTCGATCCGGTCCTACAAGGTCCAGAAAGCACAGCGGTGGTGTCCATGGTGATGTGTAAACACACATCACGGGCACCGCGCAGTATACAATGCCACAATAGGCAGCAAGGATACCTGGAGAAGGAAGTTAGGCCAGTACGCAATGGCAGAGATGGGCACAGGAAGAACCAGTGCCCTTGGGTGTCCATACAGCTGGGATGTATCTCAAATAAGGGGCTAATGATAACAGAGGCGACGACAATGTCCTCCTGGGATACAGGGACCCGTGGACAATAGGCCGTAGCGGGTGACAGTCTGAAAAGGGACAGAGAGGCAACCACAAGGGCGGGGTGCAACTGGGACACAATGGGATAGAGGTTAATAGGGACAGACCGGGGACCAAGGGACGATTAGGGAAGGGCGCCCGCACACAAGGCTTAGGGGATTAAAGGGATAGGAAAAACACCACGGTCCCCGGCAAGTACCCACATAGATCGCCCAGACAGCTCGCAAATTAACAAATTAACATACCTGTAAATAACACAGAGATATCGACAGCATTGGGAACAACATTATAATACAACAGCATGGATCAAATATGTACACAGATGCAATACTAAGGGTATTCAAATAGTAGATAAATCTGTTTGTTTGAGTACAAATGAGTACCATCAAGGGAAACAATGTAGATGGATAAGGGAATAAGGGATGCCATAACTTGATCCATCAGGACCCATCTGTAAAAGGGAAGGAACCAGCTGGGGAGAAACCTGTAGCATACCATAACAGATAATATAAGTAGATATAAGTAAATAGTGAAAAAAGGTCATGATTTCAAGGTGGGCTGTGTCACTCTCACCAGGGAAGGAGAGGGAGAGGGGAGGGGTACAGGGATAGAGGGAAAGATGGAGGGGGAGGAGGGGGGGGATTGGTTTTGGGGGGAGGGGGGGGGAAGGGGATGGATAATGGGAGGGAAGCAGCCCACCTATAAAAATGGCTTAAAGCTAATGCCTTCGTTAAGTCCTGGGTGTCTAGTGGCATCCAGGGTATGTATCCACTTCGTTTCCAATTGTAGTAATTTTTGATCGATGTCTCCACCCCTGACATGTGTAGGGATGTGTTCCAATGCTGTAAATCCCACGACATGGGGATTAAAGTCATGGTGTACTGCTATATGTCGGTTGATAGATGTAGAAATTTTACCTTTATATAAAGGTTTGATGTGATCACGAATCCTGACACAGAACTGACGTTTAGTTTTACCCACATAGTAACTACCACAAGTACAGGTAGCCAAATAGACTATGCCCGTGGTTTGGCAGGTAACCTTGTGTTTGATTTTGTATCTTTGGCCATTCGGAAGCAGTTTTTCACGTACGTCGTAAATAAACTCGCATATATCACAGTGACCGCACGGAAAAGTGCCAGTCACAGATGAAGAAAATTGTGGTTTGGGTGCGTGGTGGCTCGTTATAACTTTGTCACGTAACGAGGGGGAGCGACGGTACGTAATTTGGGGTTGAGGTTGAATGTATTTTTTGATAGTGTGATCTGCTGTAAGAAGAGGCCAATATTGTTGGAGAATATTCCTCACCTCATTATGATGTTGGGAAAATTGAGTAATAAGTCGAACCGGCTGAGAGGTATCCTTCTTTTTGGTATTATACAACAATTTTTTCCGATCTAATTTTTTTACTTTGTTGAAAGATTGTTTCAACAATTTCTGGCTATAACCTCTTCTTTTTAATCTTTCATACAGGTCCTGTGCGGCCGCGAAAAAATCTTCCTCATCCGTACAGTTTCGTTTGATCCGCAAATATTGACTATAGGGGATGCTATTTAGCAATGGTTTGGGATGAGCACTGTTAGCATGCAAGATAGTATTCCCTGACGTTTTTTTACGGTACAGGGACGAAGAGATGTTTCCATGGGAATCAACTCGTATTTCCAGATCAAGGAAGGTGATTCTTGTCTGGCTACACTCCATAGTAAACTTGAGATTATATGAATTGACCGCCATTGTCTCTACGAATCTCGTAAGATCTTCGCGAGTACCAGACCAGAAGAAGATGATATCGTCGATATACCTGTGCCACGAAATCACGTGGCACAGGAAATCAGCCAGGTGATGATTGGAAAACAGGTCTTTTTCCCACCCCTCCAGGTACAAATTGGCGTAGGATGGTGCACATTTCGTGCCCATGGCCACGCCTTGCACCTGGAGGAAGTGGGAAGTGCCAAATAAAAAATGGTTTCGTGTTAGGATAAAACGTAAAAGGTCAATCACAAAGTCATTGTATGCCTTGAATTTGGGGCCTCTGTCCTCCAACAATTTGGAAATAACCTCAATGCCAAGATTATGGGGTATTGTATTGTAAAGGCTCTCAACATCCAGTGCAACCAGCCACGCATCCTGCGGAACTTGCAAGTCCCCGAGAATACGCAGCTACTTAATTTGATCTCTAGTTTTGGGGCTTTTGATTCGGAGGCACGTAGTATCTATCCCTGGCGATTTGCAGGTAATACAATCTTTAGATAGTCGGTTTTGGGGCATTTGTGGCAATTATGATGTGTGGGGGGGCTTCTAGAGGCCATATTTGGGTGATGGGACATATCTCCCCTAGACGGCTCGCAAACATATGGTGATATCTGTATATTTATATCAATTTATATCTCAAACGCATCAACTGTGCATAAACATCTATTGACTGCTGTATTCTTCTTTATAGAAAACACTGTAGCCTTTTTTAGGTATCAAACAACTGTCCTTGAAGAAGCCAAAACTGGCGAAACATGTCGGACATCTGAATACCCATTCACAGAACTGGCCGCCATAAACATCAGGCCAAGGGACGTGAAATAATTTCTGCTACAGAATTGATTTTAGAATTTTCTTGCACACCTCATTTATGTGACTGTTATGTCTAAATTTTATTGGATAATGTTAAATAAATAAATAGAATTTTTTTACTTTTAAGTATTGTATCCTGTTTCTCTTGGCACCGTCATAATCCCTATCTCTTTGCCCCCCCCAAACTAATTTTCAAATATATAGGGATGTATTCAGAAGGTTCAATTATACAGGTGTAGAATCCTGATTGGTATAGAGCTTTTGATCACTAGCAAAGCTGTTTAAAAACACTTGCTTAATTAAGGTGCTCATTGACCTTCATAGTAACAATGTGCTTTTTGCTTCTATTCACAACCAATGTGAGAATCATAAACAGGCAGATAAGAGAAAAAAACAATCATTGTGCAATAGTTAGGATACCAAGGTACACAGGCAAACTTCAATCCACTCACGTGTGCCTTATAATGATAAGGCATATGCAGGTTTTACTATAGCAGTCAGCCGCCTTAGACAGGAGCAGATTCAGTGCAGTACACTGTGTGATACTGCTGATCTGCACAGAGCGTCCTTGGCTCCTCCCACGCGTTACATCACAGTCACGTGACTTTTTCAAGGATAATACAAGCGCTGACGGACTCAGCTTTATAGCACAACAGCAGAGTGGTTGCCATGGCTACAGCATGAGTTTAACATCATCCTGCTTCCTGCATAAACTTCAATCCTGTTAAAACCTACTTTTATTAGACATGTAATTCATATAAATATCGTTGGTTTATCAAAACCACGATTCCATGTGTAAAAAACGCAGTGTGTAAAAAGTAAAAAATATATATATTGATATCTCTAATCACGTTTACTTTTTCAACTCCCTCCAGTGGTCACAATTGGTATAACATCTCATAGAGGGACTATATGGCAAAGCGTTGTCTCTAATGGTTTTGATAATTGACCAGTGCCCCATGATATCACAAAAATGGGGTATCCACATGCTCTGCTCATAAAGTGTATGGAAAACGGAGTAAACAAGATGACATGATATATATATATATATAAAATATACATATATAAAATTAAAATAAGATATGATATAAGAAATAGGGAAATAATATTAAAATGTAAAATTAAAATCTAAAAATTCCATGATAGAATATTGCAAAAATGGATGATGACCATTATTTATATGCTAGAACTGAACCAAATATTGCCACTCAGAAAAAACTGGTATTGGACAAATAATGAGAATATTGGACCAAAAAATAAATAAAAATAAAAAATAAAATATAAAAAATAAAATTAAAATGTATACCATAAAAATATATATATAAATCTGACAAACCTCTAAAAATCAGAAATAAAACAATTCAGGTCTAATTCAATGTTCAAACCATGGGGTTCTAATGTACCCATCTGGAATATCCATTTGGATTCATTCTTGCTGAGTTCCCTCACTTTATGGGAACCCCTCCAATGAGCCTTATACTTTTGAATAGCCCAGAATTGGAGACCCCTAGGGTCTCTGTTATGATACCTATCAAAATGTTTTGAAACACTGTGTTTTGGATAGCCTTTTCTAATGTTCTGGATATGCTCTCTTATTCTCTTCCACATTGGTCGCTTCGTTCTGCCAATGTATTGGAGGGAGCAGGAGCACTGTAAAGCATATACCACCCCCTCAGTCCTGCAAGATATAAAATCCTTTATAATATAAAAACCTCAAGAGAAGCGTTGATCCAAGATAAAATCAAGGTAAATGACAAAACAGATGACATACCTCTGATAATGGACTTCAGTATACAACACAGGAGGATGGAGAGGATTATAAAAAGACATTGGTCTATTTTAAAAACTGACACTACTTTGGCAAATATACTCCCAGAAAAACCGAGATTCATTTATAGACGAGCTCCAACTCTAAGGGACATCATAGCTAAAAATGTACCCAACCCACCCAAGAGAATAACTGATTTAACCTTTTTTCAGGGTAAAGGATTCTATCCCTGTAAAAGGTGTTATGCCTGCATAAATACTAATCAAAATGGATACAAATGTCAGAAATTTTCTTCAACAAATACTGGACAAGAATTTGAAATAAAGGATTTTATATCTTGCAGGACTGAGGGGGTGGTATATGCTTTACAGTGCTCCTGCTCCCTCCAATACATTGGCAGAACGAAGCGACCAATGTGGAAGAGAATAAGAGAGCATATCCAGAACATTAGAAAAGGCTATCCAAAACACAGTGTTTCAAAACATTTTGATAGGTATCATAACAGAGACCCTAGGGGTCTCCAATTCTGGGCTATTCAAAAGTATAAGGCTCATTGGAGGGGTTCCCATAAAGTGAGGGAACTCAGCAAGAATGAATCCAAATGGATATTCCAGATGGGTACATTAGAACCCCATGGTTTGACCTGAATTGTTTTATTTCTGATTTTTAGAGGTTTGTCAGATTTATATATATATTTTTATGGTATACATTTTAATTTTATTTTTTATATTTTATTTTTATTTATTTTTTGGTCCAATATTCTCATTATTTGTCCAATACCAGTTTTTTCTGAGTGGCAATATTTGGTTCAGTTCTAGCATATAAATAATGGTCATCATCCATTTTTGCAATATTCTATCATGGAATTTTTAGATTTTAATTTTACATTTTAATATTATTTCCCTATTTCTTATATCATATCTTATTTTAATTTTATATATGTATATTTTATATATATATATATATATCATGTCATCTTGTTTACTCCGTTTTCCATACATTTTATGAGCAGAGCATGTGGATACCCCATTTTTGTGATATCATGGGGCACTGGTCAATTATCAAAACCATTAGAGACAACGCTTTGCCATATAGTCCCTCTATGAGATGTTATACCAATTGTGACCACTGGAGGGAGTTGAAAAAGTAAACGTGATTAGAGATATCAATATATATATTTTTTACTTTTTACACACTGCGTTTTTTACATATGGAATCGTGGTTTTGATAAACCAACGATATTCATATGAATTACATGTCTAATAAAGTAGGTTTTAACAGGATTGAAGTTTATGCAGGAAGCAGGATGATGTTAAACTCATGCTGTAGCCATGGCAACCACTCTGCTGTTGTGCTATAAAGCTGAGTCCGTCAGAGCTTGTATTATCCTTGAAAAAGTCACGTGACTGTGATGTAACGCGTGGGAGGAGCCAAGGACGCTCTGTGCAGATCAGCAGTATCACACAGTGTACTGCACTGAATCTGCTCCTGTCTAAGGCGGCTGACTGCTATAGTAAAACCTGCATATGCCTTATCATTATAAGGCACACGTGAGTGGATTGAAGTTTGCCTGTGTACCTTGGTATCCTAACTATTGCACAATGATTGTTTTTTTCTCTTATCTGCCTGTTTATGATTCTCACATTGGTTGTGAATAGAAGCAAAAAGCACATTGTTACTATGAAGGTCAATGAGCACCTTAATTAAGCAAGTGTTTTTAAACAGCTTTGCTAGTGATCAAAAGCTCTATACCAATCAGGATTCTACACCTGTATAATTGAACCTTCTGAATACATCCCTATATATTTATTTTTATGTGGATTTTTTATGTGAATTTTTTTACACATTTGGTGTCACTAATTTTTTATAATTTTACACTATTTTGATTGCTGGATTTTTTAGGAATTTTTACTCACCGCTGGATTTATTTTACTATTTATATTTATTCTTATATATTCATTTTCATGCACATTGTGAAGCGCTTCAAATATAATTATTTATAATACATTCCATATCATCTAGGGCTGTCAACCAGCAAGTAACATCATTGGACTGAATATGTTTTAGCATTTTACAAAAAGAAGGAAGATAAAGGAGGAAAGAAGAAAAGAGGGATAGGAAGGGGAGAAGGGGGGGGGGGTCTGGCCGCAGGCCTAGGGCGGGTCCTCCCGCCTGTGCCATTCCTCCCAGACCATGTCATGAGCCTCCAATCTGTTTTGTATCCTGGCTGTCATTTTCTCCATTAGCTCTATGTCCTTTATTCTGGTATAGAGGTCTGTTTGGGAGGATAGATCCTGTTTCTTCCAATACAGGGCTACCAGACATCTCGCTGCTGTGAGAACATGACCCAGCAGTTTCCTGGAGTGTCGGGATATATGTAACCCAGACACTCCAAGAAGAAACAGTTTCGGGACTTTGGGGACCTGGACGCCCAGTAGGCGATTCAACAATAATTGTGTTTCCGTCCAGAAAGGAGCTATTTTGGGACATGACCAGTAGATATGATATAAGGTCCCCCTGTCCTTCATGCACCGCCAACATCTATCCGAACTAGATGGGAAAATGGTGTGGAGGACATCAGGTGTCATATACCAGAAGAAAAGAACTTTGTAGGAATTCTCTTTGTACAGTGTGCATAATGAGCTTTTAGCCGCCTGGGTCCAAATCGTCTTCCAGGTAGATTCCGGGATCTCCTCCCCCAAGAACCTCTCCCAGCGGGTCATGTATGGATGTTTGCCGTGATCTGTGATGTTGTAAGAGTTTAATATCCGGTAAATATCGGATATTAGCCCGCGTCTGGTCGAGCCTTCCAACATCAGTCCCTCAAAGGGCGATGGGGCCGAGAATTGTAGATTCGGGGCGATTGATTGAGCGTAGTGCCTAATCTGCAAGTATCCATAGAACACTTGCCTCGGTAAATCAAATTTTTTCTGGAGTTCTGTGAAGGACAGCAATCTGCGCGTGCATGGGTGCACCAAATGACCAAAGTGGAACAGATTCCTCGTCGCCCACGGATAGGACATCTGGTGAGTAAGACCTGCAGGCAGTCTGGGGTTGTAGAGGAACGATGTGAGGAGTGAGCTTTCTGAGCGTAGCTTATAAAGCCGTGATAATTTACGCCAAAGTGTACTAAGGTGGAGCATGGGGCCCAAAAGCTGAGTGGACCCCATCTTCACCTCTGCATTCCACAGCATGCTGTTTGGGTGGACTGGGGCCATCCATAGCTTTTCTATTTCTGTCCACTTATTATATGAGCGTTGGGTGAACCAAGAGGCCAGGGTTCGCAATTGGGTGGCTTGGTAGTATTTAGTTAGGTCAGGGAATGATAATCCGCCGTCTGATCGCGCCGCTGTCATGACTGATTGTGAGATTCTGTGTCTTTTGTAATTCCAAATAAATCGTGTTAAATCTGCCTGGAGTTTCTTCAGCTCCGCCTGTGGTATTGGGATGGGGAGAATTTGGAATAAATACAGCAGCTTCGGCAAGATAGCCATCTTAACAGAAGCTATCCTCCCTAGCAGGGAGATATGATGAGCCTTCCATTTTAGTAGAAGGTCCCTTATGGTTTTAAAGAGAGGAGGATAATTGGCTCGGTATAGGGTGGAATAAGAGGGAGTTATCTGTACTCCCAGATATTTCAGTGATGATGTCTTCCAGTGGTAGGGGAAACAGTGTTGTAAATGTTGGGTCTCCTGTGTTGGAATATTGATGGGCAGGGGTTCTGATTTAGCTGCATTTATCTTGTACCCCGATAGGGATCTATATAAGTCAAGTTCAGCGTGCAAATTAGGGAGTGATATTCTGGGCTGGGTCAAGGTGAGAATAATATCATCAGCAAATAAGGCTAACATAAATTCCCTATCTTTCAACGGGATACCGTGAATATTCTGATTTTTTCGAATGGACGCCGCCAGAGGCTCGACACACAGCGCAAAAAGTAACGGTGAGAGTGGGCACCCCTGGCGAGTTCCATCCGCGATTGGGAAAGCCTGCGAGAGGGCAAAGGGAGTTTTTACTTGAGATGAAGGGTTAGTGTACAGATGTCTGATAGCTTGCAGAAATGGGCCCTGAAATCCCATGCAGTTCAACGTGGCGAAGAGGAAGGACCAGCCAAGGCGGTCGAAAGCTTTTTCTGCGTCTAAACCAAGAACTAACGCCTCCAGCTTATTCCTGTTCGCCACGTCTATCAGGCAATAATTCGTCTCGTGTTATCTCCCGCCTGACGTAGGGGGACGAATCCCACCTGATCCTTGTGTATTAGCGAGGGAAGTATCAGGTTCAGTCGCATTGAGAGGAGTTTAGTAAAGATTTTTAAATCAGAGTTTAGAAGTGCGATTGGCCTGTAGCTGGCACATACAGAAGGATCTTTGTCAGGTTTGGGAATCAACGTGAGGAACGACCTCTGCATATCAGCGGGAATGGAGGTTTTCTGAAAGAAGGCGTTAAACATCCTACACATATAGGGCAGTAGAATCGGGAGGAATGCCTTATAATACTCATAAGGAAGGCCGTCTGGTCCAGGGGATTTATGTGAGGGCAGAGTTTTGATAGTGGCCGTTAGCTCTTCCTCTGTAATTGGAGCATTAAGTGACATTAGGTCCGTCTTCTGTATTTTGGGGAGTCCACTTTCCTCCAGGTATTGTCTCATACGGTCTTTTATATCAGGAGGGGGCGGATCTTGGGGAATTTCAGGATTGTTATATAGGGTTGTGTAAAATTCTCCGAAGGCCCGGGCTATGTCTTGGGGGTGTGACAGGAGAGCCCCCTTTTTATCTTTAATTTGGTGGGGTGTGGACATGTGAGAGCGCTCCGAGAGTTTACGCGCCAGGATGGTATGGGCCTTATTCCCTTTATCGTAATATGTTTGTCTTAATCGAGTAAGTGCCTTCTCTACATGTCCTAACGCCAAGTCTCGGAGGGTGTTTCTGAGGCAGACCACTTTTTTAAGAAGGGTTAGGGATGGCGATACCTGCAGGCGGAGTTCTAGAGTCTTAAGGTCTCTCTCGGCTTGAATTTTGGATGCCATCGCATTCTTCTTCATAGCCGAAGAGATCGCTATACACCGTCCCCTGAGGACTGCCTTGTGAGCCTCCCATAGAATGAGTAGGGAGACTTCAGGGGTGTTATTTTCTAAGAAGTAGTTCTGCAAAGTTGTCTCTAATTCCGATCTGGACGGGATGTGTTGTAGGAGGAAGTTGTTTAGCTGCCAATTACTGGGTTTGCGAGTAGGGATGCCTATTTGTAGTGATATAAGAACTGGAGCGTGGTCGGACCAAGAAATGGGGAGGATCCGGGCAGTTTTGGTAGCACGTAAAGTGTTATTGTTAACGAAAAAATAGTCTAAGCGGGAATGCATGCGGTGAGGGGCAGAATAAAATGTGTATTGCCTATCTCCTGGGTGTAGAGCCCTCCATGTATCAAATAAAGCATGGCGCCTGGTTAGTTGGCGAAACAACTTGGAATCACGGGCGGCCCGGGTCTGATGGGTTGTGGGATTAATCACATGGCAGTCTAGACCTACCGAGTGCACTAGGTTGAAATCTCCGCCAATGATCAAATAATCATTGGGCTGCCTAAACAGGCGTGCAAGGACCCTAGACAGGAAATGTATTTGATGGGTGTTGGGTGCGTAGATATTGCAGAAAGTTACCGCCTGTGTTTGCCACTGACCTCTCAGAATTATATAATGTCCTCCCGGGTCGACAAAGGATTCGGAGCATTTAAATGGAGAGCCCCTTTTAAATAGGATGGCTACACCCGCACGCTTACGAGGACTAAAGGCCTGATAAATCTGGGGGTACTGTTTGAATGCAAAGGCGAAAGCGTCCCCTCTATTGAAATGTGTCTCCTGCAGCATAGCTACATCTGCCCCAACCTGCCTGAGCTCCCTCAATGCGAGATGCCTTTTTTTGTTTGAGTTCAAGCCGTGGACATTAAACGATAAGATCTTAGCCATGGTCATCAGTGTGTGCGTGCACCAGATTACTTAGCTTATCCAGCCGTGAGCCTTCCAGGAAATCCAGGAAGCGATGAGGTTCAAACGTGAGATGTAGCCAGGTGACCATCCCAGACCTGCGGCGAGCCATGAGGAGGGGAGGGGTGGGGGGGAGAGGGAAGGAGCAGAATAAGTAGAGAGGAGAAAGAGAAAGGAGAAAAATGGTTAGTAGCATATCAGTTAGAAATAAACATTTTGTTGTTGTCCCGGACAGTATATACCGCCCAGATTCTGATAAGTTCCAGTAGGTCCCCCCGATCGGGGCCCCCAACAAGGGCCCAGTCCGGGGGGGCATAGTGAACAACTCGAAACAAAATTAACCGTGTTCAAGTTCTCAAAACAGAGTAACAATGGGGAACTCTAGTAGGGTTAACCTCTAGGGGGGATCAGTGATCAGAAGAACCACTACTGACACGTCTCCAACAAAAGGGGGTGCCCAATATTGCTAATGAAGTGATAGGCGGGGGAGGCCTAGGGGGAATAACTTATAACTGCGTTGGGAGGGGCAGGAAAGGGGAGAAAGACAGTCATCCTTTTTTAGGCTTTGCTTTGGTAGATCCGCTGGGGGAGTCCCGGTCTCTGGGACGCTTAGTTGGTGGGATCTTCTGCCACACCACGGGAGGTGGCGTGGGCAAATCCACTAAGTCCCATTCAGGCAAGCGAGGTAAAGGGATTTCCATGGTGTCACAAAAATTTTCCAAGTCCTCCGGAAAGCGTAGCACTGCTGATTTTCCCTGCCGACGGGCAGTGAGGCTAAAGGGAAATCCCCAGCGTTATGTGATGTCATTTTCTTGGAGCAGAATAAGTAGGGGTTGGAGCAGTCTGCGTTTCTGCAAAGTTATCCAGGAGAGGTCTGGAAATAGCTGGACTTGCGTGTTTTCAAAAAGTACCTTTTTTGTGGTGCGGGCTTTGCTTATAATGTCCTCTTTCAGAGGAAAGGAATTGACCCTGCATATGACGTCTCGGGGTCTGGAGACAGGCCCTTTAGGACGGAGGGCACGGTGGGCACGGTCCATCTCAATGGGTTTGTTTGGGGGGTCCCCCAAAAGGTTGTTAAACAAGAGTTGCAGAGTTTCATGAAGATCTTCGGGACCCTCTGACTCAGGCAGACCCCTGACTCGGATGTTGTTTCGACGTCCTCGGTTATCCAAATCTTCAATATGACGCTGCATGTTCCGGAGCATTATATGGTGGTCGGCCCCCTGTACCTGGGTGCGATGCACCGCCAGCTTGGTCTCCTGAATTTCCTCCTCCGCCATCTCCACCCTTTCAGATAAGTGTTTAAGGTTAGCATGTATCACTTGAATTTCTGCTCGGCATGCTGACTTGACCTCTTCAATAAGGAGCCTGAAGTCCTCCTTAGTGGGAATAGCCTGGAGGCAATCCTGCCACGAGGTGGGGTGCTGGAAGCGTTGGGCGTGCTCCATGTGGCGTTGTGGGCTGTGTGGTGGGGATGATTCCCTTGCAAATGGGGGGGTGCTGATCTCCGAGAGTCCCAAGATTGTGGTTGAGGATCTTTCATGTCCCCCCATAAAGGCCTCTGTGAATGAGAGGGGGGGCCTCCTTCCAGAACCTCCATAGGGATCAAGGTCGGCGAGCTCGTCACCTGGGCATATGATTTTGTCTGGCTTGATCTTTGCTCTGTGGGCCTGGAGGCATTATGGCGGGTTTGTCGCTGCGGTTGAGGGGAGACAGGGGGGGGCCGAACATTGGTTGAAGGGTGTCTCTTTCATACCTCATCCCTGATACAAGTCCAATGTCCCCCATGTTCTCTGGTCCTGGCAGCGGGGGAAAATCACTGAGTTGCAGTGAAGGTGTGGGGGACGCCATCCCCCCCAGGGATATGGATGGATCAGACACGGAGCGCAGCAGCTGCGGGAAGGCCTGTGAGCACTGCGTGTAGGGGTTGGCAGTGAGGCCTAGTAAGGTGTCCTGAGGTGCGCAGGGATGCTTCCCTTGTGCTGGGAGAGGAGGGGGTGGACTCACCGCTGCTGATCCCCCTGCTCCTCTGTTCCTCTGTCTCCCAATCCAGGTCCGCTGTGCTCTGGAGTAGTGGAGGGGATGCCGAGCTCCGCTGCGGTGACTGCCTCGTGGAGGAGGCAGGGGCCGTCGGCGCCACCTTGTCCCGCTCGTCCTTGGACATAGAGGAGGGTTTAAAATACCCGTGGAGGGTTGTTGTGGAGCCGGACGGCGGTTCGGATGATCCCCTGGGTTTGGAGGATCTGGTTCTCCTGCTGCCTCCCATAAAATGTGGCTAAAAGTCCCCCTTTTAGGCCTTAACGCTGTGGGCTGGTGGAGAGCTGGAGGTTCAGGCGTCCATGCAGGGCAACTTCCGGTCCCGCCCCCCCCTTACTATCGAGGCATTTTCTTTATGTCCTCCCGAGTACCCCTACCCAACGAACCCCCCCAAAAAAGATGTTGTGTCTGCAGCAAGCGCTGATATAGGCGTGACATCCGCTATTATTGTCCCTCCTGTCCTGACAATCCTGATCTTTGCATTGGTGAATGTTTTGAACGCTACCATACACTAGTTGAGTATTAGCGTAGGGTACAGCATTACACAGACTAGGCACACTTTCACAGGGTCTCCCAAGATGCCATCACATTTTGAGAGACCCGAACCTGGAACCGGTTACAGTTATAAAAGTTAGTTACAACAAAAAGTGTAAAAAAAAATATACAAAATAAAAAAAAAAGTTGTCGTTTTATTGTTCTCTCTCTCTCTATTCTCTCTCTATTGTTCTGCTCTTTTTTACTGTATTCTATTCTGCAATGTTTTATTGTTATTATGTTTTATCATGTTTGCTTTTCAGGTATGCAATTTTTTATGCTTTACCGTTTACTGTGTTTTATTGTTAACCATTTTTTTTGTCTTCAGGTACGCCATTCACGACTTTGAGTGGTTATACCAGAATGATGCCTGCAGGTTTAGGTATCATCTTGGTATCATTCTTTTCAGCCAGCAGTCGGCTTTCATGTAAAACCAATCCTAGCGGCTAATTAGCCTCCAGACTGCTTTTACAAGCAGTGGGAGGGAATACCCCCACCCCCACCGTCTTCCGTGTTTTTCTCTGGCTCTCCTGTCTCAACAGGGAACCTGAGAATGCAGCCGATGAGTCAGCCAGCTGACCATAGAGGTGATCAGAGACCAGAGTGGCTCCAGACATCTCTATGGCCTAAGAAACCAGAAGCTACGAGCATTTCATGACTTAGATTTCGCTGGATGTAAACAGCGCCATTGGGAAATTGGGAAAGCATTTTATCACACCGATCTTGGTGTGGTCAGATGCTTTGAGGGCAGAGGAGAGATCTAGGGTCTAATAGACCCCAATTTTTTCAAAAAAGAGTACCTGTCACTACCTATTGCTATCATAGGGGATATTTACATTCCCTGAGATAACAATAAAAATGTTTAAAAAAAAATGAAAGGAATAGTTTAAAAATAGGATAAAAAAGAAAAATAATAATAAAGATAAAAAAAAAAGCACCCCTGTCCCCCCCTGCTCTCGCGCTAAGGCGAACGCAAGCGTCGGTCTGGCGTCAAATGTAAACAGCAATTGCACCATGCATGTGAGGTATCACCGCGAAGGTCAGATCGAGGGCAGTAATTTTAGCAGTAGACCTCCTCTGTAAATCTAAAGTGGTAACCTGTAAAGGCTTTTAAAGGCTTTTAAAAATGTATTTATTTTGTTGCCACTGCACGTTTGTGCGCAATTTTAAAGCATGTCATGTTTGGTATCCATGTACTTGGCCTAAGATCATCTTTTTTATTTCATCAAACATTTGGGCAATATAGTATGTTTTAGTGCATTAAAATTTAAAAAAGTGTGTTTTTTCCCCAAAAAATGCGTTTGAAAAATCGCTGCGCAAATACTGTGTGAAAAAAAAAATGAAACACCCACCATTTTAATCTGTAGGGCATTTGCTTTAAAAAAATATATAATGTTTGGGGGTTCAAAGTAATTTTCTTGCAAAAAAAAAAAATTTTTTCATGTAAACAAAAAGTGTCAGAAAGGGCTTTGTCTTCAAGTGGTTAGAAGAGTGGGTGATGTGTGACATAAGCTTCTAAATGTTGTGCATAAAATGCCAGGACAGTTCAAACCCCCCCCAAATGACCCCATTTTGGAAAGTAGACACCCCAAGCTATTTGCTGAGAGGCATGTCGAGTCCATGGAATATTTTATATTGTGACACAAGTTGCGGGAAAGAGACAAATTTTTTTTTTTTTTTATAGCAGAAAGTTGTCACTAAATGATGTATTGCTCAAACATGCCATGGGAATATGTGAAATTACACCCCAAAATACATTCTGTTGCTTCTCCTGAGTACGGGGATACCACATGTGTGAGACTTTTTGGGAGCCTAGCCGCGTACGGGACCCCGAAAACCAAGCACCGCCTTCAGGCTTTCTAAGGGCGTACATTTTTGATTTCACTCTTCACTGCCTATCACAGTTTCGGAGGCCATGGAATGCCCAGGTGACACAACCCCCCCCCCCCAATGACCCTATTTTAGAAGGTAGACACCCCAAGCTATTTGCTGAGAGGTATAGTGAGTATTTTGCAGACCTCACTTTTTGTCACAAAGTTTTGAAAATTGAAAAAAGAAAAAAAAAATGTTTTGCAGCAATCCCTAAATGAGTGGGGTACGACCAACACGAGGAGCCAATCCACCACTCTGTCAGGCTCCCTGGTTGACGAGGCCCAAGAGGATCCAGGCCTATACCAGCCTTATGACGCATCTCCCGGGTCTTCAGAAGGAGACAAATTTGTTGGAGGCTTCGGCTTCGCCCTAGTCTCACCACTAACTAAAGCGGTCAAAGAGGCCCTCAAGTGGGAAGATTCATCCACTCCCCCGGCTAAACAAAGGAAATTCTTTAAGCACCTGGACAAAGACCGCTCCAATTTCCGGCTCCTTTCAGAGTTGAAAGATATCATTGACGAGGAATGGAGCAGAGTTGACAAGAAGACCTCTCTTTCAAGTAAAACCTCCAGATTATACCCCTTCAAGGCAGGGGAGGTGAAACATCTGGAAAATGCTCCCTTGGTAGACGCAGCATTGATGTGATTGGCGAAGGATGTCACCCTTGCTCTTGAGGACGCTGTGTCCTTCAAAGATGGGCTCGAGAGGAGAATAGACCAGAACCTCAAGAGAAAATACGGGTTATCCGGTATGGCTTGTAAACCCGCCTTGGCTCTCGCAGCCATGTCCAAGGCTATGGAAGCTTGGACAGAAAATGTGGACTCCATACTCAAGGGCATTTGGTAAGGAATGGCCAGGGGCTCAGCAGTCCAAGAATTGAAGCTGGCAGCAGCCTTCCTGGGGGAAGCTTCCATCGACCTGGTCCGCCTGCTGGCCCAAACTATGTTGTCCTCTATCACAGCTAAGCGGGCCTTATGGTTGTGCCCCTGGCTCACTGATCCAGTGTCTAAACAAGCCTGTTGTGGGAATCCCTTTAAAGCGCGCTTGTTGTTTGTCAACAGGCTGCTGGATAGCGCTATAGCAGAAGTCAGTCCTCCTTCCAAAAGCCTGCTAACAGCCAGGCGCCCAGCGGACATGAGCCGGCTAAGTCATTTTGAGATTGGGCCCACCAAGGTGGGTCGGGTGGGGGCGCGCCTGCTTCTCTTCCGGCACATCTGGGTGGCCTCAATCTCGGACTACTGGACCATCAGGACGGTCTCCATAGGCCACACATGGTCCTTCACCAGTAACCCCCCCCCCAAAAAAAATGTATTGCCACCCTGCTACCATGGTTGCTGATGATACAGGGAGCCGTGGTGCCCGTCCTAAATGGGTATATTCCCCTCTCTTCCTAGTGCTGAAGAAAAACGGTTCATGGCGCCCCATGGTGGATCTAACCTATTTAAACAAATTTATAAAATGCGTGTCAAATGGTCTCTGTGGAGGTTACGCCCCTTTCCAGACAGGGTTTCTCCAGCAATGGAACTCAGGGGACAGCTATCAATCCATTCACATAACATCAGTGATGGGGAACAGCCTCTTCTGGTGGCTTCAGCGCAGAAATCTGATCACGTGTCACTTCATTGCCCCCGTCTCATGGGTCACGGTCACGACCGATGCCAGCGGTGCTGGATGGGGAGCCCTTTGCAGGTCAGAACTTGCAAAAGGCAGGTGGGAGGCCCATCTTCACAACACCGGGCTCAAATGTCCTGGAACTACGGGCAGCCTGGTGTGCCCTTCCAACCTTCACTCATCTCCTGAAAGGGGAATCAGTTTTTTTGAGAATGGACAACACCACAGCGGTCTCCTATGTGAAGAGACAAGGGGGCACCCAGAGCTCCACCTTGCTCCAAGAAGTCGAGCCTTTCATATCCTGGGCTCAGAAAAACCTAGCCGATATCTCAGCAGTTTTCGTCCCCGGAGTCCAGAACGTCCAAGCCAACTTCCTGTCTCACACACAGTTAGACAACGAGTGGTCCCTTCATGTGGAGACGTTCGAGTGGATCCTGTCCTTGGGAGTCAATTCCGAAGTATATCTATTTGCATCCCCCTGCAACTTCAAGATCAGGAAGTATTGCACTCAGGGCCGTTGCAGCCAGGCCTTCGGAATACATGTCCTGACAGATCGGTGGAGCTTCAACGGGGCATATGCCTTTCCCCCGTTCCCGATCATCCTCAGATTTTTGCAGAGACTCCAAGCGGAAGCAGTCGAGGTGGTGGTGATAGAGCCTTACTGGCCGAACAGACCATGGTTTCCCCTCCTGACCCAGCCCAGCTTCTGGGACCCCGTTCCTCTTCCTCTCAGACTGGACCTTCTTTCTCAGGAGGGAGTCCTGCACCCTTGCCTGGCGTTACTGAGACTGATGGTCTGGTTCTTGAGAGGGAGAGGCTGGAAACTGTCGGGTGCGCATCAAGAGTGATTTCCACCCTCATGAGCTCGAGAAAGGCAAGCACAAATAAGGTCTACGGGAGATAATGGGCCAATTTTGTTGAATTCTTATCCTCTATGAGTAGATCGTTCAGAGATCCAGGAATCTGGAGGATATCCAGAGATATCCTCGCCTTCCTTCAATCCGGCCTATATCTGTCTCTATCCATCTGCTCTCTCAGGGTCCAAGTCTCAGCCCTGTCGGCCTTCTCTGGAACATCATGGGCCGTTCACCCTCTAATCCGGCAGTTCTTCTGTGGAGCGGCAAGACTCAGGCCCCAAAGAAGGGCTAGATTCCCCAATTGGGATCGTCCCCTTCTTCTCAACTCACTGACTGGACTCAGTATCGTGGGATCCGCTCCACTTTCTACCAAAGACCTTTCTGCAAAAGTCGCCTTCGTAGTAGCCATCACTTCAGCCAAAAGGGTTTCTGAGATCAGGTCCTTGGGTCATGAAGAACCATTCCTGACTTTCTTCCCGGACCGGGTGGTCCTCATCAATATGCTCAGCTCAAACCTGAAAGTTACTTCAGTGTTTCATGAAAACCAAGATATTGTCCTACCTACATTCAGGGCCCCAGGGTCCACTGAAGCTCACCCTCTGATTGTAGGGGAAATACTAAAGGAATACCTGCAAGTTACTTCCTCCTTCAGACGTTCTGACGATCTGTTTATCCTGCACTCCGGGAATAACAAAGGAAATTGAGCTTCGACCAGAACGATCGCGACCTGGATCGTCCAATCCATCCAGCAGGCTTATAGGGCTAAGGGCTTGGCTCCTCCAGAGGCGGTGATGGCACATTCTACCAGGCGCATGGCGGCTTCGTGGGCAGCAGCCCGGCATGTGGCTCCTGATGTCATCTGCAAAGTGGCCTCGTGGGCCTCCATTAATACCTTTATGTCACATTATTGCATAGAACCTGCTTCTCTATCTTCTGTGAACTTTGGTGTATGAATCCTGTCGGTTGACGGGGCAAATTAAATTTCTTTTTGATCAGCATGCCCACCTGTGTGGTTTGGCTAGTTATTTCTCACACGTAGACTGCCATGGAGTCTGTCAGGAAAACGGAAAATGTATTATGCTTATATATTTATTATACAAATACTTACCGTAATTTTCCTTTTGTGATGGACTCCATGGCAGATGGAGTTCCCACCCATTGGTCAAGAGTTGGCTAGTTACGGAACTCAGTCTCTGGCTGTGAGCTCAGATTTATGGGAATGGGGTCCTATAGCATTAGAGAGGAGGCAGGATTAACCCACACGTAGACTGCCATGGAGTCCATCAGGAAAGGAAAAGTATTACGGTAAGTATTTGATAATAAATGTTCAGTTTTTTTTCGTTTGCAAATAAATAATTTTTTCTTCATAAACAGGCCAAAATGTTTTCTGCTACATTTATTTAATGAAAATAACCCAAATTAGTGTTGTTTTTTTTTTTTTATTTAGTGTGCAAGAAAGTTAGAGTCCACAAACTATGGTAAATATATATCTAAAAATCGATCAATCCTACTGTACTGATGGCCTATCTCATTTCTTGAGGCCCGAAAATGTCAGAGCAGAACAAATATCCCCCAAATGACCCCTTTTTGGAAAGTAGGCAGTCCAAGCTATTTAGTAAGAGGCATGGCCTTATTTTTGAAGTCGTAATTTTTTTTTCACAATTTTTTACATCCTGCAACCAGTGCAGTACAGCGTCATTGTATAACTGGAACACTGACTGGTGACAGTATGTAAAAAAAAAAAAAAATGTAATTTTCTTTCTTTTTTTAAACACACTGTGACCAGAGCAATATAATGTTACCACAGTAACACTGTACCACAGTAACAGTTTCCCCGCTCTCCACCCACAGACAGAGGAAGGACCAGGAACTTATATACGAGGATTCTTTATTAAATCCATGATCTTGTAAGTGTTTTTAATCCCTTGTGCGCTATATTAAATCTTTTAAAGTGGTTGTGAACCCATATAAAAAAAAAAAAACGCTGCAAGACAAAGGCATAATGAGCTAGTTTGCATCGCATACTAGCTCATTATGAAATACTTACCTTAGATCCAAGCTGTTGCAGCGGTCCCCATACACCGCTGTCACCAACAACATGTCTGTTCAGGTTTAGGAGATATTTACAGTACCTACAGGTAAGCCTTATTATTGGCTTACCTGTAGGTACAAGTGGTGTAACAGGGTTTACAACCACTTTAATACTGCACTTAGAGGCGCCTTTTCTTTCTTCTATAATCCTCCAGAGTTGCTCTTCCTCCACAAAGCGCTGCCTGAAGTGCCATCTCTCCATCATCACCCAGGACCAGCCATCCGCCTCCACAAGAGGGCCTCACCTCTCTCCTTTTCAGTCTTTTCTATGCAACTACATATTTTTTACTTTTGAGGACTCTTTGGGTCTTTATATGAAAATGTATAAAAGTGGTTGTTTATTAAGGATGCAGGTTTATTAAGGATGATTGTTTAGGTCATGGTGGTGGGGTGAAGTCATGTTGGTAACCTGGCTTTTGGGGTAATGTCACCCACATTACATTGTGGGTAGGCAGTAGTTGCTAAACTGTTATTTAGTTGGTGTAAGATATTACTGCTTGAGCCTTGGTGACTAAGCATGTTGGTCTGTTAATGGTAACAGTGGCTCTGCTTGGTTTTTTAAGATTAAAGTTTATGACATAATTCAAATTTATTTACCCTACTTCAATACCTTAGGGCGTCATATGACGTCCTTGACTTTGTGAGAGGATATCTAAATGATGCCTGCAGCTACAGGCATCATTCAGATATCTTTCTTTCCAGCCGGCGATTCTGTGCACAATAAGAATGATCATAGCGGCAGTTCCACCGCTTGATCGTTCTTATAGGTGACGGGAGGGGGCGTCCCCCCTCCCGACGCCATCCGGTGCTTCTCTGGGCTCCCCCGTGCCATCGGAGGCCTGGAGAAAGAATCGGCTTGTGCCGGATGACGACAATAGAGATTTCCAGTGACCAGATGGTCACCAGTCATCTCTGACCGTCGGAGGCCCCGGAAGTAAACAAAGCCGCGATCGCAGCTGTCAGCATGAGATCAGTGAATTTTTTTCTCGATCTTATGCTTTCCAGCCTGCAGGAGAGATGTGGGGTCTTATTGACCCTGCATCTCTCCATAAAGAGGACCTGTCACAATAGATTTCTATTACAAGGGATGTTTACATTCCTTGTAATAGGAATAAAAGTGCTAAAAAAAAAAAATGTAAAAAAAGTGTAAAAATAAAAAAAATTAAGTAAAATGAAATTTTTTTTTTTTTTTAAATGCCCCTGTCCCCGGTAGCTTGCGTTCAGAAGCGAACGCACATGTAAGTCCCGCCCACATATGTAAACGCTGTTCAAACCACACATGTGAGGTGTCGCCGCGTGCGTTAGAGCATGTGCAACAATTCTAGCACTAGACCTCATCTTTAACTCTAAACTGGTAACCTGTAAAAATTTTCAAAGCAACGCCTATGGAAACTTTTAAGTACCAAAGTTTGGCGCCATACCATGAGTGTGCGCAATTTTAAAGTGTGACATGTTAGGTATCTATTTACTCGGCGTAACATCATCTTTCACATTATGCAAAAAAATTGGGCTAACTTTACTGTTTTGTTATTTTTTAATTCATGAAACAGTTTTTTTCCGGTATTGAAGTGGTTAACCCCAATAAAGGGGCCACGACCAAAAGCTTTCATACAACTTTTGTTGTGTGTTTACATTTTTTTTTTAGGTATGTTGTTTGGTATGATGGGTGTTAATGGGGTTTACAATCCCATTAACCATTTTGAAAAACTTAAAAAACTATAGTTGCTTAGACATGTGCAGTTTGTTGCGTTCCGAATTGAAATTCGGACAATTTTTTTGGAAATTTTGATGTATTCAAATTTTTGAATTTACAATACTCTAGAATTTAAACTAATCCAAACTAACAAAAAAAAAGTTTGGACGAAATTCGAATTCGACTAGATTTGAATAGTTTTCTAATTTGAATAGTTTTCAATTTGTTTTCCAATTTCCAAAGAGAATAAAATAGAATAGAAAATGAAGGAATAGAATAGAAAAAAATAGAATAGAATAGAAAATAATAGAATAGAAAAAAAAGAATAAAATAGAAAGACTATAACCATCTTCTGAAATTCGAATTTCTAATAGAATAAGTTTGAATTTGAATACATAAGAAAAGAATAGAATAGAAAAGAATAAAAACACAAAGAATAGAATAGGCTTTAATGGAATAGAAAAGAATTAAAAAAACAATAGAATAAAAAAGAATAGAATAGAAATAATATAACCATTTCCCAAGATTCAAACAGAATCAATTTGAATTTGAATAGAACAGAATTGATTAGAATAGAACAGAAAATAGCAGAATAGTAGAGAAAAAACAACAGAATAGAATAGAAAAGAATGAATATAACCATCTTCCGAAATTCAAATTTTGAATAGAAAAGAATAGAATAGAATAAACAGAAAAAGAATAGAATAAAAAAAAACAATAGAATAGAAAGAATATAACTATTTCCCAAAATTCAAGTAGAATCAATTCAAACTTGAATAGATTAGAATAGGAAGATGGTTATATTATTTCTATTCTATTCTGTTGTTTTTGTCTATACTTTTTTGTTACTTTCTATTCTATTCTAATCTATTCTTTTCTATCTTTCAAATTCAAATTGATTCTATTTGAATTTTGGGAAATGGTTATATTCTTTCTATTCTATTCTATTCTATTGTTTTTTTTAATTCTATTCTTTTGTATTTTATTTGAATTTCAGAAGATGGTTATATTCTTTCTATTTTATTCTATTCTATTTTATTTGTTTCTATTCTATTTTGTTCTGTTTTACTCTATTATATTCTATTCTTTTATTTTCTGTTATATTCTATTCTATTTTTTCAATTATATTCCTTGATCTTCTTTTTATATTTTATTCTCTTTGGAAATTGGAAAACAAATTGAAAACTATTCCAATTCAAAAAGTTTTCAAATTTGAAAACGTTTCGAATTAGAATTTGAAAATGATTTGAATTCGAAAACTATTATGCCGCGTACACACGGTCGGACTTTTCGTCTACAAAAGTCCGACAGCCTGTCCGACAGACTTCCGACAGACTTCCGACGTACCTTCGGCGGACTTGCGGCAGACTTTCTTACGAACGGACTTGCCTACACACGACCACACAAAAGTCCGACGGATTCGTACGTGATGACGTACACCGGACTAAAATAAGGAAGTTCATAGCCAGTAGCCAATAGCTGCCCTAGCATGGGTTTTTGTCCGTCGGACTAGCACACAGACGAGCGGATTTCGGGGTCCGTCGTACTTACGACGTAAAGATTTGAAGCATGTTTCAAATCTAAAGTCCGTCGGATTTGAGGCTAAAAAAGTCCGTTGAAAGTCCGGAGAAGCCCACACACGATCGGATTACCAGCCAGCTTTAGTCCGTCAGCGTCCGTTGGACTTTTGTAGACGAAAAGTCCGACCGTGTGTACGCGGCATTAGAATTTGGAAAATTTGAATTGATTCGAATAGGAATAAACTAAACAAACTCCAAAAATGAATTAAATGGATTAACCAAATTTAACTAAACAAAATTACTTTTTTCGTTCTACACATGTCTATAGTTGCTATTCAGGACTTTGTTCAATCAGGCACTGACGCCTGACGTCCTAATAGACCTGAATAAGCTGCATGCAGCAGCAGCTGCTGACTTGGGACGCATAAAAAAAATGGATTCCATGTGAGCGATGCCCAATATAAAGATTGTTTAAGTCATCCAAGTACTCTTTTACATGTGAGAATTAAATCCATTAGTATTACCTGTTGTTGACAACTGTGTGGCAAAAGAAATAACAACTAGAAAGGAGTTAAATCTAACCGGAGATTGACATGTTGCCATTAGCTGACAGGTAGAACTGTTGTTTTTTCTCACATTTCGCTGCTATTTCTAGCATAGCATACTTAACAATGCAGAAACTGCTGTTTACATGAAAACATGTTGATGAATATATTTTAGCCGTGGGAACCTACAAGTTTAGCCAAGTAATGAAAACAAAAAATATCTTTTTCAGGACAGATTTCACATGCCTTTACAGATGCATCCTCCATGGAGGACAACTGGATGTGCAGCTTGAACATACAGACTTCACCTGATTGTCCTCAATTTGGCTGAAAGTGAAAGTTTATGTCAATGGATTGGGGATCGGGTCATGGATGTGTTGGAGGCCCTTTAACCACGTTAATACAAACATTTTGTTTTTTTTTTATTTGCAAAAAAATAAATCAAATTGGGGTGTTTACTTTCCAAAAAGGTGTCAATGTGGGGATACTTCCTAGTAGAAAACATATAAATAAAAATGCTATCTTGACATTTTTATTTATATGTTCTATACTAAGAAGTACGAGAAACTGGGGGTGGGGGGGGTTCTATTTTTTGGTCTTTTCTTTACATAGTAAAAACAAACTTTGTTTATTAAATGCTACCAAAAGAAAGCTCTAATGGTCTCAAAAAATGATAGAAAATTAATTTGGAGTGAGAGAACGAGTGCCGCCCGCAGCCGCTACTTTCCATTTAAGAATGGCACAGGCGACATAATTGCGTTACTGCGCATGCGCCTTCCGGCCGAGTGTGTACGAGCTTTCCTAAGCCCGGCCGGCTTCAGAGTGGTGCATGCGCAGTTGAATGGCCAGCCCACGGCCATCTTTTTTACGGGCACCGTTGCCCGTAATGGACATTTACGGGCACCCCGAAAATGGGCTTAAATTTACGGGCTGCCCGTAAATATACGGGCGGTTGGCAACACTGCTGCCTGCCCCGTCCTGAAGCCCAACACACTTGGAGGCCCCCTGCGCTGAGAACGAGCGCCGCCCACAGCTGCTACTTTCCATTTAAGAATGGCACCAGGTGGCGTCATTGTGTTACTATGCATGTGCCGCCCGGCCGAGTGTGTACGAGCTTTCCCAAGCCCGGCTGGCTTTAGAGCGGCGCATGTGCAATTGAATGGTCGGCTCACGGCCAGCTTTTTTATGGGCACCATTGCCTGTAACGGACATTTACGGGCACCCCGAAAATGGGCTTAAATTTATGAGCTGCCCGTAAATATACGAGCGGTTGGCAACACTGGGCTGCGGAAAAGTACGTCACATATGCGGCCCCCTCCTTCCCCCTCCGCCAGGCCAGTAGGAGAGCGCAGCGAGCCTCGTGCACACGCAGTAGAGACCCGGCCGTGAAGCCATAATGTTTCACTGCCGGGTTCCCTTACCAGCAATGGCGGCAGCAGCACCCGACAGCTGATGGAGACATCAGCTGTGGTGCCAACATCGCTGGACTCCAGGAGACAGGTAAGTGTCCTATTATTAAAAGTCAGCAGCTGCAGTATGTGTTCATTTTTGGAGGGGTGGGCGGACCTCCGCTTTAAGGAGCGGGCCGGGAAGCTGACCGCCGCATCTTTACCAACTAATGCGTCATCAGCTGTCAGCGGGGTTCCTCAATGACAGCTGAATGTAAAAAAGTTGCCGACTATAAAAGCATGGCCCCCTCCCCAATCCATACCAGGCCTTTTGGGTCCAGTATGGATTTTGAGGGAAACCCCACGCCAAAATGTAACAAATAACTAAATGGCATCCCCCCCCGCAAATCCATACCAGACCCTTATCCGAGGGGTTATAACGAGCGAGCGCCCCCTCCCTCCTGAACCATGCCAGGCCACATGGCGACCCCCTCCCCATGTTGATGCCAGTGGCTGTGGGGGTCTGCGGGCTTATCAGAATCTGGAAGCCCTCTTTAACAAGGGGGGCCCCCTTTAACGAGATCCCGCCCCCCCATGTGGTACCCCTACTCATTCACCAAAAAAAAAAGGTGTAGTGTAAAAAATGACATTGGCCAGTTTTTGACAGGTCCTTTATTTAAAAGACAAAAACAATGTCCCCCGATGTAGATCCATCTTCAATCATCGGCACCACTGACCTGAAAAAAAGAAAAAAAAAAAGTTTCACCCCCACCATCTGATAGCTCTGCCGTCTGACAGTTCTTATATAACTAAGGGGCAGGGTCACCTGCTGACATCACCAGATGGCCCCACCCTCTTGTGACATCGACGGCGCAGCATGCCCCTGGCCAACAACGTCACAAGGAGGAGGGAACACCCGTTGATGGCAATTTTTTTATTGCCAAATTTATTTATTTGTTTACATTCAGCTGTCAGCGGGGAATCCTGCTAACAGTTGATAACTCATCGGTTGTTAAGGACGTGGTGGGCGGTTTCCTGGCCCACTCCTTAACAACCAGCTATTCACAGTTAGAGGACAAAAAAAAACACAAAAACTGTACGTAAAAACACGGGTTAAAAAATGCAAAACATGCTGGAAAAATGCATCAACCACAGCCGCATAGATGTGAACCTAGGGTAAGGCTTAGTTTACACTTGCATTTGGCATGTGGTGAAAATACTAGAAAAATTATAAAAACCCAGCAGTCCCGGTGCAGATAAATGCTTACAGCCATAGTCAGCCCCGTTCAGTTGTACAAGCTTAGTGGCCACCGATGATCAGAACACCACGGATCCCGCCTGCAGGTGTTTGCAATATACTTGCCCGCAGAAGGGCTCTTTTTGCCCATGTGACTGAAGCCTGACTTTCGGTTCCTGTCCCTTGGCAACGACTTTAGGGCAGAAGTAGCAGGTAATCATTGCTCCACTGAATCCGGTGGATGATAGTTATAGATGGCAGGTAAGCATTTGGCTGCAGTTTTTAGATTTTAGTGACAGCAGGTGAACAGGGTCAGCGTTAAAGAATAAGTTCACCTTAAAAATGTAATTAAAAAAATAAATGCACATTTTTTTCAGGTAAAAAAATTGTACATTTATACTTTACTTTACTTTTTTCTTTTTTTTCTTTGCAGGAGCCTGGAAAGCATTGCACCCATGATAAGCAGATTGTGGTTGCAATGCAAGGCTCCTGCAGACTGTCAGCGTAAGCTATCTGCTCGTACTTCGTATGGGCAGGCAGTTACACACTGACAGGAAGAATCAATGAACTACCACAACGCTCAACAGAGCCCTGGTAGTTCATTGAGAACTACAAGTCATTAGCCACAAAGGTTGTTGGTAGTTGTTGTTCATTTATTCACAGAATTCTGTGAATGAGTCACACATGCTCTTTTCAAATAGTGACAGGAGGCGCTGGGAGAAGATCCCTGGACCACTGTCACGGGGGGGGGGGGAATCAGGGAGCGACTGCAGGAGCGGTAATGTGTTCCATCCTAAACCCAGGTAACGTTCACAAAGGTGAACTTGTGCTTTAAAACCACTTCAATACCAGGCACTTAGACACCTTCCTGCCCAAGCCAATTTTCAGCTTTCAGCGCTGTCGCAATTTGAATGACAATTGCGCGGTCATGCTACACTGTACCCAAACAAATTTTTCATCATTTTGTTCCTACAAATAGAGCTTTCTTTTGGTGGTATTTGATCACCTCTGCGTTTTTTTATTTTTTGCGCAACAAATAAAAAAAAACGAAAATTTTGAAAAAAAAACAAGTTTATCTTTGTTTCTGTTAAATTTTTTTTGTAAATAAGAACGTTTTCGTCTTCAATGATGGGCACTAATATGGCTGCACTGACAGGCACTGATAAGTCGGCACTCATGGGCCCCGATGAGGTGGCACCAATGAGGTGGCACTGATGAGGTGGCACTGATGGGCACTGAAGTTGGGCACTGATAGGCGGCACTGATAGACACTGATAGGTGGCACTGATGGGCACTGATAGGTAGCACTGGTATGCGGCACTGACGGACACTCATAGGTGGCACTGATGGGCACTCATAGGTGGCATTGATGGGCACTCGTAGGCAGCACTGATGGGTACTTATGGGTGGCACTGATAGGTGGCACAGATGGGCACTGATAGGTGGGCACTGATGGGCATGGATGGGCACTGATAGGTGGCACTGATGGACACTGATGGGTGGCACTGATGACACTGATGGGTGGAATTGATGGGCATCACTTAATTGTTCTGTTACATAATGGTGCCAGTCAGTGCCCATATGTGGGAACTGATTGTCACAGTTTTGGCATTAATTTTCACATGTGGATGGCTATGGGGGATGTACCTGGCCATCCACATGTTATGTGCCTCCCTGGTGGTCCTGGCGGCATCCCTGGTGGTCCAGTGTGGGCAACCGAGGGGGGCTGCGCTTATAAACAATTAGCGCAGACCCCCCCGTCAGAAGAGCCGCCGATCGGCTCTCCTCTACTCGCGTCTGTCAGACGCGAGTGAGGAAAAGCTGATCACCGGCTCTTCCTATTTACATCGTGATGAGCCTTGATTGGACATGGCTGATCATGTGGTAAAGAGCCTCCATCCTGCAGCTGGACACTATAACCCCGATATGAGGGCACAAAAGTGGATATAGATAAAACAGTGCAGCGCTGGACAAATATCACATGAGTGAGATGTGTTAAATGAATAAAAAAATTTCCTACTGAAGTGAGTAACAACCATTAAAGTTGTAGTGACTGGTATATATATTAATCAGTCAATAAAGTGCTCATAAAATGGCATAATAAGGTGTAAAAAAGTGAACAACGATCAATGTAATAAAGTGAGAATAAAAAACAATAAAGTCCATAAACACTGGTGTTCAGATGTATATTCTGGATCAATGTTCCACCGCTGGTGCTGCCCACCACCTTGTGATAGAAAAATGGAGGCTTACCGGACAGCCTGCGACCACCCTTATTCAGGGGGGTCAAACTAGGCTCAGTAGAAGTGTGTAGACCACAGGGGATATCCCACAGGGAACTCTGTAGACGTTCCTCCACCCTCCTTTCTGAATGGCTAATCAGCAACACCAAGGAGTGATACGAAGGATGCGATCCCAGGGGTGCTTCTTGTATGGCAAACGATAAAAACTTTTGCTCTCCTAGACAGAAGTTGTCTGAGGTTCCCAGGCCAGGAGCCTATTATGTATTTATTATTGCAAAAAGTAAAAAATATTGTGTTTTTTTTTTCAAAATTGTCGCTCTTCTTTTGTTTATAGCACAAAAAATAAAAACCCCAGAGGTGATCAAATATCACCAAAAGAAAGCTCTATTTGTGGGGGGAAAAAATTACATAAATTTTGTTTGTGTACATCGTCGCACAACCGTGCAATTGTCAGTTAAAGCAACGCAGTGCTGTATCGCAAAAAATTACCTGGTCAGGAAGGGGGTAAATTCTTCCGGGGCTGAAGTGGTTAAAGAGGAAAAAAAACGCAAAACATGAAATGCATGAAAACTGCATGCAAAAGCGCATAAAAACCGCGGGTTTAAAAATGCAAAATGCACTGCAAAACGCGCCTGAAAAACGCATCAAGCGCAGGCGCATAGATGTGAACCTAGACTAAATCAATAAGTGGGGAGCCTATGCTGACTGATGTGAAAACATGGGACTGATGACAGCGATGGAAGCGGAAGCTCAGAAATGGATCATTTAGTGCTGGGAGTTTCCCAGAGGCTACTACAAAGCCTTTGCGTCATGCACCGATCTCCCACATCTAGTAATTGACAGTAAACTTCATAGTGAAGATAAATCATGTCATTACACTTACAGATAAAAGTTCATAAGCAACACAAGGATTTGAAACTAGGCCAAAAGATAGCTGTTCTCACAAGGAAAATCTATGATTTCAGTCTAATGACAGGTCCATGCAATATGCAGGACCAACATGGGAGAGCTCAAAGGGGATGCAGGTTTCCTTATGTTTCTTACAGGTTTGCTATTGGTTACAGCAGCAGCATCTGCTGCACAGCAACAAGCAGCTGATTGGAGGAAATTGGCGGTTTGCATAGCCCGCTTTCTGAAGGAGATAAAAGGGGCAGTCCGCCCATTAACAAGCAGACCCTGTGGAACCGGACCGGGACTCAGGAGCATGAAGCGCCGCTCACCTGAGAGAAGAGAGAGCTTGCTCCGCCGCCTCATAGAAAAAGCCGAGGGCTCCGGAGGTGAGGAGTGGCTTATGCAGTGCCTGGAGGATGGACGTGCTGAGACTCCGCCCGGCCCGACGAATGTCACAGCCCAAGAAAAGATGGTGGAGCCAGAAGCGGTCATGCGCAGTCCGCGCCAGCAGCCAGGGAGGAAAAAGAAGAGACAGAGAACAGAGGCTTCTTCTCAACCTAAAGGAAAGGAAAGAGCTGGCAGCGTTCCTCACAGGAATGCACCTCCAAGGAGAGAAAGTACTGCTACTCAGTCTGCACCTGCTGCGGCCAGAAGTGAGCAAAATAGGAGTCTGCCTGCTGGTGAGACATTCTCAGATGTTAATGTCACTGAATTTAATGCTCTTGTTAAATCGTTATCTGGTATGTTGCAAAAGCTTAAAGGGGCACACACAGTTGGTGCTTTTGCTGAGGAGGCTGAGGGTGCACAGTTTTCTGGTGCTTTGTATGATGCTGATACTTTTAATGATTTTAAAGGGGCACAGTTACATGGTGCTTTTTCACAGCAAGCTGAGAATTTTTTACAACAGTATGAAAGTGATGACATAAGTACAATTTGGCATAATGTGATAGAGAACCCCCTGGGTGAGAATTTTAAACATAATACAGGTGGTACGGCCCGCAAGCCGGTTCAGGTTCGTAAAGCTGTTATGCCTTCTGCACGCTCTGCGCATTCTATGGTTGCAGAGTCCTCCTTTAAGGCTCCTATGCCATGTGAAATATCACCGCTGGGCTTCCACTTATCCACTTCTGTCAAAGAAAAAATTTGGGGAGGTGAATTTGTTGATCTGTTGTCTTTATTGCCAGCTTCCAAGGAATTTCTAGTTAAATCTGACAAGAAATCAGATGAGCGCACAGAAGAGGATAGGCGCAGGGCTGTACCTAAAACCTTTCAGAACTGGCTGCAGGCCTTTTGCATTTTTGCATCCGTGTTGGGTGAACAATTTCCTGAGAAATGCTCAGGCCTTTTTCAACACGTGGATATAGTTTCTGAAGCATTTCGTAATTTTGGCGGTTCAGCCTGGTTCACCTATGATGAGAATTTCAGGCAAAAATTAGCAGTTCACCCTTCCTTGCAATGGGGATGTAAGGATGTGGGTTTATGGTTGAATCTCATGCTTCCACAAAAAACGCAGTTCACACCTAGAACTGGGCCTAGCCCACAAACTGCCTTTCGTAAAGGTTTCTGTTTTGCCTTTAATGAAGGACAGTGCAGATTCTTATCTAACTGCAGATATAGGCATGAGTGCTCCTTCTGCAATGGGAACCATTCGGCGAATAGATGTTTCAAAAAATCATCAGTTGCTTCCCTCCCATCCTTTCCACGCGATGCTGGTGGAAAAGGCCAGGACCCCAGTGAGCCTGCTAAGCATGCAACCGTTGCTAGATCTCTATCCAGACCGCACGATGGCGCGGCTGCTATCTGATGGTTTCAAGGACGGTTTCTTGGTTCCCTCCTTTTCAGGGTCTGGATGCACTTTAGTTAAAAATTTGCGCTCTGCTAGGTGTCATCCTGAAATTGTACAAGAGAAAATCTTTAAAGAGGTGTCAGAAGGAAGAGTAGCTGGCCCCTTTTCCTGCCCACCTTTTAAAAATTTTCGCATATCCCCATTGGGCATTGTTCCTAAAAGAGAGCGGGGTAGTTTCAGGCTTATTCATCATTTATCATATCCTGTGGATGCTTCACTCAATGATGAGGTTGCAGAGGTTATAGCCCCAGTGTCATACTCTTCCTTTGATGAAGCACTAGAACTTTTACGTCACTTTGGGCACGGTGCGCTGTTGGCTAAGGCAGACATCAAATCTGCCTTTCGCCTGCTACCGGTGCATCCACAAGGATTCAATTCCCTGGGTTTTCATTTTCAGGACCAATTTTATTTTGATAAATGTATGCCCATGGGGTTCTCGTTATCATGCTTTTATTTTGAGTCCTTTTCAAAATTTTTGCATTGGGTTCTGTCTGAATGTTCCCCTGTTGGGGGTATTCTGCATTATTTAGACGATTTTTTATTTTTAGGTCCAGCAGACTCCCCAGTATGTTCGGTATTGCTGGAAACATTTTTTCATATTTGTAATTCCTTCGGTATTCCCATTGCCCATGAGAAGACGGTACTCCCGGTATCCTCTTTAGAATTTCTGGGCATCACTATTGACTCATCGTCAATGGAGTTCAGATTGCCCGAGGATAAATTACACCGTATGAGAATAATGATCTCCTTATTTTTGTCAAAACGCAAAGTTTTATTAAAAGAGGCCCAATCCCTTTTGGGTCTATTTGCTTTTGCGGCTAGGGTTATTCCCATAGCTAGAATTTTTTCCAGACGTTTTGCTCTAGCTATTAGAGGTTTTAAGAACCCTGGTTCTTATATCCGCATCTCTAAGAGTGTTAAGGAAGATCTTAAAATTTGGGATTCTTTTCTCTGCAATTTCAATGGGTCCACAGTATGGCAGCAATCTTTTACTAATGATTTTCAGTTAAACTTTTTTAGACGCCGCCGGTTCATCTGGTTTTGGCGCTTTTCTTGATGGCCACTGGTGTGCCTCTAGATGGCACTCCAGTTGGTTGCAGCAAGACATTTTGCGCAATATAGTCCTCCTCGAGTTATTCCCGGTTATAGTTTCTATTGTGATTTGGAAAGAACACTTTGTTAGTCGTAGGATTATTGTTAATACGGATAATAAAGGTGTTCTATTTGCTATCAATATGCTTTCTTCTAAATCAGAGCTAGTTATCAAACTTTTACGTTTTTTGGTGTTGCACTGCATGAGATTTAATATCTGGTTAAAAGCCAAGTATATTCCTGGGATTGATAATAACATAGCTGATGCCTTATCTCATTTACAGTTGCGGAGATTCCGGGAGTTGGCCCCATCGGCGGATCAGTGTGGAACCCCGTGCCTGGATTTCCTCTGGGGCTTGATCTGGGACTGATCTCTGCGCATCTTAGGAACTCTGTAGCACGTAAGACATGGCTGGAATATAGTCTGGCCTGGTCCAAATGGTGTTCTTTTTGCTCTAGCAGGAGTATAGATGAATTGGAAGTGAACGCGTATGTTTCTCTAGCTTTTGTGTCCTTTATGATTCAGTCTGGTCTTAGGCCTGCCTCTATTAGCAAGGTGTTGGCTGGTGTTTCCTTTTTTCTAAAATTTGCAGGTTTGCCAGCCCTATCTTCCTTTTTTCAGGTCAGCCAGGTCCTCAAAGGTTTCAAGAATTCACACCCTACCCAGGATGCCAGACGTCCCATTTCAGTTAACTTATTAATCCAATTATTATCTATATTAGAAGAGATTTGTTTTACCGAATTTGAACTTCTGCTTTTCAGGGCAGCCTTTTCGGTTACCTTTTTTGGTGCCTTCAGAGTTGGAGAACTTACTGCCCAAAACAGGTCATCTTCATCTTTTCTGCTATTTTCTCATGTGTTGTTGGAATCCGATTGCTTAAGTTTGTTTATCTGCCGGTCCAAAACTTTTGGTTTGGGCAATGGTCAGTGGATATATCTAGGAAAATCCCCCAATAACTTGATTTGCCCGGTGTCACATACGGCTAGTTATATGTCAGTGAGGCCTTTCTCTAACAGTTCATTTTTTATCCACCAGGATTTGTCCCCTTTGACTCGTTACCAATTCTCAGCGGTTCTATCCGCATGTCTCAAGCGCCTCAACCTTGGGGGTCTCGGATTCTCTTCGCATTCGTTTAGAATCGGGGCCGCCACCACAGCCAATTTGTTGGGTTTCTCTCCTGAAGGTCAAAAACGGGTTGGTAGGTGGGTTAGTAGTAGATATAAAATTTATGTTCGCCCTGAATTATTAATTGTGTGATTTTCTATTTTCAGATTCTTCTATATGCACAATCTGGATAGTAGGCCACTCCTACATTTTCTGGGCTGAAAATCAGGCTGCATCCAGGATCTATACGAACAATTTAGGTTTGGATAGCAATGTCTTTAAGGTGTTATGGTCTGGAGTTAGGGGCCTCAGATGGCGTAATCTTAAAGACCACTTAATTCAATTATCCGCAATTTGGCCTTCCCCCCAAGTATTAGTGCTTCATGTTGGAGCAAACGATGTTGGTAAAGTTAGAACATGGGAACTCCTTTGTGAAATGAAGAGGGATATTTATTCCATTAAACTTTTGTTTCCAAATACCAATTTAGCCTTCTCCGAAATGGTTCCTAGACTCCTTTGGTCCACTTCCGGGAATCTATTTTATTTGGCTAAGATTCGGAGACGGTTAAATAGGACCATACATAATTTCTTAGTGTCCTCGGGAGGTGTGTCCTTCCGCCACTTTGAGCTGGAAGGTTTCATTCCAGGGTTATTTAGGAAGGATTTAGTCCACTTGTCAGACATAGGTCTGGACATTTTCAACATGGGACTGCAAACTTTAATTGAAAGGGCCACGATGTTGGGGGGACCTCAGCCAAAGGTTTCTCTATTGGCTTCGGTCTGTGGGGAATAGTCGTCCAGCATTGTCTGGATGGACACAGTGTAAATTGGAGTGATGTATTATAGCCAAGATGGCTTTATAATTATTTGAAGTTCATTGCATTATAAGGTTACCCCTTGAACAACATCGTGGCCAAAATTTAATTTCCAAAATAAATGAGTTGTTATATAGAATATACGGTGTGTTGGTTTTTATTGTAGCATTGTCTCCTTTGTGCTAGCCCATGACAGGTCCATGCAATATGCAGGACCAACATGGGAGAGCTCAAAGGGGATGCAGGTTTCCTTATGTTTCTTACAGGTTTGCTATTGGTTACAGCAGCAGCATCTGCTGCACAGCAACAAGCAGCTGATTGGAGGAAATTGGCGGTTTGCATAGCCCGCTTTCTGAAGGAGAGAAAAGGGGCAGTCCGCCCGTTAACAAGCAGACCCTGTGGAACCGGACCGGGACTCCCACCCGCCCTCCCCAATTTTCTTATCAGTCATGGTGTTGTTTAGTGGGGGAATAGTCGTCCAGCATTGTCTGGATGGACACAGTGTAAATTGGAGTGATGTATTATAGCCAAGATGGCTTTATAATTATTTGAAGTTCATTGCATTATAAGGTTACCCCTTGAACAACATCGTGGCCAAAATTTAATTTCCAAAATAAATGAGTTGTTATATAGAATATACGGTGTGTTGGTTTTTATTGTAGCATTGTCTCCTTTGTGCTAGCCCATGTGTCTTCTATGTACTCCGGATAATCAATGGCCTACTATGTGCTACATAAATATAGCTTATGTAATGAAAGGTTTGTGTGTACATTGTTCCTTGCTATGTGCATTGTCAGAATACTTTGATTAAGCCATTACAGTTGTGGTCGTATTCACAGAGATGGTTATCTGTGGTTTAAATTGCAAGTGTATTTTTCCATTACCGTTATTTGTATTGTTCCTACAACTATAGTACAGTGCCAGGATAAGACAGGGGTAGTAACTGCAGTAAATGGGAAGCTCAGGAAAATTTACAGCTGGATCTTGTCACTAGAGCTAAAGAATTATGAGTTAGAAATCATCTGTCTTTTAAAGGGAATGTAGAGTGGTTTTGTATTTTTTTTTATAATGAACTAAAAAAAATATAGCTTTTAAGTTTCATGCACACTGGGCATTTATCCCCAGTGCAAGAGACGTTTATGTACGGGATGATCACATGCCTGCATGTCTCAGAAACATTGCATTTTTTCATTTTTCAATAAAAACTACATGGATTTAATCTGCAGATCTGTGGTGTGCTGGCAAATACAGTGGGTAAAGAAAAGAATCACTGCTTCAAAATCATCACATTTTGCTGCTTTGCAGCCTGAAATGAAGACAGACACAGTTTTTGTGTTGTCCAGCAACATTCAAGTAAAAGATATAACACCAACATCACCAACCACACTTCATAGATGGGAAAACAGAGAAAGGACTCATAGTGAAATACCGTTTAACATGAGTTATTAAACGCATTAAATGCGCAACTTACAGATATTTGGCAAAGACAGGCATCAGTAAAGAGCATCCGAGTTCACCGCGTGCGTTCCACGGAGGCGGAAATTGCGTCACTGTTTAGCACGAACCAAAAGGAAATCAACGCGTTTTGCCCCTCCTCCAGGGCGTCATCAAAGGACAAGGATACTCACGTTAAACGATATTTCACTATGAGTCCTTTCTCTGTTTTCCCATCTATGAAGTATGGTATATCCTTCCTGTCATAAAATATCTTCTTGGAAGAGTTTGCTGAGGAACCATCCTGCATATCCCCAAATCATTAGATCACTGCTTGTTTTATCCCAGACTGCGAAGCTGAGGATCTAATATTTCTGGTGAGTGGGGTCACTGAAGGGGGAGTCACCGAACTTGTTCAACGTTTTGGAGCACCATTGCACTTTTTACAGAAGCACTGAGCACTTTTCAGATTTTGTGTATATTTGTATAAGGCACCATTCACTAGGAGGTATATTGTTTGATATAGGCTGCTAGCGCTTTTTCATGCTTTATAACCCCCTAACTCCTTGATCGCCCCCTAGTGTTTAACCCTTTCCCTGCCAGTGACATTTATACAGTAATCAGTGGCTATTTTTAGCTCAGATTGCTGTATAAATTTGAATGATCCCAAAATAGTGTCAAAAGTGTCCGATCTGTCTGCAGCAATGTCGCAGTCCCGATAAAAATTGCAGATCCCCACCATTACTAATAACAAAAAAAATGATAATAAAAATACCATAAATCTATCCCCTATTTTGTAGACACTATAACTTTTGTGCGAACCAATCAGTATAAACTTATTGAATTTTTTTTAAAGTAAGTAAAAAAAAATGTTTATTTTTCAAAATTGTCTGACTTTTTTTGTTTATAGCGCAAAAAATAAAAACTGCAGATGTGATCAAATACCTCCAAAAGAAAGCTCTATTTGTGGGAAAAAAAGACTGCAAATTTAGTTTGGGTACAGCGCCGCACGACTGCACAATTGTCAGTTAAAGCAACACAGTGCCAAATTGTAAATAGTGCTCTGGTCAGGAAGGGGGTAAAATCTTCTGGGGCTGAAGTGGTTAAAAACATTAAATACAATAATATTAAATGTTACTTTGCTAAGGCTTCATTCACACCTGAGTGATCTGCAGCGACAGCTCCTGCAGCTAGTTTTTTTTTAGCTTTTTTTATTGACTTTTAGTGGAGCGTTTTTGAATGGGCCTTCCTCCACTCCAAAAATGTTCATGTGGCAAATCAGAGTCAGGAGGATCTGAGGTTGAAATTTTTGCTGCGATTTGTCGCTCAACAATTGCGGCAAAATCTCCCCATGTTTGGGGTGCCATTAAGAAATATTTTGAAAAATCCCAATATTTTCTTTCTGTCAGAAAACATATCCAAGGAAGTTAAATTTTGTCTTAAATTTAGGCCAAAATGTATACTGCTACATGTCTTTGGTAGAAAAAATTCCAATAAGTGTATATCAATTGTTTTTTTGTGAAAGCTATAGTGTCTACAAACTATGGTATACGCATACATATATATATATATATGTAGCCTTGACCACCGAAGGAGCTGCTGAAATAAATTGGGTTGTTGCCATCACCCCTTACCTGTAGTTTCACCACATCAGGAACTTAGAGTCTATATTGAGCCTTGCGTCCATCAATGTATGCACCAGTCACTTTAGTATTTTTCCAATGCTTTATTGCAAAACTTGAAAGGAAGTAGCAGTGAAGAGGTAGAAAGGGAGTTGCAGGAGAATTCAAATACCTTTTGAAGATCACTAAAGAATTTAAGATCTTGCAGACTAACACACCTTCAGTCTAAGATCTTTGCCCACCCGGATAGGTCTCTCTCACTGATCTAGCTGCCGGAATGGCGCACGGACGAAAATTCTCTGCCACAGACTTTAGGAAAACAAAATAGCTGTACGATCCTCTGCCACAGGACGTAGTAATGGTTATACAATCCTCTGCCACAGAATTGTAGTTTTCGATGAAACAGCAACACAGTACCAGAACCTTTAAGCCGACCCGGCCATACTGTGCGGTAGGTTAAGTTGCATCCTCCAATTGAGTCACCAGGCCCTTCTTGAGATACCAGCATGCCGCTCGGTCCTCTCCAAGATGAGTCCTCCCCTGGATCTTCTCAATTGCTTGGCTTCTTCCTGTAGGACAAACAGCACAGGACCAGCTCTAAACCAACGGGCCCCGGACGACCTCTGGGCCTACTTATAGTAATGTAGCCTTGGGCCAGCATGGTCCAGAGACAGAAAGGAAGCTGTCACATACCTTTAGGCCAGGAGGGCCAGGCGCTAAAAGAGAATCAAAAATGACCACTGCCGAGTTACCTCTGAGAAAGAAGAGCACTCAGTACACTTCAGCCTGTTGCTTTTCAACACTGGCCTGTGGTGATAATGACACCTACAGACAACAATGTGAAAATACACGCAACTCAGCCAATGCTGGAACAGAAGCTAATTTAGCCATAGATTAAATCTGAACTATATACAGAACAGATAACCCCCTAAATTTACATACAAGCGCCTGATCAACAGGAGCAGGGCGCTACATATATATATATATATATATATATATATATATATATATTTGAAAATTGATCAAGTCTGATGTACTAATGGCCTATCTCAGTTCTTGAGGCCTAAAATGCTAGGACAGTACAAATTCCCCTTAAATGACCCCTTTTTGGAAAGTAGACAGTCTGAGGCATTTAGTAAGAGGCATGGTGAGTTTTTTTACATTGTAATTTTTAGTTACAAATTTTTGGAAAAGGAAGCAATTAAATAAAAAGTGTTTTTTTTTCATTTTCTTTTTTATTTACATACCAGTGCAGTACAGTGTCATCACATGGTGCAGGGTTCTGTGATAGCCCCAGGTAACAAATGATAGCTGTGGGCCAATTACAGCATAGAAAACAAAGCTTTGTTGACACTGTTATCGTGTAAAAGCATAATGATCATATGATCACCAGGCCCTGTATACCTGGATCCGCAATCTGCTGTGTTCGGCGCAAAATGCAATGTACGTGATTTTGCCTGCATGTGCCACACAGCCACAGTATATGAACTGTGGCTGGTCAGCAAGTGGTTAAAGACAAAGTAATTTTCAAAAAGGCCAGACATAAATATCAGGTCTGGTCTGCAAACATCTAGGGTCTGGATGGCAAAATGATTCAGATCCTGGAACTGCATTTCTACAGAAAGGCTGGACACTGTTTGTTATTCGTTGCTACACAAGAGGGAGCGTTAGAGATGCTAACTGGCAGGGAGCTATTAGAGAACGGGACCGTTGCCCAAAGCAGGCGACAACCCACATCTAGAAATTCCTATATGCTTCTGCTGAATCCTGCAGAGGGAATCCTCTGCCTTTGGTCCTGATTACCGGATCTGTAGGAAAATAAAAACAACCTGACGGTTGCGGTTATTATGTTTTTTCATTTTGCCGTCGCAGTTTTTTTTTGTCCTTCTTTAAGGCCTATTGAATTCTGGGCCTGCAGAGTAAATGGGCACAGTGTTGATATGTGAATACGTGTACACCAAAAAGGTTAAATAGTACTGCAAATCGTTCTTGCCCTTGTTCAGGGGAAAGTACTGTTATGCAGGAAATGTATATACTTTTATTGTAGTTAGGATTTTTGTTAGGTAAGATGTAGTCCTCTTTTTTTATTTCAGGGCTCTGGAAGATGACAGAGTGTCAATATCATTGCATCCATTGTACATATTCTGATTATTTCAGATCAGGTTGTGTTTGAACTTTTGCCCATTAGAGGTGTCATAGTACTTTTTAGCCAGTAGGTGGCAATGCAGTAGAGAAAATATTTTATTGACTCTAAACACTATACCTTGGAGCAGTGTTTCTCAATTCCAGTCCTCAAAGCGCACTGACAGGTCATGTTTTCAGGATTTCTCTCAGATGAAACAGCTATGGTAATTACCAAGGCAGTGAAACTGATCAAATCACCTGTGCAAAATAATGGACAGTCTGAAAACATAACCTGTTGGTGTGTCTTGAGGACTGAAATTGAGAAACACTGCCTTGGAGCTATAGGTTGTTATATTCTATTGATTTTCTGTAGGATAATTTCTGCAGAGATAATGCTCCAATTCTAATGCACTTGTATTATTTTTCATTGATGCACTAACCACTTATAATTAACTAGTGGTAGAGGTCTACCCATATATGCTGTGTATGTATATTTGTCTGTTGTAAGAGTTCTGCCACTTAACAGGGTTTTTTTTGACCCGGTGACAGCCTCCTGACTGTAATGTGCAAAGTTACTATATTTCAACTGTAGCGCACTACTCCCTTGGGAGCTGCAAAGTTGTTAATTTTCCCACTGGCCATCCCAGACCCTCTGAGCTACCCTTACCTCTGACACTTCGGGTTCCATTCTGTGTAGTAACACAGGCTCAATCCCCTTGGCACAGCTGTGGTGTGGTGTTAGTGTGCAGCTGATAACAAAGAATAACCCCACAATGTGTAATAGGACAATAATATACCATTGTTATTACCTGGGTATCCGATGTTCCACCTGCTGGGAAAGGAACAACACTCCACACAAGTTGTACTTAACCAGGAACGTCATTTTTACTAGAATCAGTATAAAAGCAGGATTACAATATTGGTGCTGTCACACAAACGTAGCGCAACAGCCCAGTAAATATACACAATAGGTTGTACACATAAAATTGTATTACGTGGTCTCTGGAAGTGCGTCTCCAAGTGGGATTAATGCCAGAATGGGAAATACCTTAATTCTGGGCACCTTCCCACTTCCAGTGCGTGCTTGTAACTACAAGAAGACAACGTTATTAAATAACACAAAAGCAATCCCTAGGGAGCTCCCCCTGCTTTAGAGTGTAAACTCTCTATTAACCAGAAATTAGGATGCAAGGTCTTGCAATGAAAACAGCAGTCTTTTCTTTGTCTTCTGTCTTCTGCTAGCTATTTACGAATCATAAATTGTAATCCAACAGTTAAATAAACCAGGGTTAAACAAAGTAGATGTTGAAGATTATTCTTGTAGTTTAGTAACCTGTAACTGTCTCCGATGCCATTAACTTTGTGTAACACAGTGCTAATAGTGCAGTGAAGGGTAGGCTTGAGGCCTATTTGAACTCAGGTCCCAGCACACTGTGATACAGATTCAGGTATGTAAAAGTGCGTTAGGAAAACTTTGGGCAGCAGCCCTCTCACCCAACCAGGTTTGTGTAGTAGAACAGTTCTGCTCCGGTGCACTTGGTCTTCCTTCCTGTCAGCCGGCGCCGTTACACTGCTCCACTCTGCAAGATGGACCGGGACCCTCTGATGGCTCCAAAAGTTGTCTCTGGATCCTTCTCGGTTCTGTCCCAGCGTCTTTACAGCTCACTGGTGCACAGCAGAGTCGCTGATTGTGCCGCTCCGCAGTAGGTGTAGGCTGCGCTCTCTGGAACACCTCACACAGGTCCTCACATGCAGGCCATGCGTCCAGAAGAGCCCTAAGATGGCCGCGCGGGCCCTTTTTAAAACCTACCCAGCATGCAGTTAAGTGCTGAGTGTTCATGGGTAGGTCACTTTGGCATTCTGGGTAAGCAGGTCATTGTAAGATGTAAACAAACAGTCACTTCCTGTAACATCTCTTCTCATTCTTGAAAATAGAATAAAACTGAAGTCCATTTCACCTTTTTGGCACTAGGTGGTGCCAAATACTAAATTATAACACTGCCCATGGATTAAGATTGCATACATTAACAGGCAAAAAGAATGCATCGCGCTACACAACTAAAGAACTTTTATTATGTGGAATGTCACATACTTATTTTTACACTGTTATTTTCTCCTCTCCCCATTCCTTAGCTTATCATGGGAAATTTTACTCTTGGGAAAAAGAGCATTTGTTGTTGTGTTACTTGGTCCATGAGGACAGGGCCTATTTTTAGGAAGGAGGGGGTGGATGTAGTCCCTTCCTAGTTCAGATTAAATTTCGTTTTTGTATCCTTCTGTAGTCAATAGAGCAGCGATTGTTTGTCCTGGTCTGTTCAGGGCGCCACAGACCCTCACCACAAGGGATCTGTTCTGGAGAAGGACTGTCTCAGTCACTGGTCCGTGGTTCAGGAGGAAGTTGGAAGGTGGCAACTGTCCTGGGGATTTGTGAGTGAAGACCCTAAATAGATTCCTGTTACTGTGCATGTTCTAGAAATCACACTGGGTACCAACAGTTGTGTCATGGTCTGGAGTCAGGCCTGAAGGTCAGTAGCTAATACAATAGAGAGGCTCCCACTGACCAATTGGATGAGTATAGAAGCAGGTCACCCAGTGGGGTGACACGGGCCCACCTGAGGACTTAGACTGTTCAATGTTTACAAATCACTTAAGGAGAAGATTGTCCTCTTATAGCTATTTGCTAAATCACTTATGGAGCATCCCATGGCTTAACCCCTCTCCCGTTTAAAGTTCTTCCAGCAATTAAATATAAAAAGCCACCCCCTAGACGGGAAATTGAAGAAGAACCAGTTATTACCAGCGGCCCATGTTGGGGTAGGGCTACAAATATCCTTATTGTGTTTTCATTTGCTGCAATTATAGCAGGTATTGTGATAAAATGGTAAGTGCTCCTGTCAAGTATAAAGCATGTCAGGGTTCAAGGTTGTCATAGTTATTTACAGACGTGATTGCAAGGAGAGAATGTGTGGTCATTCTGGTCTTGCTTCATGTCAAATATATTTTGTTGTTAAGCAGCATGAAGATGCAGTGGTGAAGCATTTGAAGGCTTTTGATGTAGCTACATGATCCCCTTTGTAGCTCAGCTGCAGAGATCTGCATTCTCCAATGCTTATCCACTCAGTTCAGTACAAGTCTCTGCTTTTCCTTTAACCTGCATTCACACCTGAGCAGAACATAAGCAAAGCATATTCCTGGTGATTTTGAAGTGTTTTTTCAGGCACTTTTCAGGTGTTTTACAGGCATTTTTCAGGTGTTTTTTGCATATGTATCATTCTTCATCTGTAAAAACACACATATCCCATTGAAGTGTATGGGATCAAAAATGTCTGACTATGCTCAAAAAAAGATGATGTACTTTTTTAGCATAGGCACAAATGTGAACGGGCACAATTTGAAAGAATAGGATTCTTTTCAGTCAGGCATAGTAAGGCATAGACCGGCGAGGAAAACAAGCAGATAAACAGTGCAGCAATATCTGCTCTATAAAACACTGTTTTCTATAAGGAAGTTTGTTCTCAAAGCCACTAAGTCCAGTGAGTTTGAGAAAAGTGATACCCTGGTTAAAGTGGTTGTAAAGTCAGACTTTTTTTATCTTCATGCATTCCATGCATGAAGATAAAAAACCTTCTGTGTGCAGCAGCCACCCTCCAGCACCCCCTAGTATTTACCTGAGTCCCATCTTCCTCCAGCGATGTCCACAAGTTCCTCGACCGTCCGAGATTCTTCTCTTGATTGGCTGAGACATAACTGTGGTGCCATTGGCTCCCGCTGCTGTCAAAGTCAGCCAATCAGGAGAGAGGGGGCAGGGCAGAAATGCGGCTCCATCTCTGAATAGACACAGAGAGCTGTGACTCAGCTCGGGTGCCCCATAGCAAGCTGCTTGCTGTGGGGGCACTTGACAGGAGGGAGGGGCCAGGAGAGCCGAAGAGGGACCCGAGAAGAGGAGGATCCGGGCTGCCCTGTGCAAATCTACTGCATCAGAGCAGGTAAGTACAACATGTTTATTATTTTAAGAGAAAAATAAAAACGAGACGTTACAACCATTTTAAATGTGTGCCTAACAGGCTGTTCGGTCAACTGATCATTACTGGCTTTTCTGAGGGTTTTATCTACTTCCTTTTTCAGAAATTAGGCTGAGTTAAGTCTGTGAACATAACTTTCAAAAGAATCTTATGAAGGGAGGCTCCCCCTTCCTTTTTGCAGTTCCTCCTTTTTATTTATTTTTATTTATTTCTAGCTGTGTTCTCCAAAGAAAAATCGAGTTGGTTCATTTGTCACTTCCTAAAGCTGGCAATGGATGGGTCAAAACTTGGACAGTTTAGCAGGGACATTTCGATCCCCCAGCAGATAAAACATCTTTTTGGGACAGTGTATGAGGGTGCTGATAAGTATTCTTAGGGAACAAATCTTTAACTGTCCGCTTGTCACTTTAAACCTTTAAATATAACAAAAATAGGGAATGGCGCTGTGCATAAAGGATGTATTGGTATATGATGTTTGTTTAATGGTGGTGATAGGTGTGCCAATGTGACATGCTATAGCGGACACCAATAAGTGGTACCCTCAAAATGCACCCCTGTTTTATCCCACGTATAGATGGGAAAAGTAGGAATTAATAAATAGTGATAGAAGAATGCTAGTTGATAAATAAATTAGTGAATGACAATAAATATAAAAACAGCTATGATCTCATATAAAAATTATTAGTATTAATAGCCACTAATAATATGGTGTAAAAAGATATAAGTGCAAAAAGTGTCAGGTGCAGTACAAGTGGCAATATTCCAGCCACTGCTGGATGATATAATATGGTGTAAAAAGATATAAGTGCAAAAAGTGTCAGGTGCAGTACAAGTGGCAATATTCCAGCCACTGCTGGATGATAGAAATAAACTGCAGATGTTAAATTAGAATAAAGGGTGTCCACAATCCTCTATAAAAAACAAAAAATGCAAAGCAATATGTGTGAAAAAATTCATATATAACACATACACAAATGTGAGGTTTATATAAAAAATGTGAAAAGTAGAGGGTATCCACAGTCCTCTGTAATAAAGTGCTAGGAATGCAAAAAGTAGATACGTGGAAAAAATGTCATATAAATATACTTTAAATGTGCAGATATTAGGACTCAAACCAGTAAATAATTAATATGTATATATAGAGATAGTAAACTAATTGATAACAGTATAGAGTCTCATGTGAAAGTGGCCAAAGAGTTCATATGATGTCTTCCACCGAATTTCCTCCAAATATTTAAAACAAACTCCCCCTGATGTGATCCCACTCACCGGAACGCTATACCCCTGCAGGGGTATAAGCATAGGATGTTTGTACGCCAGATGCCGATCAAATCCAGGTGCCAATCAGATCATTATGTGTTGGTATCCCCTCAACCCGGATCAACCACTCGTGAAGGAGAAGGGGGAAGATGACAATCCCCTGTTGTAATCCTATTTCCGGCCGGACATCCGCTCCAGAGTATTATATGTAATAAAAGAATTGCTCCACATAGCGTAACTCCATAAAGTATCTTTTATTTGTAGATGTTTAAACAATCCAAAAGGAGCATAATAAATCCAAGGAAATAAACAAGTATAAAGGGAGAGGAGGGAGCATGCAAGCTCTCTACCTCCACTAGCCGTTCCGGGACGCAGCGTAGTGCACAGTTGCCGCTTGCGTTCCACCGGTCAGCTATCGAAAACCACAGTAGCAGGAAGTGACGTTGTGCGTGCCAAGATAGTCCCGCCTTACGCGTTTCGTCACACGGACGTCATCGGAGGCGCTGCCATCTTGGTCCTCTCAACGTCTTATATCTGGGTGCAGTACATGCCGCGGCCAATCCCGCACCAGATGCTGAATGATGAGCATCCTGTAGGTCCAATCGAAAAATTCGCTCAATTATGGAGACAAAAGCAAAAGGCTGTACACACTCGGTATCATTAGACCGAGGGAGATACTGGATAGAGTCTCCTTGAGCGCCATCTAGTGGGATGTTTATAGATCGTATAGTTTGTACGGAATAGCGGCCGTGGAGAAATGTAATTTGCAAACCAGATACTATCTGGTAAAGGTACATATTGAAAATACATATTAAATGACAGTCAAATAGCCTAAAAGGAAAAAATATTGTGTAAATTATAATTACCTCGAGAGGTGTTTAAACAGAAAAAATTTTTTACAGAATTCTTTAATGAATTAAAAGTATATATCTAAAAAAATGTATATAAAAATTAAAAATTAATATATATGGAATATTAGTACTGTACACATAAGAAAGACGATGTATTAAAAAACTCTTATAAAAAGATGTGCAAAGAGGAGTATGTTATATAATCAGTACTGTTATAAGCCAGAGGCAGAAGAGAATGTGTTAGTTTACCAATAAATATGTTAGTATACCAACCAAGAGAAGGAGAGAATATCTTAGTTTGCCAATAAATATGTAAGAATGTACTAAAAATAGTGATGAATCATATATATATCATATAAAAAACTTTGAAATCTTCAGAAAATAAGGAAATGGGGTAGGGACACGTATAGATTCCACCTATTTAAAATTGAGTAAGCAGCACTTCAGAACCAATTATGGAAGTGGGTTAGGGGCATATGTAAAATCCACAAATTAAAAATTGGATAAAAAACAATTCAAATCAATGTCCACATTTAACCCTCTGGGAACAAGGCTCCCCAGGCGATATATCCACTTGGTTTCATTCTGGGACACCTTTATTCTTTTGTTACCGCCTCTCCAGTGATCTTTGATCAGGTCTATGCCATAAAAGATTAATCCTGTAGGGTTTCTATTGTGGACCTCATCAAAATGCCTAGAGAGGTTATGCTTTGGAAAGCCTTTTTTAATATTATTAATGTGCTCTCTAATCCTGACGCGGAGGGGCCTAGTAGTTCTTCCCACATACTGAAGCCGGCAGGGACATTCAATCACATATGTGACGTGAGTACTTTCACAGGTAATCAGTTCCCTGATTTGATACTCTTTCCCTGTTCTTGACTTAAAGAGTAATCTTTTCCTTGGTTGTCTCTTACTTACACGGCAGGGTAAACACTTTTGGCATCTGAAAAAACCTTTTAATTCAGGGAACAGCTTGACCGGTTTTGGTGGGTCGATCACGTTATGCACCAACTGGTTCCTCAAATTGGGGGCCTTCTTGTAGATGAATCTAGGTTTTTTGGGGAGTATCTTCACCAAAGTTCTATCAGATTTTAAAATAGGCCAGTATTTTCTAAAAATGTGTTCAATTGACCGATATTGATTATTAAAACCAGTAATAAAAGCCATATCCATCTTGCAGTGGTTGTCAATTTTCTCCTTCTTTCTCAGTAGGAGATCACGATCTAAGCTCCCTATTTCCATCTTACATTTCATTAGGGTTCCTTTGTGATATCCTTTATCAATGAATTTTTTAATCAAAGTGTCGGCTTGAGTGTAATAATCATCTATCCTATGGCAATTTCTTCGCAACCTCATTAGTTGGCCTTTCGGAATGTTCTGCTTCCATTTAGGATGATGGCAACTAGATGTTGGGATGTAGCCATTGCGATCCGTGGCCTTAAAAAAGGTTCTAGTGTGTAATTCGTTGTTCTCTTTGAAGATCTGTACGTCTAGATAATCTATTTCCTGAGGATCGCATGTCCCGCTGAAAGAGATGCCGTATTTATTTTGATTCATTGCTCCTAGGAAATCCTGAAATGACTCTGCCGTGCCCCTCCACACTATAATCACGTCATCGATATAACGGCGGTAAAACTCAATCTCCGGGCGTGGACTTCTATATATATTTTCTTCCTCCCACATGTCCATAAATAAATTAGCCACGCTTGGGGCATATCTGGCTCCCATGGCGACGCCTTTGGTTTGCACATAGTAGTCCTTCTGGTACCAAAAGTAATTACTTTCCATTGCTAGTTTTAAAGCTTCTAAAATGAAATTAATTTGTTCTTGTTTAAGATTGGCGTCTTTGTAAAGTGCTTTCTCTACTCCTTTTAAGCCATGTTTTTGTATAATGCTGGTATATAAGGAGTTCACGTCTATCGTCGCGAGGAGGCAATCTTCAACACCAGTTATATTTTTTATTTCGTTGATCAATTGCGTACTATCCTTTAGGTATGATCTTCCTTTAGTTACCATTGGTTTTAGAAAGCAATCAATGTATTCTCCCAGTCTAGAGAACAGGGAATTAATCCCACTTATAATCGGTCGTCCCGGGGGTTTCTCCAATCGTTTGTGTATTTTTGGTAAATAGTATATAACTGGTGTTTTGGTGGACTCGCAAATTAAGTATTTAGCTTCCTTTTTCTTTAAAATTCCTTTGTCTTTCCCTTTTTTGACGAGAGCTTTCAGTTTCTTGCTATAAAGTTGTTTGGGGTTTCCTTTAAGTTTCTTATAAGTATTTTCTACTCTAAGGAGGTTCCTCATTTCCTCCTCATAGTCTTCTTTCCTTAATATAACCAGCCCGCCCCCTTTATCTGCGGGGCGTATAACTACGTCTTTTCTTTTTCCGATTTCTTTAATGGCTTTCCACACACTCCTATTGTTAGGAATCTTACTTTCAAGTTTCGCAAGGTCACTCTCCACCATCTTCTTAAAGGCGTTCATACACTGGTCGCCCGGAACCTTCGGATTGAAAACCGAATTATTTCTAAGACTAGTGTGTGTGAAACAAGAAAGTTCTTCTGCTGGTTTCTCATCTTTGTTTAAGGCATAGTGTTTCTTTATTCTTAATTTACGTATGAATTTCTGCAAATCAACAAAAACCTCAAACTTATCAATATTCTTGTCTGGTGCAAATTTTAATCCTAAATCTAAAACTCTCAGTTCTTCATCAGTAAAAACAGCATCACTCAAATTAAAAATTCCTTCTCCTAATATTCTCTTCTTAGGAGAATATTAGGAGAAGGAATTTTTAATTTGAGTGATGCTGTTTTTACTGATGAAGAACTGAGAGTTTTAGATTTAGGATTAAAATTTGCACCAGACAAGAATATTGATAAGTTTGAGGTTTTTGTTGATTTGCAGAAATTCATACGTAAATTAAGAATAAAGAAACACTATGCCTTAAACAAAGATGAGAAACCAGCAGAAGAACTTTCTTGTTTCACACACACTAGTCTTAGAAATAATTCGGTTTTCAATCCGAAGGTTCCGGGCGACCAGTGTATGAACGCCTTTAAGAAGATGGTGGAGAGTGACCTTGCGAAACTTGAAAGTAAGATTCCTAACAATAGGAGTGTGTGGAAAGCCATTAAAGAAATCGGAAAAAGAAAAGACGTAGTTATACGCCCCGCAGATAAAGGGGGCGGGCTGGTTATATTAAGGAAAGAAGACTATGAGGAGGAAATGAGGAACCTCCTTAGAGTAGAAAATACTTATAAGAAACTTAAAGGAAACCCCAAACAACTTTATAGCAAGAAACTGAAAGCTCTCGTCAAAAAAGGGAAAGACAAAGGAATTTTAAAGAAAAAGGAAGCTAAATACTTAATTTGCGAGTCCACCAAAACACCAGTTATATACTATTTACCAAAAATACACAAACGATTGGAGAAACCCCCGGGACGACCGATTATAAGTGGGATTAATTCCCTGTTCTCTAGACTGGGAGAATACATTGATTGCTTTCTAAAACCAATGGTAACTAAAGGAAGATCATACCTAAAGGATAGTACGCAATTGATCAACGAAATAAAAAATATAACTGGTGTTGAAGATTGCCTCCTCGCGACGATAGACGTGAACTCCTTATATACCAGCATTATACAAAAACATGGCTTAAAAGGAGTAGAGAAAGCACTTTACAAAGACGCCAATCTTAAACAAGAACAAATTAATTTCATTTTAGAAGCTTTAAAACTAGCAATGGAAAGTAATTACTTTTGGTACCAGAAGGACTACTATGTGCAAACCAAAGGCGTCGCCATGGGAGCCAGATATGCCCCAAGCGTGGCTAATTTATTTATGGACATGTGGGAGGAAGAAAATATATATAGAAGTCCACGCCCGGAGACTGAGTTTTACCGCCGTTATATCGATGACGTGATTATAGTGTGGAGGGGCACGGCAGAGTCATTTCAGGATTTCCTAGGAGCAATGAATCAAAATAAATACGGCATCTCTTTCAGCGGGACATGCGATCCTCAGGAAATAGATTATCTAGACGTACAGATCTTCAAAGAGAACAACGAATTACACACTAGAACCTTTTTTAAGGCCACGGATCGCAATGGCTACATCCCAACATCTAGTTGCCATCATCCTAAATGGAAGCAGAACATTCCGAAAGGCCAACTAATGAGGTTGCGAAGAAATTGCCATAGGATAGATGATTATTACACTCAAGCCGACACTTTGATTAAAAAATTCATTGATAAAGGATATCACAAAGGAACCCTAATGAAATGTAAGATGGAAATAGGGAGCTTAGATCGTGATCTCCTACTGAGAAAGAAGGAGAAAATTGACAACCACTGCAAGATGGATATGGCTTTTATTACTGGTTTTAATAATCAATATCGGTCAATTGAACACATTTTTAGAAAATACTGGCCTATTTTAAAATCTGATAGAACTTTGGTGAAGATACTCCCCAAAAAACCTAGATTCATCTACAAGAAGGCCCCCAATTTGAGGAACCAGTTGGTGCATAACGTGATCGACCCACCAAAACCGGTCAAGCTGTTCCCTGAATTAAAAGGTTTTTTCAGATGCCAAAAGTGTTTACCCTGCCGTGTAAGTAAGAGACAACCAAGGAAAAGATTACTCTTTAAGTCAAGAACAGGGAAAGAGTATCAAATCAGGGAACTGATTACCTGTGAAAGTACTCACGTCACATATGTGATTGAATGTCCCTGCCGGCTTCAGTATGTGGGAAGAACTACTAGGCCCCTCCGCGTCAGGATTAGAGAGCACATTAATAATATTAAAAAAGGCTTTCCAAAGCATAACCTCTCTAGGCATTTTGATGAGGTCCACAATAGAAACCCTACAGGATTAATCTTTTATGGCATAGACCTGATCAAAGATCACTGGAGAGGCGGTAACAAAAGAATAAAGGTGTCCCAGAATGAAACCAAGTGGATATATCGCCTGGGGAGCCTTGTTCCCAGAGGGTTAAATGTGGACATTGATTTGAATTGTTTTTTATCCAATTTTTAATTTGTGGATTTTACATATGCCCCTAACCCACTTCCATAATTGGTTCTGAAGTGCTGCTTACTCAATTTTAAATAGGTGGAATCTATACGTGTCCCTACCCCATTTCCTTATTTTCTGAAGATTTCAAAGTTTTTTATATGATATATATATGATTCATCACTATTTTTAGTACATTCTTACATATTTATTGGCAAACTAAGATATTCTCTCCTTCTCTTGGTTGGTATACTAACATATTTATTGGTAAACTAACACATTCTCTTCTGCCTCTGGCTTATAACAGTACTGATTATATAACATACTCCTCTTTGCACATCTTTTTATAAGAGTTTTTTAATACATCGTCTTTCTTATGTGTACAGTACTAATATTCCATATATATTAATTTTTAATTTTTATATACATTTTTTTAGATATATACTTTTAATTCATTAAAGAATTCTGTAAAAAATTTTTTCTGTTTAAACACCTCTCGAGGTAATTATAATTTACACAATATTTTTTCCTTTTAGGCTATTTGACTGTCATTTAATATGTATTTTCAATATGTACCTTTACCAGATAGTATCTGGTTTGCAAATTACATTTCTCCACGGCCGCTATTCCGTACAAACTATACGATCTATAAACATCCCACTAGATGGCGCTCAAGGAGACTCTATCCAGTATCTCCCTCGGTCTAATGATACCGAGTGTGTACAGCCTTTTGCTTTTGTCTCCATAATTGAGCGAATTTTTCGATTGGACCTACAGGATGCTCATCATTCAGCATCTGGTGCGGGATTGGCCGCGGCATGTACTGCACCCAGATATAAGACGTTGAGAGGACCAAGATGGCAGCGCCTCCGATGACGTCCGTGTGACGAAACGCGTAAGGCGGGACTATCTTGGCACGCACAACGTCACTTCCTGCTACTGTGGTTTTCGATAGCTGACCGGTGGAACGCAAGCGGCAACTGTGCACTACGCTGCGTCCCGGAACGGCTAGTGGAGGTAGAGAGCTTGCATGCTCCCTCCTCTCCCTTTATACTTGTTTATTTCCTTGGATTTATTATGCTCCTTTTGGATTGTTTAAACATCTACAAATAAAAGATACTTTATGGAGTTACGCTATGTGGAGCAATTCTTTTATTACATATAATACTCTGGAGCGGATGTCCGGCCGGAAATAGGATTACAACAGGGGATTGTCATCTTCCCCCTTCTCCTTCACGAGTGGTTGATCCGGGTTGAGGGGATACCAACACATAATGATCTGATTGGCACCTGGATTTGATCGGCATCTGGCGTACAAACATCCTATGCTTATACCCCTGCAGGGGTATAGCGTTCCGGTGAGTGGGATCACATCAGGGGGAGTTTGTTTTAAATATTTGGAGGAAATTCGGTGGAAGACATCATATGAACTCTTTGGCCACTTTCACATGAGACTCTATACTGTTATCAATTAGTTTACTATCTCTATATATACATATTAATTATTTACTGGTTTGAGTCCTAATATCTGCACATTTAAAGTATATTTATATGACATTTTTTCCACGTATCTACTTTTTGCATTCCTAGCACTTTATTACAGAGGACTGTGGATACCCTCTACTTTTCACATTTTTTATATAAACCTCACATTTGTGTATGTGTTATATATGAATTTTTTCACACATATTGCTTTGCATTTTTTGTTTTTTATAGAGGATTGTGGACACCCTTTATTCTAATTTAACATCTGCAGTTTATTTCTATCATCCAGCAGTGGCTGGAATATTGCCACTTGTACTGCACCTGACACTTTTTGCACTTATATCTTTTTACACCATATTATATCATCCAGCAGTGGCTGGAATATTGCCACTTGTACTGCACCTGACACTTTTTGCACTTATATCTTTTTACACCATATTATTAGTGGCTATTAATACTAATAATTTTTATATGAGATCATAGCTGTTTTTATATTTATTGTCATTCACTAATTTATTTATCAACTAGCATTCTTCTATCACTATTTATTAATTCCTACTTTTCCCACCTATACGTGGGATAAAACAGGGGTGCATTTTGAGGGTACCACTTATTGGTGTCCGCTATAGCATGTCACATTGGCACACCTATCACCACCATTAAACAAACATCATATACCAATACATCCTTTATGCACAGCGCCATTCCCTATTTTTGTTATATTTATTCGTTTTAGGGCACACGTCAGTGTCCCTTGCTTATATAGGGGGGCTGCAGTTGCAATATACCCTGTAGCGCGGATCCACTGACAAAACTACCACTTTAAACCTTTGTTCAGCACTGACTGACAGGTGGAAACTTTATGCCTTCCTCTTGTTTCCCTGGGGAATGTTTTAATCATCAGACACTTCCTCTAATTTTGGAGAAAGGGGGTTCTCCTCGATTCAGCATTCAGAGGCAAGCAATCCAGCAGTACCTTGTGAGAAGGCGATTGTTTATTGAAGTTTTCTAAAGTTTAAAGTTGCACCCCTTGACAAGCAGTAAAGGTGCATTGTCTATAAGAGTATATATATTTTTAGGCATAAATTGAGTCCATAAAAAATTAAAGGGCAATCAGCGCAAACTATACGTAATAACGGATGCAAGCTGAACACTAAAGGAATTCACCAACCTCAATAACAATCAATAAACAAATAAGTGCAGCGCAAAGAAAATATAAAAAAATGTATTTTATAAGAGTCCATAAAATCAAACTTAAATTCAATTCCTCTTGTCACGAGCAGGCAAGTCCCTTTTCATAACGCATCAGATGTGATATGTTTAGTCATGAGAGTGCGCTTACCGGAAAAGGTGGACCCCTTAATTACAGGTGGTCAGACAAGCCTGAATGAGCCACTGGTGAACAGCTACGCTGGATCTCATCTGCAAGGAACAGTCTTTGATTGTCCTGGGTTATATCAGTACCTTGAATGCAGGATGAAAAGCAGCAGTCCCCAAAGATAAAAGAAGAAAACTCTAAGAGTGATCCGTATAAAAATTACTTTAATGTTTATTCGATATAAAAACGAATTTCTGTATAAAAGCGCTCAGCGGCGCGGCAAATAACAACAAACTCTCGTCAGATGGAGACAGTCTGTTCGCGTCCGAACAGCTGTAAGCATGAGATGGCAGCGGTTGACGTAGGCCGTGAAGCTCCGCCCCGTACACGGCGTTACGTCCACAAGGACTTCGTCAGCACATGGCTCCTTCTTCCTCTACTGCCCTAAATTATCAATGGTCCTGTAGGGGAGAAACTGTATGCACAGCAAATCATTCTTGAATGTCTATGCCCAGCTTTAGCTAAAAACTCCAGGCTGCCCCTCTGCAACCTCCTATTGCTCCACACCTTGTGTTCCTGTTTAAAAATAAGACCCCTTTCATACTGAAGGCGCGTTTTAGCCTGAAAAGCGCCTCTCAAGCCTCCCCAGTGTGAAAGCCTGAGTGCTTTCACACTGGGGCAGTGCGCTTGCAGGACTGAAAAAAAAGTCCTGCAGGCGCTTTTCAGGCATTTTAAAGTTTTGCAAGCAGCTTCTTTGTGGCGGTGCAGAATCGGTGTATACAACGCTCCTAAACCGCCCCTGCCATTGAAATCAATTGGCAGCACTGCTGAAACGCCTGCAAAACGCTTCAGCAGCAGCACTTTTCGGGCAGTTTTAACTCTTTCTTTGTCCGTTAGCGGCCGAAAACCGAAAAAGTGCTGCTATAACAGCGGTAAAGTGCCGCTAAAACTAGCGGCACTTTACCGCTAGAGCGGCCGTGCTAGCAGTGTGAAAGGGCTCTTAATACCTTTTTCCAGGAGTCTTCAGTCCAATTACATGCCATTACAGGTATATGGCGCCATTCCCTACAACATTTTTGAGGCTTTATGATGTACCTCTAGAGGGAGAATCCTGAGCTCATGGAAAGTGGGTTGCATGATGCTCTGTCATTCAACCCAGAAGTGGACTGTTGCTTGAATGCAAAGTGCTGAGTCTGCAGGGGACAGCACCAGAGCTGGATTTAAGGTTTATTGCCGCGTACACATGATCGGAAATTCGGCCAGCAAAAGACCGATGAGAGCTTTTTGGTCGGAAAATGCGACCGTGTATATGCTCCATTGGACTTTTGCTGGCGAAATTCCCGCCAACAAAAGATTGAGTGCAGGTTCTCAATTTTTCGGTCTGAAAAAGTTCTATCCGAAAATGCGATCGTCTGTACAAATTCCGATGCGCAAAATTCCGATGCATGCACGGAAACAATTCGACGCATGCTTGGAAGCATTGAACTTCATTTTCTTGGCTCGACGTAGTGTTGCACGTCACCGCGTTCTTGACGGTTGAAAGTTCAGAGAACTTTTGTGTGACAGTGTGTATGCAAGGCAAACTTGAGCGGAATTCCGTCGGAAAAACCATCCAAGTTTTTTCCGACGGAAAATCCGCTCATGTGTACGCGGCATAAGGGTCATTCCTGCAGAAATCCCAGTAGTTCCAAAATGTTTCACGAACATTCTAGCAACATCATATGACAAACTGATGATTTGATTGATGATTTGACACCGCCAGACCAGTTTTCAAGATGACCAGGCAATCAATTTCAGCGCATCACTATCATTTTCTGCGCTAAAGATGATTTAAATATTGGATCATCTGTTGAACAGAATATACACTATGATTAGCGGCTGTCTAATGTCTAAACTTAGCATTATAATGAGTGTACTTAGCCTCGTGCACAAAGCAATATAAAAGTCAGTAAACCAGTGAATAAACACTGACATTTTTTCACAAGGGATAAGCATCTATAGAACAAGTCAGGTAAATGTTAACAGTACTTTGTGACAGGCAATCTCAGTTATTACAGTTTCCATAGGGGCATTTTGTTTTCAGATCAGGAAATTCATGTGATTTGATATTTTTTAAGAATGTGACATCCAGGGAGAGCACATGACATGCTAACTTTATTGTTATAAACCACAAATATAATAAATAAGGACTACTGTAAGCAGCCTAATATTAAGGAAATAGGGAATATTAACCTCAGAATTCACCTAGGGCTCACTTACACCTGAGTTGCTGTCTGAAGACTGACCTGCATTGGATCGGTTTTCAGAGAGCTGTTGACAGGCATTAAGGTAATATTGCCATCTCCTGAATGGCTATTTTTTTGACAGCCAAATGGATTTTGAATGGGCATACAGCGCCGCAACTGTTAGCCTAGTTTTTGGCTTGCAGTTGCAGCACAGCTCCATTCACTTGAATAGATGTCACTCGGCAACAGTGCAAATGCGACAGGTAATATTTTTTCTGTGCTGCAAAGCAACAGAGCCGTGGCATGTGTACAATTCTGTATGGCTCCCCTCAGCTTAAAGCTTAAGGGGAGGGGCTTTCAAAATGCAGCTCAACTGCCTATTTTACGAAGCCATGCAAGGATATGTGAGATCAAAGCAAGGATATGAGAGGTTAAAGTGGAGTTCCACCCACTTTTACAACTTTTCAGCATCCCTCACTAAACTGTGCACTGTAAACAAATTGGATGTTTTTTTTATTTTTTTTCTCAGCACCTACTGTATATCTGCTGTATTCATTTTTCACTTCCTCCACCCTGGCCGCGGCCCATCGCATCATTTCCTGTTTGCAATGCCTTCTGGGAAGGGACGGCAACTTCCTCTGAAACTGCCGTTGCTATAGAAACCTGACCTGAAACCTATTACACTGCCTGTGCTGCACTGAGCATGTGCAAGATCTGCAAGGATGAGATCCAGGAAGAAATACAGTCTGGCTTCAGATGCCCACACTTAAGATGGCCACGGCCTGCTGTAAGTTTATAAAATAACAAACTACTGCTATAAACTAACAAAACAGACCTTGGTTTACAGACTAACTTTACTAGAATACATTAAGCTTGTGTATTATAGGGGTATTTTTATTTAAAAAGTATAATTTTGGACAGAACACCACTTTAAAGCACCTACAGTTAGTTAAACTGGCACTCTACAGTATGTAAACAGTGCATTGCTCCCAGTTGGCCCTGTTTACTTTATATAGTTATGACTACATTTTGTTTTGAGTGGAATTCTTCCCCGTTCAATAAGAACTCTGGTCTGAAAGATAACCTGTGCAGATGTAGCAAGGTAGATCTGGCACAAACAGAGCTACAAATTGTTTAGCTGGTAAGACCGCTTACTTAAATATGTATTTAGTGCAGGGCTTTTTTTCAGGGGGAACTTGGTGGAACTCAGTTCCACCACCTCTGGTTCAGACCCTTTGGTGCCTGCTCACCACAATCACTTGTAAACACAGAAGTCTGGTTTCTGTGTTTACAAGTGACAGCTCTGCACTCTGTGTGTAACCCCCATGAACTCTGCACTCTGTATGTAATGCAATCCTGATATTTAATGCCCCTTTAAGACCCTTCTACTGTTTGTGAAATATGACCACACCCACTATTTGATGTGATTTGGAGGGTGTGTGTGGGGGGAGGGGTTTTGGGGGGTCGTGGTTGAGTTCCAGCACCTATTGTTTAAGAAAAAAGGCCCTGATTTAGTGTAAAGTAAAAAATACTAGCAGGAAGGCTTTTATTGCAGAAAACTCTATATGTGTATATACTGTGTATAAAAATATATACTGTATATATATCTCTTCTGCAATAGATGCTTCTTACTTTCCTTCTAGTACGTTTCTTTAGTCTGTACACTGAACTGCGCATGCACAATTTAGTGTACAAACTCTTGCCATGTGCAGGAGTTACATCACCCTGCGACCTGACAATCAAGATACCGAGCCCATAAAAATATCGTAGGCACATCATTTTTTCAGAATGTTGGCTAAGAGGGAAACTTTTTTTATATGCAGGTCTTATTTTAATTAGGGGTGGGACATTAATTTCTAGGTTGGCTTAGTAATGAGAAAATGCTAGAAATAGGTGTGGCTTGAACTAAATATTGGGTGTGGCTTAACGGGGTGTGGTTAGAGTCTGAGATGAAAGAGGGATGAAGGGAGAAGGACAGGGGAGAGAGAAGTAAAGAGAGAAAGGGAGAAAGAGGGAGAGAGAAAAAGAGAGAAAGGGAGAGGGTCAGAGTGTGCGAAGATGATACAAGAGACGGTCAGAGAGTGTGCGGAGATGGTACAAGAGATGGTCATAGAGTGTGTGGAGATGATACAAGAGACGGTCAGAGAGTGTGCGGAGATGATACAGGAGTCAGTCAGAGAGTGTGCAGAGATGGTACAGGAGACAGTCAGAGAGTGTGCGGAGATGATACAGGAGTCAGTCAGAGTGTGCAGAGATGGTACAGGAGACAGTCAGAGAGTGTGCGGAGATGGTACAGGAGACTGTCAGGGTGTGGACATGGTACAGGAGAAGGTGCATACATGGTACAGGAGGGGGTGAGAGGGTGCAGACATGGTGGGTGAGAGGGTGCAGACATGGTGGGTGAGAGGGTGCAGACATGGTGGGTGAGAGGGTGCAGACATGGTGGGTGAGAGGGTGCATACATGGTGGGTGAGAGGGTGCAGACATGGTACGTGAGAGGGTGCAGAAATGGTAGGTGAGAGGGTGCAGACATGGAACGTGAGAGGGTGCAGACATGGTGGGTGAGAGGGTGCAGACATGGTACGTGAGGGGGTACAAACGTGGTGGGTGAGAGGGTGCAGACGTGGTGGGTGAGAGGGTGCAGACGTGGTAGGTGAGAGGGTGCAGACGTGGTGGGTGAGAGGGTGCAGACATGGTGGGTGAGAGGGTTGCTCTCATTCACCTGCAGCAAAAAGTAATGTAACAAAAGTCTACGCATTTTGGTGCAGCACAATTTTTAAAAAGGTTTTATAGGTTTTATATCTATTTGTACTACATTTTGTTTTTCATTTGTTTTGTATACAAAAAAAACATTGTAGTGCTCCGCTAAAGTATTCGGTTTTGGCTTGAAGAAAACGTGGCAACCTTAATCTCTGGGTGGGGGAGCAATAACAGTTGGGACTGGTTTTCAATCCTGTATAAAATCTGTTCCTTCTAAGAGCTCCAGTGTACCACCACATTCTTTTGATGTTCAATCAACTCTGTCTATATTCTGTCTATTGTCAGTACTACTCAGCTTTCTTGTCCAAGTGTCGCATCTACATCTATAGTGCATAGTTTTACCTGGAATGTCACGCCACATCCTGTCAGCACAGCTCCCTGGTGTTGAGGGGAGTGTCGGCTGCAACAAATCAGAGCAGCTTCCTTCCTGTCACGGTGGCACAAATCAGGACGGCCTTATTCCTGGTTCTTAAATGTGTGGTCTCTGTCTGTCAAGCACAATAAATATGGTGCAGCTCCCATTCCACTGCCCAAGTAGTGCTATTACTAGCTAGCTGCCAAGCCTCAGCTTGTAGGCAGGTGCAGTTTTCTTTCTCCACTGCAGCTGGCGCTTAACCACAGCGGCATTGTAGAGAAGAAGAAGTCAAGAGAAACATGGTTTCTCTATAGTTTTATTGAGTCACTAGGAGAGCTATCCAGTTGGATGCTGCTGTCCCATGTGACTCTGGCAGCCATCTTGGGTCAGGCAGAGTCTATTATTCTATTTTATAATATGGCTCCCGGGCATGGCGTGCATTTCACGTGTGGGTAGTGTAGGGACAGGTCAGCCATCTGACAGGGACAGTGATTTAGCGGCAGGGAGAGGTTCAAAACAAGTAGGGAAAATACCCTATTTGGGTACGGACTGGTAAGGCCCCATTTCGTCCCTCGAGGCAAACACTGTCAAGACCAACTGGTTCCCTCCTGGCTATTCCTCAAGGCAGCCAACAATTTGCCCATCCTGGTAGAAGGTGTCACCTGGGTGAGGATCCAGGCTGACAATCAAGTAGTGGATCGAGTAGGAGTAGTGATCACTTGCGCCGCAGTAAGCTCAGCTGTGCCTATTGCCCTGGGTATGAAAATGGACTTTCCCTGTTTGCTGGCCAAGTTTGAACATTCTGGCCAGTGTGCATGGGGCTGCAGTCTGCGAGCTGTGTGGCGCAACGTGACATGGGCCTACAAAGCTACCAAGGCCTACTGGCCTACAAAGTTCACCAGAAGATGTGGGAGTCATCCGCATGCCATCCAAGCAAAAACTACTCTTGCCACCCCTCCAAGGGGTGGAGGCCATTTGTACTCCACTACAAGCAGTCATGTCCTCGTTGGACAAGTCACAATACAAGTTGCTGCTGGAACAACTGGACATTCCCTTTAGGGACTTTCCCCTACCGCAACAGAGAATGCTCCATCAACTGCTTGAAAAGCATCTTCTGTTTTTTGCTGCCAGCCAAGAAGACTACGGCTATACCAAAGCCATGGAACACCCAATCCATATAGGGGATACTCCACCTATTCGGGAGTGACACTGTCATATTCAGTTCTGTCCTAGGAGGTCAAATACTTGCTCCACAATATTTTATAGAGTGGTGTGACTCGAGAGAGTAGTAGTTTGTTGGCTGCGCAAGTGGTTCTGGTGAGGAAGAAAGGCTGAAGTCTGCAGTTTTGTGTAGATTACCGCAAGTTAAACGCCTGCACCCATTGGGATGCCTACCTGTTACCCCATGAAGAAGAGTCTGTTATAGCATTTTGTCAAGCCAAGTACTTCTCCACCCTTGACTTGGCAAGCAGCTACTGGCAAGCCCCAGTGAGAGATCAAGATCGTAAAAAGACTGCCTTTGTCACACCCTGGGACTGTTCGAATTTAACTGTATGCCCTGTGGTCTGAGAAATGCCCCCCGGTACATTTCAGTGCCTAATGGAGAGGTGCCTGGGGGACTTTGAGGTGGCTAGTCTACTTGGACAGTATTATTCTCTCCAAGACCTTTGAGGATCACAGCAAGCACCTGGACCAGGTGTTCACCCGACTGGCACAGTATGGGTTAAAATTCAAGCACAGTAAATGCCGCCTAATGAGACAATGAATCAAGTATTTGGAGCAAACCTTAGAAGCTGGAGGAGTTTCCCCAGACCCGGGTACAAGTGGTGCAGGATTGCCCCCCCAAAGACTGTTAATGAGCTACTTTCCTTTTTGAGTCTGGTGGGCTGCTACCAAAGGTTTATTTTGAACTTCGCCCAAATAGCCGCCCCACTTTCCCAGCTGCTGAATGGTCACGCCACCCTGAAGAAAGGCGGTTCTTCACCCTCCATCCAAGCCCAATGGCATTTTCCCCAATAACAGGCCTTTGAGATGCTCAAACAAAAACTTCTGCACCTTTATTGGCCTATGCGAATAAGTCCTTCTGGGTGTATACAGGTGGGAGTTTGCAAAGCCTGGGAGCTGTACTGGCTCAGGTACAGGACAGCTGTGAACGAGTGATCACCTATGCCAGCCGCAGCTTCCGGCATACTGAGAAGAACCCCAATAATTACAGCTCCTTCAAACTGAAGCTACTGCCCTTAGTGTAGGCCATCACCGAAAAGTTTGCAGAGTACATCAAAAGGGTGAACATAGGGGTCTTCACAGACAACAAACCCCTTGCCTACCTGGACACAGCCAGGCTGGTGGAGCACCCATGGGAGTATGCTGAGAAGACATCGAGGTGGCCCCTGTTATGCCCTCGGCAGACACCTCATGCTCTCCCAATGAACAGGGAGCAGTTCCCCAGGTGGAGTCTGCCGAAATTTAAAGCCGAGAGGTGTGGGCGCTGATTCAACAGAGGGATCCAGATCTCATGCAGGTGCAGTGCTTCCTATCTTATCGAATCTAAAGACAATGGGATTGACTCGAGACTATATTGCCAGGCATGCATTCCTAATGAACAGTAGGACATCCTACACATTGTGGTTCCCCAGCCACACATCCTCCAAGTCTGCCAAGTACTACAAACTGTAAGTGGACACTTTGAGGCCGCAGCTGGCAGATTGGGTCCAGAAGGTTTGCCAGGAATGTGACACTTGCTCTGTACATAAGTCCCTGCCTGAAAAGGACCACACCAATGACCATTACCACATTGGAGCCTCAAGAGCTAGTCACCATGGACTTCTTACCAGTCTTCAGCTCTCCCTCAGGATAATGATATGCCTTAGTTTTTGTCCACCGCTTCACCAAAATCTCAGTGTTAGTCCCCACTAAGGACTAGATGGCTCCAGGCACAGCTAAATTATTTTTGGAAGTATGTCAGTGATTGTGTCTGAGCTGTGCCATCTGCTATCAAGAAGTCACATACCAGCCCCTACCACCCACAGGGTAATGGAGCTTGTGAATGGTTCAACCACACCCTGCTGGGCATGCTATGGACTCTCGAATAAGGGCACTAAGACAGACAGCACCAACAGGGGCCGTGGTGTGGGCCTACAACAATACCGTCCACTGGACTACTGGTCACATGCCCAGCAGATTTTCAAGTGCTATGCCCAGATACCGGTGGATTTCCTACTAGGTAACATCCCAGGCACCTAGCACCTGGGTGCAGGGGCACTACAGAAGGCCAAGCAGGTGGTACTGTAAAGACACAGGGATTTGGCCGAGGAATCTGTCCTACTGGAACCAGTTTGGTTCCTACTCCGCAGATCCTAATCCTAGGTTTAACATACTTCTTGGTGCTTTTCCCTACCAAACAGACTGACTGTTGGTCTACACTTTTCAGGTACGTCTACTGCCGTTCCCAAGCTATACCTTACAGTGTAGCTGGAGGATCTATATTGGTGCAGTTGCCATCTTAAAATCTATCTATCTCTAAAAACAAGTTAGCATATTTTAGAAAAGATCAGGATATTTCATTGCTAACATACTTTTGTACAATTCAATCTGTGCATTAATCAGTTTCTCACAAGGAATCAGCTTTCATCTGCAACCAATTTTGCAAATGAACCTCTTGAGCAGGAGACAGAGTCAGGGAGGAAGAGGGGGCTAGAAGAGGAGCACAGTAATTGTGATTCTTCTAATGGACACAGGAAAATTTATCTAAGCACTTCATTTAATTGAATGCTTCTCTTAGTGCGGGCCAAAAGGCCTCATGCTGATTCTTTTAGCGACCAAAATAAAACCGGGCGCGTCAGACAGGCACTTGGCAACTTTCATTACACATTAAATATTATCAACTTTGTTTCGCCTGTCCAAGTTTGCTCTTTCAGGGAAACATCATGTCATGCCTCCTCCTGCCAGTGTCTCTAAAGATGCTTAGTAAAAGAGTGCATAATAAAACAGCAAGAATCAATACTGCAGGCTGCTTTTCAGTAAGCACTGCAGTGTCACACCTGCCAGCATTTCATTACAGTTCTTTGGATACTTACTGATTTATAGTCATAAAGCTAGACCTGTACAGGCTCATGCAGCTCAATAAAAAAGCTTCTTTTAGGGCTCATGCACACTGCAGCTCAAAAAAAAGCTGCTTTTATAGGCATTTGAGCTTTTATTTCAGCTTGAAGAAGCTTGTGCTTTTGTGTGCTCTTGTGCATGTTTTTATTGAGCTTCTTCAAGCCTCTTCAAACTCCTTTAAGCGTCTTAGAGCTTTTTTGAGCATAATGCCGTGTACACACAACCGAACTTTTCCACAGCAAAGGTCCGACGGAACGAATCCGCCGGACAATTCGATCGTGTATAGGCTTCATCGGACCTTTGCTGTCGAAAAATCAGACAGACTTTAGAAATAGAACATGTTTCAAATCTTTCCGACGGACTCGAGTCTGGTCGAAAAATCCGTTCGTCTGTATGCTAGTCCAACGGACGAACAACGACACAAGGGCAGCTGTTGGCTACTGGCTATGAACTCCCTTATTTTAGTCTGGTCGTATGTCATCACGTTCGAATCAGTCGGACTTTGGTGTGATCGTGTGTAGGCAAGTCCGTTACGTCGGAACTCCGTCGAAAGTCCATCAAAAAGTCCTTCGGAGTTCAGTCTGTCGAAAGTCCGCTCATGTGTACACGGCATAGGTGTTTTTTTTTCACAAATCGTCCTAGATAGTATTTTCTTAACACTTGATAAACAAAACAAAAAGCTGGAACAAACATTTACGTGTGTTTTCGAGATCTTTAAGCTTTTTTGAGCTCTTTGGGACACTAGCTCCTCTCAAAAACGTGAGTTTGGTGGGGGGTTTTCTGCTTGTAGGAGCGTATGCCTGAAAAAGCCATAGTGTGCATGGACACATTGGCTTACATGGAGGGGAGTTTGCAGGCAGAAAAAATAAGAGCTCAAAAGCCTGTAGGATCCGCTTCTTTAAGTTCCTTTGAGCTGCAGTGTGCATGAGCCCTTACAGACGTTTGAGCTTTTATTTCTCTGCCTCTAAACCCCAATGCACACTGCAGGTCAAAGAAGCTGCTCCTACAGGCGTTTGAGCTGTTTTGAACTTTTACTTTTCTCTGCCTGTTGACTCCCCTCCATGTTAGCCTATGTGTTCCATGGGCGGATCCAGGGGGGGCAATGGGGAAATTGCCCCCCAAGAAATTAGTGACAGGCAGGTGGGTGGATCAGTCAGTGAGCCGGCAGGTGAGAGGACGGATCAGTTAGCGGGCCGGTGGGCGGATCGGTCAGCGGGTGAGCCGGCGGATCAGTTAGCGGGCTGGCGGGTGAATCAGTTAGTGGGCCAGTGAATCAGTCAGCGTGCCGGCGGGTGAGCGGCCAAACAGGCCAGTCGGCAGGTGAGTGGGCGGCTGGGGTAGCAGAGAGATGACATCATCTTTCACCGCCCGCCCTGCATCACCACTCTCCTGCCCTCACTGTGCAGCCGCGGGCAGCAGAGAGATTACATCATCTCTCTGCTGCCTGCTTTCACGCTGGGATACAGCAAGTGAGGATCTTCACCGTGTAGCAGGCAAGTGACACAGCAAGTGACAATCTGCATCTAGTGGCAAGGTGACAATCCACAACTTGTGGCAGGTAACGTGGCAAGTGACAATCCGCACCATGTAGCAGGCAAGTGACGTGGCAAGTGAAAATCTGCAACGAATGGCAGGTGACGTGGCAAGTGACAATCCGCAACTTATGGCAGGTGACGTAGCAAGGGACAATCCGTAACTTGTGGCAGGTGACATGGCAAATGACAATCCGCGACTTGTGGCAGGTGATGTGGCAAGTGACAATCCACAACTTGTGGCAGGTGAAGTGGCAAGTGACAATCCACAACTTGTGGCAGGTGAAGTGGCAAGTGACAATCCAGAACGTGTGGCAGGTGACATGGCAAGTGATATGCCGCACCTTGTAGCAGGCAAGTGAGACAGCAAGTGACAATCTGCAACTTGTGGCAGGTGACATGGCAAGTGACAATCTGCAGGTGATGTGGCATGGGACAATTTGCAACTTGTGGCAGGTGACGTGGCAAGTGACCATCTGCATCTGGTGGCAGGTGACGTGACAGTCAGCATCTGGTGGCAGGTGACGTGGCAAGTGACAGTCTGCTTCTGGTGGCAGGCGACGTGGCAAGTGACACACTCGGGGCTCCCACTGATTCTGCATTAGGGCGAGTTGAACTATTTTATTTTATATTCCAATGTAATAATAGAAATAATGCGCTTTAATCATCCTGACACCATAACAACTATCAGCCATTTCCCCAATAAATTCCCTGCAAAAAACCTTATTTTCTGGCAGTGCCCCTCCTGAGACTAGACTCTGGATCCACCCCTGATGTGTCCATGCACACTATAGGCATTTTCAGGAGTTTACAGGCAAAAAAACTCCCCAAAGTGTTTGGGTTTTTCCCTGCCTGTAAGCTCATATGCCTGTAAACTCATTGGTGAAATGGTCAACAAAAACCAGGGCAGAGCGATACCCTGAGGGAAAGTTGGATATCGTCAAAAATTCCATGGTGACCAGTTCAAAGAGTTCTGAAGATCGCTGTGTTGAACAGTCTCTGACATTCCTGAGAGGGCTGCTTGTGCCACCGTGAGAGGAAGCGCTGCACCTGCATGAGATCAGGATCCTTCTGCTGGATCAGCTCCCATTCCTCTCGGTTGTAGTTTTTGGCGGGCTTTGCCTGGGGAACCATGACTTTCTCCTTGAGAGAACATGAGGTAGCCGCCATGAGCAGGACAGGGGCTACTTCAACATCCTCCTGGCTAGAGTCCACATCTTCCCTGGGCTTGTAGTGGATTTTATACTTGAACCGTGCCATGCAGACAACCCACCTTTGCCCCAATGCCCCTAGTGTGTCCAAGTAAGTGAGGGGGCTGTTGTCTGTAAAGACCTTTATATCCACCTCTGTGAGGTACTCTGCGAACTTCTCCGTAATGACACACACTAGGGACAGCAACTCCAATTTGAAGGAGCTGTAATTGTGGGGGGTTTTCTCCACAGGCTGTGGCTCGCATAGGCAATTACTCATTCACAGCCATCTTGCACCCGAGCCAGGACAGCTTCCAGGCCTTGTAAGCTCCCATCCGTATACATACGGAAGGGCTTTTGGTGGTCCACATAGTCCAATAAAGGTTCTGAAGTAAACTTTTGTTTAAGAGTTCCAAGGCCTGTTGCTGGGGGTTGTGCCACTGGGCTTGGAAGAGGGGAGATGGCTGGCTTTTCTTTTGGTTAGCGTGGCCACTCAGCAGCTGGGTAAGAGGGGCAGGCATTTGAACCAACTTAGGGATAAACTGTTGATAGAATCCCACCAGTCTTAAGCATAGCTCAGTGACAGTTTTTTTTTTTTGGGGGGGGGGTAAGTCCTGGACCTTGGCTGGGTCCGGAGTGACCCCTCTGGCTTCCACAATGTGCCACAGGTACTAGATCATCTGTCTCATTAAGTGACATTTACTGGGCTTGAGTTTCAGCCCATACTGTCCTGCATGGGTGAACACCCTGTCCAGGTGCTTAACAGGTCCTCAAAGGTTTTGGAGAAAATGATGATATAGTCCAAGTATACTAGCACAGTCTCAAAGTTGAAGTCTCCCAGGTACCTTTCCATCAAGCACTGGAACATGCTGGGGGCATTACCTAGCTTTTAAACTTAAATAGTCCCAGGGGTGTGATAAAGGCAGTCTTTTCACAATCTCGGTCTCTCACTGGGACTTGCCAGTAGCCGCTTGTCAAGTTAAGGGTGGAGAAAAACTTGGCTTAGCTCAGTGCCATAAGCTACTCCTCCACTCAGGGTAATGGGTAGGCATCCCAGTGTTTACAGGCATTTAGATTGTGGTGGTCCACACAGAATCGCAGACTTCTGTCTTTATTTCGCGCCAGGACCACGGGAGCAGCCCATGGGCTACAACTCTCCTGAAACATCCAGCTGTGTAGCATGTTGCGGAGCAAGTCCTTGACCTTCTGACACAGGTTTAGGAGGTTGTGATGGTACTGATTTCAGATAGTTGGAGCATCTCCTGTATGGATTGGGTGGTCGATGGACTCTGTGTATCCGTATTCTAGTCTAGTGGCAAAGACCAGTTGATGTTTCTCTAGCAGTTGGTGAAGTAGCCATTTATGTGGTAGAGGATAGTTCTGGAAGGAGATGTCCAGTTGTTCCAGCAGTAGGTTGTATTGTGACTCGTCTAACGTATGGCACATATGGCTTCTACCCCAGGTTGGGCCTCAGAGATACAGTGACGGGCACTACATAAAGGTTTTCTAGGGTGGTATGGTTGGGGAATGAAATCGCGGGTGTCCCCAGGTTGATGAGCTGCACCAGAAACCTCCTCTTGTGGACCTTGGATAAGGTGTGAGCAACTAGCCACTCCCCTGGTGCCACTGAGTCCTTGCGGGGCTCCACCATTACCGTGACATCTTGAAGCTTCTTGTGAGCCCTGATGGGACAGGCTGAGGATGGGGATGAGACAAGATTACCTCTTGGAGCGGTGCCAAGAGTAAATTTTGCTTGGGAGGCATGTGGACAACCCCCACTTGTTTGGGTTGTTTCTTTGCTGCTTTCTGGTGAGCCTCATAGGATCTCATCACTTTGAGCTTCACCGTTCTCAGACTATACCCCGCACAAGCCAACCAGAATGCTCGAATTTGGCCAGGCAGGGTAAGTCCAAGTCCCTCAGCATGTTCATGCCCAGAACAATAGGTACCGCTGAACTTACTGGGCCCCGGGAATTACCACTACTCCTACTTGTTCTACCACATGGTCGTCTATCTGAATCTTCACCCAGGTGACACGTTCTACCAAGATAGGCAAGTTATTGGCAATCTTGAGGGATAGCCACAAGGGGTCAAGCTGGTCTCACATCCTGAACCATTGGGCATAGAGGTCATACTACATGACAGTGACCTTGGAACTTTTATCAATCAAGCATGGGATCTCTTGTACGTTAGCAAGGGTGATCACTACTGGACTTGGCGTGACTATGGACTCTTGTTTGATGGGACCTTGTGCTTACTGTCACAGGGGTCATCCCTCTGCCCAAGGAGCCACTATTTTAACGGCAGCCTGCGTGTGCTTTTGAATTCAGGCCGGCCACAGCCCTTGGCTACATGTCCAAACTGGCTGCACTAAACCAGCACTTCCGGTCCACCCCTGGGTCCCTCCATAATAGATTCTCATAATGGATGGAGGGGCCAAATCCCATTTGAAGAAGGACATTCCTTGTGTCAGGGAGGCCAAGCCCTGGGCAAGTTCCCTTAATGCTGTATGTATGGAGCCCAGGCCTCCTCTTTCAGGTGAAATAGGTCATACCTTTTTGTCACCACCAAAAGGTATCCTGACTGGGCCAGCCTTCACCCCTACCATGAACTGGTCCCTCAGTAGATAGTCTGAGGTAGTAATATCAGCACAACCACGCATATCCCTCTTCTCCAGGTGTTTCCAGAGATTATGGAGATTGTAAAGGCTAGTTTTTTTTTCTTTAACACAACAAACAATTAATACTTGCCTGCTCTGTGCAATGGTTTTACACAGAGCAGCCCAGATTCTTCTCTTCTTGGGTCCTCTGTCAGTGCTCCTGACTCCTCTGCCCCTGCCAAGTGGCCCCATAGCAATCCGCTTGTTCTGGGCGCACTCGTTCGTGCTTGCACCAAAGCCCCCCTGTGTGTGTCCTCGCTACCTCTCTCATCACTGGCTGTGATTCACTCCCAGTATCTGAGCCAAATATACAATTGAAAGCGCTCTATTAAGTACAACAAAACTGTTGATCTTGTTGGAAATTCAGATTTGTCCTTTGTCCTCTGCACTATTCCTGTGCAGGGCCGGTGCTACCACTAGGCAAACTAGGCAGCCGCCTAGGGTGCACTGCTACCTAGGGGTGCCCGGCCACTGATTTCCCTCTGCGTCTGAATGCTTTGCGTCTGAATGCTTTTCAGTCTCAGGCTCCGTCTGTCCGGTAGTATAATTAGAGGCGCAGCTCAGCACAGCACTGGAGCCAGAGCTAGAGGAAGCAGAGCTGATACTTCCTGTATAGTGCCGCCTCCTGTCACATGGGCAGGGCAAAGGGTGTGGAGTCAGGGGTGGAGCCAATGGGTGTGGCAAAATGAGGTTTCGTCTAGGGTGACAAAAATCCTTGCACCAGCCCTGTTCCTGTGTTATATTAAATAGTAGCCCTTCTAGTTTTTATCTTGGACTACAGAATGATTATTCATTATGTAAGAGCTATCTGAGAGTGGGAATGGTTGAGTAGTTTATCAAAAGATAGCTGAGAGGATTAACACCACTCAGTCCAAAAAGTTGTGTGTTATTAACCTACAATGGGTATAATAGCTGAATACTGTACATTCTTTAGGATCGACAAGTGTTGTTCTGTCTAGTGCCTTGACATATTCTTTAATATGACCTCCTATGGATTTTTTCTCATTTTAACATCTTTTTCATTTAAGTATAATTTGGCTGCACTAAAGAGAACACATCAATTAAATTGCCACTGTCACTAAAAGAAAGGTCTATTATAATGTGACCTCTGCAAAGAATAGATTAAAGTAGTTATAAAGGGAAAAATATATATTTAAAAAGAAAAACAAACATGTCTTGCTATATTTGATTCAATCTATGGTGAGCACAAACTGGTGGCTAAAGAAGCACAATTCTAGATCCCCCACTGCACTTAATCTGCCAGCCACCAAAGTGAAGGATTCCTTTTGAATATTTTTCTTTTTATAGGTAAAGCCACCTTTTAAGAGGGAGTCCTCTGTCTTATGTGTTAGAAGCTCAAGTTGGAGGTCAATTAAGTGAACAATTCTTTTAAATAATTTTAGGCCGTACCTAGCTGTGATATAAAAGTCTATTAAAAACTATTTCCAGTTTCTTCCAATAAATGCTTACTTCTTGCAATTTTTCTGACTAAGCATAATTTATTTTACATTCTTCACAATGCTTTTGAAGCTGAAGGTATTTAAAAGTAATTTTTTTTAAAGCCTGCTCATTAAAAATGTGCCTATTCAACCATTTTAACTTCTATTTATTTAAAAAGCTACTAAATCTGAAACGAAAGTAGGTTGCTATAATACTGGCACTAATAACATTCATAAATATAATGGTTGAAGTTTGAGGCTCTAATCCGGAATGAATACCTTATAGATGAATCTCTGGAAGAGAATATTTTCCTTAAAGGAAACCTATACTAAAAAAAAAATATGTGGGTTGACATTTCTGATAGACTTCTGAAAATCATGGCTGCCTAGGTCTCTCTGACTTCAGTGTTTTTCTATGTTTGACCCAGGGCAAGTATGCGGCAAGCAAAACCAGGCTGTAAACACATCGTTAATGTTGGATTTGTAACAGAGTGCAAAGCTACTCACTATGCCAGTCACAAGAGCAAGTCGATTTAAAGCCATTTGCCACAAGTTCCTGGACATGCCCAGGGAGTATACTTTTTTCATCTTCCCTTAACAGTTCAGTGAGGCCATACCAAATAAGGCAGATGTAGCTCACAGATATTAAAACCGTATGGCTGATCTTTAATAGAGTACAAAGTCTATGGTGGGCCTAGCTAGAGCACAGTAGCTCAATTAAAGGGAACAACTCGATTAACTAAAACATCAGCCATAGCAGTAATGAAGATTCTCACATTAAACAATGGCAATAGCAGAGTGGCTTATCTTATATTGCTTATTCCCTATCTAGCTCCCAAAGCATCCTGGGTAGGTTCTCCTGGGAGTAGAAAAGTTCAGCAACAGCAATTACGTTTAGCATAGGTGGCTAAAAGGCCTCTAACCACTGATGCTGTGTAGGCATTTTTTGGTCAGTAGTCAATTCCGATGGTTCCTCCAGTAGCCTGGCTGAGAGGCATTAAATAATGTAGGCCACACTATCGCCATCACAGTGGAGTAGATGAAAAGTAGGTCTCATGTTCTCTCTGATGCAATGGATATGGTCTGTGGAAGGAGCTATTCCCAGCACAAGGACCTCTTTGCAGGAAGGGGCCTAATATTCAGCAGCACAGTGGGAAACTCAAATGCACCCTATATACAGGTGCACAGACTCTCTTGCATCCAAACACTGCCTCTTTGTCCCTTTGTGCCATACTCTTTCCCCTGCTGGAAGGCGCTTTCCTCTCCTGTGCATACAGCATAGCTCACTCCAGACCCCAGTGTCTCCTTGCAGCTCTTTTCACAAACCAGCCATGCTCTCTTCCTCACAAATCTGGTCCACCGGTTCGCTGCTACTTGCGTACTGCACAGCACAGTCCACTCAATGCACAGGGGGCACAGTTGAATCCCAGGTGCAGTGGCAGCCAGCCAGAGTCTTGCTTTCTTTCCCGTTCCTGTTCCAGTGGAGTAGCACCCTTGTTCTTAGGCTTTCGATCCCTCCAAATGTGTTACCTGTGTTACTAGAAGTACCCTGTACTTCAGTGATAGGGACAGTGATTATAAGGATAATTGCAGATAGCTGTATTCTGAACTGTTTTACCGAATTTGAGATTCTAGTTTGACTCTCTGTGGTTCTAAAGTCTTGTAGCACCTATACTATGCAGTTTTTGTGCAGTATTTATAATCAGACTCTGCGGTATACAGTGTATGGATCACAATCTGGCCAGTTCAGCAGGGACTGGATGAATTTGATCAATATGTGGCCACTGCAGTTGAATAGAAGTCGATCCACCAATCAACTTCTGTTCAACTGCCCTATCGGATAAAAAGCGCTCAATCAGCATTGCAGCATTGATCTGTGTATTCTGACAGCAGGGAAGTCTCCCTGCTATCAGAATATAATAGCACAATTGTGGGGATAGGGGAATTGTTTCAGGTTTTTTTTTTTTGTTCAGCCAGCTCTTCTCCCTGGCTGATCATTCAGTCAAATAACCTATTTTGTTAATGCGTTAAAAATCCAATGAAGCTGCTTGTTACGTAGGACTATTTATTACCAAACATAAACATTGAGGGCTTCATTTATAAAGCATCAGTATGGCCACAATATAGGGCCCTTTCACACCAGTGCTTTGTAAAACGCAATATGCATTTTTTGAAAATGCACATTGTGTTTTTTTAATGCATTGCGTTAAGATCTAATGCAGGGGTCTCAAACTGGCGGCCCTCCAGATGTTGCAAAACTACAAGTCCCATGAGGCATTGCAAGGCTGATAGTTACAAGCATGACTCCCACAGGCAGAGGCATGATGGGACTTGTAGTTTCGCAACAGCTGGAGGGCCACCAGTTTGAGACCTCTGATCTAATGCAACACATAATGCTTTTTACATGCATTTTGCGTACATCCCTGGTCACCTGGAAAAAATTACACATGACTCAAAAACGCACTTAAAAAAAATGAGCGGTGTGTTTTTGGTGCGTTTCCATAGATTTCAATGGCAGGTGCATTTTTCAAACAGGGCACTAGAGATGTAGCAAGCAGGACTTTTCAAAAATGCAGCAGTGCACTGCATGGATGAGTGAGTTTGGGGTGGAGAAACTTGACTGGCCTGCCTTTACACGCACATGAACTTTAATGGCATCCCAATCTTATGCCCCGTACACACGATCGGACATTGATCGGACATTCCGACAACAAAATCCATGGATTTTTTCCGACGGATGTTGGCTCAAACTTGTTTTGTGTACACACGGTCGCACAAAGTTATCGGAATTTCCGATCGCCAAGAACGCGGTGACGTACACCACGTACGACGAGACTAGAAAAGGCCAGTTCAGAACCAAGCGCTGCACCCTTTGGGCTCCTTTTGCTAATCTCGTGTTAGTAAAAGTTTGGTGAGAGACAATTCGCGCTTTTTCAGACTCGTGGTTTTCAGATCGTTTTCTGCTGTTCAGTTTGTGCTTGTGGGTTTGTATCTGCTCTTCAGTGCGTGCAGCGAGTTGCGCGTGACTCTTGTCATTGTGTTCTTGTTCGTTCGCTACTGTTTTTCAGGTCGCTCTTCACAGGCCTTGCTGTTCTTCAGTGCGTTCTGTTACTTCGTTCTGAGCAGCCGACCGTTTTCTAGCCATGTTGCGTATACGTACTCCTCATAGAGTTCGTGCTGTGCGGGAGCTTGGTGTTGGGGTCCTTACCTTGACACAAGTCCAGTCCATGAACAGGGTGGGGAGGAGTTCATGGACCAAGAATGGGTTGCTTCAGCGTGACCAATTCTGTCATATGCCTTTGCTCCGTGAGATCCGTGAGAATAATCCTGATGATTTCAGGAACTTTCTCCGGATGACGGACCCCGTATTTCACAGTTTTTTGGCTTTGCTGACCCCTTATATTAGCAGGCAGGATACCTGCATGAGGCAAGCCATCACTCCGGAGCAGAGGCTCGTCGCCACCCTGCTCCACTTGGCGACGGGGAGAAGCCTGCAGGACTGTTCTGCCATCATTCAGGTCCTGCAGAAGGACTATATTAAGGTAAGATTTTTATCCTTTAATATCACATTTTATTGTATTTAATGTTTGATAATATATTGTATTTCTTTCCTCATTCCCTAATTACCATGATTGTAATATGCCGTGAATGTCCCCTTTGTCCTCATGCATGCTGGATTTTTATGTAATTTTTTTTTTCTCCTTCATACATATTTGCATTCACTTACCTCCCCAGCATTTAGTTCTCCTCTTCTACCTCCCCAGCATGCTCTCCTGGCCCTATATTCACCTCATGTAGTCACCTGACAATGTATTTTATCAGCTCCATAGTAGTGCTTTACCCCAAACACCCCCTAAAATGTTTTTAAATGTGATTTGTGCTTTAAATTCAGGCAGAGTGCCAGAGGCTTTTTTGGGGGGTCCCCAAATCATTTGGAACCCTCCCTCCCCCCAACTGCTAAGTCAGCTGATACCCATTCTCTATCTATCCTCAATCATCTATCTGCTGACTTTGCCAAACCCATACACACTATACCCATCTCTTTAGTGGTCAGATGTATGGATGAATTCCCCAAAGCATGTAGTGCAAGGGCCTGCCTGTATACTTTCAAATGGTGCTGTTTAAAGTTTTTGTATCCTATTATTATCTTGATAGGTAATAGCAGAATTTACAAATGTGCTCAAATGTGTACAGTGTGTATTTATATCTTTGTATTATGACACTTCTTACCTGTCCAGGGGGCTGCCAATAGTGTAACTAAGGAGGGGCTGGCCAAAGTAACACACATTATTTAGGCATTCATCTCTCAATGAAGTGGAGAGGGTTACCTGTCCAAGAGCCCCCCCCCCCCAAAATGTTAGAAATGGCCCATGAGAGGGGGGGAGGGGGAATCTGATAGGTGGACCTTATACTTTGGTCTTTAAAAACTCCCTCAAATAAATGTTATCTTGACGTTGGCCAAGAATGTTTGTGTCTAATCTGCTTTCCCTGTTTATGTGCAAAATGACTAATTTTTGTTGTCGTTGTTTGACTCCACAGTTTCCTTCCACGCCACAGGAATGGCAGACTGTGGCCTCCCACTTTGCCCAGCGGTGGGACTTTCCTAACTACGGAGGGGCAATTGATGGGAAACATGTCCACATCGTTCCACAGCCCAACTCGGGGTCATACTATTTAAACTATAAGGGGTTCAATAGTATTGTGATGTTGGCGGTGGTGTCGGCTACTTACGAGTTCTTGTATGTGGATGTGGGGAAGAATGGCCGGATGTCAGATGGTGGAGTCATCGCCCAGACCGAGTTCTACAGGCGTCTCCAGAATGGCAGCTTGGACTTGCCACCTCCAGAAGACAATGTGGAAGGACTCCCATTCATCTTCGTTGCAGATGAAGCGTTTGCGCTGGGGGACCATCTTATGCGGCCATTCCCGATGAGGACCCTCACCCCGGACCAGAGGGTTTTTAATTACCGGATGGCCAGCGCCAGAAGAGTGGTGGAGAACACATTTGGAATCATGGCCAGCCGGTTCCGCCTATTTCTTACACCCATACACATGGCGGAGTACAAACTGAATCATATCATCCTGGCGTGTTGTGTTCTACACAACTTTTTGCCAACTATGCTGGCTCAGTTGGGCCTGAGGCTGGAATTCAAAATGAACCAACCCTGACGGAGCTTGAAAGTGGCTGTCCTGGCTTGCCCCCCCTTAGTGCCCGTGATGTCCGGCTAAGATACCTTGAATACTTTGCGGGGGAGGGGCTATCAATATGCCAGACAATGTCTGAAACCTTTTTCAAATAAAAAAAAAATTTAACTACTAAAATCTTTGACTGCGATTTCTGTCAGACCAGACTGGAGTCAGGGAATCCCTCTCCACTCTTCCCTCCACTCTTCCTTCCACCCCAGTTGAGGCTTCCGATGTCCAACCTGGGACTTCCAGCCAGGAAGAAGTGGAGGAGCCCAGCTGGAGCCAGGTATAGAATTCTTCTACAGATTTCTGGTCAATAAAGAAATTATGTTTAACAGATGTTATTATTGATCACTAATTGGTGATTTAATAAAGTGTTTGACATATCAATAGACAGTAGTGGGCAAAAATAATTGGGACAAGAATGAAAAATGCTGGGCTAAGAATGATAGTCTGTTATATTTGTTAACATTCAATTTGCAACAATCATGAGGTGAAAATTGTGTGTGATTGATGACTAAAAAACTAAAACGATGTCCTTTTTTCATACACAGGAAGACCTCAGCCAGGAAGAGGCTGTGGAATGTGGCACACAGGAGGAGGCTGTGGAATGTGGCAGCCAGGAGGAGGCAGGGGTTAGTGGCAGCCAGGAGGAGGCAGGGCTAAGTGGCAGCCAGGAGAAGCCTGGGCCCAGTAGGAGCCTGACAGAATCGCAGGTCCCTCCCCTCCGCCTTCCAACCAAAAGACCCAGGAAGGGGAGTCACGTGCAGGATTCAGCACTCAGGCTCATTCAGGAGGCTTCTGCGTCCCTCAGAGCCACTCCCACTCCTGAAGAGGCCTTTTCCTGCATGGCTACCACCAAACTGCAGGGCATGCAGGAGGGCCAACGCCAGCTGTGTGAGGACCTTCTTTATAAAGTCTTAACTAAAGGGATGAGGGGCGAAATCACACCCAATACCCACCTGAGTGAGTTGGAACATCCTCCTCCTCCTCCCCCTCCTCCTCCTCCTCCTCCTCCTCCTGACACAACTACACCACCACAGCCACAGCGTGGAAGGAAGCGTGGAAGGAAGACCAGAGAGTGATGACCTGGGTTCAGTCTGGTCTGGCAAAAGATGCAGGCTCTCTTATGACCACAGCCTGGGGACACAGATGTCATCTGCTGCTTTCAGGATCTCTGGGACTTCTGGACCAGACTGTACTCCCTTACATATGGACTCCTCAGGCCACCAATTTTGCTGTAAAATAATTGATGTCTGCCCTGGGGGCCAAAGGCTTCACCAATTTAATTTCTGCTATTTCTCCAGCGTTGCCTCCCTCTTTGTTTGGTTGTGAGCCCTTAGTAAAGGTTTTTTTGTTTCAATTATACTCGCCTATGTGTGTTTTCCTTCAAAAAGGACAGTTTGTTTGTGAGGATTCAGGTACATTTCTAAAGTACAATGTGAAATTAACAAGAGACACCAACACCAAACAACCTCCTTGAGATTAAATAATACAAGATAATAATGGTGTTGTGGTAACTTGACACACAAAACACACACACAAATATTCTGGATGTTAAATAACTAAAAAAAAAATTACAATAAGATCAGCCTTGAAAAATACAAACCAAAAAAAATGTAAAAAAATCACATCAGGCTTGAAAAAAAAACAAAAAAAAAAAACAAATGATATAGATTTTGGGTCAGATGTGACAAATCCTAATATATTGAGGGAATCACGATAAATAATAAAGAAAGAGGTTTGTAAGAACTCTGTGTGAATATCAGCAGCAAAACTACTTAATTCTTCTAGCATTATAAAGAAGAAGAGAGTGCGCTGTATTAAACAATTTTAAACATTGCCGCCTGATGAAAGTGCTCTATCCATTCCGAACGCTAATTTTACCAGACCGAGCTGTTCCGTCTCGGAATTTCTTCTGAGCATGCGTGGCACTTTGTGCGTCGGAATTGTCCACACACGGTCGGAATTGACGCAATCGGATTTTGTTGTTGGAAAATTTTATAGCCTGCTCTCAAACTTTGTGTCAGAAAATCCGATGGAAAAAGTCAGATGGAGCCCACACACGGTCGGTTTTTCCGACAACACGCTCTGATCACACATTTTCCGTTGGAAAATCCGACCGTGTGTATGGGGCATTAGTCCGTAGGGTTCAATATTGAGTTGGCCCACCCTTTGCAGCTATAACAGCTTTAACTCTTCTGGGAAGGCTGTCCACAAGGTTTAGGAGTGTGTCTATGGGAATGTTTGACCATTCTTCCAGAAGCGCATTTGTGAGGAATTATGTTCCTCATGACTTTCTCTCCAGCTGCAGAGCCACTATGGTGGAGCACCATTTGCTGTGGAGTAAATAAACTGCACCAGGCCTACACACTGAATACATTTCAGCAGGTTCCTGATGAACCAGCCAAAATATGCCCATTGAAATAAATCTAACAGAATCCTCTATCTGCACTATACTGGGTGGATGCATGGATCCCTCTTCTGGAATAATTTATTCTGACAGTCGTTGCCAGCGACTGTTAGAAAACCAAATAATTTTCAGCCAACAATTTTCCAGCAGACTCCTTTACAAAAGTCAGTCGATTTTTGTTGAATGGAAAAAGGCTGAGGGCCGTCTTTAAGGTTGGGCAAAAGGGGCAGCTGCCCTGGGCCCTGTCATTGTTGTGGGGCCCAAAGCAGCTGCCTTATACTTGCTAACTATTCCAGTTTAAATTCCCTTGTCCCTTGAGGTTTTAGTCCTGTGCTGTATCCTGATATCTCAGTGTAAAGTTCTGTTACTAATGCTGCCCAGCTCTGCCCTATTGTGTACAGATGACTCACCTGCAGACCCTGTGTTTACATGTAAATACCGGCATTGATATGTAATAAGTGGTGGCATTCATATGTAAATAGGAGCGGACTGGCAGCATTCATAGAGCAGCATTCATGTAAATAGAGGTGGTTTTCATATGTATATCATGCCCCGCTGAGGTCATATCCACCATCACCTTTTCTGAATGCTGCCCACTGGGGAGGTAAAGGGGCATGCTTGAAAGTCCTGCCTGCAACTGTGGTCATTAAGCCTACCATCAGCATGTTCTGCAAAGGTAGGCAAATTGGTGGGGGGGGGGGGGGTAGTGTGGGGTGTGCAGAGGTAGGCAGAGAAGGAATTACAGTTTGGGATGCACAGGGGAGCAAGGCGGGGATGTTGGGAGGTAAGGAAGGTGGGTGAAAAGATGAGCAGGGGAGGCAGGTAGAGTTAAAGGAGAGGGGGGTTGGAGTGGAGAGGATGGGGGAGGTTTGGGGTGCAGAGGTTAGCATGGGTTTTAGGATTGCAAAGGTGTACTGATAGGGTGGATAAAGATGCAGGTCATGTGTAGGGCAGCCCATTCATTTCAATGGCGCCAAGGCACATGTCAGCAGATGCGTGAGGGTGTCATCAACAATTAATGGCACTGCTGTGTTTCTGCTAAAGGGCAGCATGTTTCTGTGGTGTCAGGAAATTGGTGATTGGTTTAAAATTCTTTCATTCACACTAGTGGCCAGTGTGAATGCCCACCAGGGGCGTTGCTAGGGGGTGGCTTTTGGGGCTATAGCCCCGAATCTGAGGCCAATAGCCCCGAGTCTCTGTAGGGGTCCCCAAGGGGGGGGGCTCTCTGGGGACCCTTATGTAAGTGGAGGGGCTCTCTAGGGACCCTGATGTAAGGGAGAGGCTCTCTGGGGACCCTGATTTTAAGGCCTAGGCTCTCTAGGGACCCAGATTTAAGGGGAGGCTCTCTGGGGACCCTAATGTAAGGGGGCCTCTCTGGGAACCCTAATGTAAGTGGGGGGCCCTCTGGGTACCCTGATGGAAGGGGGAGGCTCTCTGAGGACTCTGATGTAAGGAGGAGGCTCTCTGGGGACCCTGATGTAAGCGGGGGGCTCTCTGGGGATATATATACACCCACACGTATATTACTGTATATACATGTATATGCCCGCCCAAGCGTATGACTTTCTTTACTACGCTGCTATGGGCTCTAGCCCCAGATCTTTTGTAGACCTAGCAACGCCCCTGATGCCCACTTACATTGGTGGTCAGTGTAAACCCCTCCTTACATTGATGGTTACTGTGAATACTTCTATTACATTAGTGGTCAGTGTAAACCCCTATTACATTGGATGGACAGTGTTGAAACTCTTCTTTATATTGGTAGTCGGTAAAAAAAAATCAGCATTGCCATTGATCGAAGCAAGAGCGAAACTGCATGGGGGGGGGGGCCAAGAAAATTTTTGCCCAAGGTCCAATCAATATTAAAGACGGCCCTGGGGCCATCCACTGAACAAATTTTATGCTGGTTCATCAGGAACAGCCAAAATTTGTTCAGTTTATGGCCAGCTTCAGAAAAAAAATGCCATTTACTGCATTTATTCCCAGGAATGAGAGGAGGTGAGGCAGGTAGATGTAAAGGACCCCTCATGCAACAGCAACAACAGCAGGAGGGAGAGCAAGAGAAAGTGCCAGTGGACTGGGAACTAAAAGCCTAGACAGAAGAATGGAGGATACCTTGTAGGTGATTGTAAAGGAAGTAAAGGTATAGCCCAACCTGACCTAATGGCAAATACCCTTCCTATTTGTCCTTCCACCTTGGAATCACTGGCCTATTCGTTTTGGGGGTTTTTTTGGCTGGTGAGGGGGAGGCCCCTGACCACTTAAGCTGATCTCGGGGATGAAAAAATAAACTAGGAGGTGATGCTTCTTAAAGCCCTGCCCTCAATAACATCTTGCTTATATTCTCATGTGAACCATTCTGGAATATCCTAGCTAAGGAGTTATCAAGTAATAGCTCTGGTTTCCTTTTCAATAAATCAAAACATTGATAATTTGTTTAGCTTTTTGGGAGGGTTGTTCAAGTGGGTCCTTAAAGGGGTTGTAAAGGTTTGTGTTTTTTCACCTTAATGCATCCTATGCATTAAGGTGAAAAAACACCTGGCAACGACGGGCCCCCCAGCTCCCCGTTTTACTTACCTAAGCCAGTTTACCTGCTCGGTTCCTCCCCGACGTCCTCTTCTCCATGTAGTCTCTGTGTTGATTGGATAGATTGATAGCAGCGCAGCCATTGGCCCCCCGCTGCTGTCAATCAAATCCAATGACGCGGCCGCCGGGGGTGGGACCAAGACATAAACTCTGTGTCTATGGACGCAGAGTGTATGAGACGGGAGCACGCCCGCAAGGTAACCCCCTCAGGAGGGAGCTTCCCGAGGGGTTTAGCTATTCCGGGGAAGAGCCGAGAGAGCTGCTGTGGGACCCTAGAACAGGAGGATCGGGGCCACTCTGTGCAAAACGAGCTGCACAGTGGAGGTAAGTATGACATGTTTGTTATTTTTAAAAAATAAAAAATGGACCTTTACAACCCCCATTAAGGATGATTAAGGGAAAAAGAAGGGACTAAAGTTGTGGTAGTGTTCTAGGCTGATGACACTAAGCTGCTAGCTGAAATTTTAGAAGACCTCAACAGATCCAGTTATCAGGCAAATGCAAAGACTGAAGGTTTATTTCCTTCCTTTGTTTAATCACTTGCCGACCGCTGTCAGCACATATACGTCGGCAGAATGGCACGGCTGGGCAAAGTAACGCCTCCCCGTTATGCCTAGTGACAGGACACTGATCGCCTGCTCCTCGTCATCGGGAGCAGCGATCAGTGTCGTGTCACTGCTAGCCCATCCCCCAGACAGTTAGAATCACTGCCCAGGACACACTTAACCCCTCCCGCCCCCTAGTGGTTAACCCCTTCACTGCCAGTGACATTTTTACAGTAATCAATGCAATTTTATAGCATTGATCGCTGTATTAATGCCAATGGTCCCAAAAATGTGTCAAAATTGTCCGATGTGTATGCAGTAATGTTGCAGTCATGATCAAAATCGCTAATCGACGCCATTACTAGTAAAAAAAAAATTATTAATAAAAATGCCATAAAACTATCCCCTATTTTGTAGACGCTATAACTTTTGCGCAAACCAATCAATAAACGCTTATTGCGATTTTTTTTTTTTTACCAAAAATATGTAGAAGAATACATATCAGCCTAAACTGAGGGAAAAAAATGTTTTTTTTAAATATTTTTGGGGGATATTTATTATAGCAAAAAGTAAAAAATAATGCGTTTTTTCAAAATTGTCGCTCTTTTTTTGTTTATAGCGCAAAAAATAAAAAACGCAGAGGTGATCAAATACCTCTAAAAGAAAGCTCTATTTGTGGGGAAAAAAAGGACGTCAATTTTGTTTGGGAGCCATGTCTCACGACCGCTCAATTGTCAGTAAAGCGACACAGTGCCGAATCGCAAAAAGTGCTCTGGTCAGGAAGGGGGTAAATCCTTCCGGGGCTGAAGTGGTTAATACTGCGGATTGTAGATCCAGAGAGTAATCTGATTGCCTTAAGGGGTCAGGAAGGAATTATTTTTCATATTGGGGACATGGTTTAGAAGGTTTTTTTTTGCCTTCCGTTGTATAAAGTGTCGGTCTTCACTGACTTGACAACTCTTAATACCAATAAAGTTCTAGTGAGATCAGCTTCCATTGCTCATTTGGGCTTAATAAAACAAACTTTTGTGTGATTTACTTGTATGAACGTAAAAAATTTTTTCTGTAATATATCTTCTGCATATGGAGGGTATGTATTTTTAGATTTGACCTATATTTATCCAAACAATCTTGAAAAAATAGTGTAATTTCTGTGATCACAGGCTAACAAGCTGCATTTTTTAAAATACTGGTCTAGCTTGTATATGGTCAAGGTACACTTTTGTAGATAATAAGCTCCAGCAAATACAGTTATCTATTTATGAAAAAAATATTTTTACATGCTTTACAAAATTACAACTAATGTAAAAACTCAATTAGACTTGATAGCAGACTCTATCAATCCCAGTGCTTAGCCTGGGGTAGTACAACCTACTACATTGGGCAAATTGGGCTCTGCTTTATAAGCAAGTGCTGACAGGAGAGAGCTATGAGATGACCTCCATGTCCCAAAGACCTGAGGCTGGTTTGAAAGCAAAGGGATGTTCTACCCACTATTAGTACAGCTCAGTGAGAATGTTAGTTTCCTGGTTGTGTCTAGCTTCAAAACACTTGAGTCATTGACCTGGATTAGGCACTAGATAAATAAAGAAACTTGTCAGAACTCTTTTATTCTATATTTGTTCCAGGTCAGCAGCTATGAAATCAAGGCATTAGGCTGACAGCCAGGGGACTAACATATAGGTCAGGATAGGTCAGCCTACATAATCATCTAATGAGGGATGTTCACCTGCAGAACTTCCTGTCTTGATGACACGCAATACCAATACTAGAAAATTCTTGACAGCGTACTTGAATAGATAAAAAGTGATCACAGAACAAAGATGGAAATAAAATCGTGTGGTAACAGAACATCTGGAGGCTTTAGCAACCCGACATGTTTCGGACCATAGTCCTTCTACTGGGACATAAAGCTAAATGTCTGTACCACGCTCACATATATACACAAATAATTTAGTAAGATAGCTCTCAGCTGTGTATGCCGGCAAAAGGCAGACATAGCAGCCAATCAGTAGCAACCTCTGTGTAAAAGACTGCATTGCTGACAGTCCTGAAACCCAGACAAAGCTGTCCTCCAATTGTATCACCTGAAGCGAAGTCATGTGACGGCGTCACTGCGCGTGACGTAATCGCGCATCGGCCGCCACGCTCCAAGCCTCTATTTCATTCAAGGAAGTGTAGGAGTACTAGGCCAGGAGGTGGGGTAACCACACCCACAATGGCCATGGAGGAACGTCATTGCGCGTCAGTCCGATCACTCCGATGCGCTCAACTTCCGGCGTCCCCGGAAAGAAGAAAAGAACGTTCTGGGTGACAGGAGGAGGGCAGTATACATAAATATACATAATAAAACTGGAAAAACTGGAATAAGTAGTTATGTTCCATAACCCTATATATATATCTTAAAGGGAAGGGTATATTCTTATATTGATAAATAGTATTGGGTCAAAGTGGCATCAACAAAGATTAAAATTGTAAAATAAAACTGGAGAAATGCCCATTCAATGATGTGAGACCCTACTCAGGGACCATATATACTATAGAGTCCAACGGGAGATGACACAGAAGCACATATGAGTAGCGGGGATTAATTTAAGCTGTTAGGACTTGTTTATGAATGCGTTTATGTCCCATTCCACGTTCAACCCATGGGGGGAGTAGCTTTTCAACTGGTAAATCCAGAACGTTTCAAGCTGTGATACCCCCCTGGTACGTGGACCCCCCCTCCATGATGGAACGAACTTGTCTATAACTTGAAATTTAGAACCCCTCGGATTCTTATTGTGAAACTCTAAGAAGTGTCGAGGGACACTGTGATTGGTGCAACCTTTCTTAATAGCAGTAATATGTTCATTAACTCGAATACTAAATGATCTAATGGTGCAACCTACATACTGCATATTGCAGGGACATGTAATAAGGTACACAATGTAACGAGTAGCACATGTGACAAAATGTCTAACCTGATAGATGGTGGAAATAACGGCAGACTGAAAACATACAGATCTATGATTACCACAAAGATTGTGTGTACATACACTGCTTTTTTTGCAGGGATAATACCTTTTAGTTTCTGGAAAAAAGGATGGTTTTATAGGTGCTTCGATAACGTTATGGGAAATGCTATTCCGTAACGATGGAGCCCCTCTGAAAGTGACACCTGCCCTAGTGGGAACCTAGAACAGGGTCATTTCTCAGAATGTTCCAGTGGCGATTCAAAATTTGTTTGATTTGTCTGTGTTGGACAGAGAATTGGGTGAACAAGGACCACTTGAACTTATCATTGGGGATTGGTTTAGGTCGCACAGTCATCAGCGTTTTACGGTCAATGAGAGAAACCTTTGTGATCTCTTGGTCTATCTGGGAAGGTTGATAACCTTTTTCCAAGAAACGTTCTCTCAAGAACTGTGCTTGTTGTAAAAAATCAACAGTGTTTGTACAATTTCTACGAATACGTAGTAGTTGACTACGAGGGACAGAATCCAGCCAAGGACCATAATGACAGCTATCCGTGGAGATGTAGCCATTTCTGTCCCTTGGCTTGAAAATGGTGGTAGTTACAATGCGGCGGTCAGAAATGGCAATCTCCAAATCCAAAAAGTGAATCGAAACTGTACTGAGCTCATACGTTAGGGTAATGCCCCCGTCATTCTGATTAAGAGTGGCCATAAAGTCGTGGAGAGTTTCCTCGTCGCCTTTCCATAGAAGGAGGATGTAGTTTATATATCTGGCCCAAAGGCACAGCTCTGGTCGCTGTGCAGGGTAGATGACATCCTCCTCCCATAGGGCCATAAAAAGATTGGCGAGGCTGGGGGCAAACTTAGCCCCCATAGCCACGCCTTTCTTTTGCAGAAAGAATTGGTTGTTATACCAAAAGTAATTTGTTTGTGTTGCAAAACGAAGAAGTTCCATGATGTAATATTGTTGTGGTGGCGGAATGTTTTCACTAGCATTTAGATAATGTTCAACAGCCGCCAGACCCAACCCATGTGGGATGCAGGTGTATAATGCTGTAACATCCGCAGTGACCAGAATAAGGTTGTCTTGGTATTCTATGCATTCTAAGCGGCGGATAGTATCTCCTGTATCTTTGAGGTAAGATGGAACCTTACACACAAGAGGTTGGAGGAAAAAATCTATGTAGCAGCCGACTCTGGAGGTTATGGAGTCGATACCGCTTATAATAGGTCTGCCGGGGGGTTTTGTACTATTTTTATGCACCTTAGGAAGGTAGTACATCACTGGGATGCGGGGTCCTACCGGGACTAAATAGTCCTTTTCTTTTTTAGTAAGGATTCCCTGTTGGAAACCACGTGTGACTAAATGCTTCTTAAATTCCCTAGTGGGGTCCCGAGGGAGGGTATGTAGGTTTTTTCATCACTGAGGATATGGCACATCTCCTTGTGGTAATCCTCTTTGTCCAGAATAACCAAGCCTCCCCCTTTATCGGTGGGGCGGATGACTATGTCTTTGTGTTCACAGAGATTTTAATCCAGTCTTAATGTTGGGGTGGTCAAAAATATGTTTTTCAGGTAATCCATCCAAGTCTTTTAGTACCAAGTCACAAAAGACTTTGATGGAGGGTGCTGTAGCATTGGGAGGGTTAAACAAAGAAGGATTTGCTAGCCCCGTATGGAGGGCTACTTCACTATGGGCTGTATTGTTCACATTATTTGTACCTTCAACACCATTAGAATTAACCAAAAAATGTCTCTGTACATTAAGTTTTCTTTTAAACTTCTGGACATCTATAAAGGTCTCAAACTTGTTCAGCTTCTTGGAGGGAGCAAATTTGAGGCCTTTGTCCAGTACATAGAGTTCAGCGCTAGAGAATGTTTTTTGGCTCAGGTTGAAAATGCCACTGGTTTTTAGTGTCCTTTTCTTTTTCCTGGCCCTCCATCCTCCTCTGGAGCCTCGTTTACGTCTGTTCTTCGTTTGGGCCCGAGTGGTCCCCGGGGAAAATCCTCATTGCGTGGAGGGTCTGGATATGCATTATTATATGTATATGGTGATCTATCAAATTGATGGTGATCTCTAGTATATGGTTCATCTCTTAAGGGTGAAAATCTGTTATAGGTGAGTATAATGTGGTTCTGGATAGTCCCTTGTGTGGTGGTTTCGTTGAGGAGATCTAGTGTAGGCATATGCATCTGAATGTCCAGTGCCCCTACTGTACCCTCTCTGAGTATTTCCTCTACCTCTGTTGGAATGTTGGTAGCCGTAACCAGAGGGGTTGTTGGAAGGATGGTTCCTATCATGAGATTTATTACGATTGATCGGGGTAGTTAGGGGGTGGACATTCTAGGATGTAAACGTACATCCCTATCATCCATTTAGCGCTGCATGTGTTTAGTATCTACTTGATTTTGGCTACACAGGCTGGCAGTCCTGCACAGCAGGGACTGAAATTTCAGGGATGGAATTTGGGAGAAAAGGGTGAAATCCGAAATTTGCCCAAAAAGGTGTTTGATTAGTAGCTGAGTGTATAGAATTGTTGTATGCAAATTCAGCATAGGGCAGGAGGGAAGACCAGTTATACAGAAACAGGGGAGATACTGCTCCAGGGTTTGGTTTGTCCTCTAAGTCTGGCCGTTGCTTTGAGGATGATATACAGAGGAGAGACAAACCTTAATTTCTAATGATTTACAGAGTTCCTTCCAAAACTTGGAGGTGAATTGAACACCTTTATCCGAGACGATGCTGTCAGGTACTCCATGGAGCCTTATTTCCTTGATGAAAATATTGGTTGTATCCAGAGCGGAGGGAGTGCCTACCATGGATAGAAAGTGTGCCATCTTTGAGATGTCAAAGTTAGGGGTCTTACTTCCAGTGGAACAAAAATTTTATTCTGGGCCCAGAGCAGATCGTTATGTTTCTTCAAGGAGAGAACCTCTGCGTCGGTACAGTAACTGGATGCCAATTTGATAGTGGTCATCGGGTCAGACTGAGTGAGCAAAAAAAAATTTTGCGGGGATAGGATGGTACTAGGTTCCGTCAACTGAGGAGATTCAGGGAACATCCGGGAGAGTGCGTCGGCTTTCCCATTCTTGGAACCAGGCCTGTAAGAAATGTGGAAGTTAAATCTGGAAAAAAAAGTGCCCATCGAGCTTGTCTGGGTCTTAAGCGCTTAGCTGTTCTGAGATATTCCAGATTTTTGTGGTCGGTGAAAATCATGACAGGGTGGGAGCACCCTCCAGAAGATATCTCCACTCTTCCAGGGCGAATTTAATGGCCAGTAACTCCCAGTCTCCTACATCGTAGTTCCTTTCTGGGGGACTTAATTTCTGGGAAGCAAAGGCTACGGGATGAAGGAGGGCCTTGAGACCCCGTCTTTGAGAGAGGATGGCTCCAGTAGTTGTTTCAGATGCATCTACCTCCAATACAAATGGCAGAGCTGGGTCTGGATGCTGTGAGATTGGTGCGGAGATAAATAGGGCCTTCAATTTGACAAAGGCTTCCTGTGCCTCTGGGGACCACTGGAAATGGTTGTGCTGAAGCTTAGTTGGGTAATGGGTGAGACAATGGAAGAGAAGCCAATGATAAATCTTTGGTAAAAATTAGCGAAACCGATGAATCGCTGAACTCCTTTCTTATCCACCAGGGCAGGCCACTCCTGGATCGTCTTGACTTTTTGTGGGTCCATTGTGACCCCTTTGGTGGAGATAATGAACCCCAAGAATTGAATAACAGTCTTTTCGAATTCACATTTCTCAGCTTTGAGGTATAGCTTGTGTTTTCTGAGAATTGTGAGACCTTTTTTCACATGGACCTGGTGCAATTTATGGTGGCAGAGAAGATAAAGATGTCATCTAGGTAGACCACTAAGGATGTTGTCGAGATATTCTCGGAAGATATTGTTTACTAGGTGTTGAAAGGTGGCCGGGGCATTGCATAACCCAAATGGCATTACTAAGTAGTCATAGTGACCAAACCTGGATCTGAAGTCTTCCATTGGTCCCCGGCCCGGATTTGGATAAGGTTATAGGCACCCCGTAGGTCTAACTTAGAGAAGATCCGGGCAGTGCGGAAACGCTGAAATAATTCTGGGATGAGTGGAAGTGGATACCGGTTTTTAATAGTTATTTTATTAAGTCCTCTGTAATCGATGCAAGGTCTTAGAGACCCATCTTTTTTTTCCACAAAGAAGATACCGGCTCCATCAAAGAGGATGGACGAATAAAACCTTTCTCCAGGTTTTAGTCAATGTATGTTTTAAGGGCCTTTAACTCAGTCTCGGACAGAGGAAATACGCGGCCATAAGGAATTTGAGAGCCTGGTAATAGGTCGATGGGGTAGTCATAGGACCAGTGAGGGGGTAAACAGTCAGCTTTTTTCTTGTCAAAGATGTCTTTGAATTCGAGGTACACTAGGGGAGCGTGCTGGAGGTTATCAGACACTGGTGCTATGGTCAGGCAGGAAGCTGGAACTGGAACTAAGCAGTGCTGGGAACAATATATGGAGGAGGAGGAGATCTCTTTCTTACTCCAGTCGATTTGAGGATCATGTGCCTGCAGCCAACGGAGCCCCAAAATGATAGGGAACATAGGGGAACAGATGATGTTGAAGCGTAGGAACTCCTGGTGGCCGGAGTCCGTGATGGTAAGAATGGGTCCTGTTTCCTGTGTGACAGGTTTGGAGCAATGAAGGGACCCATCAGCCAGATGGACCTGAAGACTTTGTTTTTTAGGCAGGAGCGGAATGTGAAGTCTTTGAGCTAGTGCAGTGTCCAGAAAGCAACTACAGGCCCCAAAGTCAATTATGGCCGTTAGGCGGATTTCCTTTTCCGCTAACTGTAAGGAGACAAAGAGAGTCACATAAGTCTGAGGAAAATCTGTGTGATAGTTCATAACAAATCACGAACAAGACTTACTGGGCCTCACGGGGCAGTTGCAGAGGTAATGTCCTGTTCCCCCACAGTACAAGCACAGGTTGGCTAGGCGTCTTCTTTGCCTCTCTTCAGAGGTGAGAGGAGAATGGACTAGTCCAAGCTGCATTGGTTCAGCTTCTGGAACGGGAATGACTGAGGGAGCCGGAAATGATGGATGGATGGGAGAAGGCTTTGGGAGCATCCAACTGGGTCAGGAAGCCTGGAAGCACTCGAAACGTTGCTCTGTGCAGCTTAGTGGCGGTTTAAATTAAGTCCTCCAAGGTAACAGGGGTCTCAACCCGAGCCAACTCGTCTTTAAGGGCTTCTGACAGACCCTGGTGGCACTGGTTCTTAACAGCAGGTTTGTTCCAGCCAGTGTCAGCTGACCATTTGCGAAATTCAAGTGTATAGTCCTTTACCGGCCTTCTCCACTGGGACAAGGTATGAAGAATGGCTTCGGCTGTGGCGGTGCGTTGTGAGTCATCATATAATTGAGCCATGGATTCAAAAAAAGTGTCCACAGAGTTCAGCAAGGGACTTCTCTGCTCTATTAGGCTATGGGCCTAGGCCTGCGGCTCATCGGCCACTAAAGAGATTATGAATGCAACTTTCACATTTTTAGTAGAGAAAGTTCTAGGTTGAAGAGCCAAGTACAAAGAACAGGCATTTTTGAATGCCTGAATTTCTTGCGGTCACCAGAAAATGCTCAGGTGTGGGGACCCTGGGTTCAGGAAGGGCCATCACCACGGTAGGACTTGACTGAGACTGGGAGGAGGAGGCCCCACTGGCGATGGCAGGTACTACGGCTGCTGGTACCGATGCCCTGGAGATTTGCTGAAGACGGCCTTCAATTTGGACGTAGCCTTCCTGCAGTTTCTGGACGGCTTCTGTGAGAGCCGTAACCTGCTGGCACAGGACCTCAAGAGGAGAACACGCTCTGTCGGCCTCCGACATGGCTGGTTTGTACTGTCAGAATATGGTACTCACCAAGGCCGAGATGCAGAGAGCGGTTCACTCTTGCCATTAAGTGCACTCCACCCCCTGGAGATGGTACAGAGGGTGAATGGCACCAAGAGGCACAAGCTACCAGCAGGCTGGGCAGGGCTTTGTGAAGGTCAGCGTAGGGCTTAGCAGCCGCGCAGGAGCAGGTAAGTGTGTGCCCAAACAGAGGCTGAAGAAAAGTAGGCTGGGGGTCAAACACCAGGAGAGAGTCCGTGAGCAGGCTGGGAGCCAAAGTACTGTGGAAAGGAGGTAAGTTCAAGAACCAGCTGAGGGTCTAGGCACAAGAGAATGAAGGCAATCCAGGTTACAGGCTGAGGGTCAAGGCATAGGCGACTGAAGGTAATCCGGTTCACAGGCTGAGGGTCAAGGCACAGGAGACTGAATGCAATCCGGGTCACAGACCGAGGGTCTGGCACCAGAGAAACAAGCAGAGTTCGTTAAGCAAGCCAGAGGTCAGGTCCAGGAGAAGATCAAGGCAGGTCAGGGTCAATCCGGGTCATAACAGGCAATCAGTAAACAGGAAACAGGAACAGGAGTACACAGGAAGCTGAAGACAAACCAGCCATTTGCTTGAGAGAGAAGGCAGCTTTTATAGGCAGCAAGGAGGTCACGTTGTGCGTGTGCTAGTGCGCATGTGCGTGCGCTGTGGGGCCGCAAATGTGTGCATGCTAAAGCGCCGTTCCGCCGCGCATGCGCGCAGGAAAGCGGTGATGCTGGCAAGGTGGATTCAGATTCCTTCTCTGACAGACGTTATATAATGTCACTTCGCCCTGTGCCCACTAGGGGCGCAAGTGCGCCGCCGGAGCCGATGCGAGTGCCCGGCGGTCGCGATAACCACCGGGCTCCCGCGATCACTCGTGACACACCAAGAACCGGGATCTGTGTGTGTAAACACACAGATCCCGATTCTCTGAAGGGAGAAGAGACTGATTGTGTGTTCATACAAAGTATGAACAACTATCTGTCAACTCCCCTAGACAGTCCAATCCCCCCTTCAGTTAGAACACACACTAGGGAACACAGTTAACCCCTTGATCGCCCCCTAGTGTTAACCCCTTCCCTGCCAGTGACATTTTTACAGTAATCAGTGCATTTTATAGCACCTATCGCTGTATAAATGCCAATGGTCCCAAAAATGTGTCAAAAGTGTCCGATGTGTCCGCCATAATGTCGCAGTCGCCCCCATTACTAGTAAAAAAAAACTAATAATAATAAAAATGCTATAAATCTATCTCCTATTTTGTAGATGCTATAACTTTTGTGCAAACCAATCAATATAGGCTTATTGTGATTTTTATTACCAAAAATATGTAGAAGAATACATATTGGCCTAAACTGAGAAAAAATTTGCTTTTTTTTTTTTTTTTAAATGGGGATATTTATTATAGCAAAAATTACAAAATATTGTGTTATTTTTCAAAATTGTCGCTCTTTTTTTGTTTATAGCGCAAAAAATAAAAACCGCAGAGATGATCAAATACCACCAAAAGAAAGCTCTATTTGTGGGGAAAAAAATGCGCCAATTTTATTTGGGTGCAACGTCGCATGTCCGCGCAATTGTCAGTTAAATTGACGCAGTGCCGAATCGCAAAAGATGGCCTGGTCATTCAGCAGTCAAATCTTCTGAGGCTGAAGTTGTTAATCATGCTTGAAATGTTTATGCATGATTTTTTCTTCATAAAGAAATTGGAAGCAAAAAAAAAAAAATGTCCCAGCATACATGCCAAACAATTTAAAACAAGTTTGAATCCCCTCACACTGCTACCTAACACAGTGATTAAAGATGTACTTTTTAGTAATGCCGTGTATAACTCCCGAGCAGTATGCATCCACTTAGAGATTCCAGTGGCCGTTTATAGTTCTGCATTCCTTCAATCCATAGTGTGTAAATATTTTGGACTTGAGCAGCTGTAAAATGTGTAAAGCGAGACAGAAACTAGCAATTAACTTAATTTTCTCATTTCTGCTTCTCTGAATGTTCTTCTGGGAATGAGGAGGGTGGTAGGATTAACTACAAGATGAAAGAACTCTAGGCTAGAGAATAAACCTTTTATTGCGGCTGGTCATACACGCTTGCTAGGTTGGCAAATGCCTCACCAAGAGACGGGTAATGTGACATTTGAGTTTCCTTGAACCACCTTGATTCTCTATGCCAGTGATTCTCACATTTATTTAACCAAGGTCGTATGTATTTGTCACAGAAGACCCCAAGCTTCACCTACTTGTCACTAGTGATAATGGCCTTATCCTTATATGTGGTGGCTGCACTAGTTTTCTTTTTAGGATTTGTCCTTTATTTTCACATGGTGATCTGGCCAGTATGTCTGTTATTTGTCAACTTCTTTCAACAGACCAAGCTGTCCAGCAAAATGAGGGTTGAAACAAACCACTTACCACTGACAGGGATGCTTAAAATGTTCAGCTTGTATTCATTTATATAAAAGCCTTATCCCAAAAGGAAAAAAAAAATGTTTTTGGTTTAGCCAACGAAAAGCTAGTTAGTAGAGGCAAGAAATCACATGAAAAAATATGCTTTGCGCCATTATGCATGTTTTCAGACATTTTTCAGGTGCTCACATTTAAAATATTTGAAATAAAAATGAACAAAGCATATCCTTCTATAGTATGCGCTTGCCTGAATCCAAAGCACCTAATGTGGTTCCTGTCTGGTCTGTAATTCTTCTGCTATCTGTATGAGTCACTTCTGACAGTCTATGCTGACACCAAACAATTCCAGGAGACAGCTTGCCCCCCCAATGTAGAAGGGGGGGTGTCTATTCCCTCCACTCAGATTACACTCATTGCTGTGAAGTGTGTGACATCAGATCCCCACCCCCTGCCTTCTGGACCTGTGCAAAATGTGTACTTTAGCAGGCTGTAGATGAGAGAACGCTGCAGATAAACAGGTACAACTTATTTAGGGGGATTTTTTCCATCTATGTGTATCAGCTGAAGTTAGTCACTTCAGAAGGTATATGTACAACCTCATCAGATGATGAGGATGTTCTGTTTTCCAGCTTTGAGCAACAAGCTTCAAGTGGCACCACGGGATACAATAAGAATTTTCAGGCATTGAATCACTTCTAGAAAAGCATTCAGGTGTGAATCAAGGCTAAAGCTAGGTTTCCACTTGTGTGTCTGCATTTTCTTGCACTGTTTTTATGCATGTTTTTATGCATTTGTAATGTGTTTTTCATGCATTCACATTGAAGTCTATTGGGCAAAAAATTTTACTGATCCACATGTTGTGCATTGTTGCATGGTAGCACCCCCTTATGACTTCTTTACACTTCTCGCCAGCTGACCATTATGTCCTGGCACCGACTCAGAGACAGTTTGGGGGAGGCAATGCACCATGTTCCCCACCAGCTCTTCTGACCAACAGTTTCTTTATAGACTATACCCAAGGCCAAGATGGGAGCTAGTCCAATACACATGCATAGCCTTGTTACTTTGTGGTTGTAGGCCAGGTCCCTAGAACCAGCTCAGTGCTGCAGCTGAGAACCAAATAATAGAATCCCAGCAGTATCCCAGGGGGTGCATCTTCTCCACATAGATTGCCACACCATCAGGACCCTCCATCACCCGGCCATCACCACTCTGATCCCGAGCTGGTTTCTCCTCCTTCCTTCTTTCGGCATATTCACATTACACTTAAACAGAATTATTGTTTAAAGTGATTGTAAAGCTTTGTTGTTTTTTTTTTTAAATAACAAACATATCATACTTACCTCCACTGTGCAGCTCGTTTTGCACAGAGTGGCCCCGATCTTCGACTTCTGGGGTCCCCCAGCGGCTCTTGCAGCTCCTCCCCACATCAGATAACCCCCTGGGAGAAGTGCTCTCCCAGGGGGATACCTTACGGGCGCATTCCTGAGTCCAGCATTTGCATCTATAGACAGGAATGCCAGATTCGGCCCCGCCCCCCCGGCGCCTGCGTCATTGTATTTGATTGACAGCAGTGGGAGCTAATGGCTGTGCTGTTATCAATCTATCCAATCAAGAGTCGGGACCCCATGGAGAGAGGGACAGCAGTTTAGCGCCGAGTGAATTCCAGGGCCCAGGTAAGTAAAGCGGGGGGGCTAGAGGGCCTGTGACTGGCAGAAGTTTTTTCGCCTTAATGCATAGGATGCATTAGGGGAAAAAACACAAGGGTTTACAACCCCTTTAAGAAAACATGAAAGTGGCCACAGCGCACATGTTAATAAAAGCATGTATCCATTTATTGCACAACATAGGTAAACACTTACATTCAAGTAAAAAAGTTCTGCTTTAGCTTGGAACAGAGAAAAGCTGAGTGCAGCACAGCCAGTGAACCGCTAAGCGGCTGTCATACACAAGATTCCGGACCTGCCAAAGAGATGTAAAGAAAGTGGCATCTACAGGCTCCTAGGACCAAGACAGCAGGCACGGGGAAGTAAAGTGACGTATACAATGCGTTTCAGAGTCCAGGCCTCCTTTATCAAGTATCATTCTATTTTCTTTTTGAAATTATTGTTTAACATGGTGCATACAAACAATTTGTGTGTGATATTGATCAGGCCACACAATGCATTTTCCAACGCTTTACTTAAGGTCTGAGGAAAGTTCAGCAGCTCTGATAAATCCAAATAGTGGCATAACCATTTGCAACAAAGTTCCTATCTCCTACTACCACATAGATGCTGCGATGTATGTGTCAGAAACCATGAAATCAGACCGAGACAGAAGTACAGTTAAATCACACTTGTTTAATAATAAAAGTAAAAGGAACAAACGTAGTCAAAACATAGCCAAAGTTCAGTAACCGAAACGGATAGTCAGCCAAGCCAGAAGTCAGGGATCAATGTAGTGGAACAGCAAGCAGGATCTGGAGCCAAAAGGGATGTCAGCAAAGCAAGTCTTGAACAGGATCACAGGAGATAGTTTCTGTGATGTTGACCAAGGCGAAGACAGAGATCCACTGGACTGAGCGGCTTAAGTAGGCAGGACTGACGAGCAGGATATCATCAACAGCTGAGCGATAGGAGCTGGCAATTAGCCGACAGCTGAGCGGCCAGCTCTGAGAAGGAAGGGCTGAGTCCAGCCCTGACAGCATGCTACTTTTCCCAGGGCAGGACACCCCCAAATATTAGCTCCACCATAAATCTATGTCTTTCAATTCTCATTATGGGTGCCAACAGAGGGCAAACTCCTCAAAGTGTCTACATCTTGTTATCTGGCTATCCTCAATGCCACGATTCCTCCCCCCACCTGATTGCCCCTCCTCTTATATTTATAGCTTTCCACCCAAAAGGGCACAGGAAGCCACACCCACAAGAGGAGGCGCACCCCAGCAGAAAATAAATGTTAACCTTTTTTACCCCTGCCCGTGTAGTCAGCCAACACGCATTAAAATTGCACAGGTTACATTGGGGAACAATGACAAAACCAACAATTAGCTGTACAGAATTTATCACAGCTTGACAATCCTATTGACAGCAGTTTCTGTCTAGATTACTTTTCAACAACTTAGTGTGATTTCATTTCATATTGAAACGTTGATGGGTTTTAGAAATCAGCTGAAAGACAGCTAGGCATTGATGCACAACAAAGGTAGTGTTGGACTCCGCCATGGGAATATGGGAATAATTTGTACTGGGACATGAAAGGGAAATGAGATGAGTGGATTTCACCGGTGAAAGACCACATATTTACTTAAGAAGAAACCTTGGTTTGTGGTTTCTGCACCTTAGTGGGAAACAGATTTCTTCACATGGGGAAGCCCCACAGGAAACCATACAGAATATCACAGACAGGAGAGGATATGTCCACCTATTTGACTCCAATTCATGTCTGGCTCACAGCCTACGCTACTTACTACATCCAGTCAACAGCTGTAGAAACAAATTACGGTAGCAGAGCTTTTTCTGTGCTTGTATGATTGCAAAATAAATCTAAGTGACCAGTGGGGTGGGGGCAGACGTTAGCAAATGTGTCTTCAATTATGAAGTTTGCATTGGAAAATCTACTGCAGCTTATAAATACTATTGAAGCTCTACAACACATGGGAAATGTGATGTACAGTTTTTATTTTTATCTAGTAACATTACTGAACTTCATGAAAGTATCAGAAAAAAATTGTTTGATTAATCACATTTTTATTAGGGTCGGTTCACACATGGGCAACACGACTTTAGCGCGACTTTGTACCGCGACTTCAACGCGGCTTCAGCGCGACTTTAGCGCGACTTCAGCGCGACTTCGGCAAATTACGAGGCGACTTGAAGTCGCCTCCATGACAGGCGACTTCGCCTGTGGCCAATCACCTCTCTGGGAGGGAGGGGGGAGGGAGGGGTTTTCTCTGCAAAGTCGCTTGAGAGATCCGACTTGCAGGCGACTTACATTGAGTTGAATGGGTACAAGTCGCCTACAAGTCGGATAGAAGTAGTACAGGAACCTTTTTTGAAGTCGGAGCGACTTCAGTAGTGTCAGTTAAGACGGTTCAATTCACTACAATTGTAATCTAAATGCTAAGCGACTTGGGGCGACTTGGGGCGACTTGAGGGCGTACAAGTCGGATCCCAAGTCGCCCCAGTGTGAACCGAGCCTTAAGCATTTTGTATTTACACAAGTTCCACTCACAGCCAAAAAAAGCAAATTCACATATACCTATTATAATTGTTGCACTTATAGCTCCAAATTTTCCTCTATAACAGTTCATAAAGGCTAAGAAAAGCACCAAAACCATATACTTAGGCATTTTTACCTAATCTTTCATAATGACTATCTTGTGCTGTCGAGTGATCCTCGTAGGCAGATTTCTGCCCCATAAAGACAGAGAAAAAGAAAACGAAAGAGAGAAAGAGAAAAAAAAAAAAAGCCACCAAATACAGACATAAACAAAACCTACACAAACCTCTGGGAAACCCCCATTCGACCATCACCTGCGACATAACAGAAAAAAATAGTTATAATGTCCATAGCGTCCAATAAGATTTTAGCCGTCATCTTTACAGCGCAGTGCCCTGAGTTTTTTTTCATGGAAGTTTTGATAGCTAAAAGTGATGTTTAATCAGTTTAAGAAAACAATATTTCTGACTACCATCTGACTTGAAAAGTTGAAAGTTTTATTCAGTATCATTGCTGTCATAATAATAGCTGTGCATTTTTCAAGGATTTTGAAGACAGTAAAACCATAAAAGTTATGACGAGAAGGCATTAAAGCAGTGATGGCAAACCTTGGCACCCCAGATGTTTTGGAACTACATTTCCCATGATGCTCAACTACACTGCAGAGTGCATGAAGCATCATGGGAAATGTTGTTCCAAAACATCTGGGGTGCCAAGGTTCACCATCACTGCATTAAAGCAATCAAAAAGCCATCAGTCTAATCCAGTGTTTCTCAACCTTTTTTTCAGTCAAGGCACCCTTTAAAATTGATGTACAACCTTGAGGCACCCCATTCTAAAATGTAAAAAACTAAACTAATAGTTTTACATAATGCAGCGGCATTGACACACGTAGGACACCCGGCAGCATTAGAGTTGATTTATTGGTTCAAAGCAAACACACCTTTGCACACTGGTGCTGACTAGTATTCTCTTCTTCGGTTTCTCTCCCTCATGTGAGCCCGGCACTGATGAAGTGCTTATCACCTGATGACGTCATTGGTTGTTAGGATGATGGCAATTAAAAGGTTGTAATAGTGCACTGTGCACAATGAAAACCTGTGGCTTTCTGTAACTAAAAGGCAGGCTTGATCCACCCACCAGCTTGTATACAATTTTTGGGCAATTTCTAGGCATTTTACCAAGGCACGCCTGAAGAAACCTGGAGGCAGCCCAGCTGGTATAATCAGTGTATTAGCACTGTAAGGGCTTTCTAAAACCAAAGGTATTCACATCTCTCATTCCATCACATATGCCAAAAACAGTTGTATTATTCCTCATTTCTGGACAATTTCTGGACAATGGGCAAAGCCATTCAAATCATTGCTTTATACCTGTCTGGTCAGATGCACATACAGAACCACTAGTGTAGGTCATGTTTCTACTCCATAGAGGCCATCATTTCCATACACCGCACTGATGTTGGCCAAATAGTGTAAAACAGCTGTATGCGGGGTGGAATAAGTGGCTCTATCGCAACAGTTTGCACTATACCCCAGCAAGTTTGGAAGTGCATTTGGGCAGAGGGGCAAAAAGCAATGATTTGCATGGCTCCACTCACTTTCCTGAAAAGAGGATAATTTTTATGATATGTGAATACATGTGACATGAGACATGTGAATATCATCTGTTTTAAGAAAGCCTTACTGTGCTAATTCAGGTTTTCATTAAGGCTGTGAAGGGAGCAATAGTGATATATAATTTACAATAACCAGAATCTGCTGACAGCTCAAAAAGTATGGGCAGACGATAGATAGATAGATAGATAGATAGATAGATAGATAGATAGATAGATAGATAGATAGATAGATAGATAGATAGATAGATAGATAGATAGATAGATAGATAGATAGATAGATAGATAGATAGATAGATAAAGTGGCTGGCCTCAGGTGATACATAGAGATGAAACAAATCCTCCTACATAAGTTGTACCTGTTTATATGCTGTCTTATCTTCTCTACAGCCATTCAAAGTCCAGAATTTATACAGCTTGCCTGAGCTTTTAGACAGCGGAGGGGGTTGGGAGCTGAAATTACATGCTGCAGAGCTCAATGTATAGAGCTCTGGGAGCTGATTGGAGGAAGAGATTCTGTTTTTTCTTATTCTGGTTGACAAGATTTCATGTACTGCAAAACCTGCAGCAGAGTGCTATGAAACATCTTTAGACAAGAACCTTATGTTAAAAAAAGACCTCTTTGGGCTCTCCAGTGTAGCAGAACACATATGATCAGTCTTTTCAAATTAAAAGAAAAAAAGAAAAAAATGTAATAGCAAAAATAGAATTAAATCATGAAAACACATTGATGTATTTGGATTTGCCTGTTGTTAGAACCAATACTGAATCACAGTGTAACATTTTTCCTATTGCAATAACATCATAGGAAATCTATTCTGAAGTCCATTTTAATTTATCCTGCTGGCAGAGTGATGTTTGTAGAAACAGAAAGATTGGATAATTGATTGAGCTATGCAGTTCATAGCTGCACTGTGCTCCAAATTGAATTGAAGCATCTATCTTTAGGCTGTTGGATTTTTCTAATTCCTAGAAGTAGATTTTACATCAATATTAATAACAGCAGTAGACTTGTCTGTCAAATTTCCAATCAGCAGTAATCAAACACTTAGTATATCTTAGTTATACACAAAGAAGAGATAACTGTTAAAAATCATGAAGATCTACTATGCTGGTTTGAACTGCAGTGTAAACCTGTGTGTTGCACCATTCAGTTCTCTTAATTTGGATTTCTTTTGGGACAAAATTGCTTGATTTCGTGGAAAAGCAGAGACGCATTCTCTACTTAGTTCACCAAGACATCACTCTTGTTGTCACCTGAAATACTCATATAGAAAGTTGAAAATTTGGTCTAGCAGGGTCTGAATAGCAGCACAAATCAAGCCAAAAATCTCAAGGAAAGTGATGGTAATTTTAGAGATGCATTTGTAGTACCCTCTAGTTAGGTAGGTGCTAGAGTGAGGATTTTTCTAGCAGAGTAGGAAAATGTAGACAGGCCTAACTGGTGGCTATGCCTGTTTGCTTTCATTCTGGACTGGGAGTGGCTTGGGGCAGGGCTGGGTGACTCACAGATAGCATCACTGTCACCCCCCTCTTCTTTCTAGAAGGTGCTAGAAAGAGAGGAGGAGAGGTGGAGCTGCCTGGGGTATTTTGAGGAGCCTTGACCAATCCCCAACTTGGATTGGCAGGGAACAGGTCTCCTTAAATACCCAGGGTCAGCCCAGCTGGGGAGGAGTTGTCGGGTGGAACTGCTGGAGTGAGAGTGTGTGGAGGCTGTCGGGGCCCACAGGGAGCTCCCCAGTCTGGGGGGTGACCTTGGGCTGGGGCTTGGGTGCATCCAGGAGGAGAGAAGAGGTCCTGTAGGAGAGGCACGGGAGAGAGCAAGGAGAGGACAGCAGGAGACAACACTGCTAAGTGACTCCAGGGAGGACAACTGGTCACAGCCAAGAGGGCTGGTGAGTGAAGCACAGTCGGGAGGACTGTGGAGGCATGCCTGAGAGAACTGGGAGTTTGCAGTTTGAGATGGGTGCAGAACCAGAAGCGTGGCCATGACCTAGGACTGCACAGACCATAGCGATCCAGACAGGCATTATGCAGTGAGGCTCACTGCTTTACATGTGCATGATTTCTTTCATCTTGTGAGTGTTTTACTTCTTATTAAACTTGGTGCATCCTAAATACTACATTTAGAGTGGCACTGCTTTTTCCTTATGTTTGCCTACAGAGCTGCTTTCTCCTCTGACAGTTGGCCATCTATCATCTAAAGTGCCCCTTTGATCCAACAACAGCAGAATTATCCCTGCACCCTATGGACTTACAGTGTCTTGAAAAAGTATTCACACCTCTTGAAATTTTCTACATTTTGTCATGTTACAACCAAAAATGTAAATGTATTTTATGTGATAGACCAACACAAAGTGGCACATAACTGTAAAGTGAAAAGAAAATGATAAATGGTTTTTAAAATGTTTTACAAATAAATACCTAAAAAGTGTGGCGTGCTTTTGTATTCAGCCCCCCGAGTCAATACTTTGTAGAACCACCTTTCGCTGCAATTACAGCTGCAAGTCTTTTTGGGGATGTCTCTACCAGCTTTGCACATCTAGAGAGTGAAATTTTTGCCAATTCTTCTTTGCAAAATAGCTCAAACTTTGTCAGATTGGATGGAGAGTGTCTGTGAACAGCAACTTTCAAGTCTTGCACAGATTCTCAATTGGATTTAGGTCTGGACTTTGATTGGGCCATTCAAACATTCGACAATGCTTTGATCTAAACCATTCCATTGAAGCTCTGGCGGTATATTTAGGGTCGTTGTCCTGCTGGAAGGTGTCTCAATTCTTTTGCAGACTCTAACAGTTTTTTTCTAAGATTATCCTGTATTTGGCTCCATCCATCTTCCCATCAACTCTGACCAGCTTTCCTGTCTCTGCTGAAGAAAAACATCCCCACAACATGATGCTGCCACCACCATGTTTCACGGTGGGGATGGTGTGTTCAGGGCGTAGTGCAGTGGCGACTGGTGAAGTTTTAGGATGGGGGGCGCCAGACCCCGCCCTTCCTTTTTAATCTCTCCCACTTCTAATAAGTCACACCCCTTATAGAATCCACCCACGCCGTTATCTGTATTCCACCCATAGTGTCAGGAGTATTCAGCGCAGCCTCACAGGACATAATATACAGCTCAGCCTCACAGGACATAGTATACAGCTAAGCCTCACAGGACATATAGTATGAAGCTCAGCCTCACAGGACATAGTATACAGTGCAGCCTCACAGTACATAAAGTATATACGGCGCAGCCTCACAGGACATATAGTATACAGCTCAGGCTCACAGAACATAGTATACAGCTCATCCTTACAGGACATATAGTATACACCGCAGCCTCACAGGACATAGTATAAAGCGCAGCCACATAGGACATATAGTATACAGTGCAGCCTCACAGGACATATACATACCTCCCAACATTTTGAGATGGGAATGAGGGACACCTACTAGCAAACGTATGTAGGCATAGGACATGCCCCCTGTCACACCCCCCTAAAGGAGAATTAACCAAAAGAAAAAAGGTTAATTAAAGGACATTTAGTATACAGCTCAGCCTCACAGGACATATAGTATACAGCTCAGCCTCATAGGACATATAGTATACAGCTCAGCCTCACAGATTATGGTAAGATAGAGAGAGAGACTAATTCCTCAGCTCAGCTCACAGCACCAGGAGACATCCACTAAAGCCTGTCAGCCTTCCCTGTACTTTCAGTTGTGTGTGAGGGCAGAGAAGGGCTGTTGGTGGGAGGGGGGGTGGGGGGTGGCAGGGTTATCACAGAGGATATTGCAAGTCTATCAGTGTACGATGTTCAGCTGCTTCCTCCAGCTGCTTGCTCTGCTCAGACTGCCTCCTCCCCTTATTTTTAATTTTTTTTTTTTAACAGAAAACTCCCCTTATTTTTACATTACGTTCTCTCGTTCCTCCAGCACAGAATGTCATCCTCTGTCTCTAGGGTTGCCACCTTTTCTTCAAGCCAAACCCGAACACATTAGCAGCACACAGCAATTTTTTTTTTCAATGGTACATTAAATTCATTACCTCTGTACAATAAAAGGCAATTTATATGTATTTATGTAGTATACACTATACATATATTTTGTGATTAAATAACATTTCTAATCATATTGAGTTAATCACAATGATTAAATAACATTTCTAATCATATTGAGTTAATCACAAGAGTCCCCTTTACATCAGAGTCAACAAAGTTGACACTCTTGGCTTACAATTGCAGTGGACTGATAACTCCTGGAGCTTCCGGGCAATTGAAGATCATGGGTCCCCCAGGTTTAAAGATGGCTGTCTCATGGGAGCCAACATTAATGTGGCAGGCCGAAGCTTAGAGGCACAGAGCCATGCAGAGTGGCAGAAGAAGTGTGGTGGGTATGATGGGGGCAGTATGTACAAGAGAGGAGTGTGGAGGGTATGATGGGGGGCAGTATGTACAAGAGAGGAGTGCGGAGGGGATGTGGGGGCAGTATGTACAGGAGAGGATTGCGGAGGGGATCGTGGGGGCAGTATGTACAGGAGAGGAGTGCGGAGGGGATGGTGCGGGTAGTATGTATAGGAGAGGAGTGCGGAGGGGATGGTGGGGGTAGTATATATAGGAGAAGAGTGCGGGGGGGATGGTGGTGGTAGTATGTATAGGAGAGGAGAGCGGAGGGGATGGTGGGGGTAGTATGTATAGGAGAGGAGTGTGGAGGGGGTGATACCAGCTGGATGTATGAAGTGGTCTGGGGGTGATGCACCTGGGGGGAGTTGGGGGCTGAGAAATAGTGATGTATATAAAAACAAAAGCTGCTTGTACTCATCCACTAATATTTACAACAGTACAAAAATGAAAACTGCCAACTCCTAGAACTCTGTATGTACAGATGTAAAGGTAATGTATGACCATTCATATATCCCTATGTTATCCAAGCTCTGTACAATCAGAAGTTTACACTCTTCACATACACACAGGGTTAATGAATGGTCATAAATTACTGCCCATTATCTGGACTGAGGATGGGGGATGTTTGTATAGACAGAGGTGTGAGGCTTGGAAGATATTGTTCAGACATACTTCAGATGATCCTCCTGTCACCTTAACCCTTCACAGCAACTCCTGCAAAACAAATCCTGTCAGCTTTCCACCCTAGGAGACTCAGACAAAAACTCTCAGCTTACCTCTTCCCTGCATGTAGTGTGAGCAGCGCCAGCCCGACATTATCTACTCCTCCCGACATGATCTCCTCCTCAGCTCCACCTCCTGGGTTCTCTAAGCACACCGCACTAGTGATCGGAGGGGGGGGGAGTTAAGTCACTGATAAGAGAGACCCTGAAGGAGCCTTGAGGGGGGAGACAGGAATGAACTTTAGATTCTAACAAACACACCAGCACAGTGTATTTATGGAGAAGCAGTGACACTACTGCTATCTCCACAGTGACAAATATGCTAATGGAGCTCCCCCTGCCTGAATGGTCTGTCCGGGTTTCATAGAGTCTGAAAACCGGGCAGATGATTCAGAACCTGGACAGGTGGCAACCCTATCTGTCTCTCTATTACTGGCTCTCCTCACAGCTCTCAAACTTTTCCATAGTCACTGTGAGCAGAGCGGAAGTTGGAGGATATGGAGCAGCTCAGTAGAGGGAAAGTGGAGCAAAGAGGATTCAGCCAGCTGTGATGCGGCCCCAATGCACAGGCAGCGAGGGTTACTTACAGATTCCCTTGAAAGCAGCCTATCAGAGGAGCCCAGGGGGGAGAGAGAGACACACACACTCAGCGATGCACATTACTGTCAACTTCGATCCCCGCACTCCCCTTAGATACACTGAGCTCAGACTCAGCACTGCCAGCTTCGTGCCCATCTGCTGCATCAGTGATCCGCTCCCCTGTCTCGCCTCACATCACAGGGTCCCAGGTCCCAATCAGTCACTCTACGCAACACAGTGAGCCAGCTGGGAAACTGGAAGTGACGCTGCAGTGCAGAAAAAGCACCGCCCAGTCGTCCTCCAGTCCTGGCCAATAAAAAAAAAGCACAGGAGCCAGAGGCAAATTAGTTTATAGTGGGGGTGTTTGTGTGCGCACTGCTTGCGCCCCAAACACGCCCTAAACATGGGCAAATCAGCTTCCCATAGACCGCCATGTGTCCGACGCCTGGAAAGTCTTAAAGTGACCTTTTTTTGTGTGAAAAGCTTGGGGATGGGCGGCGCCCATGCGCCCCTTATGGACAGGCCACCACTGGTGTAGTACTAGTTTTCCACCACACGCAGCCTTTTGCTTTTAGGCCAAAAAGTTCAATTTTGGTCTCATCTGACCAGAGCACCTTCTTCCACATGTTTGCTGTGTCCCCCACATGGCTTCTCACAAACTGCAAACGGCACTTCTTATGGCTTTCTTTCAACAATGGTTTTCTTCTTGCCACTCTTCCATAAAGGCCAGATTTGTGGAGGGCATGACTAACAGTTGTCCTGTGGACAGATTCTTCCACCTGAGCTGTGGATCTCTGCAGCTCCTCCAGAGTTACCATGGGCCTCTTGGCTGCTTCTCTGATTAATGCTCTCCTTGCCCGGCCTGTCAGTTTAGGTGGACGGCCATGTCTTGGTAGGTTTGCAGTTGTGCCATACTCTTTCCATTTTCTGATGGTGGATTGAACAGTGCTCCATGAGATGTTCAAAGCTTGGGATATTTTTTTATAACCTAACCCTGCTTTAACCTTCTCCACAACTTTATCCCTGACCTGTCTGGTGTGTTCCTTGGCCTTCATGATGCTGTTTGTTCACTAAGGTTCTCTAACAAACCTCTGGGGGCTTCACAGATTAGCTGTATTTATACTGAGATTAAATTATACACAGGTGGACTCTATTTACTAATTAGGTGACTTCTGAAGGCAATTGGTTGCACTAGATTTTAGTTAGAGGTATCAGAGTTAAGGGGGCTGAATACAAATGCACGCCACATTTTTCAGATATTTATTTGTAAAAAAATGTGAAAACCATTTATCATTTTCCTTCCACTTCACAATTGTGTGACACTTTGTGTCTATCACATAAAATCCATTTACGTTTTTGCTTGTAACATGGCAAATGTCAAGGGGTATGAATACTTTTTCAAGGCACTGTATATATAGTCTAATATATTACATGATTATCATTTGGTTTTAATCTTTTATTACCTACCCATTTTTTTGTAAGTTACCAATACAGTTAACCCTATATTGACTACTATTAGTCACACGTCCCTGTTATCCCTCACACACTGTACAACTGTCACCACTGGTTCTGGGAGTGATAGTAACTGGTCTACCCTTTATGTCAAAATGCAGGATCCTCATTCTGCCCACAGACACCTCCAGGCTCACCAAACAAATGTTCTTTACACCCAATTAGTTTGAAGCTAACACTGGCTGGCTGGCTGGTAAATACTCCATAAGCACTGTGAATCACAAACTATATTTTTTTTTAATCCTCTGTTGCATCTCAGTGGTGCTGATCTTTTGCAGTCTTCTTGCAGCCACTCTCTGTCCACATGTACTCCAGCAATGACTGCACACTAAAACCATCCAAACCAATATCTAATAAAAAAGAAAAAAAGAAAGAAATCTACCTAAAGATAAATCTTCTAAATTATTATGCACATATAGTTTAGCCCACAATGTAGACAGCTATCACTTCCCTCCAAGTCAAGTATTTACATTGTCACATCATAGGCACCCCCTTTGCTGTCTTGTGGCCTCACAGCAATCCATGCATGTGATTAATTAGAAAGGGAGTTTACCCGGGATCTCACTTTACCGATGACTTAGCACAGCCATACATTATACAGATTTCTTGCACAGTTTTCCTTTAGATTTACCAAAAACCCCATAATATGAGGTCAAACCTAAACACTTTCAATTTGTATCCAATCAGGCAGGCCCTTGCACTACATAGTTGAAGGGAAATTGTACAGAAATGTTACAAGAAAATTGTACAATGTATGGCCAGCTTTACACTCAAAATAGAGCTGAGATTCTGTGGCTTATTAAGTTGGTAATTAGATTTACTTAGTATGTAATGAAATGTACACTGGAGCAATGGGACCATTTTTTGAAAGGCACACTACAGGCATTGGCAGCTGTGATATTTACTGTAGATTTGAGAGATGTTTTGCAGTACCCCTCATTGGCCCCTAGGTGACACTCTTGCTATAGGAACCTTAAAACATTTGTTCTTTAAACTGAGAGAGTATAAAATAAATGGTTATTAGAAGGGTTGACTAATATAACTAGTTATGCTATATTATCACATCAGAGTTTTTATTTTGTATAATCAGTTGAAATTGTAGCTGTAGGAAAAGGGTTTTTTTTTAACGTGTTGACTGGTGAAGAAGAGCAGAAATGAATTAAACACACCACCAGGGGAGTTGCCAGGGGCTTCAGCCCGAAGTCCAAGGCCGGCCCTGGTGCAGGGGGAGGGGGGGAGGGGTGCGGCGGCGGTAGTGGCGCAGGGTTTTTTGGTTGGGCGGTGGGGTTGTGTGGTTGTGTGGCGGGGGTAAGCTCACTTGCTGGCTGCTGCCTGGCTTACCATTGCCCATCAATGCTGACCACTAAACTCACCTGCCTGACACACTGACCTACCTACCTGACATACACTGACCTACCTGACACGCACTGACCTACCTGACACACACTGACCTACCTGACATACACTGACCTATCTATCTGACACACACTGACCTACCTGACACACACTGACCTACCTGACACGCACTGACCTACCTGACACGCACTGACCTACCTACCTGACACACACTGATCTAAATGACATACATACACTGAACTACCTACCTGACATACATACACTGACCTACCTGACATACACTGACCTACCTGACATACATACACTGACCTACCTACCTGACATACATACACTGACCTACCTGACATACACTGACCTACCTGACATACATACACTGACCTACCTACCTGACACACACTGACCTACCTGACATGCACTGACCTACCTGACATACACTGACCTACCTGTCACACATACGCTGACCTAACTACCTGACATGCACTGACCTACCTGACACACACTGACCTACCTACCTGACATACATACACTGACCTACCTGACATACACTGACCTACCTGACATACATACACTGACCTACCTACCTGACATACATACACTGACCTACCTGACATACACTGACCTACCTGACATACATACACTGACCTACCTACCTGACATACATACACTGACCTACCTGACATGCACTGACCTACCTGACATACACTGACCTACCTGACATACATACACTGACCTACCTACCTGACACACACTGACCTACCTGACACACACTGACCTACCTACCTGACATACATACACTGACCTACCTGACATGCACTGACCTACCTGACATACATACACTGACCTACCTACCTGACACACACTGACCTACCTGACATGCACTGACCTACCTGACATGCACTGACCTACCTACCTGACATGCACTGACCTACCTGACACACACTGACCTACCTGACATACATACACTGACGGTAGTGACACACACTGACCTACCTGACCAGGAGACAGACTTCATGTGTCCTGCAGGAGCAGCTCAGCTCAGCCATGATGTGCGGTGCGCCCATCATCACAGCAGGCAGCCAGAGGAGGAGAGGAGAGCCGCCCGCCCGAGGGGGGATCTCACAGTGATGTGGTGTGTCGCAGCAGCCACATTGTAATTCCCGCCTTCTGGAGCCTGCAGCGCCTATGATGGACGTCACATGTCCCATGGTCCCACAATTGGACCAGTGGGACGTCCATCATAGGCGCTGCAGGCTCCAGAAGACGGGACCTGTTATGTGACTCGGCCGCACTCAGCGGCACTCGGTGGCGCTCGGGATCAGATCAGTCCCCGCTCGGCGGCGCTCAGGGCTACTAATACAGTTGTGCATGCCTGAGACCCGGGGCTTTTCAGGGACCCATTTGGGGCTCCAGCCCCCCCTCCCAACGCCACTGCACACCACCCACCCTATATTTGTTAGCAGCATTCATAAATAGACCTCTCATTCCTCAACAAGTTTTCTCGAAACTTATCTTGAGTCCAAATTAAAGAAATGTGTCACAAAGAAAATATGAAGGCTCCTTTGCTGACCTCTTCTGTTGAAAATACTAGTTGCCTGGTTGCCATGCAGATACTTTGGGTTCAATTCTTTCTGACTTGCAATAAGTATGGAGTTAAGGAATTCTGACTCTCTCTAACTTTCACTTGCTACATGCTTGTTCTGGAAGCCAGACCCAGACAGGCAACTAGTAACCCTAGAAGGAAGGCAGCAATGACCGTATTCATATTTCTCTCATGACCAATGGGTTTAAATAGAGAAGAATGTAAGTATACCCTGAGATGCACACCAGAAGCATGTTTGGTGCATTTGGTGATTAATAAAACATTTGTTGAATTTTTAATTACCACTGATTTTGACTTGGAATGCCTATGTGCAGCTAAGTTCAGACTGGAAGAGGGAAAAGAAGGACTGGAAGCTAGTCTGGTGTGCTGCAAATGTGCTGACGAGGAAGAAACTGTCAGGAGGAGAGAACAGAGTGCAGGGAAAGTCCAAAAAGGTAGGTGCGGGTGGGGAGATGACCCCACCATGTTCCTTACCTGTAACAGGGAAAGAGGTGTCATCCTCCTGATTGTAATCTATGATAGGGTTCTGTAAATGTCAGGGCTGGGTGGATTAAAATGCAAGACCTGTGGCAGGTACATTAGCTCCTTTTTATGTGCTCCATCTGTGTATTTAGATATTTTCCTGGAGTTCAGATTTAACTGTCCAACACAATTCCTTGTTTTAAGCAGTTTGTGTTAAAGAGGAGCTCTAGTCATATTTGTGCTTTTTAAAAGTCAGCAGCTACAAAAACTGTAGCTGCTGACTTTTAATAAACAGACAATCACCTGTCTCAGGATCCAGTGGTGTGCTCACCCGAGCAGTTCCTTCCATCAGTCTTTTGTCCCGTCAACTGTGGGCACCCAGCTGTGGCAGCTTGCCCACTGCGCATACACGAGCCACGCTGCACATTGTGAATGGGCCCACAGTCATCTGGGACCTGTGACGTGTCCCAGAAGACTGCTGGGAGGGAGGGGGGAGTGGAGAACTTACGCCTCATTAGAGCACATGCATCTAAGTGAATAAAATTGGCACCTTTTTGTGGAAAACATGTTTGCATTGTGAACACTTTATTGGTAATAGCACTGGCAACAAGCCCCAATCCAGACAGATACAGTGGGGACGGAAAGTATTCAGACCCCCTTACATTTTTCACGCTTTGTTATATTGCAGCCATTTGCTAAAATCATTTGAGTTAATTTTTTTTTTCCTCATTAATGTACACACAGCACCCCATATTGACAGAAAAACACAGAATTGTTGACATTTTTGCAGATTTATTAAAAAAGAAAAACTGAAATATCACATGGTCCTAAGTATTCAGACCCTTTGCTGTGACACTCATATATTTAACTCAGGTGCTGTCTATTTCTTCTGATCATCCTTGAGATGGTTCTACGCCTTCATTTGAGTCCAGCTGTGTTTGATTATACTGATTGGACTTGATTAGGAAAGCCACACACCTGTCTATATAAGACCTTACAGCTCACAGTGCATGTCAGAGCAAATGAGAATCATGAGGTCAAAGGAACTGCCTGAAGAGCCCAGAGACAGAATTGTGGCAAAGCACAGATCTGGCCAAGGTTACAAAAAAAATTCTGCTGCACTTAAGGTTCCTAAGAGCACAGTGGCCCCCAAAATCCCTAAATGGAAGACGTTTGGGACGACCAGAACCCTTGCTAGAGCTGGCCGTCCGGCAAAACTGAGCTATCAGGGGAGAAGAGCCTTGCTGAGAGAGGTAAAGAAGAACCCAAAGATCACTGTGGCTGAGCTCCATAGATGCAGTTGGGAGATGGGAGGAAGTTGTAGAAAGTCAACCATCACTGCAGTCCTCCACCAGTCTGGGCTTTATGGCAGAGTGGCCCGACAGAAGCCTCTGCTCAGTGCAAGACACATGAAAGCCTGTATGGAGTTTGCTAAGAAACACCTGAAGGACTCCAAGATGGTGAGAAATAAGACTCTCTGGTGTTTTGAGACCAAGATAGAACTTTTTGGCCTTAATTCTAAGCGGTATGTGTGGAGAAAACCAGGCACTGCTCATCACCTGTCCAATACAGTCCCAACAGTGAAGCATGGTGGTGGCAGCATCATGCTTTGGGGGTGTTTTTCAGCTACAGGGACAGGATGACTGGTTGCAATCGAGGGAAAGATGAATGCGGCCAAGTACAGGGATATCCTGGACGAAAAGCTTCTCCAGAGTGCTCAGGACCTCAGACTGGGCCGAAGGTTTACCTTCCAACAAGACAATGACCCTAAGAACACAGCAAAAATAATGAAGGAGTGGCTTCACAACAACTCCGTGACTGTTCTTGAATGGCTCAGCCGGAGCCCTGACTTAAACCCAATTGAGCATCTCTGGAGAGACCTAAAAATGGCTGTCCACCAACGTTTACCATCCAACCTGACAGAACTGGAGAGGATCTGCAAGGAGGAATGGCAGAGTATCCCCAAATCCAGGTGTGAAAAACTTGTTGCATCTTTCCCAAAAAGACTCATGGCTGTATTAGATCAAAAGGGTGCTTCTACTAAATACTGAGCAAAGGGTCTGAATAATTAGGACCATGTGATATTTCAGTTTTTCTTTTTTAATAAATCTGCAAAAATGTCAACAATTCTGTGTTTTTCTGTCAATATGGGGTGCTGTGTGTACATTAATGAGGAAAAAAATTAACTTAAATGATTTTAGTAAATGGCTTCAATTTAACAAACAAAAAAAATTTAAGGGGGTCTGAATACTTTCCGTCCCCACTGTAAAATAGCAGCCAGCTAGCAACATTTTTCAAGGGGTACGAATACTTTTTCAAGGCACTGTATGTGTAGAATGTCATGTTCTGTGTACAGAGTCTCATCACTTGATTATTATTATTATACAGGATTTATATAGCTCTACCAGTTTGCGCAGCGCTTAACAAAATTAAAATAATGACCAAGTTCCCTTCCTACAACTAGGTTGTTAAGTGAATTGGTCAATAAGTGAGGGATCTTACCAATTTTTCAAACAACATTACTGTACAGTAGCGTAGTCTTGGATATTGCTAGGGTAGTGAAACAGAAGAGATTGCTGAGGCGCCACGATGCTGTTTCCATGTAGGTTCATATACAGCACAATGTATTGTACAATGAAAGTGTCACTGCACAGCAAAGACTGTACCATTTTTTTTATAAGCAAGCTAGCACAGAGTTTGTTATCCACAAACACAAAATAATATGGAATTTAAATGAATATGTGTTTGCAGCACTTAACATAAATTACCTTATAGTCCACATGTGTGACAATTTGTATGCAGGGCTTTTTTTCTTAGAGATTAGGAGATGTCACCTCTTTTCTCCGCCCCTACCCACCTACGAGCACCATTCCTTGGTTTCACTCCCTACCCATCTCCCAGTACTGCCTTTTTTAGAGAATACAGAAGTATCATTTTGTAATTTGTATGGAATTTTTATGGAATTTGGTAATGATAACAAGAAAAGCACTAAAATAGATCCCCTGCAGCCAGTAACACTAGAGCCCCCCCCCCCCCCCCCCCAATCAACAATAGATTCCCCCATCAGCAATGGACCACCCGCAACAAAATTCCCCCCCAAGCAACAATAGACTTGTGGCATCAACAACAGATCTCTCACAGCCAGCATCAATAGACTTTACGGCAGCCAACCACAATAGACCCCTCCCTCAACAGTAGATCTCTCCCAGCAACAACTGACCCCCAGCAATATAAGACCCACCCCAAGCAACAATAGATCCCCCACCAGAAACAGTAGACCTCCTCAGCAACAATAGACCCCTAGTGCTGGAGGTGCCGGAACTGCGATCCCACTGAAAAAAAGCCCTGCTTGTATGTGAATATATAAAATCACATAAAATCATGACAGATGAGCCTCTTCCTCAAGCTTCACCACCAAACATGCAGCTTCCTGATATGCTCACCCGAATGAAGATATCTTAATCGCAGGATGTCTAGAATAGCATAATACAGACCCCTTTTTCCAAAGCTCCAAAGCGATTCCATCCATTCCATTCCTGGTCTCCAGTACTTTAGTTAGCCTGCAAACACTCTTTTAAATTTCCCTTCAGGAGCCCCTCAGCATGAAATTACAAAGAGATCTAGCACTCTCTATCTCCAAAAACATTATTGGAATTAAACAGCACATAAAATAGAGGATACTGCAGCATGAAAAAAAACATGCACTGCAAATAAAGCCTGTCATACGCGGCTCGGTTCCTCTCGTGGCTAGTCTCCGTCCACATACAGCCGCTCTGCCTGAGTGTGATGATGTCACCAGGGTAAGTCCACCTTACGTATTACGCCCCCAAGGGGGAGGACTTCATCAGGGGATAGGGATCAATATGTGAATAGAAGGGGAAGGCCAGTGCTGTAAGCACATCATGCTTTGATGTATATTCATCAATCTAAAGCCAACCGTAGACGTAGTTTCAGCAGAAACAAGCCGAGATTACCCAAGTTGATTGATCGACCACCAAGTACCACTGAGTACCAAGTTTATTGATTGGTACTACCAGCCTGCCAGATTTTACATGTGAATATTGCTAGCAGCTGTTAGCCATAAGCAATAATCTCTGTGCTCTCCCGGCAGGGACGGCCTCCCCCACCCCTCTTCCGGAGAACACAATGGCTATGTGGGAGGAATTCCCTTGTCAACATGGTCTGTGCTGATGGTGGAACTGAGTGAATTTCTTTCCTGAAACTGTCTATGGCCAGCCTTACACTAGAAGCTTCCTAACAGGACAACAGAACAGAAAGGTGACCTCATTGGTGTGCTTCTCTTCTTTTACTGTTAAGTCATAAGCTGGAGTCAGGTTCTAAAGTAGGCTGTTTTGCCTAACTGCAGTGTAGTCTGCAGAGAGCTCAAGGATCTGCTATCCTCCGCAGTCTGGCATGAGTGCCTGGATTACAAAGCTAGCTGAACAGAACTGCAAATCATTTTGGCAAGTAAAACAGTTCACATATATGTATTTTAGCTGTATATTTAGCCATCTACCTAGAGCTCAGCTTTAATTTATTACATTCATTATCATTTTTGTTGTTCTGGTTACAGCTATTGCTTTCCTGTCCAGCTGACCAAATGTTGCTGGGGGTATTGGAGCTGTATTTTTATATGACACATTTCACATGTACCTCTTATTAAAGTAAATACCAAACCTGTATACATTAATTGTACCCAATCAATTAAAAGATTGGTTTTCTACATGATGATATATTTTCAGAAAACCTAATGGTTCCTTCCTTTATTAACATCAGTGCCGGATACATTCCACTTACAATGTAATCAGATTTATGTCCTGTAATTCCGTACTTAACCAATATGGTTGTGTTAGCTTGGCTTTTTGCCCAAGCCAGAGCAATCACGCTTCCTAAACTGGATTTAAGTATCACTTAATTTTTTTCTGAACTTAAACAAAAACACATGGGCGTATTTTATTATCACTGCTACTATTACCACAACTACCATCATCAATATTATTATAAGGAGAACATCTGTTGGATTCTGGGTTTAAAGGGTTATGCAGAGCCAGACATATTTTAAAGAAAGAATATACAGAACCTAATAAGTTACAGGTTTTGGAAAAGGCATATTATCTGAACATGTGGAATGGACAGCCGAATATCTTGCACACGATATATAGTTGAGGATGACTTCAGTGCAATGGCACTGGCTGTATGACTTTTTACTGGAATTCGGTCTCTTATATTGAAGCTTGATAAAATTCAATACATTTCAAATGTAAATATAGGTGTAGCGGGCACCTACTTTCATGAAGGTGACCTTTCTTCTAGATTACAGTCTCAGGTAAAATTTAGTCAGGCTTGTACTATTATATCAGGCCTGGTTATTTATTTTGGGAACTGGGAGTGTTAGTATAGTGCAGGGTGTGGCCACCTGTGCTTGGACCCAGAGATGCCTTCTCTTACTTCCAATGAAATGATTTTTGGGAGAGAGGTTGGACTTGGGATCTCAGTGACAGGCAGCTTGTAGGTGAGTTCTGGCCAATCATTAATTTGTTTGGAAGGAGGCGGGACTCTCATAAAAGCTGGGGTCACATGCTGCTAAGTCCTTTTTTTGCAACAAGGGAGAGCCTACAGGGAGAGGTTCCCCTGCAGGGAGCCAAGCGTAGTTCCCCCCCTACGGGGAGGGGGGACTGGGACCCGCAGAAGAGTTCATGACACCGGACCGTATGCAGTCGCAGGAGGTGCCACTGAACGCCCCTACGGGGAAGGGAGCGTGCCAGATTGGAGAGAAGGTACAGAGAAATACTTATGGAAGAAGTAGCAACTAAGTGGACTACATCTAGGCAGTCGATTGTTTGTGAGTGGAACATGGACTATCGATCAAGTGAGTGAAAGCCCAGAGGAAGGGTACTACCAGAGGCTGAGGGATGTTGGTACGCAAGTCAGCGAAACAGGTGGTGATGGCCTGTGACTTTGGCTTCAACAATGCCCCGGGATTCCAATCAGTCAAGTGGGAGGAATTATTCAGAGTAATCTCTTCTTTAGCTCAACTTGGAAGTACCATGCAGACGGGAAGTAGTGGTAAAAAGGTAACGGTAAAGCTCCAATTACAAATAGAGATAGAGACTGTCCTAAGAAATTCTGCAGGTGAAGTAGTTATTCAGAGTGACTCTTTACCATATATTCTCTAGTAAATCTACTTCCGTATTCCCCACAAAGAAATCATTGAGAGTGATTTCTTATAGTCTACATTGTGCTAAGTCTTTGCATGAAACAGGCAAAGAAAGACATTACGAAGTAGTGTAAGAGCATCTCAGAAAACCCCTTCTCCTATCCCAGTTCATGTTGTAATAATAAAAGCAAGAGAAAACTACAATATGGACCATTTCTATTTCTATGGGCTGCGATGGGCTAGGTAGTAAATATAATTTACGGATATAACACACAAATTGCCACCCCTGCGTGGGTAGGGCGCTACATAGGAATTGGTGGCCAAAGTCCAAAAAGCATTTCCCAAAAGTTTGGCAGCTGTGGTTGAATTCTTTTCTGAATCTACATACGGTATGTCTGACACATTAATAAATAATAAAAAGTATACTGAGCTAAATGCTAAATAATTACATACAGGTAATAGATATAGGTGATACACTGGTAACAATTAATAAAATTAATAAAACAGTCCCCAGTGAAAAAAAGGTGCTTGCGCTAGTGGAACAGTATCCAAGATGCTCGTGCTAGTGGAAGTTAGTTCGTAACTTCCAGAGGACGGCCAATCTGATAGGCTGAAATGCATAACGGGTTGAGTCATGTTATCGTGACACACTTCCACCCACACATTCAACCCGGAAATCAAGCCTTCACTGAGCCAGCGGCTGTATGAACTAATCAGGTGGATTTTACGGATTTACTTATACCTGCTGTTCACTCAGGGTGCCAGGACATTAGGAAATCATACATGTGAGTTGAATTACCTTTATATTTTTTGGAATAAAAAGCTCTTTATCAACGGTACTGCGCAATAAGGCTTTTTCTATTATATCTGTTTATATGAGGAACATTCACCGCAGCTAATCATCAGACCAGAGGACATCCACAGGGGTCGCCCCACACATGCATTTGACCTAACTAGTGATAGTTGGTCCACCCCCCGGGGTGAGTTCACATCCAAAAGGGGGGGCACTCTATTTAAGCACTTAAGAAGCACGGAATCTTCCATCTATTATTCAAGTCACAGCACTGGATACTGTTCCACTAGCACGAGCACCTTTTTTTCACTGGGGACTGTTTTAGTAATTTTATTGTTACCAGTGTATCACCTATATCTATTACCTGTATGCAATTTTTTAGCATTTAGCGCGGTATACTTTTTATTATTTATTGATTGTTCACACCAATTTCACACTGCAGCTGCTTTAATTATGTGGTATAGCAATTAGTTTTCTTTATCCATATTAACACATACATGAGGTTTTTTCACTTACTTTCATCCTTTGGCGCTTTGGTTCATTTTCATATTTTTTCACATGTCTGACACATTCCCTTCTGATGTAGTTTCATGACCCCTTTAGAGACCTGTAGCTCTGCTAAAAAAAAATTCAAGAGGTGGAAAGAGCAGGTAAATAAGGTTGAATTAATGTTATATGTATGAATACATTTTTGGGTTTATTGGCTCTGCGTAGCCAAATTTTTCTTTTTTTTTTCTTTCCCTATCTCATTTGTGATGTCAGTTATTGTGTGTGATATATATGTAATTATAATGAGATAGCAACTCACCACCCACCATTGGGGTGCATAAGTCCAGATAGGATAGAGGGTTACAGGCAATTACTTGGAGGGGCCAATATAAACAATAATGGTGACCATAACCACAGCAGGGAATTTCAACCTCTTTCAACAAGTTTGATCCCAAAAATGACCAATAGCTAATTCTCTAATGAAAGCTGATAATGGTAGGTTGAAATGATCCATTTGATGCTCTTTGTTTTTGGAAATTGGTTGACAGTGGTAAAATGACCTGAAAATTACTTATAGCTTATAGCCAACATAACAGGATACATAAAAATAAGCTTAAAGCGTAACTCCACTTTTGTTGAGAAAAAAAAAAACATTCCCCTCTGGGTGATCTATGTACTGTACATTGCAGATTCCTACCTTTTGTTATTCTGAATAAATCACAATTTGTTCCTCTGTGCCCCTGTGCCGAGTGAGTCTAATGGGAGTGGTTTCATAATTATCAACCAGCTGCTGCAGCTGTAGGGCTTTAATGAGGAAAACTGCTGAGTCTGCATCCCTTTAGACGTGATTTCCTATTGGCAGTATCTTACCAAAAATTACATTGTTTTTGTAGGGGATGCCAAAAATCTGACTTGTATCTTGGTATAGACTTCTGGGAAAATCAGTGAGCCAATCACACAAGCAGGAAATTATGTTTCTGGGGGGGCGTTCTGTACACATTCTGTGTACAGAACACCTCCAGGTAGCCATGTTGCATTGCATTTTACAGAAAATTACAGCGACTGCAGATTGAAAAGGAATGTTCATTTTTAATAACATTCAATTACAATATGATTTGTGTCACAATTGTATATGCTATATTAAAGATTTTTTCAATTTGCTATTTTTGTTTCCTATGAAACTGGAGTTACCTTTTTAAAGCAGAGTTTCACACATTTCTTCATGTTCCTTGCAACAAAATGCCCACCCACAGAACAGTCTGTAATGGCAATTATTTATTCATTTATTTTCAAAATTCCTTATTTTTCTATATGTAGCCTGCACTTTCAGTCCCGGCCGCCTAGGCAATTTCGTCACTAGGACTGCGTCATCTACCCCAGGAGTCTTTGGACTGCACTTGCCTTCCTTCCAGGTTCTGTGTTGATTTACAGGTTGCCATAACAACGGGGAACTTCCGCCAACTCCGCCATTATTATGGCAACCTGTAAACAACACTGTGTTCCTATGGAGCAGGCACGAGATCGGGAGGTGCATGCTGGGTAGCCAGCTGCATGGAATCCCGGAAGCAAGTAGGAGCGGGCTTTAGATGCCTACACTAGTAATGGCTGCTGCCTGTCTGCCAGGATCCTGTGCTGATTGTCATATTTAAAAGTAAGAAGAAGAAATACTCTTATAAGAGTATCCTATTTATATTGTGCAAATAAAAAGAATCACAGGGATGCTTTTTGGAGAAAACTGCCAAGGAGACTGGAGCTCCGCTTTAAATTGCACATATCACATGGTGGCCTGTGGCTATATGAGGTCAAATGTGGGCGTATTTCCACACCCAGAAGACATAACTGCTGCTACAGCTGCCCATAGAAATCAATTTCAGAATGTTTCTGTATGCAGTTTTACACCGGTAAAACTTTTTTTTAGCAGTTCAACCCTGGAAGCTGTCTGTGCTCAGGGTTGTACATACAGTGGAGAAAATAATAATTTGATCCCCTGCAGATTTTGTAAGTTTGCCCACTTACAATGAAATAAAGGGTCTAAATTTTTCATCATAGGTGTATTTTAAATGATAGAGACAGAATATCAACCAAAAATTGAGAAAAAACACATGATACAAATGTTGTAAATTGAGTTGCAGTTCAGTGAGCAAAATAAGTATTTGATCCCCAAGCAAAACATGACTTAGTACTTGGTGGAAAAATCCTTATTGGCAAGCACAGAGGTAAGACGTTTTTTTTATGACCAGGTTTGCACACATCTCAGGAGGGATTTTGGTCCACTCTTTTTTTTTTTTTTTTACAGATTTTCTCTAAATCCTTAAGGTTTATTGGGTGTCTCTTGGCAACTCGAAGTTTCAGCTCTGTCAGGGCTGGGCTCAGCCCTTCCTTTTCTGAACTGGCCGGCTAATTGCCAGCTCCTATCTCTCCAGAGTGACTCACCTGTTGATGATATCCTGCCGTCAGTCCTGTCTACTTAAGCTGTCCAGCCCAGATGATCTCTTCCTTCGCCTTGGTAAACATCACAGAGACTGCGTTCCTGTTAAAGACTTGCTTGGCTGACATTCCTTCTGGCTCCAGATCCTGCTTGCTGTTCCACTACGCTGATCCCTGACTTTCTGGCTTATCTGACTATCCGTTCCGGTTAACGAACTTTGGCTATGTTTTGACTACGTTTATTCTATTTACTTTTATTTTTAAACAAGTGTGATTTAACTGTACTTCTGTCTCAGTCTGATTCATGGTTTCTGACAAGATCCCTCCATAAATTTTATATAGGATTAAGGTCTGGAAACTGACTACACCATTTCATGACCTAAATGTGCTTCTTCTTGAGCCACTTTTTTGTTACCTTGGCGGTAAGTTTTGGGTCGTTGTCATGGTGAAAGACCCTTTCATGGCGCAACGTCAGTGTTCTGGCTGGGGGGTGAAAGTTCTCATCCAAGATTTTACAATACATGGCCCCATCCATTGGCCCCTTAATGCGGCAAAGTCGGTCTGTACCTTTAGCAGAGAAACAGCCCCAAAGCATAATGTTTCCACTTCCGTGTTTGACTGTAGGGATGGTGTTCTTAGGGTCATAGTCATCATTTTTCTTCCTCTCAACATGGCAAGTCCCCCTCCTCAAGAAAGCACATGTACAGCAGGCCAATGAGCATTTAAATGATTCGGAGAAGGATTGGGAGAAAGTGCTGTGGTCAGATGAGACCAAAATTTGGCTCTTTGGCATTAACTGGACTCACCATGTTTGAAGGGAGAATAATGCTGACTATGACCCTAAGAGCACCATCCCTACAGTCAAGCATGGAGGTGGAAACATTATGCTTTGGGGCTGTTTCTCTGCTAAAGGTGCAGGCCGATTTTGCCGCATTGAGGGGCCAGTGGACGGGGCCATGTATTGTAAAATCTTGGATGAGAACCTTCTTCCCTCAGCCAGAACACTAAAGATGGGTCATGGATCGGTCTTCCAGCATGACAATGACCCAAAACGTACCGCCAAGGCAACAAAAGAGTGGCTCAAGAAGAAGCACAATAAGGTCATGGAGTGGTGTAGTCAGTCTCCAGACCTTAATCCTATAGAAAATTTATGGAGGGAGCTGAAACTTTGAGTTGCCAAGAGACAGCCAAGAAACCTTAAGGATTTAGAGAAGATCTGTAAAGAATAGTAGATTAAAATCCCTCCTGAGACGTGTACAAACCTGGTAACCATCTACAAGAAATGTCTTACCTCTGTGCTTGCCAAACAAGGGTTTCTCCACCAAGTGCTAAGTCATGTTTTGCTTGGGAAACAAATACTTATTTTACTCACTGAACTGCAACTTAATTTTTAGCATTTGTTTTATGTGTTTTTTTTATTTATAGCTTTATATATTTATATTTTTTTTATTTATAGTTTTATGGGTTTTTTTCGATTTTTGGTTGATATTCTGTCTCTATTATTTAACCACTTCCATACAGGGCATTTTCACCCCCTTCCTGCCCAGGCCAATTTTCAGCTTTCAGTGCTGTCACAATTTGAATAACAATTGCGCGGTCATACAACACTGTACCCAAATGAATTTTTTATCATTTTTTCCCCCACTAATAGAGCTTTCTTTTGGTGGTATTTGATCACCCCTGCGGTTTTTATTTCTTGTGCTATAAACAAAACAAGAGTGACAAGTTTGAAAAAAAACACAATTTTTTTTTTATTTTTGCTATAATAAATATCCAATTTTTTAAATTTTTTTTTAAACAAATTTTTTCCTCAGTTTTGGCTGATACGTATTCTTCTACATATTTTTGGTAAACAATATCGCAATAAGCATATATTTATTGGTTTGCGCAAAGGTTATAGCATCTACAAAATAAGGGGATAGATTTATAGCATTTTTATTATTATTTTTTTTTTTACTAGTAATGGCAGCGATCTGCGATTTTTATCGTGACTGCGATATTGCGGCGGACATATCAGACAATTTTGACACATTTTTGGGACCATTCACATTTATACAGCGATCCGTGCTATAAAAATGCATTGATTACTGTATAAATGTGACTGGCAATGAAGGGGTTAATCAGGAGGGGGCGCTGTAGGGTTAAATATGTTGCTAGGGAGTGATTCTAACTGTGGGGGGAGGGGACTCACAAGGGGAGGAGACCGATCGGTGTTCCTCTGTACAAGGAACACACCATCGGTCTCCTCCCATCTGACAGGACGTGGATCTGTGTGTTTACACACACAGATCCACGGTCCTGCTCGGCGGCCGCTGGGCACACGCACCGGGACCCGAGCGATGCGGCGGGCACGCGTGCGCCGCCGGCGGCACGCGCGCACCCCCTGGGCTGCCTGGAAGGCTGCGCATATGACTGCGGGCCCAGAACAACAGCTGCACCGTCCCGCCGTCATATGACAGTGGGCGGGCAACAAGTGGTTAAAATACACCTATAATAAAAAAAATTATAGACCCTTTGTTTCTTTGTAAGTGGGCAAATGTACAAAATCTGCAGGGGATCAAATAATTATTTTCCCCACTGTACATACATATGCACAGGTTTATATGAGCCAACAGCACATACCCACGTACATCCACATTCTTTACTTGATTCCTATGGGAAGCTGTATGTAGCAGATGTGCTTCCCGGTTGGTGAAATATGCCAGAATTTTACATCACAGGGTCTTATTTAATTTTTGGTTTTGATTTTAATATGGCATTAAAATTGATAGTTTGATACCACTGCTGTATAGATTTGCACTATTGCCATAAAAGTATCATATACTGTTTACTGTGTGCTTATTTATAGCCACAACTCTGGTTGTAATATTTTGACTACAAAATCTGGTTTACATTGAACAGTAATGACTGTTCCTATTCACTGTGTCAGTCTTTTAAGTGCAGACAAAACAACACAGTTTCCTTTAATCTCTGTAGAATGACAGCACATAATAGGAAATGCTTTTGAGGACTAACATAATAACGCTAGCAGCGTGGTGAAATCATCCTGCAGTTTGATTGAAACATTTACTAAAATGCTTGCTTAAAGGGATGTATTGTGTGTGTTTTTCACAATATATATATATATATATATATATATATATATATATATATATATATAGTTTATATACTATGTTTATACAGTACTTAAAAATAATGTTTAGTCAAGTAAATTTGAAATATTGCATATTAATATTTACCAACTATTTACTGCTTCTCTATAAATTGCTTGCCTTGTGGATAAATCTCAATAGCAGGATCTCAAATTACACATGCAGATAAACAAATATAGTGATGAGGCACAACCCCAACTTTGGTTTACCCATTGCTCCCAACTGTCCATGATTTGGAACAAAGTCCCTCTTTCCTCCTCAAATGCACTATTTATCTTTCAAAAAGTGTTTCCCAGTGCTAAACCTTTCATTCAATTTCTAAATAGCTGCATTTGCAAATTTCAAAAGCTAGTATAAAGGAATAGTAGAAGTAAAAAAAAAAAAAAATGGTATGGCAGCTGAAAAGGTGGGTCGCACACAACGCTGGTGTAGCGCCCACCTACTTAGGTGTGTGCTAGAGTAGGCAGATAGGATTAGTGTCAGGTAAAGTTTCCAGTGTTTTACACTGTTGGTTTAAACCTGGTTGGGGAAAATTACAGAATAGCAGGAGGGTGCTGTACTCTGTCTGATTGATGCCTTGTTCTTCCAGTGAGAGGTGCTGGAGGGAAGGTGTTTGCACACAGGATGCAGTTAGTTTGTGTAGGTCACCCTGAACCAATCATTAATTTGAATGGGCCGGGGCTTTCAGGCCTATATAAACTGTGGGTCACATGCTCAAGGGGTGAATGGGAAATGTGAGAGAAGAAGACAGCATGTAGAGGCTGGTGCAGCTTAAGCGCTCAACCCTCTGGGGAGGGGAATGTGCCATATGGAGAGGAGACATGGAGGAGACATCATGAGGAAGTGGCTATTACTAACAGGAGGAAGTTGCTATTACCGACAGGAGATAGACTGGGTGATCGATCCTCTATGGCAAGCATGGAAACAGTGCTTTCAAGAGACTTAAAGGGGTTAATGTGCGGGTCATGGTGGAGGAGGTGCAGATCTTCAGCCTTAGAGAATCAATACCTCGCAAAGAGCATTGATGTGCAGGCCATTAAAAAGTCTGTGCAAAAAAGGAGTTAGGCCTTAGAGAATTAATACCCTGAAAGAATCTAATAAGTCGGCTCAAAGAACTTTATTCAGAGTATCGTTCTTTGGGTACACTTGGAAGTGCTGTACGGCCGGGAAGTAGTAACAAACAGGAGGAAGGAAAGCCGCAAAGTGTAACTGGAAGCAAGTGCATGTTAAAGAGTTATTCAGAGTGGCTCTATATGATCTGTATTATGTATCCCAGAATTGCAATAAGTGCCAGAGAAGAATAAAGTTCAATGTTTAATCGTTTTGGACTGTCTGCTCTGTCAATCTATGAGGGGTAAGGGGAACACACTGCAGAAAAGAAAACTACCCAGCAGCTCCTACGGGGGTAGTGCGTTACACTGGTATCATCAACAGGAAACTTTATTGGAGACTGCTCAGATCTACCAGAACACCTAGATCAGGCATGTCCAAAGTCCGGCCCGCGGGCCATTTGCGGCCCGCGGCCCGGTTTGATGTGGCCCCCACTTGGAATTTACATATGCATCCATCTGTGGCCCCCCCAAGCTCAAGCGTGTTATGGTTTTTTTGTTGTGAATATATCTTCTTTAGCTGAACAAATCCCCGAGCGCCGCGCTAATTGTTGATGAGCCGGGGGGGTTGTGGCTGGGCGTGTTCAGAAGTCAATGTGCCCGAGCCGCTATGAAACTGACAGCGTGCAGAGTCAATCACAAGCACTGTGACTATTCCCGATCTCTTCATCTGCAGTTCTCAGATCGGGGAAATGTCACAGTGCCTGTGATTAGCGGTGGCGCTGCGCTTTGTCAGCTTTCTTCCTTGCAGGCTCGGGCACATCGACTTTTAACAATGAGCGCGGCGCTCGGGGATTTGTTCAGCTAAAGAAGATAGAAAAAAACACACATAACATGCTTGAGCTTGGGGGCCACAGATGGATATACTTGGGGGGGCCACAGAATGATATACTTGGGGGGCCACAGAATGATATACTTGGGGGGCCACAGAATGATATACTTGGGGGGCCACAGAATGATATATTTGGGGGGGCACAGATGGATATATTTGGGGGGGCACAGATGGATATACTTGGGGGGGCCACAGAATGATATACTTGGGGGGCCACAGAATGATATACTTGGGGGGCCACAGAATGATATATTTGGGGGGGCACAGATGGATATACTTGGGTGGGGCACAGATGGATATACTTGGGGGGGCACAGATGGATATATATGTAAATTCCAAGTGGGGGCCACATCAAACCGGAACACGGTTCCTTTCAGTCAGTGAGAGGCGCTGGTGAATTAGGCTGGCTAAAGAAAAGATTACTATTTAAAAAAAATAATAAACGCTCAAGCTCATCCTTACCCTGAGAGGTGCTTGGGGATTGGTCAGAGGCTAAAGAACAGATATATATAAAAAATTTTTTAAACATGACACGCCTGAGCTCATTGTTACCCTGAGAAGAGAAGATATATATATATATATATTATATATCATCATATATTGTCATCATGTTACGACATGAATAGCATTCCATTTGCAATAAACTTTGCATAAAATATTTCATTTGCATTTAATTTTAAAAGTCAGGCAAAATGGTCGGCCCTCACGCATGTTCACTTCATGAAATCTGGCCCTCTTTGAAAAAAGTTTGGACACCCCTGACCTAGATCCTTAACAACCATTGACCCCCCCCCAAAAAATATGACTGTTAGCTGTCAGACAGAAGCAATCCAGGGGCTTTGCACCCCCTGCCATGTTTCCCTGGCTCCATACGCACATCAATGGACCCAGGACCATCATGGCGTGTTGCTGCAAGGTAGAGGAGAGGGAGGTCAGCGATCATCCGCCGTTGACCTCTTGCTAATGACCCAGAAGCGATGTGTGCATAGGTATCTATTAAGTTGGCGCAACCTCATCTTTTATACTTTACCAAAAAATTGGGGTAATTTATTGTGTTTGTATGCCCTAAAATTAACTTTAGTGTATTTTTTACTGAAATGTTGTGCTTGACAAACTGTTGCACTAATATCACCTGACATAAAAAAACTGAAACCACTACTATTGTTGGGGTTTTAGGAGTTTTATGTAATCTTCAGGCCTAAAAAGATGCTTTTAATCACTTTAATACGGGGCACTTTCAAACCCTTCCTGCCCACCCAGGCCAATTTTGTCGCTCTTTAAATGGCAATTGCACAGTTATGCAACACTGTACCCATATGAAATTAGGTGGTATTTAATCACCACTGGGTTTTTTGGTTTTTTTTGCTAAACAAACGAAAAAAGACAATTTTTTTAAAAAACAATCTTTCTTAACCACTTAAGCCCCGGACCATTTTGCTGGCCAAAGACCAGAGCACTTTTTGCGATTCAGCACTGCGTCGCTTTAACTGACAATTGCGCGGTCGTGCGACGTGGCTCCCAAAAAAAATTGACGTCTTTTTTTTTCCCCACAAATAGAGATTTCTTTTGGTGGTATTTGAGCACCTCTGCGGTTTTTATTTTTTGCGCTATAAACGAAAATAGAGCGACAATTTTGAAAAAACGCATTATTTTTTACTTTTTGCTATAATAAATATCCTCCAAAAATATATAAAAAAAAATTTTTTTCCTCAGTTTAGGCCGCCGATACGTATTCTTCTACATATTTTTGGTAAAAAAAAAAATCGCAATAAGCGTTTATTGATTGGTTTGCGCAAAAGTTATAGCGTCTACAAAATAGGGGATAGTTTATGGCATTTTTAGTAATATTTTTTTTTTACTAGTAATGGCGGCGATCTGCGATTTTTATCGTGACTGCGACATTATGACGGACACATCGGACAATTTTGACACATTTTTGGGACCATTGTCATTTTTACAGCGATCAGTGCTATAAAATTCCACTGGCAGTAAAGGGGTTAACCACTAGGGGGCTACGGAGGGGTTAAGTGTGTCCTAGGGATGTGTTCTAACTGTGGGGCGGGAGGGGCTGTGTGTGACACATCACTGATCATAGCTCCCGATCACAAGGAGCTATGATCAGTGACAGTGTCACTAGGCAAAACGGGGAGATGCTTGTTTACATTAGCATCTCCCCGTTCTTCCTCTCGCAGGTTTCGAGTCTGCGGGACCCGCGATCCTACTCACGGAGCTTGCGGCGGGAGCGCGCGCACGCGATGGCATGGAGGCAAATTCAAAGGGACGTACAGGTACGCCCATTTGCCCAGCTGTGCCATTCTGCCGACGTATAAGTACATGCGGCGGTTGGCAAGCGTTTAATTTCTGCTATACAATTTTGCAAATAAGTAATTTTTCTTCTTCACTGATGTGCGCTGATAAAGCTGCACTGATGGGCACTGAAAGGCTGCATTGATGGGCACTAATGAGGCGGCACTGATATGGCGGAACTGATGGAAACTGATATGTTGCACTGATGGATACCGATATGCTGCACTGATGGGCACTGATATGCTACACTGATAGGGCTGCGCTGATCATCAGAGCACTGATGATCAGTGCCCTGATTATCAGTGTAAATGTCCCCTGTAACTGGAAAGCCAGTTATCGACTTTCCATTCCTCAGACACTGACAGCGCTGAGGAAAGGAAATGCCAATAACCAGAATTTGTTTACATGTGATCAGCTGTCATTAGACACAGCTGATCACATGGTAAAGAGCCTATGTTATCGGCTCTTTACCCTGCTCAGAGATACGCTGTGTCGAAGAGACACAGCTCACCACTGATTGCATACTTACCAACTGTCACGAATTTCCCAGGACATTCCCAGGATTTAGACCCTTTTCCCGGATTTAGCCATTCCCGGGAAATTTCCCGGGAAGTTCTTATTTTACCAATTTTTTTTTTTCCGCCACCGCCGCTAGAGGTCTGTGGCCGATGGAGACAATGTCTCTACCGGCCGCCATTTTCCTGAAGACCAAATTGCTGTTTAGCAATGGCTGGGTGGCTGCCAATAGAATTTGAACTGTGGCACCGCCCACCTCCCGACCGGCTGCCGTCTGTCCGTAATCTGATGTGGGAAGGGGCGAGGGTGGGCGGCGCCGCAGCTCAATTGCTATTGGCAGCCACCCGGCTATTTTGTCCCATTATCTTTAGTAATGGCAGCGGAGAGAGGCGCCACTGCTGGGAATGCCTGATGTAAGGAAAGGGGGGGCTCTATTGGGGGATGCCTGGTGTAAGGGGGGACTCTGCTGGCAATGTCTGATGTAAGGGGGGACTCCGCTGCAATGCCTGATGTAAGGGGGACTCCGCTGGCAATGCCTGATGTAAGGGGGACTCCGCTGGCAATGCCTGATGTAAGGGAGGACTCCGCTGGCAATGCCTGATGTAAGGGGGGACTCCGCTGCAATGCCTGATGTAAGGGGGGACTCCGCTGGCAATGTCTGATGTAAGGGGGGACTCCGCTGCAATGTCTGATGTAAGGGGGGAATCCGCTGCAATGCCTGATGTAAGGGGGGACTCCGCTGCAATGTCTGATGTAAGGGGGGACTCCGCTGCAATGTCTGATGTAAGGGGGGACTCCGCTGCAATGCCTGATGTAAGGGGGGACTCCGCTGCAATGCCTGATGTAAGGGGGACTCCGCTGGCAATGTCTGATGTAAGGGGGGACTCCGCTGGCAATGTCTGATGTAAGGGGGGACTCTGCTGAAATGTCTGATGTAAGGGGGGACTCTGCTGAAATGTCTGATGTAAGGGGGGACTCCGCTGCAATGCCTGATGTAAGAGGGGACTCCGCTGGCAATGTCTGATGTAAGAGGGGACTCCGCTGGCAATGTCTGATGTAAGGGGGGATTCCGCTGGCAATGTCTGATGTAAGGGGGGACTCCGCTGGCAATGTCTGATGTAAGGGGGGACTCCGCTGGGGACACCTGATGGCATCTGGTGGCAGATGACACGCTCAGGGCTTCCACTGATTCAGCATTATGGTGAGTTAAATAATTTCATTCTATATTACAATGTAATAATAGAAATAATGCACTTCAATCATCCTGACACCATAACAACCATGGTGTCGGGATGATTGAAGCGCTAACACCAGGTGTTTGGCGTATCTTTATCTGCTGATTGTTAAACTTTCTGGAATACAGATATTTCTACTGTTGTGTAGGATCTGGGCCTGCTGTCACTCCATCCCTCTTTCTTTCTCTCTTTCTTTTTCTTTCTCTCTTTCTTTCTTTCTCTCTTTCTTTCTTTCTCTCCCTCTTTCTTTTTCCCTCCATCCCTCATTCATCTCATACCACACCCCTTCCGAGCCACGCCCATTTAAGACACGCCCACTATTCCGCTCAAACCACGCCCGTATTTCACCGCTTCGCGCGCTGCATTTTTCTATTACAGTATGCCTCGCCTACAAAAGAATGCCACGCCCACTAATTATAGCAAGGCTCCGCCTACATGCAAAAAAGTGTCCCAAATTCTTTTTTTGCAATGTTGGCAACTATGTGATTGACGCTTTGCATGCCCCCGGGGCGCGTATGTGCATTGCGATGTAAAGGATGCCATATGATGTCCAGCCAAGATGGTAAAGCCACCGCCTTACTGTCATTCAGCTATAGGCTGGACGGGCAGGTGTTAAATATGTGTAGCGTTGGAATTTTTGCCTGTTAGTACTACCTAATGATAAGCTATGGACAATGTTACAAACCGGCACTTAACACCATCTAGCGGCCTAAATGTATTCTGGGACTTTGTGTTTTTTCTTTTATTCTTGCTGAGGTACTTAAGTAAGATGTCACAGGAAGTGACTTGTTTGTTTACATTCTAAGGGACTCATCTACCCACAAGGCTAGTTAGCCTACCCATGAACACTTAGTGCTGAACTGCATGCTGGGTAGGATGTAAAAGGACACCAGCAGCCATGTTTTGGTCTCTTTGGGACGCATGGCCTACCTGCAAGGGTCTGTGAGGAGGCCTTCCGGAGAGCACGGCCTTTAAATTCTGCAGAGCGGAACAATCGACTCTGTTTGGTATCTGTGTGTCGAGTAAGTTGTGTCACTGAATCGGGAAGGATCCAGAGACATCTGACGGAGCCATCGGAGAGTCCGGGTCATCTTGCGAGAGAGAAGCAGCGTGACGGAGCTGGCTTAAAGCGGGATTGAGGCAACCGGAGCGGAGGGTTCCCATTCTTCCAGGCCTAGTTGGTGAGAGGGCTGCCGCCCATAATTCTTGATGCACTTTTTACACACGTAGTTGCATATCACAGTTTGCTGGGACCTGTAGTTCCGCAGAACTTGTTCTATCAAGCTAGATTTAGTTCACGCATGCTCTATGGAGGTTTTACACTTTGTGGATTAGAAGCTGCTACGCCGAAGTCAGATATAAGTGTGTCACATCACCAGAATTATCTCCACATTTACTTTGCATTATTCTTTGATTGTTAAACCTTCTTGGATTACAATTACCTCACCACAATAGCTAGCAGAAGACTGAAGAACAAAGAACACGTCTGTTATTGCAAGGCCTTGCATTTAGTCACTATAAGGACGCAACTGTATTATAAAGCAGGGGGAGCTCGCTACCAGTTGTATTGGGTGGTGCTGATAGTTGTGTGCTCTTGTGTTGATTACAGCATGCTGGAAGTGGGGAGGTGTCCGGAGTTAAATCATTGTCACTCTGGGTGTCAGCCCCATTTGGAGACACGTGTATGGAGGTTATTTAAAGAAAAATCTTTACCTGTTAAAGTTGTTGTGAGTACTCACTGTGCTGCCGCATTACGTTTGTGTGGCAGCATAGTCGTAATTATTGCTTCATACCAGTTCAGTAAAACAGACAACCTGGTTAATCGCAATTGGTGTGTAGTCTTGTTCCTTTTTCTTTCCCAGGTGGAGCAATAGGTATCCAGTCCAGGAAAAAGGTAAAGGTACACTGTTGTTATATTGTACATTGTGGGGTCACTCTCTGTTGTTTTTATTTCACACCAACAATACACTACAGCTGTGTCAAGGGGATTGAGTCAAGTTACTGGGGCTTGAGAAATCAGAGTACAGGCCGATCAAATACCAGCAGCTCCTTCGGGGGTTAGTGCTACACATGTGTGAAAAAATAAAATGGCTCTAGCAGCGAAAGAGTTAAACCTTATCTGCCACCTAGTTGCCCAGTGAAATGGTGCATTAGGGTATGCTTGTAAATTGAAGACATACTCCACTGCATAGTGTGGTGTCATCTGCAAACACTGAAATGGTACTTTTAATTGCAAACTCTATATTATTTATAAATAGGTTATAAATGGTCTGTAAAATAAAAACATTCTTGCAAGCTACAATTCCAATGTATTCGCTTACCCTGAGTAACAAGAACCCATATGTCCCAGAGGTTCTGCACATATGCAATGTGCCTAGCCTAGGTTCACACATACAGTATGCAATGTGGTTGCGGCGTGGCTCCAAAAAAGGCACCTGCGCTTCTTTGGTGTGATTGGACATTTAAAATTATGGGCTCCAAACGCACCACACTGAATTGCATGTGAATTTCACAGAAATGCGGTACAGTTTTACATGTGGGTTATAGTATGAACTGGGGCTTAATGAAGGACCACAAATTGTTTTTAGAGAAAAATATAGAACATGTGTAAAATGCCAATGTTTCCTAATTTAGGAGAATTAAAACCTTTAACTCTTCTTATAGCTGTGCTATTTAATTACCGTATATTTCTTTCTTACTATGAATGAAATTGTTTGAGGCATGGTCTAGTAGTAAGGTACATATGTGGATGTTATTCTACTTTACATAAACGTTCAGAAACCATATACAGCATATGCATTGTCTTTTAAGAGATGCAGCTAACAGAAGAAAATATTTAAGCAGACATAACATACTGTATGTGTAGACTGTGCAATTGTACAAGGGCTCTCTAGGATTTAAAGGATAAGTTCACCTTTAAACAAAAAATAATAAATGCAATTTTTTTTGCAGGTTAAAAAAAAGTGCATTTGCTATTTTTTGCTTTGGGAACCTGTAAAGCATTGCACCAGTGATCGGCAAATCACTGATGCCATGCAGGTCTCCTGCAGACTTGTCACTGTATCTGTTTGCTCATACCTCGTACAAGCAAGCAGATACTCACTGACAGGAAGAGTGAATGAACTGAGTGAATGAAGTGCACTCAATAGCACTGTGGTAGTTAGTTGAAAACTACAAGCCAACAGCCGCACAGGATGTCGGGATTTGTAGTTATCCTTTCACAGAGGACTGTGAATGAGTGACGTGACTGGGCAGGCGGAGCCGGGTGGGTGGAACATGAAATTTTTAAAATTTTTTTAAAATTTATTTCTGTACTTATATAGCGCCGTCAATTTACGCAGCGCTTTACATATACATTTTACATTCACATCAGTCCCTACCCTCAAGGAGCTTACAATCTAAGGTCCCTAACTCACATTCATACATACTAGGGACAATTTAGACAGGATCCAATTAATCCAGCATGTCTTTGGAGTGTGAAATATGAACAAATATGTACCTGTCTCAATCCTGAGCACTATTTGTAATTTCTTTCTGCTGCCCCATTCTTCTGCTATCTACATGAGTCACTTCAGACAAGTTTTCCTGACACCAAGAGAAAAAAGGTGACAGGGGAGGGATCTCCAGCACACAGTCTGGTATTGACAGCCTCAGCTCTATTTTTGTGTGCCGTGTGAAAGGTGGGTGTGTCCCTTCCGTCCAATCAGCTCTCAGAGCTTTACTCACTGAACATTATCATATACTGGATATACTGTATGTAAGGACTTACAACCACTTTAAGGGCAAAATTTTCATAGATGTGGGTCAAATGTGTGTTTGGACCTCTCCCAGTGTCTTGTAGACTCAGACATGGCTCACTTCTATCCATCTGTCATTTAATACTCAGTGACTAAGGCTGGCCATTCATACAGTGCCTTGCAAAAGTATTCACCCCCTTTGCCTTTTTACCTATTTTGTTACATTACAGCCTTTAGTTCATTTTTTTAAAATCTGAATTATATGTGATGGATCAGAACACAATAGTCTAAGTTGGTGAAGTAAAATTAGAAAAATATATACATAAAACAATTTTTCAGAAATAAAGAACTGATAATTGGCATGTGCGTATGTATTCACTCCCTTTGTTATGAAGCCCATAAAAAGCTCTGGTGCAACCAATTGCCTTCAGAAGTCACATAATTAGGGAAATGATGTCCACCTGTGTGCAATCTAAGTGACACATGATCTGTCATTACATATACACACCTTTTTAAAGGGCCCCAGAGGCTGCAACACCTAAGCAAGAGAGACCACTAACCAAACACTGCCATGAAGACCAAGGAACTCTCCAAATAAGTAGACAATGTTGTTGAGAAGTACATGTCAGGTTTAGGTTATAAAAAAATATCCAAATCGTTGATGATCCCTAGGAGCACCATTAAATCTATCATAACCAAATGAAAAGCACAACAGCCAACCTGCCAATAGAGGGATGCACACCAAAACTCACTGACAGGGCAAGGAGGGCATTAATCAGAGAGGCAGCACAGAGACCTAAGGTAACCCTGGAGGAGTTGCAGAGTTCCACGGCAGAGACTGAAGTATCTGTACATAGGACGACAATAAGCTGTACGCTCCATAGAGTTGGGCTTCATGGCAGAGTGGCCAGAAGAAAGCCATTACTTTCAGCAAAAAACAAAATGGCACGTTTTGAGTTTGCAAAAAGGCATGTGGGAGACTCCCAAAATGTATGGAGGAAGGTGCTCTGGTCTGATGAGACTAAAATTGAACTTTTTGTCCATCAAAGAAAACGCTATGTCTGGTGCAAACCCAACACATCACATCACCCAAAGAACACCACCCTCCACAGTGAAACATGGTGGCAGCATCATGCTGTGGGGATATTTTTCAGCAGTCGGGACCGGGAAACTGGAAGGAGAGGGAAAGATGGATGGTGCTAAATACAGGGATATTCTTGAGCAAAACCTGTACCACTCTGTGTGTGATTTGAGGGTAGGATGGAGCTTCACCTTCCAGCAGGACAATGACCCCAAACACACTGCTAAAGCAACACTTGAGTGGTTTAAGGGGAATCATGTAAATGGCCTAGTCAAAGCCCAGACCTCAATCTAATAGAAAATCTGACGTCAGACTTGCTGTTCGCAAGCGCAAACCATCAGACTTGAAGGAGCTGGAGCAGTTTTGCAAGGAGGAATGGGCAAAAATCCCAGTGGTTAGATGTGGCAAGCTCATAGAGACTTATCCAAAGTGACTTGGAGCTGTGATAGCCGCAAAAGGTGGCTCTACAAAGTATTGACTTTAGGGGGGTGAATAGTTATGCACATTGACTTTTTCTCTTATTTTGTCCTATCTGTTGTTTGCTTCACAATAAAAAAAAAAAAAAAATCTTCAAAGTTGTGGGCATGTTCTGTAAATGAAATGATGCAAATCCTCAAACAATCCATGTTAATTCCAGGTTGTGAGGCAACAAAACACGAAAAATGCCAAGGGGGATGAATACTTTTGCAAGGCACTGCAGGTTAAATTTCTAAAGAATTTTCTTTAGAAAATCTTATCTAAAAATTTTCGTTCAAATTTCGCATTAGTGGGCTGCAGCAACGATTTTTGTGCGGCCAACAAATTTAAGTGATTGGGCATGTTGGAAATTTTTTGAAAAACTAACGATTTTCTAATTCATGATGGGCGAATTATGTGAACGCAGACAGGGAGGAATAGCAACAGCCAACACCAAGGTGCTGGAATGAGGAACAGGGGCACTAAGTGATCATGACATGCATGAGCACAAGAAAAGAAAATTCCTTGAAAGAAAAAAAAATTCCCAAAAAGAAGATTCCCGGACACAAAAATTATTTTCTGTAGCAACATGAGGTGAAATTTAAGGCTTGGTTGGTCAAATGTCAAAATCAGTGGTGGCAACATCGGATCACAAAACGCGCAAAATTTCTGATCGAAAGAAAATGTGTTCAGAATTCGATCCATGTATGGCCGGCATTATTATGGAGGGAGACACATGGCCATTGTGCTCTGTGCCTCATTTAAAGTCCCCCCCCCCAAAAAAATCCCCTCTATAGTCTCTCACCTTGTCTGGCAGTTTAATGGAGGTCCAAAATTGGATTTGCACAGGGGCCTATTGGTGACACTATGTGTAAGATTACGTTTAATATTTATTAAACGTACCACAGATAATGAATATATACAGGTTTAGGTTATCCATTATACTGACATCTGTCTTCTTTGTATCCACCTAATTAGGGTATTGGTCCCATCTCTCATTTCTTTCCATCATGGCCATTTCCCAGGCTGCTGTCACTTGCAGGCCTCATTCACATTAGTCATGGCTGCCTAAAGGGGCTCTCCATGGTGACTTGTTTCCTATAGGAACCAATTCGTATACATGAAGAGGGAACTCTTTGATAAAGATACAAGTCAGCAGTGAGCAGACAAGACAGGTAATGTAGTCAGGTGTGAAGGAATTAGTCGTATCTTCCAGGTTTCACATCAAAGCGTGGATCTGTCCCTGCTATATAATCTCTGCTTTCAATCACAGCAATCTCTCTCACTTCGCAAGGCAGCAGAGTAATCAGATACCCCTGCAGGTCTCTTATCAGATTTGGATATTCTGTCTCATCTCTCTCTGGGAGGCCTGCATGGTCTTGATTTTGGAAACATTCAGAAACAATGGTGAGGACAGCCAAAGCGAGGTTCCCAGGCAAAACAACTCAACCTACCCATGGTGTCTGTTATCAGTTTTTGTCTGGGTGACATGAAATGCAATGCAGTCAACACATTACCTTTGAGGAGGAAAGCAGAGTTTACATGGAACACAGCTACTCCTTGAAAGAAAATTGACTACAGAAAAAAATTGAATGTCTGGTTTGTAAAGCAAAAGGATACCCATAAGATACCTCATCAACCATGATGAGTGGTGAAAGAGATGGCTTTTCTTCTCTGGATAACTAAATTTTATGACCCACCAGAAAACATTGGTGGTTAAGTGGTTTGTAGCACTAGGATCAATTTGCACCAGTGGCACAAGTCTGTATGGAGTCTGTATATTCTTTCCATACAAGTAGTTTCCTTTGGGTCTTTTTGTTACCGAAACATGGTGTTAGGTTACCTGTTTTTTGACAAAAGTGGTACATCTATCCATATGAGTCTGGTGTGTTTTTTTTTCTCCAAACTCAAGTAACATTCAGATGCACTGCATCTTATCAAGAAAAGGGAATACTTCTTCATGGTCTGTAGATATTTTCTAACGAGTAAGTGTTTTTTATTTCATTTGTTCATGTGTTGTACTTTCATCAGAGATGATGTTTGAAAAAGGAAACTTGTCAAGTCTTTAACTCCCAACTGCTTCTCTATTGTAGGTGCAGTCCCTCTTTTGGAACTTTATCCCTATACCTTTTTCCCCTTCAGTAGTTTCTCAATAAAGTGCACCTCCACCCCTTTAAAAGTGCCAACATTATACAAAAGTACGTTGCTAAACAAGTACACTTACATATGTCCATGCACATTGCTGTCCATTTTGAGCATGTAGAGTATCATGCTGCCTCTGTGCTGCCTGTGTCCCCCTCTCTCACTGTCATTTTTAAAATAATACAATCAAAAGCCATCTTCTTGTTCCTTGTTTCCTGTGCTAATGATGTTTGCACCTTGACTCAAAGTATTGTCATACTACACATGCACAAGATGGGGCGCATGACTGTTCTCATGCACACATCTATGCACCATCTTCTGTGGTCTCATGGCCGATTTGCAGACTACACCAGAAATTTGATATATTGCTTCCCATGGAGCAGCCCCTGTATGGGTGATTGGGTCTTGCTTTCATGCAGAAATCATTATCCATTGTTTCCATTTGAACCATATCAATTTGGATATGGTCTTTGTCTGCTTTTTCTGATGTTTTTACACTCTTTTTTTACACTCTGTCAACTCAATGGTTGTCAGTGTAAATTCCCCCTTACAAGGAGGTCATTGTACAGCAGTGGCGACCCGTGCATTGTGGGTGCATGGGCGCCGCGCCACTATCCCTGTCACCGCAACCCTATCCATGCCTCCGATCCCTTTCAGGATGCTGGCTGCATGGATTCCTATGGCGGGGGTAGGTTGGGGTGTTTTTTTTTTTTTTAAGTACCTGCTTAGAGCCAGAGGCTCTAATAGGTTTCAAAAAAGGGTGGGCTCCTGAGAATGCACCCTGATCCCACCCAATTGTGTGACCATGGCGAATGAATTTTTGCTATTTTCACACCACAGTGCCTCCCTGACAATCAGAAGGCAGGTCAGTGAGACCTGTTTCCCAATTGACCAAAGCACCAGGCCATCCTGTTGGATGGCCAACGCTTTGGCTGAAGTCAGAAGATGAGACACAGAGCGGAGGAAGCACGAGGAGTGGACTCCTCCGCCGCCGCCGCCGCCGCTGCTGCTGCCTGCTGCCTGCTGCCCACACTAGAGGAGACACAGGAGGAGAGGGCACCACAGCCCGGATCTGAGGGGGGTGCTGTCGCGAGCCCCGTGAGCAGGGGGATGGGGGTGGATGGGCAGTACTGTCAGTCCTATATACCATATCTATGATGCTGACTTATATACCCTATCTGTGATGCTGACCTATATACCCTATCTGTGATGCTGACCTATATACCCTATCTGTAATGCTGATCTATATACCGTATATGTAATGCTGAGCTATATACCCTATCTGTAATGCTGATCTATATACTGTATCTGTAATGCTGAGCTATATACCCTATCTGTAATGCTGACCTATATACTCTGTCCTGTGATGCTGAGCTGTATACTCTGTCCTGTGATGCTGGGGCTGTATACTCCTGTCCTGTGATGCTGAGCTGCATACTCTGTCCTGTGATGCTGAGCTGTATACTCCTGACACTATGGGTGGAAGCAAGTGGAATACAGGGGACAGAGTAGGTGGATTCTATAAGGGTGGGGCTTATGAGAAGTGGGAGGGGTCCAAAGGAAGGGCGGGGTCTGGCGTCCCATATCTTAAAACTTCACCAGCCGCCACTTTTGTACAATATATTGGTGTCGGTGTAGAAATCCCTCTTTATATTGGTAGGTGATGTAAAATCCCGACCATGACACTACCTGCCTGGAGTTTGCATGTTCTCCCTGTGTCTGCGTGGGTTTCCTCCGGGTACTCCGGTTTCCTCCCACACTCCAAAGACATGCTGGTAGGTTAATTGGATCCTGTCTAAATCGGCCCTAGTATAGGTATGAATGTGAGTTAGGGACCTTAGATTGTAAGCTCCTTGAGGGTATAGGGACTGATGTGAATGTATAATATATATATGTAAAGCGCTGCGTAAATTGACGGCGCTATATAAGTACCTGAAATAAATAAATAAAATAAATAAAATCACCCATTACATGGTGGTCAGTGAAAATTTCCCCTCACATTGGTGATCATTGTAAAATCCCCATTACATTGGTGGTCAGTGTAGAATCCCCCACTATATACTTGCCAAAGATTTCCAGCTTTGCTCTACATGATTCAGAATTTGTCACAGTGCACTGCCTCCTAACTAATCCCATCTCCCTACCACTGCCACTGATCCCATCAACCCCCCCAGTATTGTCACTGATCACACACACACACACCCCCAGCATTGTCACTGATCCCAGGAGTCCTGGGATCACTAATGCCCCGTACACACGATCGGACTTTGTTCGGACATTCCGACAACAAAATCCTAGGATTTTTTCCGACGGATGTTGGCTCAAACTTGTCTTGCATACACACGGTCACACAAAGTTGTCGGAAAATCCGATTGTTCTAAACGCGGTGACGTAAAACACGTACGTCGGGACTATAAACGGGGCAGTGGCCAATAGTTTTCATTTCTTTATTTATTCTGAGCATGCGTGGCACTTTGTCCGTCGGATTTGTGTACACACGATCGGAATTTCCGACAACGGATTTTGTTGTCGGAAAATTTTATCTCCTGCTCTCCAACTTTGTGTGTCGGAAAATCCGATGGAAAATGTCCAATGGAGCCCACACACGGTCGGAATTTCCGACAACACGCTCCGATCGGACATTTTCCATCGGAAAATCTGACCGTGTGTACGGGGCATAAGAGTTTTCTGTCTATTGATGGGTCCCCTCACATCTACAGTCTATGGTGTGCAGGCAGTGAGGAGATGATGTGCTGTAACCTTTAGCAACCAATCAGTGAGCAGTGATGATGTGCACTAACCTCTTGCAACTAATTGGTGAGTGGTAAGGATGTCCAGTAACCTCTAGTAACCAATTAGTGAGCAGTGTTAATGTATAGTAATCTCTAACAACCAATTAACAAGCAGAAGTCATGTGCTGTAACCTCTAGCAAATAACAATTGAGCCATAATGTGTGCTGTAACCTCTAGCAGCCAGTCAGTGAGCTGTAATGATACACTGTAACCTCTGGCAACCAATCGCAATCGCTGCCTGATATGATTCAGTAAACTGTTTGAGTCTAGCTTTTATTTCTTGTATGATTCAGAGCAGGTGTAGAGAAAAATTGCATGGAGGGGAGCCCAAGAAAATGTTTGCCCAGGGTCCAATCAATATTAAAGATGGCCCTGACCACAACAATAGGTCTGTACCTAATGCTCTCCTTTATAGATTGGCCTTGATCGGTTTGCATGGGAAAACTGCAAAGCTCTCCTCCTTCAGGTGCAGCAACTTGTAACAATTGAAGTCCACAGCCTGTTAGGCTTCATTAACAAATATATTGTGCAGTGCCCCTTTAAGAACTACAATTCCTCTAAGCCATGGTGCCTGCATAGTGAGTCCTCTCTCCACATCTCATTGGTTCTGGATCCCACTGCCCTCTGATTGGCTCCATGTCGCTGTTGCAGAAGGGGTGGGGGGAGAAGGAACGGGCAGGGATTATTACAGAGCCCACCCTCACACAGATCCCAGTAGGGAGTGAGCAGGGGTTCGAACCCGCATACACAGGCACAAAGTCTCAGCAATGCACTGCCACTCCTGTCAGCAGCGGCGAGAAGGGGAAAAGGACTGCAGCCTACTCACACACTGCAGCACACCAGCAGGGAAGGGGTGAGGGTAAGAGGATGGACTCCCAGCCGGAGGCACCCAGCTACACATGGGACAGAATAAAAGCATTTTGGGTGAAACTGTAAAATAAAATTTGATTCTGTCCAACCCCTTTCTTCTAAAGAGCATGGTATTCATAGTACATTTAAATCATGCCTTATGGGGAGCGGTATCTATAACATCTAGAGGTTTCTAATGTTCATATCATACTATCTGCAATGTAAATCTATGCTCACAAAAAAAAGTGACATTGCAGACCTATACCTGCCTCAGAGCATTACTTTTTCAAATCAAAGGATCTTTCCAAAAACGCAGACTGGTAAAAAACTATATTACAAAATTTTGTTAGTGAATGTTGTGTTTTGTTTTTTTCTAATGATCCAGATACCCTTATTCTTCTTTCCTATTAGGAATCTTAGGTTTATTGACCATTGGGTGGCAGTAAACTAAGAGAATCTACAGTAATTCACTTGGCATTTCTTGTGAAACATTGTTAAATAAATCCATACATAAAGAATACTATACATGGTGTGTCATACTATACATTGGTTACTGTGTCAATACAGATTTTTGAAGATACACAGCACAGTTAATTAAAATTGCAGTTAGTTTGTAATATCCTGAATATTAGCCCTTGTACACACAGGCTTTTAAAATAGGTGCCAGACTCATGTTCCTGTTGAATTGGCCAACATTTAAGCTGCAGGTGGCCCTACTGGCAGCACCTGGCATAACAAAAGTTGACTCAAAAAAAATCGAATAATCCTGGTGAAAATTTGTCAGCTGAACAGTGACTGTAGCCTCAGATGCAGTCACTGTTCAGGTATTCAGGTAGCCACAATTACCAGCAGTGCAGATTCACACCAAGACACAGGAATTGATTGATTTCTATTGTTCACAGGCTGCGGGCAATGTTTTACACTCTGGAAGAAGCACTTATTTGCTTTTCCATCAAATACATATACTGTATGTAAAACTTCAGACACGACTGCCATATTGGCTAAAAATTCCGGACGTTACCCCTAGTTCTAGTTTTGCATGTGTGCTTCAGTTAAAAAAAAAAACACATGACACAGATTTTCATTTGCAACTTGAAAGTCTAATCATGGATTTCTAGATGTTTTTATGGATTATATTTTATTTATGATAGATGTTTTGTATATTTACTGGTATGATATTCACATTTATATTTGCACAAGTAGGCACTCCTTTGTTATTGATTTGACATATTTGATAATTATGAGGTATTTGCTGATTTGTCTTTATTGATTAGTTTTTATTTTTTTTTACTTATTATTAATGTGCAGCACATTCATTTTGTATTTAAAACTTTAAATAAAACCATCCCTACAAAAAAAGGCCAGGTTCACACCTATATGGGTCCACTTTCGTCTGTTTTCTGAGTATTTACTGTGTGTTTTAGTCAATTTACACAAATTTTATCTTATTTTAATCTATTGGGCATCACATTGCATAAAAATGCACAGAAAAATGGGCATGCCTCATTTTTCAAACAGCCGCACACCAACTGCATAATCTGAACAGCCTCATTGAATAACATGGCTTCTTATGACACATGCATTGTTTCATGTTAAAATGAGAAGGTGTGTATTCAATCCAATCTTCCTTCTGTCTGTACGTGAATAAAAATGGTAAACAAAATAATCCCTTATGAAAAACTTGTATATGAACACAGAGGGTGCCTAACAAAATATAATAAGATTTGGGATGTGTGGTGCACATCTACCCTCACCATTTCCAGTCATTGAGAAACTCAGTGACTCAGACATAAAGTGTAACAACTGTCAGAATTCAAACCTCTTAATGTTGATATTTTATACCCAGGGAAATAATGGTGACTCATTGAAAGCTTTATGTATCGTTTATTTTCTGATCCAAGCAGGCTGTATATACATTTTCAAATAACCTGCTACATGTCGGTCCAAATGTACTTTATCTGCTATGGTGCTCATGTTGAGCATTTGTCAGGGTCAAAGGACCTGGTCGATGGGAGATTCCTCGAGCCACAACGCATCTATCCCAGCGTAGCAGGAGGTGTTGGGCCAAGAAGGGAAAGGAAGTCTGGGGGGGAAAGCTAGGGGAGGATCCATTAGTCCAGGGGGGAGCAGGCCTGCTCTAATTGTTCCCCCTTTCTTGTCTGACCCATGGTAGTCTGGTAAAGATTGCCGCTGGTTTCAGTCTTGGGCGACCCGAACCCCTAACAAGTTCAAGGATCCATGTCCATAGCTGGGAGAAGAAGCTCTTGGGTGAGATAATGGGGATTACATTGAACATGTAAAGAAAACAAGGGAGAACATTAATTTTTGAGGTGCTGATGCATCCAAACCATGAGACACACGAAGGCTGCCAGCAGCTCAGATCTGTCGATATTTCAGTTAGCAGTCGAAGGTAATTTAGGCGGTACAGAGAGGTCCGCCAGTATGCGGGTACCTCGGTAGGTAATATGATCACTTTGGATCCTAAAGGAGAACTCCCACCGGAGTCTAGCCCCTAACTGAGGGGAGGGGAAAAAGTTTAGGATCTCAGATTAGGAGGCATTACCCTTGAAACTGCTGAAACTGCCAAAACGTTCTAATTCGGGCCAAGATGTTAGGTAGGCTAATGTCTGGTTGAGTGAGAAAGATGAGTCTGCGAAGTGTGCTAATTTGTAGGTGTCCATGGCAACCTAAACCCCCTTTATGGAACTGTTGGAGCACAGGGTTACAGCAAGGTGTTCCATGACAAGAACATATCGAAGGGGAGAGAGTGGGCATCCCTGGCGGGTACCATTACAGACGGTGAAGGGTTTCGAGAGGTTACCATTTGTGCTTATCTTAGCTGAGGGCTGTATGTAAAGAGCCATGATTTTCTGAAGTAGAGTGTCCCCCAGGACTATTTGAGGCAAGAAGGTCTCCAAGAATGGCCAGCTCACCTGATCGAATGCCTTTTCTGCATCGACAGTCAAAATGCATAAGAGCAGTCGGTGCAATCTGGCATGGCTTGTAATATTTAACACTGGAGAGGTATTGCCTCTGGCTCATGAACTGTGATGAATCCAACCTGATCCCCATGGTTCAGGGATAGAAGTAGGGTCTGTAAGCGGTTGGCAATGAGTTTCAGAAAGATCTTGCCATCGATATTGAGGAGCAAAATGGGCTGGTAACTGTCACAATTCATTGGGTCCTTCCCTGGTTTGGGAATAAGGGTAATCTGAGCCTCAAACATTTGTGGCGGAATCGGTCATTGGGCTGAGATAGCACTGAATGATTTCAAAAGGACAGGGCCAGAAAGTTGGTGGAATAACCTTTGGATATAATTTAGAAAGTGCAGCGCTGGACGTGTGAAGTGAATTATGAAATTTGATAAACAAATTAATAAATTAATAAAAGAAAAACAGTGATACAATCATACGTATTAATTATGTGAAGTGTTTCATAAACGTAAACATATAAATAAGAAAGGAATCTTTCTTTATAAAAAACTTGAAAAAAAACACATAAACGTCCACAACAGTGTATTAATACAAGTGTAGATTCCAGGGGTGCATTCTTCAATGTTCCATGTTGCCCACCACCAAATAGGAGAATGAAAGGCTTACCAGAAAGCCTGTGACCGCCCTTACTCAGGGGGGTCAAAACAGGCTAGGTAGATATGCTGAAACCGCCACAGAGATGTTCCAAGAGCCACCGATGGGTAGGTGCGTCAGGAATCCTTGGCTGATAGCCGTCCAACCAACAACCACTGTAGAAATTCTCCTGAGTACTATCCTCTGTGTCCCAGAAGACTGCAATGAATAGTGAGGTGCTGGAACCCCTACACAGGCTGCAGGCTCCCCATTCTTACACCACAAACAAGTGATGTAACCTTTGGAGCCTGGACTTTTATTGTTTGAGAAGTAGGATATAACCTGAGTAAGCTCTTTGACGGAAAATGGGTTCTCTAACTCAACGATAGTTTCCACAAGTAATGTAGGGAGAGCAGTGGCTGTGACGTAGGAATCTGTACGTGCCAGGAGTTGGTCATGAGGAAGGTTGCCATATTTCCATTTAATATTGGATAATGTAGAATAGTAATCCTGAAATACGGAAATTTCACTCAGCTTACATGTAACAACATTGGAGCGGCTACGCACAGCAGGAATTAAATTAAAAGGGGGTTTTCGGATGCAGCTTCCGAGCCAGTAATGCATCCACAATTGTCCTCTAACTTATAGGAGGCACAAAGAAGGCGGTCTCACACTGCCAAAAATCGATGGTCGATAAGTTGACAAAGTTGAGTTCTAGCATTGGAGAGCTGGAGCAAGAAGTCCTTGGAACCAGAGCATTTATGGTCCAGTTCCAGCGAGGCAATAAAGTAGTATAGGGAAGTGATCTCAGAAGCGGACTCTCACTTAAGGCATGTGACATGAGAAATTAAAACCCCTCTTAAGACGCATTTCAGAGCTTCCTGCTGCGTAGGCAAGGGGGTGCCGTTGTGGACATGGTCCGCCGCAAACAAAGCTATGGACTGTCAATTTGTTTCAGACAAGTGGGATCTTGCAATAGGTTGCCGTTTAGTTGCCATGATCTGAAACAGCGGGGCCTATTTTGAACAGCAATAGAAAGATTAACAGGAGTGTGGTCGGACAAGAGAATGGGGTCAATATACGCTGAGGGGGAGCAGTCCAAAATATCGGGGGAGATGAAAATGTAGTCAGATCTGCTGTATGTGTTGTGTGGGGCTGAGAAGAAACTGTAGTCTTTGTTCGTGGGATTCAAGAGACACCAGACGTCACAGAGCCTAGTATTGTGAAAGGCCTGTTTCAATCAATTTAAGGTGGAATGGGAGAGAGGGGGCATACTGGCAGAGGAATCCAAAGCAGGATCGAGCACAAAATTCAGGTCACCTCAAAGGATAATGCTCCCTGCGGCAAATGCACAGAGACGGAAAAGAGACAACAAAAAACAATGGTACCTGGCCCTAGTTGGGGAAATAACAATGAACCACTGTGTATATGACATTATACAAACAACATTTCACAAATAGACTTCTGCCAAATTCATTACCTTGTGTCTCAATGATGGTGCAGGGGAGATTCTTATAAAAAGCTATGGAAACCCCACATGTCTCTGAGACAGGATTGGGGCAGTGTATCCATTGGGAATAGTATTTATCGTGAAACGTAGGGAGGGAGGGGCATTTGAAGTCAGTCTTCTGTATAGGCAGGATGTCCACTCTTCTCTTAATAACAAAGGAGAACTAAGGTGGGACTTTATATGAGGTATGTGCGGCAACAGAAACGCAGTCAATATAAAAACCACACAAACTTTATTGCTACATAATAATTGCATAACATGTAAGAAAATCAATTCATTGGTTTGTGTCCATAATGACAACATGTAACAAACATAGTATGTAGAAAATTGGCAACAACAATAAGTAATACATTGTATAATAAACATGACCGCTGCATCAAGATAATACATTGTAGGGTAAATATATAACAGCCTTCCTAGCTGACACGGACCACCTTAGAGACAGTATAGAGATAAAATCTGTATATATAAAACTGGTCTAAACCATCCAATGAAGATGAGATGCATCCAATAATCCCTACGCATTTCGTGGATTTATTCCACTCTTCAGGGGCAAATGCATTAAATATATATGAGCTAAATATGAAGTGGTGAGATTGCAACAAAAGTGGCGCTCAAGGGGTCTGTCACGGGAGCTGAGATACTGGGACCCAAGCAGTGGAGCAGGAGCATAAAAAGAACCTCTACAGGAGGGAAATGTCCAGAGGTGATGCGTGTAGGCTCCAGTACTTGCACAAGAAGCCATGATACAGATGGGTATGTGCAGTGTGCACAGTGTGTGATGTTTCTACTGAATCAGGGATGGAGACGTATTCACATTAGGGCTGCGCATCTTCACTGGCCTCACGATTCGATTCGATTACGATTATCAAGTCAACGATTCGATTCGATTCTGCGATGCATCACGATGCATCACGATTACAGCGCAAGTCCGCAGGTGCTCATGGTTTTCATCAAAAAAAATTAAAGTAGTCAGGAGAACTCCATTTTTTTTATTCTATCTGTTCTTAAGAAAAAAAAGAGACAGCAGAGGAGCTCCAGGCTCTCTTCCAAAATACTAAAGGAGATGGTCAGAGCCTGCGGACATGCTACAGGAGATGATCAGAGACTGCAGACAGACATGCTACAGGAGATGATCAGAGACTGCAGACAGACATGCTACAGGAGATGATCAGAGACTGCAGACAGACATGCTACAGGAGATGATCAGAGACTGCGGACATGCTACAGGAGATGATCAGAGACTGCGGACATGCTACAGGAGATGATCAGAGACTGCGGACATGCTACAGGAGATGATCAGAGACTGCAGACATGCTACAGGAGATGATCAGAGACTGCAGACATGCTACAGGAGATGATCATAGACTGCAGACATAGTACAGGAGATGATCAGAGACTGCAGACATGCTACAGGAGATGATCAGAGACTGCGGACATGCTACAGGAGATGATCATAGACTGCAGACATGCTACAGGAGAAGATCAGAGACTGCAGACATGCTACAGGAGATGGTCACAGACTGCGGACATGCTACAGGAGATGGTCACAGACTGCGGACATGGCACAGGAGATGGTCAGACACTGGGACATGGCGCAGGAGATGGTCACAGACTACAGACATAGTACAGGAGATGGTCAGACACTGGGACATGGTGCAGGAGATGGTCAGACACTGGGGACATGGCACAGGAGATGGTCAGACACTGGGGACATGGCACAGGAGATGGTCAGACACTGCGGACATGGCACAGGAGATGGTCAGACACTGCGGACATGGCACAGGAGATGGTCAGACACTGCGGACATGGCACAGGAGATGGTCAGACACTGCGGACATGGCACAGGAGATGGTCAGAGACTGCGGACATGGCACAGAAGATGGTCAGACACTGCGGACATGGCACAGGAGATGGTCAGACACTGCGGACATGGCACAGGAGATGATCAGACACTGGGACATGGCACAGGAGATGGTCAGACACTGGGACATGGCACAGGAGATGGTCAGACACTGGGACATGGCACAGGAGATGGTCAGACACTGCGGACATGGCACAGGAGATGATCAGACACTGAGACATGGCACAGGAGATGGTTTAGACACTGCGGACATGGCACAGGAGATGATCAGACACTGGGACATGGTACAGGAGATGGTCAGACACTGCGGACATGGCACAGGAGATGGTCAGACACTGCGGACATGGCACAGGAGATGGTCAGACACTGCGGACATGGCACAGGAGATGGTCAGACACTGCGGACATGGCACAGGAGATGATCAGACACTGGGACATGGCACAGGAGATGGTTTAGACACTGGGACATGGCACAGGAGATGATCAGACACTGGGACATGGCACAGGAGATGGTCAGACACTGGGACATGGCACAGGAGATGGTCAGACACTGCGGACATGGCACAGGAGATGGTCAGACACTGCGGACATGGCACAGGAGATGGTCAGACACTGCGGACATGGCACAGGAGATGATCAGACACTGGGACATGGCACAGGAGATGGTCAGACACTGGGACATGGCACAGGAGATGGTCAGACACTGCGGACATGGCACAGGAGATGATCAGACACTGGGACATGGCACAGGAGATGGTTTAGACACTGCGGACATGGCACAGGAGATGATCAGACACTGGGACATGGCACAGGAGATGGTCAGACACTGCGGACATGGCACAGGAGATGGTCAGACACTGCGGACATGGCACAGGAGATGGTCAGACACTGGGGACATGGCAAAGGAGATGGTCAGACACTGCGGACATGGCACAGGAGATGATCAGACACTGGGACATGGCACAGGAGATGGTCAGACACTGCGGACATGGCACAGGAGATGATCAGACACTGGGACATGGCACAGGAGATGGTTTAGACACTGGGACATGGCACAGGAGATGATCAGACACTGGGACATGGCACAGGAGATGGTCAGACACTGGGACATGGCACAGGAGATGATCAGACACTGCGGACAATAATGCAGAGTTGTGGTGTGATGAAGGCGCCCCCCCCCTCCCCCTCTGTACTTATATGCTGCTCTGCCAGTGGCAGCCTGTAATGAGCAGGGCGATCTGCCTGCTCACCATCTCCCCCCGATCTCCATTCGTGCGGCCGGTGTTCCGCCGGTTGTCACATCTCAGGTCAGTGAATTCTCCCGGTAGAGCGCTCCGTGCATATGCATAAAGTTGTTATTAGTGTGTGTATATTCCGGTCATGTGACTCTCAGCCGCGCCTCCCTCCTCTCACGTCTCTCCTGATGTCAGCCCCGCCCGCCTCTCTTCTGACCTGTTAGCTCCAGTCAGTGGGCGGAGCTGACACCAGGAGAGACTGAGAGGAGAGAGGCGCGGCTGAGAATCACATGACCGGAATATACACACACTAAAAACAACTTTATGCACGGAGCGCTCTACCGGGAGGGGGCGGGGCCAGACATCGATTTTTAGGGTCGCATGCATCGATGCCGCATCGGGGACACCCGAATCGCGATGCATCGATGCTGCGATTAATTTCAGCAGCCCTAATTCACATACGTTCCATATAAAGTCCCACCAAGCTCCCTTCCACCATTTTTCCCCCCTTTTTCATATCCACTCTTCTCCTGTCTTTCACATTAAAGTTGCTGTACACCTAAGTCATAGCGTTTGAGCAAAGCAAATATATCTGCAGTGTTTACTTATCTATCTCCAAAGCTTTATGTGTCGTTTCTCTCCGGTGCTTGATTCCTCTGATATCAGCATGAGTCACTTCTGAGATTTCCTGACACATGAGATAAATTTGTTTTCTGGAGGGAGGGGGAGAGCTCAGAATGGAGCTTGTCTATTCACTACACAGTTCTGCTGTGTGAAGGGGAGTGTATTCCTTTCCTCCAATCAGCTCTCACACACTGTAACTGCAGTCTCTCCACCCTCTCCTCTGTGCTGCTGACAGATGAAGAAAGATTTTAACACTATCTACCCTGTTGAAGGGGTGTAGAGAGGAAAAGACTGCAGATAAACAAGTAAAACTTATGTCAGAGGATTTGTTTCATCTCTGTGTATTATCCGAGGCTGTTCACTTTACTTGGTATATGTAAAGGTTTACAACCACTTTAAATGTAGACATTTTCAAAGGGGTCATAGTGGGAGGTTGAACTTATTGGTTGAACTAGATGGACTTGTGTCTTTTTTCAACCTGACTAACTATAAAACTATGGGAGAGGGGTAACGACACTAGGGTAATAAAGAAGATGAAATAAGTTGGGAAAAACAAACTAAGAACAACTAGAGGCAGCTTCTCACTAGTAGAGTAGTAAGTCTAAGGTATGTAGGCTAAAGCCTGCATTCGCCTACCTATTGGGGGAGTACGGAAAGCCTAGGGGAAAGTAAGGCTAGTATAACTCACAAGTGGCTTTCCATCATCTAAAGTTAAAAAACAAGGGAGGTCATTCAAATAAGCAACATAGTCAACTATATAACTAACTATAGAAGATATCAGATGCCGTCAACACACCCGATCCCGGCGGGGATACAAGTCCCCCCATGGAGCAGGGGAGTGCGGAGGTCGTCCCATACCCAAAGATACTGGGCAGGAAAAGACTGCTATGCTCATAAAAGGCCAAAGATAAGGCATAACTCTAGAGCAACCTGAGAAAATAAAACTGTGAATGAGTGAATAGCAGTGCCAAACAGTCTACACTCTTCTGTAATAACAAAAGATAAAAAAAAAAAGGAAACAAGGGGAGGGACCCCAAAACCCCTAAAAAAAGGGGGGGGGGGAGTAGCTCGCTGGTGCAATGTGGGAAGGCACAGAGTAAGCCCAGTCAGTCCATGAACTGAGCAGCTCAAGTAGGGCTTCTTCAATGCTTTGGGGCTGGGCCCTGAGAGGAATCATGATATTGCCTTGAGGCCCCACAGTCCCCATGAGAAGCCAGGTAGGGGTGGTTTCCATGGCCAATCTAGAAGGGCTTTGTGAGACAATTGAAAGGTGTCCAAGAAGTTAGGTAGGTCTCCATCTAGAATGGATGCCATTATGCACGTGTAAAGAATGTTTTATACTATTTATGACTCTAAACCCAGATTAGACGCCAAGTGGGATCCTTGGATTTTGTGCCATTTACCTCAGTAACCTCTACTGTTTTTGTGCCCCTGATTTTCATTTACATAATTGTATTTTAGCCTGACAGATCTTCACCTTTTACAGGTTTATGCTTTTTTTTTGTATTACGTATTTTTTTTAAGGAACCAGCTGATATCTTTATTCACCATGTACCTTCTCTCTGTGGAGTTAAGTTCATCAGGACTGTTTCTCCTTTATGACAGTTTTTTCTAATTGCTTTTTCTTCTGTTTATTTCAAATGTTTGTATGCTTAACAAATCTAGTTGGTATCCTTGAATTGTGGAGGGATCCCTTTCGGATCGCCTTCTTTTTTGGATACTATTGTAATAAGTCACGTTTTTATGAGACTTTTGTAATTTGTTATTAGTTTGTAAGAGTTTGTTAAAAATGTGTAAACAAAAAAAAAAAAAGAAGTTAGGGAGGTTTCCTAGGGCTGGCCATACATTAATCAAGTTTCTTATACAATTTTTTTTTGATTTACCAAAACCATATATTATGAGGTCAAACCTAAACACTTTCAATTTGCATGCAATCAGGTAGGCCCTTACACTACATAGTTATAGGTAAATCTAAAGGAAATCGAACAAGAAAATTGAATAATGTTTTTCCAGCTTAAGTGAGGAAAGACGACTGTGCAGCCATAATGGGAAACGGTCAGTTGAAATGGGTATCCCCCAACAGTATTTAATGTCCTTATCTCTCAGTTGTTTGAGGACTGGTTTCAAGGCTCTGTGCAGATTTAGCGTATATCGTGAAAGATCAGAGAACACACTATTGAAGTAGATTTCGTCCTGGGAACAGGCCAACTTCATAATGGCTTCCTTTACTTTGAAGTAGTGTACTCGACACAAAATGTCCTTTGGGCAATTCGCGTCAGGTGAACCAAAGCCATAAGTATGATGAGCCCTGTCCAAGGAGAATCTTTAGGTTGCTTTAAGAGCTGGTTGAAGATTGAATTCAGGGTTGAGGGGAGATCTTTTTTTTTTTTTTTTTTTTTATTTATCACAGGAAACAGGTCCACAGGGACCGACATGACAATAATAAACATCGTAACAGTGTGGTATAAACAATTACACAAAAATCATACAGAAATCCTGGTTGTGTTTATCTCGAAATCAACTCGTAGTGCACCACTAAATGGAGTTGCTATATTTCGGACAATCAGGGTATGTAGTGTCTCCGAGAATAAGAACTATGAGTGCTGACTGTATTCCTCAGACTGTATCCTTATCGTATCATAGTCATCTAGTGCATATAGAGGTGTATAGTCCATAGGACGTCCCTTGGTGAGTCCTGTATCCTACTGTTTTCTCATTTTCATAGGGGGAAGAATAGACAGAGAGTGAAGAAAGAGAGAAGAGGGGGGAAGGGGGGGGGGAGTATTCGCGAACAGGGAGCCCTCAGTTTTTCCGATTGAAACCACTCTCCAGTCTGTCAATTAACAATTTAGTAGTTTAATGGTTTAATGTTTTGATAGTTTAATTGCTTAATAGTTTAATAGGGGATTCTATAATGGATTCCGGTCTATATTAGGTGCCTGTGTCCTCTCTACGGAGGGCTTGTCCCTCCTCTGAGTATCGAAACACGTTCCATAGCTGCCAAGTCCTGGAGTATGACTCACTTCTGTTTTGATTCGTGAGAATCAGGTCTTCTAGTTTGTTAATTTCGTCTATTTTTCTTAGCCAAGAGGCAATGGAGGGCGGGTTAGGGGATTTCCAGTTAAGGGGAATACATACTTTAGCTGCGTCAAGTAGGTGGCGTACAATTGACTTTTTGTATATACGAGCAGGAATATCCGTAGCATGTAGGAGGAAGTATGCCGGATCATCGGGGACGATGCGGTCAGTAAATTTTTGTATTATCCTACGAACCTCCTCCCAAAAAGGCCTTATCCGGGGGCAGGACCAAAAGATATGTGTTAGCGTGCCTGTGTCTTGTTGGCATCTCCAGCATAGCATCGATGTCTCAGGAAAAAGTTTGTGTAGTAGTGCTGGTGTTCTGTACCATCTCGTAAAGATTTTGTAGTTAGTTTCTTGAAACTTGGTGCATATGGATGATTTATGTATGAATTGGAGGATGTGTGATCGTTTTTGTGTAGTGAAGTGACAATTCAGATCTTTTTCCCATTTGGCAAAGCTAGGGTGTTGGTAGTCCCCTGGTGGTGAGATGAGCATATTATAAGTCAGTGATAACGTGTGCGAAAGCACTCCGTTTTCCATACAAATTTCTTCAGAGGCAGTGAGAGGTGGGTCATTTACTGTTGGGGGTGTCAAACTGCTAAGAAAGTGTGAAAGTTGGCTGGCCCTCAGGAAGTCCAAGCGGAAAAGTCCGTTCGGGTCCGAGAGCTCGGCCGGCGTCGTCCATCTTCCCCCGGTGGTAAAATGGGAAGCTTGATATCTCCCTGCATCTCTCAACACGTGGAATGTGGGGTCTATTAATCCTGGTGTAAATTGAGGGTTTCCTATTATGGGTCTCAAAGGTGAGTTCCTATGGGAGATGGATGCTTGTGTTAGTAGACGTGCGCACGTTTTCGTAGTGTGCCCAATCAATGGGTGAGATCGTATATGTGAGGGGAGAGTTGAGCTGCACCAGGGGCTCTATGGAGTGGAATCTCAGATTGTGCTTGCTCTAATTGTACCCATAGTTTGGTTACCTTATGTCGGCACCAGTCGATGAGCCTACTCAGGTGTACTACAAGGAAGTATGTTTTGATCTCCGGCATGGTCATTCCACCATGATGTTTTGGGAGTGATAAAGTCTGTCTCGGAAGGCGTGGTCTTTTCCCTGCCCACAGAAAAGTTAGAAATAGGGAATGCACTTGTCTAAAGTAGGTGGCGGGTATGTGTATAGGTAGGGCCTGTAATAGGTAGAGAAATTTGGGAAGGATCATCATTTTTAGTATGTTACAGTGACCAAACCAAGAATGTAATCCGTTTTTCCAACTGTTGAGTAGTTTTTGGACAGTGTTCAGTAAGGGCGGGAAGTTGAGTTTGAAGAGTTGGGAGAGTGTCGGGGGGATATAAGTGCCTAAATACTTCAGGGCTTTGTCTGTCCACTTGAAATGGAAGGTATTCTTAAAGTATATGAGCTGAGTCTGTGGTATTTCTATACCCATTGCTTCTGATTTATTGAAATTTATTTTTAGGTTAGAGAGATGTCCATAGGTCTCAAACTCCTTCATTAAGTTTGGTAGGGAAATGGTTGGATTAGTAATGGAAAACATCAAGTCATCTGCATACGCAGACACTTTATGTTGGGTATTCTGCATTGTGATCCCTGTAATGTCTGGATTTAGTCTCACATGGCAGAGGAAGGGTTCCAGGGATAGAGCAAAGAGTAAGGGTGAGAGTGGGCATCCCTGTCTGGTTCCGTTTCGTATTGGAAAAGGATCCGAGACAACACCATTAGCCCTGACTCTAGCTGACGGATTCAAGTATGCTGCAGATATCCAGTTAAACAGCTTTTCCCTCACTCCAATGTGTTTCAGCGTTTCAAACAGGAATTTCCATCTTATTCGGTCAAACGCTTTTTCAGCATCTGTACTAAGGAAAATACTTGGCGTTTGATCTCTATTCGCTATGTGGAGTAAGTTCAGAACCTTAATGGTGTTGTCCCTGGCCTCTCTGGTCGGCACAAACCCAAACCGATCCAGATATATGAGTTGTGGTAGGTGATGTTGTAATCTAGAGGCTATAATCTTGGTAAAGAGTTTTAAATCGGTATTTAGCAGGGATATCGGGCGGTAGCTGTTGCACTGTGTAGGGTCCTTGCCCTCTCTGGGTATTACTGAGATCTGTGCCTGGAGTGTGGAGGGGTGAAATTTTGAGCCAGTGCCAAGATCATTAAATAATTTAATGAGGTATTGGCCTAAGGGTGGGAGGAAGGTCTTATAGTAGGTAATGGTCAAGCCATCGGGTCCCGGTGCTTTCCCCTGTTTGGTGGAACTGAGAGCCGATTGTAATTCAATTAACGTGATGGGTTCCTCTAGTAATTCCCTGGCATCATTGACGAGGCTATGTATTCAGGCGTATTGTCTGCAGCGGGTAGTGTTGTGTGTAGGTTGTACAAAGAGTTGTAGTAGGTTCTAAATTCCTCTGTGATTTGTTTGGGCATAGACGTCGCCTTTCCTGAGGAAGACCTAATCTGCGGTATGTATGACGCTAGTTTTTGTTGCTGTAGGGACCGAGCCAGCATCCTCCCGCATTTATTGCCGGATTCATAGACTTTCTTTCGGCATATCTGTAATGCCGCTTTAGCTTTAAAGTGTAATATGTCTATGACCTGTTTGCGAGTGGTGTCTAGCTCGGCCCCCATTTCCCTTGTTGGAGTCGTTTTATGTCTTATTTCTAGTGTTTGTAGTTTCTGGAGTAATGTGTTTAATTGTTCTGTTCTTTTACGTTTCAGCCTAGAGCCATGTTTAATAAGCACACCCCGGATCACGGCCTTATGGGCCTCCCACACCAGACCAGCGTCACTGCCAGGGGTATTGTTAGATTTGAAGTAACACCCAATCTCCTTCATTACATCTGCACAGACCTCAGGGTCCTGCAGTAGGCTCTCATTCAATCGCCATGGAGGACGCTGAGTCGTGTGCGGGTCAGCGATGGCATAGCTCATCACTATCGGGGCATGGTCAGACCACGTGATAGATTCTATTTTAGTGTTTAACAACGCTTGTAGATTTCTATGCAGGACTAGAAAGTAATCGATACGGGAGTACGACTGGTGAGGCCGGGAGAAAAACGTATAGTCCCTCTCACCCGGGTGAAAGAGACGCCAGACGTCTATAAGTTGGGCCGAGTGTAGAGCCGCTTGTATGCATTTGCGTGATGTTCTTGAGGTCGAAGATGTACCCGAGGACGTGTCCTCAGATGGGGTTAGAGGTGTGTTTAGGTCACCTCCTAAAATTAATTGGCCCTCCGCGAATTGCATGAGTTGCTCAAGCTGTCGCGTTATGAATGTGTCTTTATGGGCATTAGGGGCATATAGGTTTGCAAGGGTCACTTTTGTGTTACCGATCTGGCCTTTTATCGCTCGGGTCAACACCTGTAAGGCCATCACCAGGGCGGTGTTTCACTTCATCTGGAGCTCCAAAATGGACAGAGTGAAGCGGGCGGTTATGTTCAAGGAACCCCTCAAGGGCGGTAAGGGCGTGCCCGACATCGCTACACTATTGAGGGTGTGCTTTGCTTGTAACTGCATCCGCAGGACATTGGTGGACAGAACTGTGGACTCTGGTGGTAACTCTATGTCCCGTTTTTTCCTCCTGCCTCTATGGAGGACCCTAGGCTGGGACAAATGGGACAGCTCCATCCCCTACAACTGGGACACCCCTTGGTACTACTTGGACACCTTCAAGTTTATTAAGGAGCTGGGGCTACATGGAGTGAAGCCCGACTTGTGGAAGCCAAAAACTATCCACAAGTTGATCAGAGCATCGGACATTGATGAGACTGTTCCAGGCCTCCCTTCAGCCACTTGTAAAGTGGTCTGGAGGAATGTTTCTTCAAAGAGACTCACCAACAGGCACAAAGATCTGGCATGGATGGCAATCCAAGGGGGGTTGCCACTCAGGACATTCATGCATGCCAGAAACCTGTGCAGATACAGGCACTGCCCCTTTTGCATCATCCAGGAGGAAACTGCACTGCATGTTTTCTGGGAGTGTCCCTTTGCACAGGACCTGTTGAGGGCCTTGGAACCTGAACTCAAAGACTTTGTACCACAGACTGCTATCACACACTTTGGTGTGTTGAACTGTCTCTTCTGTGGAACTCATTCACAGGAGGACATTGACGGTGCCTGGCGGGTGCTGTGCTGCTTTAAGGACGCTTTATGGTGCGCCAGAAAGCGCCTCATCCACCAGCGGGAGAGGATGTCCATCGAGGACTGCCGCAGACTGGTTCACAGTCTGCTCAGAGACTATCACTTGATGGACTTCAAGGAGGAAGAGGAGGTCTGAAGATTTCCCCATCCCCCCCCCCCTCCCACCCGTGTATCCTTTGGCAGTTCAAATAAAGCTTCGGGCCTGTGAACTCTTTACTCCCTCCCCTACCCCACCTTCTCCACCCCCCCCCATCACACCCGTTGCCCATTTGAATGTTATTTGACTGTATGACCGGATTTTTTTGTGAAATTGTTTTGAAGTACTGCTTTCAGGGTAATGCGGCGTCATGCATGATGTGATGTTTCGGGGTATTATTACTCTGCACAACACATTAGGCATCATACCGCAGGATGAATGTAATTTATTTGTATGCTTGGCAATGTACTGTTATGTAGTGTATTTATGCGCTGCGTCGCAGTACTGAATGTACCCTGTTTAAGTATTTGTTTTTTGTATATTTTCTTGCAAAATAAAGTATACATTTTCAATCAAAAAATCTGGCCTTTTATCGCTTCTCGGCCTTTTGGCTAAGATCAAGTGTAGTATCTGTTCTTATCAGTTTCCAGAGGAGGCGCTGTGTCACTCTCGTTGGGGAGGGCCTCAAATCCAATGGTGTCATAGTACCTGGAAAGGTGATACTCAGCAGGGACTACGCCGTGTTGCCCGACAGTATACTGGGGACCGGCCAATGGTTGAGTCTGAGCTGTCTGGAAGGGTGCTCCTGGTAGGGATGGGTGCTGCAGTTTGGTCTGGCTGAAGGGTCGGGTCCCTGGCCTTCTGGCCTGGATTGTGGTAGCTTTAGCTGCTGACAGTTATTTGGGTAGGAGAACGCTTACTCCCCTTTTGCTGGAGGGGGGGGGAAGTGGCTAGTATCCATTTACCCGAATGTGAAATTGCAGGGGGTGATGGGAGTGATGGTGGAGCCTTCGGGGCAAGGGCTCTCACCAAGCTTCCTGAACCTCATGCCTTTTCTGTCTGTGGTGGGGGCTGCCGTGGTCTAGGCTGTGGGCCAGGGTAGGTCTTGAAAGCCTATGGAGTAGTGCCCCTGGAGTGGCAGTCCAGGGGTGCCATAAGATCACTGTGAGTGGCAGTCACTTTGATTTTGGGCACCACGGTCACTGCACCATAACACAGCTTTTTTTGCACCTGCCTCTTGGGCTGGGCCTTTTGGCTAGGACCAGAGGAATTTTTTATTCCTGGCCGGAGGGCCTGGTCATTGTGTTACACAATGGCCACTTCTTTTCACTCTCCTCTCCACTGTCCCTTCCCCCACTTTTTATTTATTTTTTTGATTGAAATCCTGTGTTGTCACGTCTTGTTTTACACGTTTGTCCCACTGTGTGTTGTGATGAGTAAGGATGCGGGTCCTCGGGCCAGCCCTGAAAGTCTTGGGAAGGGGTGGACATGGCCTTTTGGCTTAGTTCGCCCTCTCTCATGGGGTCTCCCTTCGGGGGAGCCCCACCTAGTACTTGGGTGGGTCCTGTCTCGGCAGGCCCTCCAGAGAACGGGGTCTGTCTGGTTTCGGCCAGATAGACCATTGTAAGTACCTTTGTCCCCGCAGGAGCCTAACGCCCCGGGAGATCAGGGAATTGGCACGTCTTGTGTACCCGTTTCACTTGTTTGTGAACACTCTTTATGTGTGTGCACATTTTTTATGCACCGGGTGAAGTTTTTGGGGTGTGTTTTGCACGCCACAGGCTTTCAATAAAAAAAAAAAAAAAAAATCTGGCCTTTTAGAAATAGATATCGTCCTTCTGGATCTGTTTTAGCATCTAGTCCTACCCATGGTATCTTAGCTGATATTAAAATCGAAACCTCTCTAGATTTGGCCTGTGAATTGGTGGAGTGATAAACAAAGGGGAAGTATTTGTTTTTAAGGATTGGTACGGTATTGTCTCTGAAGTGTGTTTCTTGCAGTAGAATTACGTCTGCCTTCAAGCGTTTCATATCTTGAAGAAGCATCCGTCTCTTTTCTGGTGTATTTAGACCCTTCGTGTTTAAGGAGATTACGTTTAGGGTGTCCATGTTCGCGAATAGGAGAGAAAGGGGAGTGTAAAATAGGGATCAAAAAAAAAAAAAGAGGTTATAAGGTGAAAGTAATTTAGGAAATTATTGGGGTAGTTAGCCCCTAGATAAAGAGAAAACTAGAGGTGTAGAAGGTTTAGAGAGCTGTCACTAGGGTGTGCAGCTTGGTAGGGTACTAAGAGTGCAAGGAAGAAAAAACCCTTGCTAGTGCGTTGTCCGGAGAAAAAAAAACCCCGGGTATACAACGCTGTCCTAAGTGGGTTAGTGGATAGACACGGCCAGGAGTCGGACCTCCCAGTGTCTCTCTCCACCCCCGGCAGATATATGAAATGTGTGTGTAATCGGTATAATATTCCAGTCTGGTAGGTATAATGATAAATAAGAAGTAATGAACAATATCAAGTAGTTATTAAGCAGTAATTAAATTAACATTTCACATCAACTAGTTGAAACAAGCTATGCAGAACAAGTGCAAATAAGTGTCTCCATCACAATATTGGAGAAGTGTTAAGAACTTTTCTATATTCCCTTACTGTGTACACTCAGGTGTGTGTGGTATATTTCACGTCTAGAAAGGTTATAATAACATCTTGTCGCTTGGAGAGAATAGACAACTATACATCTCCTTTCATTGCAAAAAACCACAGGCGTCTTCTGGGAGATCGTACACTGGAACATTACCCCCTTCCCTCACCCTCACCCTCCCCCCCGCCGCCCCCCTCTCCCATTAGGAACCATTCTGCCTAACCGGAGTAGTCTCTGACCCAGTGGGATCCCTTGTTCAACAAACAGTAGGTGCTCTAGGCTGGCATAGAGTTCTACTAGCCGTGGGCACTCCGGATTGGCATAAGGTTCTACCAGCTAAGAACGCTTCGGATTGGCATAAGGTTCTACGAGCTGAGGGTGTTCCGGGCACCCATAGAGATCAACCAATTTAGGGAATTCTGGCTCTGTAGTTCTAGCTGTGTATGTTCTGGGCTGATAGGTGGTTAAGTCAGCTAAGGAGACTGTGAGTCCATATATGACTGAGCGATCTGTGGGCTTCCTGGATCATCAAAGGCTCAGTTCCCAGAATAAGTTCCTGACTGGCAAAAAGTTCACCTATCCTTGGCTGTCTGGAGTGCCGTAATAGCAGGGACATGGGAAGAGGGGATGGCGGCAAGATAATCCTCCCCCCTCTCACCCCCCCGCTATGGCTCCGTCCGGGTTGTGAAGCCGGTTATGGTGGGCTGACTCGGATGGAGGTGTTCAAGGTGTGTGTTTTCGGGAGTCTGTGGGGGTGGGGAGATCATCCTATAATGGGGGAAAGTGGGGATCCAGCCGGTCTAGGCTACTCACGTGCGGCATTTCCCGAGGCAGAGCGGCGTCTCCTCCTTCCTCGCTGGCGCGGCGGTAGTGGACCTCGGGCAGCCGACGGACCCGATCTGCCCATCGGGCGTGGGAGGATCTGCAGCCAGTCTAGGATCTGGATTGGATCTGTGTCCAGGTAGCGGAAGAGTCCCGGGAGGTCCGTAGTAGCCTGCAGGGTGAATGCTGTTGACTCGTTGCGGAAGGTCACAGAGAATGGATATCCCCAGCGGTAAGTGAAACCCTTCTGCTTCGCCAGCTCAAGCAGGGGTCTCAGTAAGGCTCGGCACTTCAGTGTGGCTCTCGATAGATCCGGTAGAATCCTAACTTGTGCTCCATGGTGCTCAACGTCCCCGTGTTCCCAGGCACAGCGCAGAATTGCCTCTTTCTGTAGGTAGCGATGTAGTCTGCAGACTACATCGTGCGGATTAGACGGATCTGATGGCCGCGGTCCTAGGGTTCTGTGTACCCGGTCCAGCTCTATCTCCGTGCCTGATTCATCCAGGGCAATGCGGAAAATTTCCTTTACTGTCTCTGCTAGTTGATCTGAGCCGACAGCTTCTGGGATACCTCGGAGCCGCAAGTTGTTTCGGCGGCTCCGATCCTCGATTTCCTCCAGATGCAGCTGCAGGGATATGTCTTTGTGAGAGTCCCGGGCCTGCTCCAGGGCCGATACTCTGTCCTCAAGTGAGGATACAGCCGTCTCCCCTAGTGTAACCCTTTCAGAGAGGCTGGACACTTCACCCCTCACCTCCTGTATATCTCGGCGATGTGTCTCTTCAAGGCGGAGGATCATCGCCTCGATATCTGTTTTGGTTGGAAGCGCCTGTAGGAGTGTGCGGATGTCTTGGTCCACTGGTACCGGTTCGGGTGGGGAAGGGGGAGCCATCCTCTCCGGTGGGGAAATCTCTAGAGTTCCAGGTGTCGGGCTGGGAAGGGTAGCAAGGCTCCCAGGGAGGGACTGGGTATTTCTGGTAGAGGCCTGCTGAGTAAACTCACTTGGAGAGCCTTGTGGTGCAGCGACCCTGGCACCGGGAGAAAGTTCCTGTCTGAATTAACGGTGTATTTCTCCTGGGGTCTGGATGGAGGGGATCCCTTTGGATACTGCTCTTGTTCTGTATCTTTTGGTAGTTTTCATACCGATGTAAGTTGAATTGTTTGCCGGGGTTAGGAGGCTGAGAATGGGAGCCCAAGGAAAAAGCAGCCTCACTCAGCCATGTCCAGGCCACGCCCCCGAGGGGAGATCTTTAGGGAGTACAGACTTTGGTAAACTCTGCATGCCGATGTTGTTCCATCTACTTCGATTTTCAAGATTTTTCAAATGATAGGGAAAAGCCTGGTGTTGTATAATGTGATCTTGAAGAACTTGATCGTGGAGTTCCACTGTTAAAGTAACTGAACTGTGGAGGTAAGCTCTTGCACCTGTGAGTCCACTCAGGTGAGATCAAGTTTGATAAGGCTCACCTCCCGTTTTTCAGGTGTGCTCATGTCTCAAGACATAATGCTCCAAGTCTGCTCTAGTCAGAAGAGAGCGAATGTATTATTTTAGATCCCAATCCTTCTCCACCCCCAGAGTTTGCAGTGGGACCAGGCAGAACCTGAGGGGCACCTCAGAATGGGCAGGAGAGAAGTGGGGTGATAACAAATCCCTTTAGGGGGATCCAGCTCGTAGGGTACAGTACCTGGAGCTGAGGAGGCACCCTCAGTAGTGGGAACATCCAATGGTGGTGTCAGTGAGGGGGAAGATGCTGGAGGCAAGTGGGAGACTAGACCCAGGGCCTTAGGCTGCTGCAAATAGTGGCCAGGCTGTGAAGAAAAGGAAGCTGCTGCCCTGGTAACAGCGATAGCTGGCTCAGAAGGAGGCTGTGGTGTAGAGTCCCATTTCTGTGAGGAGAGTAGAGCCTGCATGCTCCTAGAGTGGGGGGTGAGGCTGCTAGGCAGTGGCTGGTATGCTGCAAAGTTGGAAGGGGTGCCGCTGCCTTATCAGCTCTGTCCGCCAAAACAGAATGACGGGATGGAGGGAAGAAGAGGCTGTTAATTGTACCTGAGTGAGGCTTTGCCTGGGTGCCCAGAGGATCCTCCAGCTTTTTCCTGCCCATAGCGGCGGGTGGTATGGCTGGAATAGGGTTGCCACCTCACCCCTTTAAACCCGAACACATATGAATCACACAGGTTCTGAGGCTAATTTATTGCAGATAAGGCACCAAGTGAGTTTAATTACCATTGTAATCAGCCACAGAACCTGTGGAACTAATAAGTCTTCAGTTTTAAAGGGATGAGGTGGCAACCCTAGGCTGGAGTCTAGTATAATGTGCCCTGCTGAAGCCAATGCAGGGACCGAGAAGCAGAGGTCACATCTCATTTTGCCATAGACAAGCCACGCCCCCGACAGGTTTATTTTAAAGAGGAACTCTAGTTGTTTGTAAAAAAATAAAAACTACAGCGGTGGCAAAATTTGTGGACACTTTTGGAAATTTGCAAGCTTATAGGAAATGTCATTTTGCACTAAATGCAAATGTTTATATGTTAATTTAAATACAATTTAATTCGAAATTCAATACAATAAACTGAATTCAAATATATGCAGTACAAAAAAAGGTATGCTTACTTTAGTCTAAAAAAGAAACACAAGTGTGAAGACCAGGCCTTTTCTGACTTTTTTTGTTTATCTGTAAAAAAACTGGTGGGTTTTCAATTTTTTATGTCACACGGTATTTGCACAGCACCAATTTTTTTGAAAAAAATAAACAAAGTGTCAATAAACCCACATCATAAAAACTATGAATAAATGCTTTATTATATGCTGTTCATACTCACTCAGTCACTATGAGATTCATTTTCTGTATTCTGCAAATAAGCTGGTTGATCCTGCTGCTCTCTATCTTCATTTACTGTTCATGTCCCCAATTCAGCTAGGGATTTCTGCACATGCTCAGTTTTCAGTGAATTTCTATGCTGAGCATTTCCTCCCTATCACATCTGAGCCTCCCATGTGACTATAGAGTAACACACATGGGTATATACACAGTGGTAAATGACAGCCCACTACCTCCCTCCTCCCACGTGGCCACTAACCAGCTAAAACACAACAGGTGCGGGATATTACATGTAGATTAATGGTGGCTTCACCTCCCTCTTATTCTAAGACACAGGATGGAGGGGTGTGACACAGCCTGTGATTGGCAGAAATCCATCCACACTATATTATTTCCACAAAATAATAAATCTTTGATTTCAAATATATATTTGTTTGCCAAATTTAAAACGGTTTATTGATATTATTTATTTATTTTTACTCTCTATTCCAAAGGCTGTTTTTTTTTGGTTTTTTTTGAACATGTGACCAACAGCAGAGGACTAGTGTTAGGTACCTGGTAGTTGAGCCCGACTGGTAGAAGAAGACCTCTCTTACAGCGCTGGTTCAGGAGCCACTGGAGTGGGAACAGTGGTCTCTTGAGCACAGTGGGTAGGAGCGCCTGGTGAAGGTTCTCGCAGAGGCCGGCACAGGAGCTGAGTAGAAGTCCTTCCGGAATGGCTGAGCTGCAGATGCTGGCAGGCTGAAGCGGATCAGCAGGCAGGCAGGTAGGAGGTGTAGCAGCAGCAGAACCTAGAGCTGGATGAGAAGGCTGGAATGCAGCGACACAGGACACAAGCAAAAGCAGAGTCAGACAGTCCGTTTGGCAGGAGATCAGGCAGGTATAGGCAAATGGATGATCACAGAATAGTCAGGCAGGCAGGCAGGTGTTAGGCAACGGGTCACAAGAAGTTAGCAGAGTCAGGCAAGCCGGGTCGGATTGGAGATAGCAGGAAAGTCAGACGTAGCCGGGTCAATAACAGGGGTAACAACAGCAGGCAGATTCAGGAACACAGGTGCAGAGCTGCAGACGAACAGCACCACATGGGTGCAACTGACATCCTTTTAAAGAGCCCTTGGCGCCAAACAGCGCTAGCGCGCATGGGCGCACGCGCGGGAGCACGCTGGCGCCCTCCAGTGGGGAAATTCAACTGCAACGCCCTGGACAGACCCCGCATGCGCACGCGCACACGCATATTCGCCTGATGGGCACCGGCACGTCCCTGACAACTAGAAGTTCTTCTTGCTTATGTTTCCCAGCAGACAGGCTGGGAAAGATCTGGGTCATATGACAGCTGTATATCGATTAGGAAAAAGGTACTTAGATATTTTTTTTTTATATATAAAAATAATTACAGTGCCATCATCCATATACAGAAATAGAAGGGACAATGTAAATTACCATATTTATCGGCATATAACATGCACAGGCGTATAACACGCACCTTCATTTTAGGAGGGAAATTTCAGGAAAAAAACTCAAATTTTAAATAAAAAACCTTGAAGCAAAATAAGGGTCAGTGCCCATCAATGCAACCCCACCATTGCCCCTCTGCAGCCTAATCAATGCCATCTGCAGCCTCACAATTGCCCATCAATGCAGCTTGATCATTGCCCATCTGCAGCCTCACAATTGCCCATCAATGCAGCTTGATCAGTGCCCATCTGCAGCCTGATCAATGCAGCCTGATCAATGCCCATTTGTAGCCTCACCATTGCCATGAATGCAGCCTGATCAATGCCCATCTGCAGCCTCACCTCAGATTGCTGTTGCCTCGGAGGCATAAAAAAACATAAAATATGGTGTTATACCGAGTAAATAGATACCTAACCTAACATAACGTCCGTTGGGATGGAGATCCCAGAGAGGCACATCAGGCGAGGGGGGGGGGACCTTCCCACCGCCTGTAAAAGCAATCTGGTTGCAAATTAGCCACTTGGATGGCTTTTACATAAAAAACAATTTCCTCCTGTAAAAAACAATACACCAGGATTGTGAGAATACTGTAAGTGAGAGTGGGTACCTGTCAGAAATAGAAAAAAAGACCTCTCAATAATGGGATAGGAGGGGGGATGAGGAGGATAAGCTGAACTTTCAATCTCAAGTGAAGTTCTGCTTTAAATTTTAGGTTTATTGACAATTTAAAGCTTTCGATTTAAAGGTGGGTTGTATAGAAGAGGTTTTTATAACATTTTGGATAAAATGTTAAGATTTTACAATAGTCGATGTTGAGAAAGATATTACCTTATAGTAAAGAGTGATATACCTATAACATAGCTTGAGTTTTGTTTTTGTTCACCCAAATCTGAACATATATCTATATAAAAAGGAACAAACATTACATTTATAATAATATAAATATATATTTTTACTTATAATAATATACTGTATTTATATTGTATTTTTTAAGAGTATGGTTACATTTTAAAACAACCAAAGTCAGTAAGTTGGTCATGATTGTGCACTGAGCACAGAAACGTGTTCATACCTTAATCTGTGCATACTTGTGTTATGTGGTCACCCTCCTGTTTAACAGGATTAATATGTGTCAAAACTTAACCCAAAAACCTCAATAGAGGAAACAGGAAAGTCAACCCTGCAAGGAAAACTTCAAGAACAGTCATGAATAGGCCCCTTGTTTCCCTGGGTTCTGAACTCTGCAAACACGTTGGTCCTTCTCTTGTTTGAGTAAAATCGTTCTGACTTGTTTTATTTGTTTTACAACGAAAAAAAAAAGAGAGAAAAATGAAGGTTAACAAAAAAAAATACCATTTCATCTTTTGAATCCAAAGTGAGTTGAGAGATGAGGCAAGAAGCACCACTCGAGATGCCATGCAGCAGCTGGAGAGGCTGTTACAGCCCTCAGTGTGTGTGTGTACTGTGGAATGGAATACCTTGTCATGTACTCATAAAGATATGGATGGAATGACCTTGAAGTTAACTGCTTCACTGCAACAACTGTGCTGCTTGCTATTTCATCTCCTGTTCCCCATACACACTATAGTGTTTCGGGAACGCATGCAAAATCGTGCAATTTTGCGCGCGTTTACCATATGCGTAAAAAAAGCTTGTCGTGTTTGTGATGCCATTTTTTCTGTCACTTACATTTTTTGCATTAAAACAATGGGCATGAGCGAACTGGTGTCGCCCATACGTATAGAGGCACGAACAGAATCACCAGATATGATCTTAGAGTTGCTTACTGATTGGCTTCCTGCTGTGCTACACAGCAAACGCAGGGAGGTCTTGTATACAGGTTTACTTGCAATTAGTGGGAGCGTGTTTAAAAGCGTGCTGCCAGCCCATTGGCCCCTCTGGACGTAATGCGTAAGGTAAGGTGCTGATAATGACGTCATCCCGTAACATGGGCGCAGCTGAAGCTGTGAGGGGGTCTTCAGACTGCTTGGGTCACAGTGAGTAGGCCTTAGAAAATTCTCAGGAGAGAGACTGTTGTCTGTACACCACCTTCTTGTTAGGGGATTGTTCTAGGCTTGCTGAAAGGGTTGTGCCTTAAAGAAGAGAAGGACCCTGTGCTAGAAATGTGTTCTACCTTTTTGTGGAGGAAAACTCTGCTTTATTTGCTTAGCTGCTTCAAGATAAAACAACAAAAAAAGACACTATCTGCCTGATTACTGTCTTAGGACTGAGTGAATTTGGACCTGAATTTCCGGGAGGCCGACATATGACATCCTCCCCTGTGCACGCGCCCCCTGTAGGGCGCGCGCGGCGTGCGCTGTGATCACCGAGTCATTGAGACTCGGGTGATCACAGATCTGAGTAAGGGGCCGGTCAAGGCCCCTTACCATGTGATCAGCTGTCAGCCAATGACAGCTGATCACATGAATTAAACAAAAGCTCGGTAATCGTTTTTTTTTCTCCTCACGCTGACAGCGTGAGGAGAAAAAAAAAAACAGATCACCGGCTTATCTGCAAGGGACATCGGTCCCGAAGAGGAAGAGGCAATCATGCCTCATCTGTGCCCTCCAGTACCCTCTGCCAGTGCCACCTGCTATTGCCACCTGCCAGTGCCCACAGTGCCCACCAGTGCCACCTTTTAATGCCCATGAGTGCCTCCTATCATTGCCCACAAGTGCCACCTATCAATGCTCACCAGTGGTGCCAATCAGTGCCACCTAGCAGTGCTGCCTATCAGTGTAACGGATCAGTGCCCATTATTGCCACCCATTAGCGCTCATCACTGCCACCCATCAGTGCCCATCACTGCCACCTATCGGTGCCCATCAGTGCCACCTGATCAGCGTACATCAATGAAGGAGAAAAATTACCTGTTTGCAAAATTTTATAACAAAATATATTAAAAAAAATATATTAAAAATTCGGTCTTTTCAATTGTTTTTAACAAAAAATAAAAACCGCAGAGGTGATCAAATACCACTCAAATACCACCAAAAGAAAGCTCTATTTGTGGGGAAAAAATTATAAATATTTCATTTGAGTACAGTGTAGCATGACCACGCAATTGTCAATCAAAGTGCATCAGCGCTGAAAGCTGAAAATTGGTCTGGACAGAAGGGGGGTTTAAGTGCCCAGTAAGCAAGTGGTTAAAGAGGAAGTAAACCCTGAAGATTTTGTAATCTAAGTTATATTATTAACCTTACTTTCATGTAATGAGCTAAACAAATCTTCTATAAAACTCAGTTTTTGGAAATGTTTCTTCTGTTCATTGAGATATTGATTAAAATCCTACTTTTCAAAAGGGGTGTACTCATTTATGCTGAACACTGTATATTAGGGATGCACCAATACCATTTTTAACCACTTCAATACTTGCCACTTATACACCTGCCCAGACCAATTTTCAGCTTTCAGCACTGTCGCTCTTTGAATGACAATTGCGCGGTCATGCTACACTGTACCCAAACTAAATTTGTATCATTTTGTTCCCACAAATAGAGCTTTCTTTTGGTGGTATTTGATCACCTCTGAAATTTTTATTTTCTGCTAAACAAATAAAAAAAGACCGAAAATTTTGAAAAAAATGCTTTTTTTTTGTTTCAGTTACAAAACTTTGTAAATAATTAAGTTTTCTCCTTCACTGATGGGCACTGATAAGGCAGCACTGATGGGCACCGATGAGGTGGCACCAATGAGGTGGCACTGATGAGATGGCATTGATGGACACTGATGATGGGCACTAACATGCGGCACTGATGGGGCACTGATAGGCGGCACTGATAGGTGGCACTGATATGCGGCACGGATGGGCACTGATAGGTGGCATGGATAGGCACTGATAGGTGGCACAGATGGGCACGGATAGGTGGCACGGATGGGCACGGATAGGCGGCACGGATGGGCACTGATAGGTAGCACGGATGGGCACTGATAGGTGGCACTGATGTACTGTTATGTATGGTACTGATGGATGCCAATCAGTGCCAAACAATAATGCCTGCCAATCAGTGATGCCCATTGTGGGCACTGATTGGCATCCATTGTGGGCACTGATTGGCATCCCTGGTGGTCTAGGGTGGCATACCTTGTGGTGACATCCCTGGTGGTCCTAGTGGTGTCCCTGGTGGTCCAGTGTGGGCATCCTCAGGGGGGCTGGGCTGATAATCGATCAGCACAGACCCCCCCTGTCAGAGGAGCAGCCGATCAGCACTCCTCTACTCGCGTCTGACAGACGCGAGTGAGGAAAAGCCGATCATCGGCTCTTCCAATTTACATCTTGATCAACCGTGATTGGACACGGCTGATCACGTGGTAAAGAGTCTCCGTCAGAGACTCTTTACCTAGATCGGAGTTGCGGTGTGTCAGATTGACACACCGCAACAACGATCGCCATGATGCGCGCCCCCGGGGGCGCACAGCGGCTTAATATCCTGAAGATGTCATATGACGTCCGGTCATATGACAAAAAATTAAAAAAAACACATTTAATATATGCCACTATGATGTGAATAACGAGTCGGGCTAATATTGAACTGCAAAGTTGAACTCTACCTCCTCAAAATCGGTCACTGATGTGGTAAGAAAAAAAGAAAAAAAAAAAAAAAGAAACCACTTTGCCTCCGTCATTTTGCTATATGGCGGGCGGCAAGTGGTTAAACACCGAGTACCGATACTTTTTAGCACTCGCCGATACCAATTACCGATACCTATTGCCTAGGAAGAGTAGGTAGAAGGGTGGGGGGGGGGAGGGGGGAGGGAGTTGGGTGAGGGCAGGGTGGGGGGGGGAGTTAGGGAGTTGGGTGAAGCTGGAGTAGGGGGGGTAAGAGAGGACAGGGTGGAGGGTAGGTGAGGGCAGGGTAGTTCAGGGTGGGGTGGGATTGAAGTTGAGGGCTGGAGTGGTTGGGATGCAGCTTCTCCTGCAGGTGGATCCTCTGGAGCTGGGAGTCTGGGACAAGCTAGAAAATTACTTAGAACCCCCAAACATTTTTTATTTATTTTAGCAGAGGCCCTATAGAATAAATGACAAGCAGCGTTTTTTTTAAATGCAATTAAAAAAAAATACACTTTTATGAATTTTATTGCGCACAAACACGGTATAATACCTATTTTTTTTTTTTGTAAAATATAATTAAAATATAAAATATGATGTTACACTGAGTAAATAGATACCTATCATGCTTTAAAATTGCATCTGCCCGTGGAATGGCGACAAACTACGGTGCTTAAAATTCTCTATAGAGTCTGGTGCTAGAATTATTGCTCTCACTCTGACATTCATGACGATACCTCACATGTGTGGTGCGATCATAATTTACATATGAGCGCGGGAGTAACGTATGCATTCACATTTGCGCATAAATATGGGGGGGGACGAGGGCACTTTACATTTTTTTTAAATCTATTATTTATCTAATAGAAAACCTTTTTCTTTCTCGAACATCACGGGACACAGAGCCTCAGTAATTACTGATGGGTTATATAGGTATCACTGGTGATTGGACACTGGCACACCCTAACCAGGAAGTTCAACCCCCTATATAATCCCTCCCCCTTGCAGGGATACCTCAGTTTTTACGCCAGTGTCTTAGGCGATGGACGTGTAAAGATGTCCTGTGCTGAGCTCCAAAGGGATTATCCTATATCCTATACTGGGGCAGGCCAGGCGAACCAGATCCATTCCAAAGTGTCTTTTCTAGGCCTAATTGGATGGTACCCGGGCCTTGTGTCCGAAGAAACGAGGTTTTACCTGTAACGCTTCTCTTTTTAGAGAGCTGGACCCCGCATATTAGAAAATGGTTTTTCTAGCCTAATTTCTAGCCGGGTGCTTTACAGGGCCAGAACTGTGGATCCCCCTATTCGTAGGGGGCCCCAGTCTCTGACTTTTTTTCAAACGGAGCCCACCGTGAGAGGCAAAGATTGGGTCTGTACAACAAACCCTGTGGCTGGATAAGGTAGGGGAGATTCCACAGAATTTTTTAATTCTAGTAGGTTTCTCCTTTAAGGTAAATGCATGCTATGCCTATTATGACCACCGGGGGCTGCCAAGAGCACAAACCTTCTCATGCTGATGTCTGTCTCAAGTGTTCGACGCTGCACAAGCTCCTCCGGCCGGCTCCAGGTAGGATGGATGGGGGGCTCTCCTCAGGGATATCTCCCCCCCAGATTGGGGGGGGCCGCAGGTGATCTGTAAGGCGGTTAGACACCGCATTTTCACCGCTGTCGCGCCGCCGCCATTTGCACAGGGCAGGCCCATCACTACCGGCCTCTCTCCCTCCCCCCTTCCCCCAGCCTCCTCCATGTTGGTTCAGAAGGGTCGGCTAGCGTGGGAAGCGCTCGTTTTTTTCAAAAAACAGGGGGGGGGGGGCGTCAGCACAGCGTGCTCAGACGTCCACAGGACCAGCTGCAGGCTATTAAAGGCACTGATTGCAGGTGCACTAAGCCTTCTGGAGGGACACAGAGCTGACGGTCGCATGTAAGGTGGGACACAGGCATTCTCCTAGGCAGCATTTACTAAAGTAACACCAGACTGGGCATTGGGTAGCACGGCTTTTAGCCAGACTACATCGCTCAGCAGTCATCTTGTGTTCATCTTGTGATACCTCCACCTTGTTGCTTTGCACTATGGGTAGAAGAGGCTCAAGCACCCCAAGAACCAGAGACTCTAGGGGATCTCGTTCAGGTTCTGAGGGCCCCCTGTCTGCAGCATCCTCCCTCCCCTGAGGGGCCAGGGACAGCTAGCCAGGGAGAGCCGTCGGGGTCAGGGGCTATACCTGCTTCTGGCACTTCAGCCCCTGTATACATTACACAGGAGGTTTTTTCCTCAGCCATTAATGGTTTAGAGGAAAGATTAATGGCCGTGATTACGTCTTCACTCGGTGGAAGAAAACGCACTAGGCCTTCCTCTGTTCCCCAAGACCCTCAGGAAGATTAGCTCTGGGATAAAGGAGAGGAATCCCTTTCAGAGGATCGGAATGGGACAGATGATTCCTCTTCGGAGGAATCAGGTGGAGAGGGACCCTCTGCGACTTCCCAAGAGGAGAAAGTCTTAGTGGAGATCCTTACTGGATTGGTCCGCTCCACATTTGAGTTGCCCATATCTGAATCAGTTAAAGAACTCTCTTCTCCTTTAGGGTCACTGAAACCCCCTCAAACAGCACAGGCTTTTCCTGTTCATCATTTACTTGAAAAGCTCCTTTATGCTGAGTGGGATCACCCAGATAAACGTTTTTTTCCACCGAAAAAGTTTTCAACACTTTATCCTATGGAAGAAAAGTTTATGAAAATGTGGGGAGTACCGGCCATTGATGCCGCCATTTCCTCCGTAAATAATAGTCTGACTTGTCCTGTAGACAATGCTCAGATGCTCAGGGATCCTGTAGATAAAAAGATGGAATCCCTATTGAAGGATGTTTTCTCCTTAGCAGGCTCAGTGGCTCAACCTGCAGTAGCAGCGATTGGAGTCTGTCAATACCTAAGAGACCATGTTAAGCAGGTCATCAAGGTTTTACCTGAACAGCAGGCCCAGGGGTTGGCTAACCTTCCAGCGGCCTTATATTATGTTGTTGACGCTATCAGAGATTCTATCATGCAAACCTCTGGTCTGTCGCTGGGGTTAGTGCATATACGTAGAAACCTATGGTTGAAAGGTTGGTCAGCCGAAGCACCATGTAAGAAGCTCCTGGCTGGGTTTCCATTTTCATGGTGAAAGGTTGTTTGGAGAAGACTTGGATAATTATATCAAGAGAATCTCTTGTGGGAAAAGCACTCTCTTACCTGTTAAGAAGAAGAGTAAGCGTCCCTCTTTCAAACGGACTCTTTCCCCAGCGCCGGGGGCTTCAGCCTCCAGGCAGTCTCGACGGCCTCCTCCGTCTGGGTCCAGAGACAAGAGTCAACCCCAGGGACAAAAGAAGTCCTGGGGGAAGTAGCCTACTAGGCAAAACACTAAGACCTCTGCATGAGGGGGCACCCCCGCTCGCTCGAGTGGGGGGAAGACTGCAACAGTTCTCAGGGCTCTGGCAGGAGGATTTCCAGGACAGATGGGTAATCTCCACGGTAACCTTAGGGTACAAGCTGGAGTTTCAGGAATTTCCTTCTCCTCCTTTCCTCAGGTCAATTGTCCCCAGGGATGCAGAGAGAAAGCAGTCGCTCCTTCTAGCGTTAGAGCGACTTTTGTCGCAGGAGGTCATTATGGTAGTTCCCGCGAAGGATCAAGGATTGGACTTCTATTCCAACCTTTTTACGGTCCAAAAACCAAATGGGGATGTCAGACCCATTTTGGATTTAAGGGATCTGAACCGATTCCTAAGGATTCAATCCTTCCACATGGAATCAATTCGGACAGTAGTCTTCGCCCTGCAGGGAGGAGAATTTCTGGCATTGATAGACATCATAGATGCACATCTGCATGTTCCCATTTTTCCTGCTCATCAGAAGTTTCTGCGCTTCGAAATAGGAGGGTGCCATTTTCAGTTTGTGGCTCTGCCTTTTGGGATAGCCACTGCACCTTGAGTGTTCACAAAGGTCTTGGCTCCTCCTCTGGCCAGATTAAGGGCTCAGGGTATAGCTGTCATAGCATACCTAGACGACCTGCTCCTGATAGACCGGTTGTTAGCCTCCTTGAACGGGAACTTGAGGACCATAGTCAAGTATCTGGAACACCTAGGTTGGATCCTCAACCTAGAAAAATCTTTCCTGAAACCAGTAAGAAGACTGGAGTATTTGGGTCTGATCATAGATACAAGCCAGGAGAAAGTATTTCTACCTCAGACAAAGATCACTGCTTTAAGGGAGCTGATCCTGGCAGTCAGGACCAAGAAGGGTCCCTCTGTCCGCCTTTGTATGAGGCTGCTGGGAAAGATGGTGTCTTCATTCGAAGCAGTTCCCTATGCTCAGTTCCATTCAAGACTACTGCAGCACAGTATTCTGTCGGCCTGGAACAAGAAAGTTCAGGCATTAGACCTTCCGATGCACCTGTCTCAGGCGGTGCATCAGAGCCTCAATTGGTGGCGCATACCCAAAAATCTGCAGAAGGGAAAATCCTTTCTGCCGGTTACCTGGACGGCGGTAACAACAGATGCCAGTCTGTCGGGTTGGGGAGCAGTTCTGGAACAGTCTGCGGTTCAGGGGGTATGGTCCAAGACCGAGAGGACCTTACCCATCAACATTCTGGAAATCCGTGCGGTATATCTTGCCCTAAAGACCTGGACTATCAGGCTACAGGGTTGCCCGGTCAGGATCCAGTCCAACAATGCCACAGCAGTGGCTTATGTCAATCATCAGGGAGGCACCAGGAGCCGAGATGCTCAAAAGGAGGTGAACCAGATCCTAGTCTGGGCAGAGAAGCATGTGCCATGCATAGCGGCAGTTTTTATTCCGGGGATAGAGAACTGGCAGGCGGACTATTTAAGTCGCCAGCAGTTACTTCCAGGGGAATGGTCTCTGCATCCCTATGTCTTTTGGGCCATATGCCAAAGATGGGGGGTTCCAGATGTAGATCTCTTTGCATCCCGATTCAACAAAAAGATAGACAGATTTGTGGCAAGGACAAAAGATCCTCTTGCACACGGGACGGATGCATTGGTGATTCCGTGGCATCGGTTCTCACTGATTTATGCATTCCCGCCTATTCTGCTACTGCCATGACTCCTTTGCAGGATCAGGCAGGAAAGGAAGTCAGTACTTCTGGTGGCCCCCGCTTGGCCCAGAAGGACGTGGTATGCAGAAATAGTAAGGATGACGGTGGGTTCCCCGTGGACACTACCGGTACGCCCAGACCTGTTATCTCAGGGTCCAGTGGTCCATCCTGCTTTACAAACTCTAAATTTGACGGTTTGGCTATTGAGACCCACGTTCTGAAGAGTCGTGGGCTTTCAGGTCCTGTGATATCTACCTTGATCAATGCAAGGAAGCCAGCTTCCAGAATGATTTATCATAGAGTCTGGAAAGCTTATATATCCTGGTGTGAATCCAGGGGTTGGCATCCCAGAAAATATGTGATTGGTAGAATTCTTGATTTTCTACAATTGGGATTAGAGATGAAGCTGGCCTTGAGTATCATCAAGGGCCAGGTCTCGGCCTTATCAGTGTTATTTCAACGGCCACTTGCTTTGCATTCTTTGGTCCGAAAGTTTATGCAGCTGGTGGCGCATCTTAATTCTCCAGTTAAGGCGCCCCTAACCCCTGGGACTTGAAGCTGGTTCTGTCTGTGTTACATTAACAGCCTTTTGAACCAATACGTCAGATTCCTTTGGTCTTGCTGACAAGGAAGTTAATTTTTCTGGTAGCCATCTCTTCTGTTAGAAGAGTATCAGAATTAGCAGCTCTTTCCTGTAAAGAGTCTTATTTGATTGTACACAAGGATAGAGTGGTACTGCGCCCTCATCCTAGTTTTTTACCGAAGGTGGTTTCAGATTTTCATCTAAACCAAGACATTGTTCTACCTTCCTTTTTTCCAGATCCCTGTTCTCCGGAAGAAAGATCACTACATTCTTTGGATGTAGTGAGAGCAGTTAAGGCCTATCTGGAAGATTCGCAAAACAGATGTTTTGTTTGTGCTGCCAGACGGTCCCAGTAGAGGACAAGCAGCATCAAAAGCTACCATTTCTAAATGGATTCGACAATTGATCACTAAAGCTTACGGTCTGAAACAGAGGATTCCTCTGTTTCAGATCAGGGCACATTCCACAAGGGCTATTGGTGCTTCTTGGGCAGTGCATCACTGGGCCTCTATGGCTCAAATCTGCAAGGCCGCAACCTGGTCTTCAGTCCATACATTCACCAGATTCTATCAGGTGGATGTGAGAAGGCATGAGGATATCGCCTTTGGGCGTAGTGTGCTGCAGGCAGCGGTACAGGGTCCTCAGGTCTGATTGCACCCTACTTGCACCCCCCCCCCCCCCCCCCCTCAGATAGCATTGCTCTGGGACATCCCATCAGTAATTACTGAGGCGCTGTGTCCCGTGATGTTCGAGAAAGAAAATAGGATTTTTTAAAACAGCTTACCTGTAAAATCCTTTTCTTTCGATGGACATCACGGGACACAGAGGTTCCGCCCCTCTTCTAATACACTATATTGCTTGGCTACAAAACTGAGGTATCCCTGAAAGGGGGAGGGATTATATAGGGGGTTGAACTTCCTGGTTAGGGTGTGCCAGTGTCCAATCACCAGTGATACCTATATAACCCATCAGTAATTACTGAGGCTCTGTGTCCCGTGATGTCCATCGAAAGAAAAGGATTTTACAGGTAAGCTGTTTTAAAAATCCTATTTTTTTACATTTTATTTTAATTTTTTGGATGAAAAACATCCCTTGTGACAGCATGGGCCATGACAGGTCTTCTTTTTTGGAGAGATCTGGGGTCTATTAGACCCCAAATCTCTTCTCTGGCCTCCAATGCAGCCAATCAGACACAGATCTGTCTGATCGACTGCTTTCCTGGCCGCTAACAGCCAGTTAAACAGAGAGGCGGAACTGGAAGTGACATATTCGTCGCTTCCTGTTTCCGGAGTCACAGAGAAACAGGAACAACATCAGATCCTCTCTCTCTGTTCTGTGCATCACTCAAAGAGGGGGGTGGGACCCACTTCCTCTACCTGTTATTCAGCCACTCGAATCACTTCTGCTGTAAAGAGAATGGCTGGCTGAAAATTTTCATACCGTGATGCCTGCAGGTATAAGCACCAGTGGTGGCCCGTAATGCAGGGCGCAGGGGCGCCGCCTCCTATCTATGGGCCATGACATCCGGCACCTAATCTACATGCAGGGCGCTGGATGCATGGCTTACAATGGGGGTATTTTTTTTTTTTTAACCACTTCAGCCCCGGAAGGTTTACCCCCTTCCTGACCAGAGCACTTTTTACAATTTGGCACTGCATCGCTTTAACTGCTAATTGCGCAGTCATTCAATGTTGTACCCAAACAAAATTTGCATCCTTTTTTTCACACAAATAGAGCTTTCTTTTGATGGTATTTGATCACCTCTGTGGTTTTTATTTTTTGCGCTATAAATGGAAAAAGACCAAAAATTTTGAAAAAAAATGATATTTCCTAATTTTTGTTATTAAAAAAATCCAATAAACTCAATTTTAGTCATACATTCAGGCCAAAATGTATTCAGCCACATGTCTTTGGTAAAAAAAGTCAATAAGCGTATTTATTGGTTTGCGCAAAAGTTATAGCGTCTACAAACTAGGGTACATTTTCTGGAATTTACACAGCTTTTAGTTTATGACTGCCTATCTCATTTCTTGAGGTGCTAAAATGGCAGAGCAGTACAACCCCCCCCCCCAAATTACCCCATTTTGGAAAGTAGACACCCCAAGGAAATTGCTGAGAGGCATGTTGAGCCCATTGAATATTTTATTTTTTGTCCCAAGTGATTGAATAATGCCAAAAAAAAATATTTTACAAAAAGTTGTCACTAAATGATATATTGCTCACACATGCCATGGTTATATGTGGAATTGCACCCCAAAATACATTTTGCTGCTTCTCCTGAGTACGGAGATACCACATGTGTGGAACTTTTTTAAACCTAGCCGCGTACGGGGCCCCGGAAAACCAATCACCGCCTTCAGGATTTCTAAGGGCATACATTTTTTATTTCACTCCTCACTGCCTATCACAGTTTTGAAGGCTATAAAATGCCAAGATGGCACAACCCCCCCCCCCCCCAAATTACCCCATTTTGGAAAGTAGACACCCCAAGTTACTTGCTGAGAGGCATGTTGAGTCCATGGAATATTTTATATTTTGCCACAGGTTGCGGGAAAATGACAAACTTTTTTTTTTTTTGCACAAAGTTGTCACTAAATGATATATTGCTCAAACATGCCATGGGCATATGTGGAATTGTACCCCAAAATACATTCTAGATAGAAAATGTTTGCGCTGCGCTTGATAATTTTATAAAATGGTGTCCAAAATCCCTAATATAAAAATAAACAAACATATAACCACTTAAGAACTTCCTATATATACTGTGTGCATTAACTTTTACAATGTGCTTAAATATCGAACAATTAAAGTGCATGTACAATAACACCAAATCAAAACTGATCAAGTGATGTATCAAACAACATGCAATATCTCACATCTAGTGCAACATGCAAAAAAATGTTTTTTATATAAAAAATGAAATAGCATAAAAAGTGTTCAGTGCTTCTTTATATAAACGCAGTCACTAAAACCTGCGTTTAGTGATCTCCATATTATAGTGTCCTTAAAATGTCCAAAAACAAGTGCATCTGTGTTCAGCGAAATCCACAACATCCAGTGCAATAAATTCAGGTGCTGCAAACCACCATGATGTATTCTTGTAACCCCCCCCAAAGTGATTGCGCTCACCTCAGAGCGTGTGACACAGTGATTAGCTATGTCAAATCACGCTTGGTAGCCACTCATTGGGCTCTGCTAGGTACAACAGATGCGATCTCCACTCACTTTGGGCTGAAAAGGCTCCATAGACATCCAATCATAAAATGAAGAGAGACTACATAGTGTAATACTATCAAACACTATTTTATTCAAATATAAGATCACTTCCCACAAAGGGGTACTCACATTCTTCTGGTGCTGCTGTGCACCAGACAATAAACGCTGAATAAAACTGCTAGTTGGTAAGCCGCAGGGTATGTATGTTACCTGCGGCTTACCAACTAGCAGTTTTATTCAGCGTTTATTGTCTGGTGCACAGCAGCACCAGAAGAATGTGAGTACCCCTTTGTGGGAAGTGATCTTATATTTGAATAAAATAGTGTTTGATAGTATTACACTATGTAGTCTCTCTTCATTTTATGATTGGATGTCTATGGAGCCTTTTCAGCCCAAAGTGAGTGGAGATCGCATCTGTTGTACCTAGCAGAGCCCAATGAGTGGCTACCAAGCGTGATTTGACATAGCTAATCACTGTGTCACACGCTCTGAGGTGAACGCAATCACTTTGGGGGGGTTACAAGAATACATCATGGTGGTTTGCAGCACCTGAATTTATTGCACTGGATGTTGTGGATTTCGCTGAACACAGATGCACTTGTTTTTGGACATTTTAAGGACACTATAATATGGAGATCACTAAACGCAGGTTTTAGTGACTGCGTTTATATAAAGAAGCACTGAACACTTTTTATGCTATTTCATTTTTTATATAAAAAACATTTTTTTGCATGTTGCACTAGATGTGAGATATTGCATGTTGTTTGATACATCACTTGATCAATTTTGATTTGGCGTTATTGTATATGCACTTTAATTGTTCGATATTTAAGCACATTGTAAAAGTTAATGCACACAGTATATATTGGAAGTTCTTAAGTGGTTATATGTTTGTTTATTTTTATATTAGGGATTTTGGACACCATTTTATAAAATTATCAAGCGCTGCGCAAACATTTTCTATCTATATTTTTGCACGATTATGAATGCGTGAACTGCGGTTGCGGCTAGATATTTTATATATTTTATATAATCGTTTATGTTTGATTTTCTGAGTTTCACGTTTCACATTGATGCACATTGAGCATTGGATTATTGTGGCTCGCAAGATTCTCCTCGTTTTGTGTCCAAAATACATTCTGCTGCTTCTCCTGAGTATGGGGATACCACATGTGTGGGACTTCTTGGGAACCTAGCCGCGTACGGGGCCCCGAAACCAAGCACCGCCTTCAGGATTTCTAAGGGCGTACATTTTTGATTTCACTCCTCACTACCTATCACAGTTTTGAAGGCCATAAAATGCTAAGATGGCACAAAACCCCCCAAATGACCTGTGCCTAAAATATATATATGCCGAAGCATGGGGGCATCCACCCGCAAAAGGTAGGAGCAAATCGCTCCTCCGCCCCTGCTGCCCCCATGCTTCGGCATATATGCTCTTTTTTTTAACTGTGGTGGTGAAATCACCTCCGACAGCCAACGGCTTTATGTATCGTGGGAGCAAACGCTGTTGCTGTCGAGATAAATAAATCCGCGCTGCAGCTGAATGGCGTACCTGAAAACAAAAAAATGGTTAACAATAAAACACAGTAAACAGTAAAGTATAAAAAAATTACATACCTGAAAAGCAAACATGATAAAACATAACAATAAAACATTGCAGAATAGAATACAGTTAAAAAGAGCAAAACAATAGAGAGAGAGAGAGAGAGAACAATAAAATGACAACTATTTTTGTTTTTTTTATTTTATATTTTTTTTGTGTATTTTTTTTATAACTGTAACTTTTGTAACTGTAACTGGTTCCAGGGTCGGGTCTCTGAAAAAGCGATGGCATATTGGGAGACCCTGTAAAAGTGTGCCTAGTCTGTGCAATGCTGTACCCTATGCTAAAAGTCAACTAGTGTATGGTAGCATTCAAAACATTCACCAATGCGAAGACCAGGATTGTCAGGACAGGAGGGATAATAATAGCGGGTGTCACACCTATATCCGCACTCGTTGGGTAGGGGTACTCGGGAGGACATAAGGAAAATGCCTCTCATGCAGCTGGCTTACTGCATTTGGTTGGGGAAGGTGAGGTTGAGCATCGTCTGGAAACAAAAGGACTCTGACGATCTCTTCCTGGAATTTAAAGAAGGATCCAGTCCGTCCTGAAGCTCTTTATAGCACATGAGCCTTCAGCAAAGCCAATTGAAATAAGTATACAGACACTTTTTTATGACCAGCGTACAAATTGCTTTGGTCCACAATAGATCTATAGAGATCTTCGGTGAAAAACAGCGAATAAAAATCAAGTGACGTAAAATCAACTGTTTCCACATGAATGCCAGGTTGGCCAGTGAATGGGGGAAGTACGGGTGCTGCAGAAGTGGTGGGTTCCCAATTAGGATTGGCGAATGCAGCAGGAAGGGCACCATGGGCACGACGGGCCTGTGTTCGTCTTCTTGGTTGCAGCGGGACATTACTTGTGCTTGCCACCTCGCCAGCCTGAACTGCACTTATGGGACTCGCCACGTCACCAAGTGTTACTGCAGTGCTGGATGTACGACCAAGGTGCACTGGGCCGCTGGTGCTTGCCAGTTCACCTGAAGGAATAGCGGCGCTAGTACTTCTCTGCTCCATACGAGAGCCCTGCGGTTCTTGCACCTCAACAGCAGAAGAAGAAGATTGGGGTCTGGTACACCTGACCTTGGCAGGGACCACAACTCCGTCGTCAGAGCTATCTGTCATGGAGCCGCTGCTGTCTACAGGTTCGTATTCTGAGCCTGAATCTGACAGATGAGTGACTTCCTCTTCACTATCTGTCATGCTCAGAAACGTGTAGGACTCTTCACTAGTGTACCTGCGATTTGCCATTTTGGGCTCTAAAGTTAGTGGTACACTAGTAAGACTCACAGGCAAAAAAGCTCCTGACTGTTAGTGACTGTATCAAAACACTACCAAAAAACTGTTAGCGATCAGGCCTGACTATGCGAATGCTGCAGTTATGTGTGTTTAGTGTTTTGTAAGTGACAGTGATCGATCGATGCTGCACTTGGGTGGGCTGGGCGGAGGGCCAAAACGCAGGTGCTAGCAGGTATCTGGGCTGATCCCGCTAACACTGCGTTTTTTTGGAACCCTAAACTGCTGGGGACGCTAGTAAAGATCTGATCGGATCAGATATTGATCCGTTCAGATACTATACCACTAAGGGAGATGTATGCTGCGTGCGTGGGTGTTAGCGGTACTGGCACTACCCTGACGCTGCCTGGGGCAACGCAGACCCTATCTGACCCTAAAACCTAACATATCACCCGCCGGGCGATTAGGGGGTTAAACCTTTATTAGATAATAAACGGCGGGTGCCCTGACACTATAAAAAATAAACTAACTAACCAGCATCACCCGTAACAGTTATACGGTGATCACAGTAAAAGGGTTAACTAGGGGGCAATCAGGGGGTTAAAACCTTTACTAGATAGTATATGGGCGTCCCTGACGCTATAAAAAGCTGACGGCGAACCTAAATACTTACCTCCCTAACTAGCGTCACCTGTGACACTAATACAGCGACCAGAAAAACGATTGCTTAGTGACACTAGGGGGGTGATCAAGGGGTTAAAACTTTATTAGGGGGGGTTAGGGGGGTACCCTAGACCTAAAGGGGCCTAACACTAACTGCCCTACCACTTATAACTGTCACAAAATGACACCAATGCAATAAACAGAAACAAAAAAAAAACTGCTATTGGTGTCACTGTGACAGGGGGTGATGGGGGGTGATCGGGGGGTGAAAAGTGTGCCTAGAGTGTTCTACTGTAAGTGTTGTGTTGGTGCAGACTTACTTGATGTCTCCTCTCCTCAGAAGCCCGAACGAAAAGGCTTCACGAGGAGAGATGACATCACTTCCTCTGCCGCTGTTTACATTACAGCAGCAAAGGAAGCATTCCATTCGCCAGGAGCGATCGTGAGGGAATGGCCATGAATCAGTGGCCTCCCCCTCACCTCGGATCGCTCCTGACGGTAATCCGACCGCCGCAGACACCGGGGGGGATAGGCTCTAATAGGCTTCAAAAAAGGGGCCCATCCAGTTGTGTAACAATAACAAATTAATATTCACTATTGTCTTCCTGATTCTCCTCCTGGCCAATCAGGAAGCGGGTTCTGAGACCTATCACCGGATTGGCCGAAAGGAGAAGCGATCCTATTGGCCACCTAGGAGGAGGAGGAAGGAAACGCACGGCGGAAGCCGCCGTGATGCCGATGAGGAGGAGACGTAGGGGAACCCACCGCCCATCGCCCGGAGGAAGCGACAGGATGGGGTAAGTGCAGGACTGGTGACCAACCGACTGACTGGGGGGGGGGGGGGGGCTGTGGTGCGGGTAACCCGACTGACCGGGGGGGGGGCGTCCTCCTGGTGGCAAATAACACAGTAAAAATAATGGCTGTACAAACGTATGTGTGCGCATTAAAACTAAACTGAAGAGATTTTGTTTATTTATTACAGGTACTTACAGTATATTGCTCCATCAATTTACACAGCGCTTTACACATATATTGTATATTTACATCAGTCCCTGCCCTCAAGGAGCTTACATCTAAGGTCCCTAACTCACATTCATACATACACACATATATATGGAACTATGGGAGGCGGACCGGCTCACGAAGAGAGTGCCGACAACAACTCTTCCTGCAAGAAGCTGTCCCACCTGCCACATGTACATGCTTACAACAGGTTGCTGGAGAAACCTTTGTTACCCTTGGTAACCACTGTATCTTCACAACACAAAGCAATCTCCTGCGCTTGGGTGCCTGGTCAACTAAGTAAGTGGCGCAGCCAACCCCCTTAGCAAGGTCAATGGAATGTCGCAGGTCTTGCTGCCCTCCTCAGAATAATGGGTATCCTTAGAACTGAAACATACAAAAAGAACAGGAGGGCGCACCAACCTTGCGTGTTACCAAAGATAAAATTCATTCATAAAATATAACAAGAAATATACTCACAAACTCAACATGTTCCAGGCAGTGCATCCTCCTTTTGATACAGCCAGTATTAATATCAAAAAGGAGGATGCACTGCCTGGAACATGTTGAGTGTGGTGAGTGTGCTCTCTCTGTATATAATCAAATGGTAATAAAATTCTGGTACGGTATGGGGACACAACAGATGGCTTGTCGTGTGAGATGAAGGTTTTGTGCAGGCCATGTTATGTTGTGGTGTTGTGCCCTGTGGGGGAGGCGGTGGCATGGCAGATGACTCCATGCGGTGAGAGTGGTTGGTGATTGGATGGCGACAGCAGCGCATCGTATGCATCATGTGATGGATGGACATGGAGCTGGGCGGAGCTTACTCGTGTAGGTGTGGCAGGCTCTGGTGGGTGTTTACTCATACATGTGATTGTGGGTACATTGAGGGAATGCTATAGGAGGTCAAACTACCATCGCTATGGCTCTGAGGAAGAGGGTTCGCCCTCGTAACACGTAAGCTGCTTGCGATGCCATTTGGCTCCTCCAAATATCTGGTCCAGGTTGTAGGCGTCTAGAGATACTGCTCGTTATTGCCGGAATATTGATAATCCTTGTTTTAACCAGTTGCCGACCGCCACACGACGATGTACGTCGGCAGAATGGCATGGGCAGGCAAAAGGGCTTACAGGTACGTCCTTGCCTGCCCGCGGGTGGGGGGTCCGATCGGACCTGCCCCCCGGTGCCAGCGGCGGTCGGATTCAGGTCAGGGTCGATCAAAGGTGAGGGGGAGGCCACTCATTCGTGGCTCCCCCCTCGCGATCGCTCCTGGCCAATGACGGGCTTCCTCGGCTTCTGTGAATGTAAACAGAAGCGGAGGAAGTGATGTCACTCTCCTCGAGCCGGTCTTTTCGTTCCGGCGCCGAGGAGAGAAGACATCCAAGTAAGTTTGCACCAACACTACACTAACAGTAGAACACACAGGCACACTTGTCACCCCCCTGTCACCCCTCAGTCACCCCCTGATCACCCCCCTGTACCCCCTGTCACACTGACACCAATAGCAGTTTTTTTTTTTTTCTGATTATTGCATTGGTGTCAGTTTGTGACAGTTATAAGTGTTAGGGCAGTTAGGTTAGCCCCCTTTAGGTCTGGGGTACCCCCCTTTAGGTCTAGGGTACCCCCCTAACCCCCCTAATAAAGTTTTAACCCCGTGATCACCCCCCCGTCGCCAGTGTCAATAAGCGATCGTTTTTCTGATCGCTGTATTAGTGACACAGGTGACGCTAGTTAGGGAGGTAAGTATATAGGTTCGCCGTCAGTGTTTTATAGCGACAGGGACCCCTATATACTACCTACTAAAGGTTTTAACCCCTTGATTGCCCCCTAGTTAACCCTTTCACCAGTGATCACCATATAATTGTTACGGGTGACGCTGGTTAGTTGGTTTGTTTATTATAGTTTATTATAGTTTTAGGGCACCCGCCGTTTATTACCTTATAAAGGTTTAACCCCCTAATTGCCCGGCGGTGATATAAGTTACGTTTTTAGGGTCAGATAAGTTCTGCGTCGCCCCAGGCAGCGTCAGGTTAGCGCCAGTACCGCTAACACCCACGCACGCACGCAGCATACACCTCCCTTAGTGCTATAGTATCTGAACGGATCAATATCTGATCCAATCAGATCTATACTCCCCAGCAGTTTAGGGTCCCCCAAAAAAATGCAGTGTTAGCGGGATCAGCCCAGATACCTGCTAGCGCCTGCGTTTTGACCCTCGGCCCAGCCCAGCCCAGCCCACCCAAGTGCAGTATTGATCGATAACTGTCACAAAACACTAAGCACACATAACTGCAGCGTTCGCAGAGTCAGGCCTGATCCCTGCGATTGCTAACAGTTTTTTGGTAGTGTTTTGAATCAGTCGCTGACAGTCAGGAGCTTTTTTGCCTGTGAGTCTCACTAGTGTACCCCTAAATTTAGAGCCCAAAATGGCAAATCGAAGGTACACTAGTGAAGAGGCCTACAGGTTTCTGAGCATGACAGATAGTGAAGAGGAAGTCACTCATCTGTTAAATTCAGGCTCAGAATACGAACCTGTAGAGGACAGCGGCTCCATGACAGATAGCTCTGATGACGGAGTTGTGGTCCCTGCTAGGGTCAGGCGTACCAGACCCCGAACTTCTTCTTCTGTCCTTGAAGTGCAAGAACCGCAGGTCCCTCGTATGGAGCAGAGAAGTACTAGCGCCGCTCAGGCATGTACTGGCCATTGGGACTACAGGGAGTTTCCCGGTGGGCCGATGGCTCAGTGGGCCGATTTCAGTGACAGTGGACCGCTGCCTCCCTCCGGTCCTCTGTCCCCCCCCCCCCGCAGTGTTCACCTCCTCTCCCTGGCTAGTTATGCAGCGCGCCTGAATACAGACATGATGCTCAGGAGTCAACACTGAGAAGCTCATCATACGATCTGGAAGGAGGGCGGCCTCACTTTCCTGCCTAATCTTGTCCCATTGGGGGGGGGCGCCAAACTGATTCTTTGCCCCAGGTGAAATAATGTCTAGCTTCCCCACTGGTACTGCCTATAAGAGAAATAATGTAGAATGGCTAATGGCTAGTGGGGGGGGGGCTTGGGTGGCAAGCCGGCATGGGAGAGACCTGTCAAAGTGGGCCAGTCTGGATGAAGTCCAGGGCCAAATTTTTGTCCCAGTCCAGCCCTGGCGCCGCTATTCCTTCTGGTGAACTGGCAAGCACCAGCGGCCTAGTACACCCTGGTTGTACATCCAGCACTGCAGTATCACGTGGTGACGTGGCAAGTCCCATAAGTGCAGTTCAAGCTGGTGAGGTGGCAAGCACCAGTACATAGTTGCCAACATTGGAAAAAAAATTTTCGGGACACTTTTTTGGCTGTAGGTGGGGTCAGCCTATAATTAGGGGGCGGGGCATGCGCCAGTAGGCGTGGCATAGGAAAATGAAAAATGCGGCACGCTAAGCGCGCCGCGCCCAAAAATGGGCGTGGTTTACGTGAAATAGTGGGCGTGGCTTACATGGGCGAATGAGGGATGCAGAGGGAAAGGGGAAAAGGGGTGTAGAGGGAGATGGATGGAGGGACAGCAGACCCAGATCCTACACTACAATAGCAATGTTTATTCCAGAGTTTAGGGCAGGTATGGTGGTGACACAGGGGGGGAGAGGGGGGTGCAGGTATGGTGGTGACACAGGGGGGGAGAGGGGGGTGCAGGTATGGTGGTGACACAGGGGGGGAGAGGGGGGTGCAGGTATGGTGGTGACACGGGGGGGAGAGGGGGGTGCAGGTATGGTGGTGACACAGGGGGGGAGAGGGGGGTGCAGGTATGTTGGTGACACAGGGGGGAGGGGGGAATCAGGTATGGTGGTAACATGGGGGGAGGGGGGTGCAGGTATGGTGGTGACATGGGGTGCAAGAGGGGAGCCAGGACCATCAATGTCCCAAGCCAGCGGAGCCCCGGTCCTTCCATGCTGGACCTCAGCCTTTGAGAAGTGTATTGCAGGGAAAGCTCCAAGCCTCCCATACACTGAGTACATCCCCTCCCCCTATCTCTCCTCTCCCCCACTACACTGACAGGCCACTACTCACAGGTCCGTCAGACAACTCCTGAACAGCCAGGTGAAGCCTCCCTTCTTCCCTCCCGTCACTCCCACCATTCCCCGAGCCCCGTCGGACACACGGGGGCGGAGGGTGACGGCGGTGGAGGCTGATCACGTCTTCCTTGTGTTCAGTGTAGAGCGGGGAGGGGTTGCCAATCCCTCCAGCCAATAGGCTTCAGTGTACAATAGAATTTTCTATTTGTACACTGAAGAGAGAAGCCGATTGGCTGCCCCTCTCCCCTGCACTGAATACAAGGGGAACTTTGTGACTGACTCGTGGAGGCGACGGCGGCCATTTTTGTGGAGCCGTTGCCATTTTTTACAAAAACACTCACGATTTTCTCGGGACAAACCCAAAAATTCGGGAAAACACCCGGGACAAGATTAAATCGGGACGAGGGTCCCAAAATCGGGATTGTCCCGGGAAAATCGGGACTGTTGGCAACTATGCTAGTAGTGTCCCGCTGCCACCAAGAAGACGAACACAGGCCCGTCGTGCCCACAGTGCCCTTCCTGCTGCATTCGCCAATCCGAATTGGGTACCCAACACTTCTGCAGCACCCGTATTGCCCCCATTCACTGGCCAACCCGGAATTCAGGTGGAAACAGTTGATTTTACGCCACTGGATTTTTATTCACTGTTTTTCACCGAAGATCTCTATAGATCTATTGTGGACCAAAGCAATTTATATGCTGGTCAACACATCGCCACTAATCCCCAGTCCTCCCTTGCCAGAGATTGGAGACCAATTACGGTCTCCAAATTTAAGATCTTTCTCGGCCTTTCCCTCAACATGGGCATAACCAAAAAGAGTGAGTTGCGGTCATATTGGTCCACTGACCCAATTCACCATATGCCCTTGTTCTCTGCTTCCATGGCCAGGGCACGATACGAGCAGATTTTGAGGTTCATGCACTTCAACGACAATGAACTCTGTCATCCTCGTGGAGACCCTGAATACGATCGGCTCTACAAAATTCGGCCCCTCGTAAACCACTTCAACCAACGTTTTGCAGACTTGTTTACTCCCCATCAAGTTGTCTGCGTTGATGAGTCCCTGATTAAATTTTCTGGCCACTTGTCATTCAAACAGTACCTTCCCAGCAAGCGTGCCAGATACGGGGTCAAGATGTATAAGCTCTGTGACAGCGCCACAGGCTATACATGTAGTTTTATGGTTTACGAGGGCAAAGATAGTCATGTAGAGCCGACAAACTGCCCTGACTACATAGGAAGCGCTGGCAAGATAGTGTGGGACTTGGTGTCACCCTTATTCGGAAAGGGGTACCACTTGTACGTGGACAATTATTACACAAGCGTGCCACTTTTTAGTCACCTTTTTGATCATCAAATTGGAGCATGTGGCACCATGCGACCTAATCGCCGGGGCTTTCCTCAGCGGCTTGTAGATTCCCGTCTTAGGCTGGGGGAGAGAGCCTGCTTGCAGTGTAATAATTTGCTCGCTATGAAGTGGAGGGACAATAAGAATGTTTTCGTTCTTACCTCCCTTCATGCAGACACGACGGTCCAAATTACTACGGCGACTGGTGTTGTGGAGAAACCCCTCTGTGTCCACGAATATAACCAAAATATGGGAGGGGTGGACCTCAACGACCAGTTGTTGGCGCCGTACCTAATTGCCCGTAAGGCCAGACGCTGGTACAAAAAAGTGTCTGTATACTTATTTCAATTGGCTTTGCTGAACGATCATGTGCTATACAGAGCTTCAGAATGGACTGGATCCTTCCTTAAATTCCAGGAAGAGATCGTCAGAGCCCTTCTGTTTCCACCTCACCTTCCCCAACCAAATGCAGTAGGCCGGCTGCATGAGAGGCATTTTCCTTATGTCTTCCAGAGTACCCCTACCCAACGAGCCCCCCAAAGAAAATGTTGTGTCTGCAGAAAGCGCGGATTTAGGCGTGACACCCGGTATTATTGTCCCTCCTGTCCTGGCAATCCTGGTCTTTGCATTGGTGAATGTTTTGAACGCTACCATACACTAGTTGAGTTTTAGCGTAGGGTACAGCACTGCACAGACTAGGACACACTTTCACAGGGTCTCCCAAGATGCCATCGCATTTTGAGAGACCCAAACCTGGAACGTTACAGTTTTAAAAGTTACAGTTATAAAAAAAAAATGTAAAAAAAAAAAAAAAAAGTAAAAAAAAAAAAAAATACACAAAAAAAATATAAAATAAAAAAAACAAAAATAGTTGTGGTTTTATTGTTCTCTCTCTCTCTATTTTATCTCTATTGTTCTGCTCTTTTTTACTGTATTCTATTCTGCAATGTTTTATTGTTATGTTTTATCATGTTTGCTTTTCAGGTATGTAATTTTTTTATAGTTTACTGTGTTTTAACCATTTTTTTGTTTTCAGGTACGCCATTCAGCTGCAGCGCGGATTTATTTATCTTGACAGCAACAGCGTTTGCTCCCACGATACATAAAGCCATGACTCCAGCGCTGTCGGAGGTGATTTCACCACCACAGTTACATACTTCAGCATATATGCCGAAGCGTGGGGGCAGCAGTGGGTGGAGGAGCGATTTGCTCCTGCCTTTTGTGGGAGGATGCCCCCATGCTTCGGCATATATATATTTTAGGTAGGCACAGGTTGCGTTAAATTTTTTATTTTTTACTATTTTTTTTTTGTATTTGCTTTGCAGGTATGGTAAGTATTACTGTTATACTGTAATGTTACTTTGTTTTTTGTTAACCATCATTTGCTTAGCAGGTACGCCATTCAGTTGCAGCGCGGATTTATTTATCTTGACAGCAACAGCGTTTGCTCCCACGATACATAAAGCCTCGTCTCCAGCGCTGTGGGAGGTGATTTCTCCACCACAGTTACATACTTCAGCATATATGCCGAAGCGTGGGTGCAGCAGTGGGTGGAGGAGCGATTTGCTCCTGCCTTTTGCGGGAGGATGCCCCCATGCTTCGGCATATATAAACGGTGCATGTATGCCCATCATTAGAAGTGGGTGGATGAAGGGAGGTATTCTAATGGTGGGCATACCCACCGATCAATATCTTTTTTTCGTTCAGCCCACAGGCTGCATGAAAAAAAAGTTTACAATATATGCCCAACAAGGACGAGTAACGTACTGGTATGTTGCTGGACTTTGAGTGGTTATACCAGAATGATGCCTGCAGGTTTAGGTATCATCTTGGTATCATTCTTTTCAGCCAGCAGTCGGCTTTCATGTAAAAGCAATCCTAGCGGCTAATTAGCCTCTAGACTGCTTTTACAAGCAGTGGGAGGGAATGACCCCCCCCACCGTCTTCCATGTTTTTCTCTGGCTCTCTTGTCCCAACAGGGAACCTGAGAATGCAGCCGGTGATTCAGCCAGCTGACCATAGAGCTGATCAGAGACCAGAATGGCTCCAAACATCTCTATGGCCTAAGAAACCGGAAGCTACGAGCATTTCATGGCTTAGATTTTGCCGGATGTAAACAGCGCCATTGGGAAATTGGGAAAGCATTTTATCACACCGATCTTGGCGTGGTCAGATGCTTTGAGGGTAGAGGAGAGATCTAGGGTCTAATAGACCCCAATTTTTTCAAAAAAGAGTACCTGTCACCACCTATTGCTATCATAGGGGATATTTACGTTCCCTGAGATAACAATAAAAATGATTAAAAAAAATAAAAATGAAAGGAACAGTTTAAAATAAGATAAAAAAGCAAAAAAATAATAAAGAAAAAAAAAAGCACCCCTGTCCCCCCCTGCTCTCGCGCAAAGGCAAACGCAAGCGTTGGTCTGGCGTCAAATGTAAACAGCAATTGCACCATGCATATGAGGTATCACCACGGAGGTCAGAAATTTTAGCAGTAGACCTCCTCTGTAAATCTAAAGTGGTAACCTATAAAGGCTTTTAAAGGCTTTTAAAAATGTATTTAGTTTGTCACCACTGCACGTTTGTGCGCAATTTTAAAGCATGTCATGTTTGGTATCCATGTACTCGGCCTAAGATCATCTTTTTTATTTCATCAAACATTTGGGCAATATAGTGTGTTTTAGTGCATTAAAATTTAAAAAAGTGTGTTTTTTCCCCAAAAAATGCGTTTGAAAAATCGCTGCGCAAATACTGTGTGAAAAAAAATGAAACACCCACCATTTTAATCTGTAGGGCATTTGCTTTAAAAAAAAATATAATGTTTGGGGGTTCAAAGTAATTTTCTTGCAAAAAAAAATAATTTTTTCATGTAAACAAAAAGTGTCAGAAAGGGCTTTGTCTTCTAGTGGTTAGAAGAGTGGGTGATGTGTGACATAAGCTTCTAAATGTTGTGCATAAAATGCCAAGACAGTTCAAACCCCCCCAAATGACCCCATTTTGGAAAGTAGACACCCCAAGCTATTTGCTGAGAGGCATGTCGAGTCTATGGAATAATTTATATTGTGACACAAGTTGCGGGAAAAAGACAAATTTTTTTATTTTTATTTTTTTTTTTGCACAAATTTGTCACTAAATGATATATTGCTCAAACATGCCATGGGAATATGTGAAATTACACCCCAAAATACATTCTGTTGCTTCTCCTGAGTACAGGGATACCACATGTTTAGGACTTTTTGGGAGCCTAGCCGCGTACGGGACCCCGAAAACCAAGCACCGCCTTCAGGCTTTCTAAAAGCGTAAATTTTTGATTTCACTCTTCACTGCCTGTCACAGTTTCGGAGGCCATGGAATGCCCAGATGGCAAACCCCCCCCCCCCAAAATGACCCCATTTTGGAAAATAGACACCCCAAGCTATTTGCTGAGATGTATAGTGAGTATTTTGCAGACCTCACTTTTTGTCACAAACTTTTGAAAATTGAAAAAAGGAAAAAAAAAAAAAATTTTCTTGTCTTTCTTCATTTTCAAAAACAAATGAGACCTGCAAAATACTCACCATGCCTCTCAGCAAATAGCTTGGGGTGTCTACTTTCCAAAATGGGGTCATTTTGGGGGGTTTTGTGCTATCTTGGCATTTTATGGCCTTCGAAACTGTGATAGGTAGTGAGGAGTAAAATCAAAAATTTACGCCCTTAGAAATCCTGAAGGCGGTGATTGGATTTCGGGGCCCCGTATGAAGCTAGGCTCCCAAAAAGTCCCACACATGTGGTATCCCCGCTCTCAGGAGAAGCAACAGAATGTATTTTGGGGTGTAATTCCACATATGCCCATGGCATGTTTGAGCAATATATCATTTAGTGACAACTTTGTGCAAAAAAAAAAAAAAAAAAATTGTCACTTTCCCGCAATTTGTGTCAAAATATAAAATATTCCATGGACTCAACATGCCTCTCAGCAAATAGCCTGGGGTGTATACTTTCCAAAATGGGGTCATTTGGGGGGGTTTTGTGCCATCTGGGCATTTTATGGCCTTCAAAACTGTGATAGGTAGTGAGGAGTGAAATCAAAACTTTACGCCCTTATCCTGAAGGCGGTGCTTGGTTTTCGGGGCCCCGTATGCGGCTAGGCTCCCAAAAAGTCCTAAACATGTGGTATCCCTGTACTCAGGAGAAGCAGCAGAATGTATTTTGGGGTGTAATTCCACATATGCCAATGGCATGTTTGAGCAATATATCATTTAGTGACAACTTTGTGCAAAAAAAAAAAAAATTGTCACTTTCCCGCAACTTGTGTCAAAATATAAAATATTCCATGGACTCAACATGCCTCTCAGCAAATAGCTTGGGGTGTCTACTTTCCAAAATGGGGTCAATTGGGGGGGTTTTGTGCCATCATGGCATTTTATGGCCTTCAAAACTGTGATAGGTAGTGAGGAGTGAAATCAAAAATGTACGCCCTTAGAAATCCTGAAGGCGGTGCTTGGTTTTCGGGGCCCCGTACGCAGGTAGGCTCCCAAAAAGTCCCACACATGTGGTATCCCCATACTCAGGAGAAACAGCTAAATTGTTTTGGGGTGCAATTCCACATATGCCCATGGCCTGTGTGAGCAATATATCATTTAGTGACAACTTTTTGTAAATTTTTTTTTTTTTTGTCATTATTCAATCACTTGGGACAAAAAAAATAAATATTCAATGGGCTCAACATGCCTCTCAACAATTTCCTTGGGGTGTCTAATTTCCAAAATGGGGTCATTTGGGGGGGTTTTGTACTGCCCTGCCATGTTAGCACCTCAAGAAATGACATAGGCAGTCATAAACTTAAAGCTGTGTAAATTCCAGAAAATGTACCCTAGTTTGTAGACGTTATAACTTTTGCGCAAACCAATAAATATATGCTTATTGACTTTTTTTTTACCAAAGACATGTGGCCGAATACATTTTGGCCTAAATGTATGACTAAAATTGAGTTTATTGGATTTTTTTTATAACAAAAAGTAGAAAATATCATTTTTTTTCAAAATTTTCGGTCTTTTTCCGTTTATAGCGCAAAAAATAAAAATGGCAGAGGTGATCAAATACCATCAAAAGAAAGCTCTATTTGTGGGAAGAAAAGGACGCAAATTTCGTTTGGGTACAGCATTGCATGACCGCGCAATCAGCAGTTAAAGCGACGCAGTGCCAAATTGTAAAAAGTGCTCTGGTCAGGAAGGGGGTAAATCCTTCCGGGGCTGAAGTGGTTAAAGCTCGTTTGTGAGTATATTTCTTGTTATATTTTATGAATAAATTTTATTTTTGGCAATGCACAAGGTCGGTGCGCCCTCCTGTTCTTTTTGTATATAACCACTGTATCTTCACACTGTCCTAACTCTTGTACTGTTATCTTCATACCCAATGTGCTTAGTGACCCGAGCTGTAACTATTTGTGCCCTTGAGTAACTTAAAACCAAACAAAGGCAAAGTTTCAAAAGCTTTAAGTTAATTTTAAAAGAATAAGTTAACAGGTCAGTTCAACATAAAGTGCAGTCTTTTCCTAACTTCCCTAGTCCCCACCTTGTGGCTGGCCCAGCATACCTACCCAAAAAAAGAGACCATTCTTGGCAGAGTCCATAATAGTAGTGTCCAGGATTGGCATCATTGGGGCAGACTGCAAGTTCCAGCAGCTCTTTCAGGCTGTAGCAGGGTCCTGAGGGCAGGCATACATCACTTGTCACGCGGCATATTCAGCAGGCTAACAGGATGGTGTCTGGCGGCAGCACCAATAAGTTCTCATGTACGTGAGAGTTCCCGAGCTTCCACAGCTCTGGGCTCTCTGGGTATGGACCACTGTCCCTTTTTTAACACACAGAACCAGTGGGTCAAACCCAAGAAAGCCCGCCAAGAAAAAAAACAGGAAACACAATAAACCTTTGTCTCCCAACTGGGGCAGCACAAACTCTACCTGCCTACAGCCTCAATAGCTGCTGGGGGGAGGATTCTGCTTTCTCCTCCCTCCAATAGCAGCCTGCTATGGATGGAACAGAGAACAGGTGCAAATAAACCTCCATCTCAGCACAGCTCTGCTGGGGAGTAACGACAGACTGCCCTTCTTCCTGTCTCCCATTGTCATGTGACATACTGTATCATGAGCAGAGATGGCAAGAAGGAGAAGCTGTCCTCATTCCTGGTGGGCGCTGCATTGAAAAGGAGATCTGCACTGAGTGAGTACACAGAAGGTAGGAGGACAACTTAGCCCTACACCTCCCTTCTCCTCCTTAAGACCCACAAGCACCTTTGAGCCTCTTCCGCCTGTTAGAGCCCTGCAGCCTCATTCCCACAAACATTGCATATATTTTGACGCAGCACGCCACTATTAACTCCAGCCCCTCCTCCACTCAGGAATGGCAATTTGCCATCCTCACCCTGGGCACTGGATGACAATGTCCCAACACTGGTTGCTATGGCATTTGTTGTTTTCTTGCTGCATTTTTAAAAATTAGTCATGGTCATCGGTCAGATTTTCCTATTAAATGAAAGCTGAGACTATATCGGTTGCTGTGGCAAAGTGCTCCAAATTTGTTCCGGTTTTCATAAATCAGCCTGCGCTGGTACCAGAACCAGCACAAAGCACAGGTGACTTCAGCCAATCTTGGCAACTGATTTTTCTATGTATCTGTTTGTTCAAAGCCAAAGTAATCAAACAGCATGCACCAGATATAAATACATCACAGTGTCCAGCAAGACATGCTTCCATGCCATGGTCTCTGCAGGCAGATAATGTGAAAAAGGCCAGCCAGCCAGACGTGCTCTTAGACAGGAAATTGAAGAACACAAAACAAAATCTAACATCACAGCTGTAAAGCGACATGAAAAAAAAATTAAGTGTTTTATTTGTCGTTCACTCTATGACAAAAACCTCTATACTATTCTTGGCAGCAGCATCTCTACAGCTAGACACAGCTGTCCAGAATAAAGAATTCTCTCCATACTCTTGTTGGAAGTCACTCAACCTAAACATCCTTATGCTTTTTTATGGTCCGTGATGAAGTTCATTCAAAGGAAGACATTTTTAATACCATAATGGATTGCTGTGCAATGGTTTTGTTGCTGTCATTACTCTTTTTGGTTTTTAATGGAACCATGCAGTTCTGTGGCCTGATCCTTGAATGACCAGATCTGTGGTCAGTTTGGAGGTCAAATGTGACATTTTTTAGGCAAGATGTATGATTTTATCTTTGAATGGATGGCATTTCATTATAGCAAAGATGTGTTTAGGGGCAATGCATTGTGATTACGGAAAAGCATTAAACCCATTAAAGCTGGGTTTGGGGAAGGAAGCAGATTAAGTGGAATGCTTCACTACGAACCTGTGATCCAAACCAAATGTGTATTGATGGAATTGTAGTTATCAAAGCTTAAGTTTAGTTCTAACAAATCAACATAAGGGACATTACTCACTACCAGTGTGATGTGCTCCTTGTGCTATTGTCTCCTGGTTTAGTTGAAATTTTCCTACTTCAATCCCCCCTCTACTCCTGCCACCATTATCTTCTGTTGTGGTGGGGGTTACTAGAGCTGAGGGAGCTTTGACAGGCACTAATTAAGAGTGCTTGACTATGTCCACCCCTTTCTGCCCTATCCTCCATTCAAAGAAACCGTACTACAGCTTCTATAAAATAATAACAATCTACGAATGAAGAAGGCAAGCCTTTCAATCATACGCCCTTCCTCCATTTATAGGTCGCATTGGTACTTTTAAAGTCCTAGCAGATTTGAGGGATTTGTTTCAATATTTTTACACAGCAAAAAGCCCCAAATTGTTCAATATTAGGCTCCATTCGCAAGGGCATTAAGCCACGCTATGAATTCCAGTGGCAAGAATCAACTGATTCCTGCAGCAGCCCAAAGTGTGTCCAGCCGCGATCACCGCAGGTAGAGCCCCTGATGATGAAACATCTGACAAAACGCTTAGGGAAGTTTGCTGATCGGATCCAGGAAGCTGATTTTGAATAGTACTAATAAATGCTTTATATGTGCTTTTTTACCATTATTTTATTAAACTGTTGTATTGGATTTCATACTATTGAGAGTGTTCCTTTTTTCTTTTCCCTGGATGCATTTCCTATGTGGTTAAGTCATAAGGAAAGCAGTGGGTCATAACCTTCTGGTAAGTATTCACTTGTGGCACTGACATGGCATGGACATCATAGTGACAATCACATGACTTGGAAAAGTTCTTCACTGCCATTTGGGGTGGAACGTTTGGTTTTACACTAATTTATAATATTATTGAATAATATTGAACACTATTCTTGTGGTTTGTGTTTACACTGGTTTTGCATTATTTATTTGTAATGGGGGATTAGTGCAACACTTACTTTTTAATGTTTTTTGCCATATTGTATATCAAATATTGTGTGAGTCGTGTTTTCCTGATAATTGCAGCCTAAAACGTTGATGGCCTGCCTTTGAAATGTACAAACTTGGTGGCTGCAGCATTCCACACACAGCTGTCAATCCCAGTCGCAGGAATCAATAGGTGCCTTAAAGGTTCATTTACAGGGAACATAGACCTGAGGGCCATGATTATGCTTCTGGGGAGTGAAAGGTGTTTCATGCAGCCATCCTGTCAAAATCAATAACAGGCTGCATAGTTGCCAACATTGAAAAAAAAATATGTGGGACACTTTTTTTTGCTGTAGGCGGAGCCAATCAATAATTAGGAGGCGGGGCATTCGTTTGTAGGCGTGGCCTAGTAAAAATAATAGTTGCGGCGCGCGAAGCGCGCCGCGGCGAAAAATGGGCGTGGCTTACGCGGAAAGTGGGCGTGGCTTACGCAGAAAGTGGGCGTGGCTCAAGAGGGTATGGTTAGAGTCTGAGATGAATGGGGGAGAGGGAAAGGGGGAGAGGGAAAGGGGGAGAGAGGAATGACGGGACAGCAGCCCCAGGTCCTACACAACAATAGAAATATGTGTATTCTAGAAAGTTTAACAATCAGCAGATAAAGATACTCCAAACACCTGGTGTTAACGCTTCAATCATCCCGGCACCATGGTTGTTATGGTGTCAGGATGATTGAAGCGCATTATTTCTATTATTACATTGTAATATAAAATTAAATCATTCAACTCACCATAATGCAGAATCAGTGGGATCCCTGAGCGTGTCACTAGCCACGTCGCCTGCCACCAGCAGAGTCTGTCCTTGCATCAGGTGCCCCCGCCAGAGTCTGTCCTTGCATCAGGTGCCCCCGCCAGTGCAGCCCCCCCTCAGTTAGTGCAGCCCCCCCTCAGTTAGTGCAGCCCCCCCTCAGTTAATGCAGCCCCCCCTCAGTGCAGCCCCCCTTCAGTTAGTGCAGCCCACCCTCAGTGCAGCCCCCCTTCAGTTAGTGCAGCCCACCCTCAGTGCAGCCCCACTCAGTTAGTGCAGCCTCCCCCCCTTAGTGCAGCCCCCCCAGTTAGTGCAGCCTCCCCTCAGTGCAGCCCCCCCCAGTTAGTACAGCCTCCCCCCTCAGTGCAGCCCCCCTCAGTGCAGCCTCCCCTCAGTGCAGCCCCCCCCTCAGTTAGTGCAGCCCCCCCTCAGTTATTGCAGCCCCCCCTCAGTTAGTGCAGCCCCACTCACTGCAGCCCTCCCTCAGTTAGTGCAGCCCCCCTCACTGCAGCCCCCCCTCAGTTAGTGCAGCCCCACTCACTGCAGCCCTCCCTCAGTTAGTGCAGCCCCCCTCACTGCAGCCCCCCCCTCAGTTAGTGCAGCCCCCCCTCAGTTAGTGCAGCCTCCCCCCCTCAATGCAGCCCGGCCCCCGCTCAGTGGAGGAGCGGCCGGTGTTCTGCCGAGAAAGTTCCCCTCGGCAATGGCGGACCCCCTGTACTGCGCAGGCGCAGCGCTTGCGCAGTACGGGGCTGGGGAACTTTCAGGAAGACACGGCGCCGGTGTCTTATCGAATTCAGTCCCCTATCATATAGTGTCCTCCCTGTACTACGCAGGCGCAGTACGGAGGACAAAAGAGACGCCGAAAGTCTCCGAAGTTCAACAGCTGATCGTCAGCTGTACACGGCGCCTGCGCATTTATTCTTACCCTATGTCCAGGATCATTCCCTACTATCCAAGTGGACATAGAGTTAGAATAAATATTTGCCGAGCGCAGCGAGGCCGTGCCCGAAGCGTGGCGAGCGAAGCGAGCCCGCGAGGGGCCCTCTTACACTGCCATCGCTAACAGGTGCCCGAGCGCCGTGTACAGCTGATGGTCAGCTGATCAACTTCGGCCATTTTCGGCATCTCCTGCTCCTCCGTACTGCGCAGGCGCTGCGCCTGCGCAGTACGAGGCGGACACTATCTGATACGAGGACACTATATGGCAGAACACCGGCGCCGTGTCTTCTGCTCGCTTCAGTGGAGAGGGGAGGGGCCGTGCAGCCAAAGAAGCCGCTTCATTGGCTGCACGGATCGAGCCCCCTTCCCCTCTCCACTAGAGGCAGCTAGAGCGGCAGCGCCGGCCGCCATTTTGCTGGAGCCCGCTGCTCCAAAAAAAAAAAAAAAAAAAAAAAAAAAAAAAACCAACATTCCCGATTTTCCTTATGGAAAATCCCGATTCGGGACACTCTCCAATCGGGACGAGGGTCCCAAAATCGGGATTGTCCCGGGAAAATCGGGACTGTTGGCAACTATGAGGCTGAGAATCACAGTGGCTGTACGGATCTTCCCACACATCCCAGTGTTTACATTCATACAGGTACAGATATAAGCACTGGGGTTTACAGGAAGCCCAACCACACAGCTGCTGCATCTCTCAGCATGTTAAAATGCAAACCATATGTAAAACATCTCTCATAATGTATAGGTATTTCAACTGTGCATTTAAAAGTTTATCTATAGATCATCATTAGGTTTAGGGTCAAGGGTTAGATTAAAGTAGTATTAAATCCCCTCTGTTTTTTAGCTTTACATACTGATTACAAAAAATAAACATTTGCCAATAAACTATTTGTTAAATAGTTAAATTGCAGTTTACAACTTTCAATGTTGCAGCTCCTACTCTCTAAGTACTGCTTCTCTGAACTTCTGGTCTTTACAGGAAAGAGCTAACAGTGGACAGTGCAGTCTTGAGCCAGTCTGTTAGTTTAGAAACAGAAGTGTTCTGCCATCCTAGGCTACAGGGATGTGTGTTTCCATTGATGCACACAGTGTAAGGAGACACAGCTGTAGTCCCTGCATAAGAGTGTAGGAATCTGCTGCTCTCTACTGTCTGTAAGTGACTCTGAGACTCTATGTTCATAGAGATTGTGTATAACTTCCTGTCTTTGTGTGTCTGGGTTTAGAAAACCCAAAGGGAGGAAGTGGAGAGAGACAGAGAACTGAGCCACATGACCTTTTACACACAGGGGCTGCTACTGCTGTTGTATTTTCACCCACACTAGAAGTGGAGACTACTAGGCAAGTATTCCTATAACCTTATGCCACGTACACACGATCGGACATTCCGACAACGAAATCCTGGGATTTATTTCCGACGAATGTTGGCTCAAGCTTGTCTTGCATACACACGGTCGCACAAATGTTGTCGGAAATTCCGATCGCCAAGAACACGCTGACGTACGACACGTGCGACGGCACTATAATGAGGAAGTTCAATAGCCAGTGTGCCCCCCTTTGGGCTCCTTCTGCTAATCTCGTGTTAGTAGAAGTTTGGTGAGAGACAATTCGCGCTTTTCAGTCTCATGCTTTTCAGATCGTTACTGCTCTTCAGTTTGTGCTTGTGGGTTTGTATCTGGTTTTCAGTGTGTGTAGTCAGTTCGTATCTGGTTTTCAGTGCGTATTTTTATATTACATATTTGATTCACAGTGCATTCTTGTCCGCTCGTTTCTGAATTTCAGCTCGCTTTTCTCAGGCCTTTCTGATTTTCAGTGCGTTCTGTTAGTTCGTTCTGACCACCCGACCGTTTTTAAGCCATGTTACGGGTACACACTCATCGTAGAGTTCGTGCTGTGCAGGAGCTTGGTGTTGGGGTTCTTACTTTGACCCAAGCCCAGTCCATGAACAGGGCGAGGAGGAGTTCATGGACAAAGAATTGGTTGCTCGAGCATGACCAATTCTCGCACATGCCTTTGTTGCGAGAGATCCGTGAGAATAATCCTGATGATTTCAGGAATTATCTCCGGATGACAGACCCCCTTTTTCACCGTCTGTGGGCTTTGCTGTCCCCTTATATTACGAAGCAGGACACCTGCATGCGGCAAGCCATCACTCCTGAGCAAAGGCTCGTCGCCACTTTGCGGTACTTGGCGACGGAGAAAAGTCTGCAGGACATCAAGTACTCGACAGGCATCTCCCCCCAGGCTCTCAGAATCATTATTCCAGAGACCTGTTCTGCCATCATTCAGGTCCTGCAGAAGGACTATATTAAAGTAACTTTTATCCTTTAACATCACATTATATGTATTTAAATAAATTTATTTTTTAAATAAATTTGTATTTTAAACTGAAAAATATTTCCTTTGATTTACTGCTTGCGTTTTTTTTAGCTGTCTCCTAGGTTATCCAATGGGCTTTTTTTTTTGGCCATTTTCTTCAATAGTGCAAACGTAATTTCTTGGATACATGAGGTGACAATCTCTTCTTCACCTTACTATTATGTTGTGGTTCTGCTACACACACACCATGTTTTTGTTGTTAATGTATGTAATGCAATTATGATAATATTATTCATAGTTTTCAGCACCCTGAATCAAGTTTTTGGAGTGACGAAAATGGCCTGATTGATGCAAATTATAAAGCGCTGTGGGTGTTATTTACTAAAGGAAAACCATACTTTGCACTACAAGTGCACTGCAAATGTGCTCTTGAAAGTGCACTGAAACTTAGGAGATAACCCCCATTATCACTGTAAACACCAACTTAAGCCAAAAACTGTCATTGAGCTTTGAAAGAAGCCACACATTGTTGAGTAGAAAAAAATTTACTCTGTGCACATTCACATGTGCATTTATAGAAGGGTTTTTGAACAAACCATCATATTTTTCTGAATAAAATTTTTTTTTTGGACAGTAGAAATATCCTTTTTTGTGGTAAACAGGCATGTTTTTAAAAACATGAAACAATACACAACTCAGGAACTTACAAAGTTCAACTTTGAAAAATTGAAGGCAATATCAGACGTTAGTATGTCCAAATTATGTTGATCTTGCCTTCATCAGATGAGGTGATCTCACCCCTGTGAAAGCCAAATTTTGAAGATGTACACAAATTAGGAGTCAAAATGGGGATTTCCCTCCTGATCCCATGCCTAATGTCAATATGTGCTAGCTCCCATCATGGGGGATCAATGGATGTGTTTTGAGGGTGCAACCCCTTCCTCTCACCTACTTTAGTTGCGAGGAAGGGGTTGCACCCACAAAACGCGTACCTTGATATCCCATGATAGCAGATAGCACATGTTGACACGCTGTGTGCATCTTCAAAATTTGGCTTTCAACATTTTTTATAAAAGTTATAATAAAGAAGAAAAATTCAAACATTTGGCTGTGTTTTATATTCTGCCTAAAACACCAGTGATGTTTTTGAGTTCTTTTTCCACATCCCTGCTGTATTCCTTGATCTTCTGTAAATCTCGATTGCACACCATGATCTCCCCGATGAGGTTGTGTGCACTTGCACTTGTGAAATGAGATTCTTCTTCCACAACATCCACATCACCTAAAATAAAAAAAAAACACACCATGTATTAGAAATATGCAGGCATCCATTTATTACCTGAAGCTGTGGTCTCAGATACTCACCTGTTGTGGTCATTATTTCGCCCAATTCATAAACCTCTCCTTCCTCCACATCCTGAGGTTGTGGTTTTTGGATTTCCCCTTCTTTAGGAGGTTGTGGGTCTCTGGTCTCCTCTGATGTCCCGATTCTTTTCTCCCCTATGTGAATAAAAAATAGGTATACTTAGCAAACAGATATTTGAGTCAAGAAATAGGAATATGAAACATTGCTTGGAAGTGTCGTACAATTGTCTGTTTTGGCAGAGTTCCAAGCTGAAGACATGATTTTTTTCCCTTTATTAAAGCTGGAATACTTAGCTTTTTGGGTAAATTTTCACACATGGAGACACCCCTAGTATCCACTGGAGCACCTGTGTGGGACACCATAAAAAGGTTGTTATGGTGTCCCACACTAGTGCTCCTGCGTCCAGATGTGTAAACAGTTGCTGAGTGTTCTCTCCTTACACTGAATCAAGTTTGTAATTCATTCTAGTTACAAACCCATCTAGACAACAATGTCCTAAACTTCTTTTAATCCAAATAGGCATGAACAAATGTAGTTAACCTGCATCTGCCAAAAACATCGTATTAGTGGTCGAAAGAATGATGTTTACTACGAATGATTTACTGTGCCCACAAACCTGAAACTTATCATTTTAAACTGTACAACAGTAAATAAAAGCACATGGAGCAGCACGAACGTAATAAGAATAATAGGAACACACGACAAAACACTTACTTTTTTGCAGCACTCTCTTGATTCTTCTGTACTGATCCTGCTCCTTCAATGTGAGGTCTGACCATCGTTTCCTCAGTTGATCCTTGGATCGCCGTACCCCAAAATTCTTCTGCAGACTTTTCACAACTTTAGTCATGATGTTGGCCCTTCTGATATTTGGGTTTGGGTACGGTCCATGCTTCCCATCATGGTCGGCCCTCTTCAAGATGTCCACCTCTCCACCATCTCTACAAAGGACATATTAGAGGCCTAAATCGGGATCGGGACGTTTGTGGCTCCGGGCTTTGGTCCTTGCTGCTGTCTTCATGCACAAAGTTCAACTTTGAAAAATTTAAGGCAATATCAGACGTTAGTATGTCCAAACTATGTTGATCTTGCCTTCATCAGATGAGGTGATCTCACCCCTGTGAAAGCCAAATTTTGAAGATGTACACAAATTAGGAGTCAAAATGGGGATTTGCCTCCTGATCCCATGCCTAATGTCACCATGTGCTAGCTCCCATCATGGGGGGATCAATGGACGTGTTTTGAGGGTGCAACCCCTTCCTCTCACCTACTTTAGTTGCGAGGAAGGGGTTGCACCCACAAAACTCGTACCTTGATATCCCATGATGGCAGATAGCACATGTTGACACACTGTGTGCATCTTCAAAATTTGGCTTTCAACATTTTTTATAAAAGTTATAATAAAAAAGAAAAATTCAAACATTTGGCTGTGTTTTATATTCTGCCTAAAACACCAATGATGTTTTTGAGTTCTTTTTCCACATCAATGCTGTATTCCTTGATCTTCTGTAAATCCTGATTGCACAGCATGATCTCCCTGATGAGGTTGTGTGCACTTGCACTTGTGAAATGAGATTCTTCTTCCACAACATCCATATCACCTAAAATAAAAAAAAACACACCATGTATTAGAAATATGCAGGCATCCATCTATTACCTGAAGCTGTGGTCTCAGATACTCACCTGTTGTGGTCATTATTTCGCCGACTTCATAAACCTCTCCTTCCTCCACATCCTGAGGTTGTGGTTTTTGGATTTCCCCTTCTTTAGGAGGTTGTGGGTCTCTGGTGTCCTTTGATGTCCCGATTCTTTTCTCCCCTATGTGAATAAAAAATAGGTATACTTAGCAAACAGATATTTGAGTCAAGAAATAGGAATATGAAACATTGCTTGGAAGTGTCGTACAATTGTCTGTTTTGGCAGAGTTCCAAGCTGAAGACATGATTTTTTCCCTTTATTAAAGCTGGAATAATTAGCTTTTTGGGTAAATTTTCACACATGGAGACACCCCTAGTATCCACTGGAGAACCTGTGTGGGACACCATAAAAAGGTTGTTATGGTGTCCCACACTAGTGCTCCTGCGTCCAGATGTGTAAACAGTTGCTGAGTGTCCTCTCCTTACACTGAATCAAGTTTGTAATTCATTCTAGTTACAAACCCATCTAGACAACAATGTCCTAAACTTCTTTTAATCCAAATAGGCATGAACAAATGTAGTTAACCTGCATCTGCCAAAAACATTGTATTAGTGGTCGAAAGAACGATGTTTACTACGAATGATTTACTGTGCCCACAAACCTGAAACTTATCATTTTAAACTGTACAACAGTAAAGAAAAGCACATGGAGCAGCACGAACGTAATAAGAATAATAGGAACACACGACAAAACACTTACTTTTTTGCAGCACTCTCTTGATTCTTCTGTACTGATCCTGCTCCTTCAATTTGAGGTCTGACCATCGTTTCCTCAGTTGATCCTTGGATCGCCGTACCCCAAAATTCTTCTGCAGACTTTTCACAACTTTAGTCATGATGTTGGCCCTTCTGATATTTGGGTTTGAGTACGGTCCATGCTTCCCATCATGGTCGGCCCTCTTCAAGATGCCCACCTCTCCACCATCTCTACAAAGGACATATTAGAGGCCTTAATCGGGATTGGGACGTTTGTGGCTCCGGGCTTTGGTCGTTGCTGCTGTCTTCATGCACTTGTTCTTTCTCCGCCATGTGCTCTCCCACTGCGCCGAAAGAGAAGCGGCAGGGAATATATTATAAAGAAGGTCAGGGGCAAGTGGAGTTTCAAGCACGCTCAGTGTATATAAAGCGTAACACACGTGTGTCACACATACGATCTGTGAGCGAAGGACAGAGTGGCGGAAGCACCGATCGTTCTAACAAAGGTACAATTTTAACTTGGGGCATCAGTGGCCTATACTGCTTATAGATTGAGGCCTATATTGGGACAAGATTATGCGAGTTTGGCCTGACAGTAGGGTTTGTCTTGTGTTGTGTCTTGCAGATAAAATGGATAGATTGAACGATCATGATTTCCTCCCCCAATTCATTGATTTGTACAGAGAGCTGCCCTGTCTGTAACAGACAAAACACCCCTTTTATACAAATCGATTAAAGAGGAAGGCGGCACTGGATAAATTGCTGGAATTTGTGAAGCCGCAGATCCCCACGGCAAACATCAACTATTTGAAGTGCAAAATTGGTGGCCTGAGGAGCACATATAATAGGGAGCGCAAGAAGGTCCAGGATTCCCAGAGATCAGGAGCAGCAGCAGAGGACATTTATGTCCCCAGGCTGTGGCACTACGACAGACTGCGATTTCTGTCAGACCAGACTGAAATCAGGCCATCACTCTCAACCCTTCCTTCCACTCTTCCTTCCACCCCAGCTGAGGCTTCAGACATCCAACCTGGGCCTTCCACCCAGGAAGAAGATGTGGAGGAGCCAGCTTTAGTCAGGTATAGCAGTGTTCAACATATTTCTTAAAATTGTGTGTGATTGATGAACAATAAATTAAAACTATGTCCCTTTTTCATACACAGGAAATCCTCAGTCAGGAGGAGGCTGTAGAAAGTGGCAGCCAGGAGGTGGCAGGGGAAAGTGGCAGCCAGGAGGTGGCAGGGGTAAGTGGCAGCCAGGAGGTGGCGGAGGTAAGTGGCAGCCAGGAGGTGGCTGGGCCCAGTAGCCTGACCGAATCCCAGGTCCCTCCCCTCCGCCTTCAACAAAAAAGGCCCAGGAAGGGGAGGAGCGTGGAGGAATCAGCACTTGGGTTAATTCAGCAGGCTTCTGTGGCCCTCAGAACCACCCCCAGTCTTCTTGAGGCCTATGCCTGCATGGCTGCCAACAAAATGCAGGAAATGGAGGTGGGCCAACGCCTCTTTTGTGAGGAAGTGATAAATATGGCCCTAAATAAGGGGTTGAGGGGCAAACTCACAAGCAAAACCCACCTGTGTGAGTTGGACCATCCTCCTCCTCCTCCACCTCCTCCAACTCCTGCCATGGGCGTCCGCACCATAGGGCAAGGGGGGTCAATTGCCTCCCCTGGAATCGTAAGAGTGTTGAAGTCAGAGTGAAGACACTTGCCCCCTGTGTTGCCTCCGTGGCAGCCGTGGACTTTTTTTTCAAAGTCTGATGCTGGCCGGGGGGCTGGGGCTGCTCTCAGTCTTTTCCAACTACACATCTGTTCCTCCCTCCTCACCCCCCGGCCCGAGCATCGGATTGGCTCTACCGGACGGGCCTTTGCTTAACATCACTGTGACCCAGCTGTTCCGTGATTGGCTGCTGCCTCGGCCTGCCTCTGCCTGTGTAAATGTATGTTGTGCCTATGCTAATCCGGCCAGCTCAGTGCCGGCTCCTCCCACAGGTCACAGGTGCGTGGCGTGCAGTGGCCGAAATGACAGAGAATACGCTGCCTGGCCAGTGCCTGTCCTGGGCCTATCGCTGAACCACAGGTAACAGCACTGCCTGCGCCACAACACCACTGTGTACATATTTTTGCATTGCAAATTACAATACATGACCTTAAAATGATGCCCCCCCCGAAAAAAGTTCAGCAGATGCCCATGCCTCCTGCCACAACTCCAACACCAGAGCCACAGCCTGGAAGCAAGCGTGGAAGCAAGCGTGTAAGGAAGACAAGAGAGTGATGGCCTGGGTTCGGTCTGGTCTGGCAAAAGACGCAGGCTGTTGTAAGCCCACAGCCTGGGGACATATATGTCACCTGCTGCTGTTCCTGATCTCTCTGAGTCCTGGACCGATTTGTGCTCCCTATTAAATGGACTCCTCAGGCTCCCAATTTTGCCTGTCAAATAATTGATGTGTGCCCTGGGGTACAAATGCTTCGCTAATTTCACCAGTTTATCCAGCGTTGCCTTCCTCTTTATTTTGTTATGACCCTTAATAAATGTATATATTTTTGCTTAAATCATTGGCTATGTGTTATAATTAAAAAAGGACAGTTTGTTTGTGAGTAGGCAGGTACATTTCAAAAATACAATGTCAAATTACCAAGGGACACCAACACCAACCAATCTCTTCGAGGTTAAAAAATACAAGATAATAATGGTGTTGTGGTAACTTGACACACAAAACAAGAGAAAATATTATGGAGATCACTAGAAAAAAAATAAAAAACAGGAGATCTTGATTTAAAAAAAAAAGTAGATCACTATAAACAAAAAATATAAACCTTCTGGAGATCTGGCGAAAAAATAAAAAATATTATTCATGAGATCACGAGAAATAATAAAGAAATGAGTTTGTCAGAACTCTGTGTGAATATCAGCAGCAAAACAACTTCATAATTCTAGCATTATAAAGAAGAAGAGAATGCGCTGCATTCAAAGATTTCACAGTTTGCAGTTTGACGAATGTGCTATCGAACGCTAGTTTTACCAGACCGAGCGCTTCTATCTCGTACTTGGTTCAGAGCATGCGTGGAATTTTGTGCGTCTGAATTGTGTACACACGCTCGGAATTTACGTCAACGGATTTTGTTGTCGGAAAATTTGAGAACCAGCTCTCAAATTTTTGTTGTCGGAAATTCAGACAAAAAATGTCCGATGAAGCCTATGCACGGTCGGAATTTCCTACAATAAGCTCCCATTGAACATTTGTTGTCGGAATGTCCAATTGTGTGTACGTGGCATAATAGTTTATCTGCAGCTGCCCAGAGCTTGAGTGTGTATCTATAGCCTTGTAACAGACATACATGTATGTTTGTCCTATTGTTATTTCACATGCACAGTGCCAAATAGCTTGGTCTGTACTACTGTATGTGTGTAAAGGTAATTTTCGGGTATATTAATAGGTGAACTTGTTTACCGCAATAGAGTATATATGCAATAACGCTGTCCTTTCTCAGCTGGGATTCTATAGCTAGTTTTAGCTCTGTGCTCAATAGGCTTAGGCATCCAATGGCCACTTCTGGTAGTTAGAGGTCCGGTTGCATGTCAGATTAGAAACTACTAAGGAGTAAAGTGCAGAGTAGATAGGTTGAGTCTGAGTTCCAGTGCCATACTACAGTTTCTGCATGTGAGAAGTAGCGTTCCAGGATGGTTGGACAATGTCCCCCTATTACTGCAGATCTTGTCTACAGGTCTCTGACACCAAGACAAATGCAGGATCACAATCATCCTCAGGGGCCCCTGCAGCTGGTTTTGCAGAAACATTCATTTGGAGTTATCTCTAATTATAACTAAATATACCCAGGTATACGTGCATAATTCCACCAGGACGTCTATCGGCTCTTTTGCTTTTTTTTTTTTTTTTTCACAATAAAGTTTATTGTATATAAAAGAAAAAGGAGTAATACGTACATTGAAAGTGGGTATTACAAATAACCAAAATGTAAGAGTTTTTAACATGGAATAAGAATATTACATCATGGATGTCAAACTGTTAACAGAAATGTAGTATAAGGCACAAATATAAAGACAAAATATGAATAGGACAATAAAATAGTGTACAGATGAAAGATTAATAATTTTTTGGATTCTGTTTGAATACAAGCTATATAGCTAAGGATTTAAGCATTTTTTGTGTATAAAATGAGGTTTCAGATGTTTAAAGTAGAAATAAATATTTGTATCAAAAATTGCATATACAGAAGTAGATAAAAGAGGAGTTTTTTAATTGCTTGAAAACGAAAGCCTGAATGAGTATTAAGCATTTATTAGTTCTCTAAGCCCCGGTTCACACAGGGGCGGCACGACTTGCAGGTCGCCTCACCGAGGCGAAGGAAGTAGATCCCATCAGTTTTACTCAAATGAGTTCACGTAAAAATGAATACACCCCACAACAAAAACTACTACATCAAGTATTTTGTATGACCTCCATGATTTGTAAGGACAGCACCAAGTCTTCTAGGCATGGAATGAACAAGTTGGCGACATAGTGCAACATCTATCTTTTTCCATTCTTCAAAAATGATCTGTTTTAGAGCCTGGAGGAGAGTGATGCTCATCTTGTCTCTTCAGAATTCCCCATAGGTGTTCGATTGGGTTCAGATCAGGAGATATACTTGGCCACTGAATCACTTTCACCCTGTTCTTCTTCAGAAATGCAACAGTGGCCTTTGATGTATGTTTTGGATCATGTTGGAAAAGTGCACGACGACCAAGGGCACGGAGTGATGGTAGCATCTTCTCTTTCAATATAGAGCAGTACATCTGTGAATTCATGATACAACTCTTATTAACACCTTCTCTTCCAGTCCCCATAAACTGTTCTCTAGCTTCAACCCTCTACTTTGTCCTCCACCGCCTCCACCCACTGACTCACTCACTGCCCAGGAGATTGCTAATCACTTCAAAAACAAGATTGATACAATCCGTGATGAAATCTCCATTCTACAGGTATCTCCCCCAGCTAAGACCCCATGTCAACAGGTACAACCGACACTCCCCTTTTTCAAATCTGCTACTACAGACGAAGTTGCTAAACTCCTTTCTATCGCCCACCTAACCACCTGTCCCCTGGACCCTATTCCCTCTCAAATGCTACGGTCGCCCTCTGACCCCATCCTACACTCTCTAACCCATATCTTCAATCTCTCCCTCACCTCTGGCATCTTCCCCAATGCTCTAAAACATGCACTGGTCACCCCCATACTTAAAAAGCCGTCCTTGGACCCTAACAATCTTAACAACCTACGCCCTATCTCCTTGCTCCCCTTTTCCTCTAAACTACTTGAGCGCCTGGTTTATAACCAACTGAGTGACCACCTCATTAAAAACAACCTTCTTGATCCCCTTCAATCTGGATTTCGCCCTCAACACTCCACAGAAACTGCTCTTTTAAAACTCACAAACGACCTACTAACTGCAAAAACCAACAAACACTATTCTGTACTCCTACTTCTGGATCTTTCAGCTGCCTTTGACACGGTTGACCACCCCCTCCTCCTCAAAAAACACAGGGGCGTCACGACTTGCAGGTCGCCTCACCGAGGCGAAGGAAGTAGATCCCATCAGTTTTACTCAAATGAGTTGATGTAAAAATGAATACACCCCACAACAAAAACTACTACATCTAGTATTTTGTATGACCTCCATGATTTGTAAGGACAGCACCAAGTCTTCTAGACATGCACTGGTCACCCCCATACTTAAAAAGCCGTCCTTGGACCCTAACAATCTTAACAACCTACGCCCTATTTCCTTGCTCCCCTTTTCCTCTAAACTACTTGAGCGCCTGGTTTATAACCAACTGAGTGACCACCTCATTAAAAACAACCTTCTTGATCCCCTTCAATCTGGATTTCGCCCTCAACACTCCACAGAAACTGCTCTTTTAAAACTCACAAACGACCTACTAACTGCAAAAACCAACAAACACTATTCTGTACTCCTACTTCTGGATCTTTCAGCTGCCTTTGACACGGTTGACCACCCCCTCCTCCTCAAAAAACTTTACTCCCTCGGTCTCCGTGACTGTGCTCTTCAGTGGCTCTCATCCTACCTATCCCAACGCACCTTCAGTGTCACTTACAATTCTACTTCCTCCACTCCTCTTCCCTTCTCTGTTGGGGTCCCCCAAGGTTCTGTTCTTGGACCTCTTTTATTTTCAATCTACACTTCTTCCCTGGGTCAGCTGATCTCTCACGGCTTTCAATATCATTTCTATGCTGACGACACACAAATCTATCTCTCCACTCCTCAACTCACTCCATCAGTCTCCTCACGCATCACTAACTTACTAACCGACATATCTGTATGGATGTCACACCACTTCCTCAAACTCAACTTGCCCAAAACCGAGCTTATAATATTTCCTCCCCCACGTGCCTCTTCCCCTGACTTCTCTGTCAAGAGCAATGGCAAAACCATCCACCCGTCCCCACATGTCAGGGTGCTAGGTGTTATCCTGGACTCTGAACTCTCCTTTCGGCCCCACATCCAATCACTTTCCAAAGCTTGCCGCCTCAACCTCCGCAACATCTCTAAACTACGTCCCTTTCTAACCAATGAAACCACAAAGCTCCAGATTCACTCCCTGGTTATCTCTCGCCTTGACTATTGCAACTCCCTCCTCATTGGCTTACCTTTGAATAGACTATCCCCCCTTCAGTCCATCATGAATGCTGCTGCCAGACTCATCCACCTTACAAACCGCTCAGTGTCTGCTACCCCTCTCTGCCAATCCCTCGTTTGGCTACCGCTCACCCAACGAATTAAATTCAAAATACTAACAATAAGTTACAAAGCCATCCACAACTCTGCCCCCAGCTACATCACTAACCTAGTCTCAAAATACCAACCTAATCGCCATCTCGGTTCCTCCCAAGACCTCCTGCTCTCTAGCTCCCTCATCACCTCCTCCCATATCCACCTCCAGGACTTCTCCCGGGCCTCGCCCATCCTCTGGAATTCCCTACTCCAATCTGTCAGACTGTCTCCAAATGTATCTACTTTTAGGCGATCCCTGAAAACTTTTCTCTTCAGAGAAGCCTGTCCTGCCTCCATCTAACAACTGCACTATTTTCTCCATTAGCTCATCCCCCACAGCTATTACCCTTTTGTATAATTTGACCTTCCCTCCTAGACTGTAAGCTCTAACGAGCAGGGCCCTCTGATTCCTCCTGTATTTAATTGTATTGCACTTGTACTGTCTGCCCTAATGTTGTAAAGCGCTGCGTAAACTGTCGGCGCTATATAAATCCTGTATAATAATAATAATAATATTGATACACTCAATGAAATTCAGCTCCTTGACACCAGCAGCACTCATGCAGCCCCACATAAGGACACTGTCACCACCATGTTTCACTGTAGACACCATGCATTTTTCTTTGTATGCCATACAGTTTTGAAGCCATCAGTTCCAAAAACATTTATCTTGGTCTCGTCACTCCAAAGTACAGAGTCCCAGTAGTCATCTTTTTTTCAGCGTGGGCCCTGGCAATTTCTATGTGGGCTTTTTTGTGCATAGGCTTTAGAAGAGGTTTCCTTCGTGGATGACACCCATGCATGCCATTCTTCTGCAGTGTACTGTACATCGTATTGTGTCACGGGAAACAATCACCCCGTTTGGCTTTCTACTTATTTAGCTATCTGCAGTGAACATGCATTTCGATTTTCTTCAACCTTTCTCATCAGAAGACGCTCCTGTGTTAACTTCTGTGGACAGCCTGGACATCTCTGTGAGATGGTTTCAGTTCTATCTTTGTGAAATTTTTGTATCACTTTTGCTACAGTATTCTGACTGATAAATTAAGGGATCATCACTGATCCGCCCCGTGTGAAAGAGCCCTTTGCTGATCTTCTTGTAGCCTTCACCTTTCTTGTGTAAAGAATTTTTTTTTCTCTCTCAGGCCTTGTGACATTTCTTTTCCATGTGGTGCCATTGCTGACAGCATGAAATGGAAAGGGGTTTTATTTGTTAACTTAGGCCCCTTTCACATGAGGCAGACTCCGTTTCTACGGAGCCCGCCTCGGTCCGCCGGCTCAGCGGGAGATCTGTCCGTTGATCTCCGTTGAGCCGGCGGATGACAGGTCCCTCTCTGCTCACTGAGCGGGGAGGGGCTTGTCAGGTGGCGCTGCCGCCTATGGAGGGATCGGACGAAAACCGACAGTGTGTCCGTTTTCGTCAGATCTCCCCCGATCCGATCCGCCAGCGACGGACTTGGACGTAGGGCCATCCGTCTGCTCTTCGGCGGATTGGACCGGGTCGGATGTCAGCGGACATGTCTCCGCTGACATCCGACGCTCCATAGACTAGCATGGAGCGCCGTTCAGGTCCGCCGTCAAAACTGACAGGCGGACCTGAACGGTCCGATCGTGTGAAAGGGGCCTAACGCTCTTTTATAATCAACTGTCTGCTGGACACCTGTTTAATGAATTCTTGTTAATTAGGATTTTGTCTAAAATTTAGCTTTTCTCCTAAGATTTTCATTGGGGTGTATTCATTTTTGCAGCATGTTCTTGAATGAATTTGTTAGGAAAAATACTTTTTTGTGTGTGCAAATGAACAAATCTTGGTTGCAATCAATGGCCCACATTTGTGGGTGTATTTTGTAGTATAGTGTCCCATAGAAAATGATGATTCTGAAAGGAAAGTAAAGGTTTTCTGACAAATCTGTTGGGGTGTACTAATTTATACACACACACACACACACACACATACGCACGCACACACACACACACTATATTACCAAAAGTTTTGGGACGCCTGCCTTTACACGCACATGAACTTTAATGGCATCCTCGTCTTACTCTGTAGGGTTCAATATTGAGTTGGCCCACCCTTTGCAGCTATAGCAGCTTCAACTCTTCTGGGAAGGCTGTCCATAAGGTCTAGGAGTGTCTATGGAAATGTTTGACCATTTTTCCAGAAGCACATTTGTGAGGTCAGTCACTGATGTTGGAGGAAAAGGCCTGGCTTGCAGTCTCCATTCTAATCAGTCTCATCCCAAAGGTATTCTATTGGGTTGAGGTCAGAACTCCTCAAAACTCACTCATCCATGTCTTTATGGATCTTGCTTTGTGCACTGGTATGCAGTCATGTTGGAACAGGTAGGGGCCATCCCCAAAATGTTCCCACAAAGTTGGAAGCATGAAATTGTCCGCAATGTCTTGGTATGCTAGCGCCTTAAAGGGGATGTAAACCTTAGTAAACCTTAGTGTTTTTTCACCTTAATGCATCGTAAGCATTAAGGTGAAAAAACACCTGGCAGTGACCGGCCCCCCAGCCGCCATGTTAATTGCCTGAGCCCTGGAACTTGACCTGATGGGAAAGCGCTGTCTCTCTGCCCGGGGTTCTCTGCTCTTGATTGGATAGATTGATAGCAGCACACCAATCAGCCGGGGGGCGGGGCCGAGTCATATATGGACTGGACTCAGGAGCGTGCCCGCAAGGTAACCCCCTCGGGAGAGCGCTTCTCCTAGGGGTCTATCCAATGAGGGGAGGAGCCGCAAGAGCTGTCGGGGGACCCCAGAAGAGGATGTTCGGGGCCACTCTGTGATAAACGAGCTGCACAGTGGAGGTAAGTATGATATGTTTGTTATTTAAAAAAAAATAAAAAACAAACCCTTACAATCACTTTAAGAGTTCCCTTCACTGGAACTCCCTCCCCAAACTCGCTCAACCATGTCTTTATGAACTTTGCTTTGTGCACTGGTCCAAATCATTTGGTGGAGGGTTTATGATGTGGGATTGTTTTTCAGGAGTTGGGCTTGGCTCCTTAGTTCCAGTAAAGGCATCAGCATACCAAGACATTTTGGACAATTTTATGCTCCCAACTTTGTGGGAACAATTTTGGGATGGCCCTTTCCTGTTCCAACATGATTGCCGACCAGTGCGCAAAGCAAGGTCCATATAGACATGGATGAGTGAATTTGGGGTGGAGGAACTGGACCGGCCTGCACAGAGTCCTGACCTCAACCAGATAGAACACCTTTGGGATGAATTAGACCGGAGATTGCAAGCCAGGCCTTCGCGTCCACATCAGTGCCTGACCTCACAAATGCGCTTCTGGAAGAATGGTCAAACATTCCCAAAGACACACTCCTAAACCTTCTGTGCAGCAGCCCTCCTAATACTTACCTGAGCCCCATCTCAATGAAGCGATGTTGCACAATCGTCTCGGCTCTCCCTTCTCATTGGCTGAGATAGCATTTGGGCACCATTGGCTCGCACTGTTGTCAATCAAAGTCAGTGAGCCAATGAGGAGAGAGAGGGGCGGGGCTGAGCCATGGTAGACACACAGAGCAACGGCTTGGCTCGGGTGCCCTCATAGCAAGAAGGGAAGGGCCAGAAGCTCCAGCGAGAAGAGGAGGATCTGGGCTGCTCTGTGCAAAACCACTGCACAGTGCAGGAAAGTATAACATGTTTGTTATTTTTAAACAACAAAAACAAGTCTTTAATATCACTTTAATGATTCAAAGTCCCTATACAGTGATGTGAAATGCACAACCATGGCATTAATGTACAGAAATACTGCTCAGGTAGTGTGAAGGGTATAAATATTTTGGTGCTTGCTAAGTTAAATGGCATACCTTGTAATTTAATTGAACAGCCTGGAGCATTAATGCATGTAATGTAGTAAACAGAATTTTTTATCCAAAGATGACTTGAGCTTGGAGACAACTGAAGACATATGAGGCCGCAAGAAAGCAATCATCAAAACATGTAAAAGGTAATTTTTTTAATATAAATTTTCTTTTTTTTTCTAGAGGTCTTGTCCATAGTCGAGTTTAGCTTTGTGGAATTTAACCCATGAAGCAGCCAGAGCAAACTAAAAAAAAAAAAAAATTTTTTTTTTTGTCACTTTTAAGGGGTGCAAATCATTAAAAATATTTTATCTCGGATACCATCTATTCCTGTCATGAGGGTTATGGTTTATGCACTTCCTGGTATAGGGGGCTCTGTCCCTGTTTACCAGTTGTGCTCCTGCATTATCACATGGGCTTCTGGTGGCTGTTTTAACATACATTATGCTCCCCTGTTGTCACTCTCTGTAAAGCACCCTGAGAAGTGCCATGAAACCACCACTGGAGTGCAATTATGAACATAGGAGGTGGCTGCAAAGAGGTTCACTTGAAAGAACCCCCACTCTACTCACTGTTTTTACAGATAAAAACTCCTCTACAAACCCACTAATTCTGTTTTTTTTTCCAGGCAGAAAACGTCCCTGCCAAAAAACTTTGATAAAAGCCTATGTTTGCATGGACTCATAGGATAACATGCTGGGGAGGTTACTGGCAGCAGAAAAAAATGCCTGAAGCCAAAAACAGCAGCTGTAAAAACGTCCAGTGTGCATAAGGCCTTATTGTGCTCCCCTCTGGTACTTAATCACCCTGCTACCATTGTATGATGTATGAAGTGCACATGAATTATGATTTGGTAAATACATACCTTCCAACTTTTTGAGATGGGAATAAGGGACACCTATCAGCAAAAGTATGCAGGCATAGGACACACCTCTTGTCACGCCCCCTTAAAGGAGAATTGTACAAAAAAGACAAGATTGGTTAAACCCACAAGTTTTTTTTTTTTAAACACTACTATTCCTTTATATTGGCTCTTGGAATTTACAAATGCAGCAATTTAGAAATCAGATGAAAGGTTTAGCGCTGGAAAACACTTTTTGATAAAAAGTGCATTTTATGCACATCTCCATTGATCAGGCCAAAATGAGGCACAAAGGGACATTGCTCCAAATCAGGGACAGTCCCTCAAAATCAGGGACAGTTGGGAGCTATGGTAAATACACAGTGCTTCTGGCTATGGGGGTGCACGTGACCTCCTCCCAAGATGCAAAGCTTGACCTTATCGACAAATAACCATGCCTGAACACTGTGAAGAACAGCAAGCATAGAACACCACGTGTGACCCACTGGATCAGTTACATCCCTCCCATATAGGAAGCTTACGTTTTCTCCCTCTTTTCCTAAAGCTTGTCTTATAATGCATGGCTTTCGTTTGTATTATGACTTATCTCACCTTCACTAGTGGAAACTGGTTTGAGCATGGGACTTGCTGTGACCAGTTATCTCACCTTCACTAGTGGAAACTGGATCATGGGACCTACTATGACCAGTTATCTCACCTTCACTAGTGGAAACTGGTTTGAGCATGGGACCTACTGTGACCAGTTATCTCACCTTCACTAGTGGAAACTGGTTTGATCATGGGACCTACTGTGACCAGTTATCTCACCTTCACTAGTGAAAACTGGTTTCATCATGGGACCTACTGTGGCCAGTTATCTCACCTTCACTAGTGGAAACTGGTTTGATCATGGGACCTACTGTGACCAGTTATCTCACCTTCACTAGTGGAAACTGGTTTGATCATGGGACCTACTGTGGCCAGTTATCTCACCTTCACTAGTGGAAACTGGTTTGAGCATGGGACCTATTGTGACCAGTTATCTCACCTTCACTAGTGGAAACTGGTTTGAGCATGGGACCTACTGTGACCAGTTATCTCACCTTCACTAATGGAAACTGGTTTGAGCATGGGACCTACTGTGACCAGTTATCTCACCTTCACTAGTAGAAACTGGTTTGATCATGGGACCTACTGTGACCAGTTCAATCCAGCATGCAGGAACGTCACTTGTGCACTAAATTAAATGTTGTCATAGGAGCCCCTCCCAAAGCCCTGCTTAACCATTTTTAGTGGGTTGTGATAAAACTCTAGTCCCAACAGGACATTAACCTTCTATACATGGTCAAAACCAGGACATACTATATCTAGGCATTGGCATATTGTTTTAAACAGAATTCAAGCCAAAAAACAATATTTGCATTGTGAAAATAAATTTGCACTATTGAAGTATGTGCTGTGTGTGTAGTCTGCAATGTTCTGTAAAATGTTTACTTTCATTCATCCTGTAAAGTATTGCAAGCACCAGACTCACAGTTTCAGCTGGATTACAGTTCTCCCAGCAGGTCACTCACTTTACACCTTGTCCATTGAGAAAACATCTTCTTCTTTTTTTTCCACAGAATGCAATCTCCCGTCCTCCAATCACAGAACTTCTTGCATGCTGTGAGAAGAATGTAAGAGTCTTTTTTGTCAATGGACAAGGTGCTGAACAAGTGCTCTGCTATATTCAGTGTACTCCGTTTGGAACTGTGGGTCTCAGCGCCAGATGTTTGATTCTTAGTACGTTATATGGGGGGTAGAATGAAAGTAAAATTTGTACAGAACACTGTAGCCTATACACATGGTACGCATTTCATTTATTTTTACAAATCTTTTTTTGCCAGAGTTTAGCTTAAAACGGTATGGAGGTACCCAAAAGAAGCAACATTTTAAGTATGGGCAAATGCAAGTCATATATAGGATTTGCTTATTAATGGCTGCCCTACTTTTTTGGCCTAATTACTCGCTGAATACTGCCTGGACTAATGAATATGATTTTTTTTATTTTTTTTTTTACTTCGACAGGGTCCTATTAAGTCTCTGCACCCAAAGCAGTTACCATACACCCTATGTTATTTGATAAACCAGCATTTGCTATTGAGGGGAAAAAAAATATGCCAGCAAGCTGCATTGTTATCCATCAACCAGCGTATACATCATAGATCACATAAACTATGGATGGGATGTGACAGGCCTGTAAGTGCTGCAGTACTTAAGAAATTACAAACAATAGGAAAATGTACTCTTGTATATGAGAAATCACCTTGACCTTGTGACTTCTATGACTGAGCCCATAAATCCCATCATAGATAAACTGCAGCCCTAACCAGGCAGAAAGCAGTTTAAAGGTTACCTAATAAATTTTACTTAGATCTTAAAATGAGAGAAATTTCAGCTTGTAAGGCCACGGAGCTCTTTATTATTGCTGGACTTGTATACATTCCAGTTCATAGCCTGGACCAGGCACCATAAATATTTTATTAAAGCTCTGTATCCACCAACTGAACAAACATTCACACAATATTTACTGCTGCAACATAAATGATTGACTACAGGCAAATGCTAAAACCTCCTCTGTGTTTAGTATATAAAAACATTTTTTCTGTGAATGGGTCATTTGGAATAATGTTCAACGTTATGATCTTCTCAAACTTCCCGCTGAAGAGGAGCAGTACAGGGCAATGATCATATGTAAAGTGCAGTAACTCATAGCAATTATTAGACTCCAGTTACTTCAAATCTGATCACATGCAATGGAATACCATTCTTTGTACATGCCCAGTGCCATTTGTACTGCTAATAGAATAAGCCTAGAAATATATTAAAGTGTTATTAAAACCTAAATCTTTAATATCAATTAATGCAGCTAACCTCAATACTTGCATTGCATGCTTCCTCTCCCAAAGCCTACCCTTCCTCATAGTTGGGCAGAACTATAGATCGCTGTTCCAGGTTCCTTGCCAATTGGTGGCTTCGCTGCCCTGCAGAGTCCAATTGAGCCTTTCTTTCAAGCACCCTCAAGCCGTGACACTGTCTGCACATACAGACAGCCAGGGAGGACTATAGGAGCGCATGTGCAGTGATAACAAAGGTGCTTAGAACCATGCATAGGTGTGCGCAGCCTATTGCATTAGGATGTGCACCCCAAAACTAAAACACACATGCCTTTCTCTGCAGCCTCAAATGCACGGGGCAGTGAATGAATGGGAATCGCTCTTTGCTGTGTGGCTTCCTGTTCATTCACAAACGGGAGCCCAGTAAACACAGTTTACTATACTTCAGTCATGAATGAACACAGCAAGTGAATGTGTTCACTGTGTTCATTTAGAAAAGGAAGGGGCCGGTAAATTACATATTTACTAGCCTCTTCCCCGCTGTCCATCCTGAAACATCCCCCGCAGCAGCTGGGGGGAGAGGAGAGGCGGGAAGCCAGCAGCACTGAAAGGGGGGGGACCCAACAGGGGAGGAAGTCCAGGTGGTAGGGGGAATCGGCACTGCAAATAATGGTTAGGGTGTGTCAATAGGTATAGGGATTTTTTTTTTACCAAAAATATGTAGCAGAATACAAATTGGCCTAAATTGATGAATAATTTTGTTTATCGCGTAAAAAATAAAAACCGCAGAGGTGATCAAATACCACCATAAGAAATCTCTATTTGTGGGGAAAAAAAGACATCAATTTTGTTTGGGTACAGTATCGCACGCAATTGTTGTTTAAAGCGATGCAGTGCCGTATCGCAAAAAATGGCCTGGTCATTATGGGGGTAAATCCTTCTAGGCCTGAAGTGGTTAAAGCAAATTTGATCTGAAGGAGGTTTGGAGTATTTGCTATATGGTCTGTTTGTAAAGGGGGTGTTTATACCATTCCCAGTTTGACCACTAGGTGGCACCCACCCCATAGATAAAAAGTGCGTTATGATAGAGAGTGGGAGGAGTTTGGGCAGAAAGTTGAGAACAGGAGTGGGACTCCTGAACTGCGCCCCCCCCCCCCCAGGACATGGTATGGCCCTTTCCACTGAGATGCAGTGCTCCTATTGATTGGTATTCCCTGGCTTGGGATGACCTGGAGAGAAGCACAGTTTATTTTCAGAAAAATACGTTGTATAACAATATTTTTATTCCTTAAAGTGTAAGTTCACCTTTACAGAAAATCTGTAAGGTGAATTTACACTGGACCCCCTTCCCATCGCACCTGGTCCCACTAACCTGTAGTCCGGCGATCACCCGTTCTGAGAGATCGTATAGCTGCTTTACCAGTCTGGGAATTTGAAATCCCCACGGCTTTCTCTCCTCTTCGCCTGCGGTGACAAGACGGGCTACGCGGGTTCTGATTGGTCAGCGCTGATTTCTAAGCCCCGGACCAGTGAGGTGGCTATACAAGGTCTCCTAGCAGGTGATCGCCGGGCTCCAGGTCAGCGGGACCGGGGGGATGAGGAGGGGGTCCTGTGTAAGTTCACCTTACAGATTTTTCTGTAAATGTGAACTTACCCTTTAAAGTATTACATGTATTAAACCGTGACCAGCAAGGTTTTTATAAAGGGTAATAGTTTAGGTCAAGAATGTTTTAGGAAAAAGGGTATAGATCTCCTACCCACCCTCTCTAAAGAACAGCCATACTTTTGGGACTTAAGGCTCGTACACGTGATCAAAAATACAGCTTTTGAAGCGGTTGTATGATAATCTGATCATTAGTACACAGTTTCCGTCCAAAATTATCTGAAGGGACAAACACAAAAAAATTTCTCGTACAATACCAGCTTGTACGATTTTCGTTTAATCAATACAGTTTTCATCCAAATACAATACAAATACATTACAACACATTACATCACTTCCAAATTTTTATTCTGACTTACGAGAATTTTCATCAGGGCAGCCTTTAGTGTAGGGCAAAAGGGGCACCTTCCCCAGGTCCAGTCTTAGTTGTGGGGCCCAAAGCATCTGCCCCTGGCTTCAGCCCACGCTGCCAGTCCGCAAATAGTTTTCTCAGTATAGCCGATCCCAGCTTCCTCCCCTCGCTTGCTCTCTGGTTAATACAAGCAGCCATTCCTTCTCGGTTGGAGTGGCTGTGACAGGGAGGGAGGGCAACAGATCGGCTCTCTGTGTTGTCTCGCTCGCCCTCCACCCCTTCTCAGCAGCGCCAAGTGGAGTGTGGGTGGGGGGGCTTCACTTGTACAGAGAATTTGGCTTTATTGATGCTGGGGGTGTAGTGTATAGTAGAGGTGCCAGCTGGGGCTAGGAGGTTTTGTGAAGAGATGAGAACAGTGAGCATAGGGGGGTGAATTTGGGAAGGGGGAAGATTGCTGGATTTGTTAAAAGAGAGCTGTAAAAAAGAGGGGGGGGGCTGAATTTGTGAATGGGTGGGAGCTCGGAAGTGGTTGTGAATTTGTGAAAAGAGGTTACAGTTGTGTAGGGAGGGGGGCAGGTTGTATAAGCTGTGGATGGGAGGAAAAGCTGAGTTGTTCCCAGGGGGTACAGAGGTGAGCTGTGGACGTGGGGTACAGAGGTGATCTGTGGTTGTGGGGTACAGAGGTGAGCTGTGGATGTGGGGTACAGAGGTGAGCTGTGGACACAGGGTACAGGGGTGAGCTGTGGACACAGGGTACAGGGGTGAGCTGTGGATGCGGTGTACGGGGGTGAGCTGTGGACATGGGATACAGAGGTGAGCTGTGGACGCGGGGTACGGGGGAGAGCTGTGGACACGGGGTACAGGGGTAAGCTGTGGATGTGGGGTACAGGGGTGAGCTGTGGACGTGGGGTACAGAGGTGTGCTGTTTACAGGGGGGTGGGGGCTGCAGACTGCTCATTGTTAATAACAAGTTCTAGGAGTTTACTGTCTGTTGGTGGGTCCCCTCTCCTCCCCAGTCCATGGTGTGCAGGCAGTGAGGAGATGATGTGCTGTAACCTTCAGCAATCAATCAGTGAGCGGTAATGATGTGCTGTAACCTCTAGCAACCAATAAGTAAGTGGCAATGATGTATAGTAACCTATAGCAACCAATCAGTGAGCAGTAATAATGTGCAGTAACTTCTAGCAACCAATCAGTGAACAGTGTTATCAGCTGTAATCTCTAGCAACCAGTGAGCAAATAATAATGTGCAGTAACCTCTAGCAACCAATCAGTGAACAGTGTGATCAGCTGTAATCTCTAGCAACCAGTGAGCAAATTATAATGTGCAGTAACCTCTAGCAACCAATCAATTAGCTTTAATGATGTGCAGTAACCTCTTGCAACCAATCAGTGAGCGGTAATTACATGCTGCAAACCAATCAGTGAGGGGTAATGAAAAGCAGTAACCTCTAGTAACCAATTGGTGAGCCGTAATAATGTGCAGTAACCTTTAGCAACCAATCTGAGCATTAATATTGTGCAGTAACCTCTAGCAACCAATCAGTGAGTGTGGACCAGTTCTTAATGTTTACATTAACATTTTTTGCGCTGTCTATGTATTTTTTTGTTTTTTTTGGATGTTGGGGTGGAGAGCAAAATTGCATGGGGATAGGGAGGTGGGGGGCCCAAAAAAGTGTTTGCCCAGGGTGGAATCAATATTAAAGACGGCTCTGATTTTCGTACTTTAGTAACCTCTTCTTTTTTGATATGGAGACTAGCATGCAAAAAAATGGACGTCCAATAATTTCATTGTGTGTACAAGGCTTTATTTAACTCCTCCCCCCACTTCCCGAATGCAGAGCATATAAACAAATGCTGTACTTACCTTACACCTCAATCCAGAAATCTTCGACGTGTGGCCCTGCCTGGCTCTACACAGCTTTTCCAGCAAAAACAACTGCTAGGCCCTCCTCTCAGTGCACATGAGAACCGTGGCCCCATTTGTTTTTGTGAGTAAGCCTTACTCATGGTGGCCTTCAGCGGTCCAACAAAGTATAGTTTTTTTATGGGGAATAAATAAGATTGCAGCGTGCATGTTTTTGTTGTGAAGATGACTGGATAAGGGAGAATGGGGGGGGGGTAAATCTAAATAAATATCAACTATTCCAAAAGTAGTGCTTCTCGGGTCCCCTGTTCCCAGAGAACACAACTCTTCAAGCAGCCCCACACTCTCTGACACACCCAGACTGAAGATGGGATATTTATTATAAATATATTCACAGTAGCAAAAAAAAGTATGTAAACCCCTTTCTGCAGTAATTTGCCATAAAATGTGATCTGGTCCTCATGAAAGTCACAACAATAGACACAACCCAATGTGTTTTGGTTGATAACACACAAACAATTCTAATTTATTGTGTCTTTATTGAACACACTCATTAAACATTCAAGGAAAAAGTAAGTGAATCCTTTGCTTTTAAGTGATTGTAAAAGAAGAAGGTTTATATCATAATGCATTATATACATTAAGGTAAAAAATGTACCTTTTGTGTGTTGCTCATACCCCCGCCCCAGCACTGTGCCCAAGAGCAGCGACTCTCTCTGCTCCCTCTCCCCTCACAAGGCAGAGAGGCAATAGCGAGAGCCATTGGCTTCTGCTGCTGCTCCTCTTCTCCTTTTGGTCTTGCTACCGCTCCTCGAGTGTTCACAAAAGTTCCAGCCCCGCCCCTGGCAAATCTAAGGGCTCAGGGCATAACTGTCACAGCTTATCTGGACGATTTGCTACTCATAGAACAGTCTGTAACACGCCTAAGCCACAATGTGCTCTGCACGGTAAAGTACTTAGAGTACCTAGGGTCCTCAATCTAGAGAAATCCTCCTTGCAGCCCCTGAAAAGGCTGGAGTATTTGGGCATGTCATAGACACAGTCCAAAGCAGAGTGTTCTTACACAAATCAAAAGCCAGGGCCATAAAAGATTTGGTCCAGGAGAAGGGAGGGGCCTCTGACCTGGGCAGGTATCATTTTTACTTTCACTCTGCTTGAACACTGTTGCTGATGCCTGGGTCAGAGGCCCCTCCCCTTTCCGCTGTATACATTCGGAGATAGAACTACTAGCCCCAGGAAGATCCCCCTGCCTGTGGACACCATAGAGCTGCCGATCGCCGCCTCCCACCTCTACCAGCCAGGTACAGGGGAACCTCTGCAAGGGAGGGAGTCAGCTGTTTGGGGACCCTGATGTAAGAAGGGGGGCTTTCTGGGGACACTAATGTAAGGAAGGGGCCATCTGGGGACACTGATGTAAGAGGGGGTCCTCTGGGGACACTAATGTAAGGACGGGGCCCTCTGGGGACACTAATGTAAGAGGGGGGCTCTCTGGGGACCCTGTGTAAGGAGGGACTCTCTGGGGACCCTGTGTAAGGAGGGGCTTTCTGGGGACACTAATGTAAGAGGGAAGGCTCTCTGGGGAAACTAATGTAAGGGGAGGCTCTCTTGGGACCCTGGTGTAAGGGGGGGCTCTCTGGGGACTCTGGTGTAAGGGGGAGTCTCTGGGGACCCTGGTGTAAGGGGGGGCTCTCTGGGGACCCTGGTGTAAGGGGGGCTCTCTGAGGACCCTGATGTAAGGAGGGGCTCTCTGGGGACCCTGATGTAAGGGGAGGCTCTCTGGGGACCCTGATGTAGGAGGAGACTCTCTGGGGACCCTGAAGTAGGGAGGCTCTCTGAGGACACTGATGTAAGGAGGGCTCTCTGGTGACCCTAATGTAAGGGGAGGCTCTCTGGGGACCCTGATGTAAGGGGAGGCTCTCTGGGGACCCTGATGTAAGGGGAGGCTCTCTGTGGACTCTAATGTAGGGGGAGGCTATCTAGGGACCCTGATGTAGGGGGAGACTCTGTCAGGTGTGACTGTGTGTCAATGGCAAATGGTTTACATAGCTCATGGCATCACGGGTCAAGTAGAGGGCCCCTTAGCAGAATTTTGCTTAGAGCCCAAGGGAGGTCAGGATCGACACTGGAACAGACAGATTCCAGCCTTCACCCATCACGGCAGGTAGCGTTGTCCAACCCTTCAGGGTTCCGGGTTCCTACTCACAGGATCCTCTTCCCTGGACCTGTAGAAGACTCTGCCAGAAACTTTTCGTGCCACTGTTATATTAGTACACCAAAGCCTGGATCCCAGAGCCCAGACCTCCAAGGAGAGACATTACAGGCAAAACCTCGTTTCTTCTTATCACGAGGCCCGGGTACCATCAATCTTAGGCATTTTAGTATTCGCCCGAGGTATGGATCCGGTTGTATAGCTCCTAGGTCCTCACAGAGACCATCAAACAGAGCTTTCTTCTTAGCACATCTTCAATGTGACCAACCACCTTAGACACTGGCGAAAAAACTGAGGTACTCTTCATTAGGGAGGGGTTATATAGGGGAGGAACTCATCTTGTAACTAGGGTTACCAGTGTCCAATCACCTGAAGGTACTATCTAACCCACTTAGTAATTACCAAGCCTCTGTGTCCCGTGATGTATGAACAAGAAATAGGTTTACAATCACTTTAATAGCCAGTCAAACCTCCTTTGGCAGCAATGACTTTGAGCAACCACTTTCAGTAGCTCTGGATCAGGCCTGCACAATGTTCAGGAGAAATTTTCTTGAGGTCAATGTACAGCGGGGGTCCGCGACCTGTTGATCGCGGGCTTCCTGTCGACCGTGAGTAGGTAACAGGTAGACCGGCAGCAGGTGTGCACCGCCGACCCCCGCCTCCTACTGCTAGCTGACGTTCTCCGCCCTCAGCCTCCTCCACCGAGCCTTTGGTTCTCCTCTCTCCCTCCCCTCCTGCCTCCTCCGCCGCTGTCATCAGTGAACAGCGGAGACTGAGAAGCAGCACAGCACAGGACAGAGGGCGGGTGGAGAAGCTGGCCAAGTTAACTTTTCTAGTTAACCCACAGGTGATTGGTTGCTAGGTCCTAAGCAACCAGTCACCAGCTTGTTAATATGAAAAGTCACTCGGCCAGCTCCTGCGCCCTGTTCAGAACTGTGCTGCTTCTCAGTCTCGTGTGCACAGGTAGGATGCAATGGAACACTGGAATGGGAGGGAGGGGGGAAGAGGACACTACTGTGTGTAGGGGGGTGATGTGGGGGGGGGCAGGGCCACCCCCATAGCAGTGTCCTCTACCACTCTTCACATCACCCCCCCCCCAATCCCAGCATTCTGAGCACAATGCACTCCTGATCCCTGCATTCTGAGCGTAACTCACTCCTGATCCCTGCATTGTGAGCGCAACGGACTCCTGATCCCTGCATTCTGAGCGCAACGCACTCCTGATCCCTGCATTCTGAGCGTAACCCACTCCTTAACCCTGCATTCTGAGGGTAATGCACTCCTGAACCCTGCATTCTGAGGGTAACACACTCCTGAACCTTGCATTCTGAGGGTAACACACTCCTGAACCCTGCATTTTGAGCGCAACGCACTCTTGAACCCTGCATAGTAATACTTTTTTTATGTACACTGCGTTTGTAATCTATGTTTGGGGTTAACAATGTATCATCGCCTGCAGTAGATCACAAAGGCAGTGCGTTTTGAACACGGTACAGGAAACACACATGGAACATGCTTTTCTGGCATCGCGTTCTGGTGTGAACCGGCCTTAACAGGACACTGTGCCCGGTGATCTTTGACTTCATCAGTGTTCAAGTAGCTCTCCATCTCTCTAAGGTTGCCTACCCCTGATCTACAGCATCTCTATAGTGTTAAGATCTGGGCTCTGACTGGGCCAATCTAAAAAGCGCATTCTTTTTCTAAAGCCAGTCTGTGCTGGATTCATTTTGATGCTTAAGGTCATTGTCCTGCTTTTTCTTGCCACTGTATATACAGTACATTTAGCAACCAGTGAAATGGAAATGGCAAAAACCCCTCAAACAATTATATAAAACAGTAGCAAATAGTTTATTCAATTGGTAAATAAACAAATATATACTGTGTATATACTCACCGACCGCTTTACTAGGTACACCTTGCTAGTATCGGGTTGGACTCCCTATTGCCTTCAGAACTGCCTTAACTCTTCGTGGCATACATTGGAAACATTCCTCAGAGATTTTGGTCCATATTGACATGATAGCATTACGCAGTTGCTGCAGATTTGTTGGCTTCACATCCATGATGCAAATCACTTGTTCCAGCCTATCCCAAAAGTGCTCTATTGGATTGAGATCTGGTGACTGTGGAGGCCGTTGGAGTACAGTGACCTCATTGTCATGTTCAAAACCAGTTTGAGATGATTTGAGCTGTGTGACATGGTGCATTATCCTGCTGGAAGGAGCCATCAGAAGATGTGTACACTGTAGTCATAAAGGGATGGACATGGTCAGCAACAATACTCAGGTAGGCATTGTCGTTTAAATAATGCTCAAATGGTACTAAAGGGCCCAAAGTGTGGCAAGAAAATATCTCCCACACCATTACACCACCAGCCTAAACCGTTGATACAAGACAGGATGGATCCATGCTTTCATCTTGTTTACACCAAATTCTGACCCTACCATCTGAATATCGCACCTGAAATCGAGACTCATCAGACCAGGCAACATCTTTCCAATCTTCTATTGTCCAATTTTGGTGATCCTGTGCGAATTGTAGCCTCAGTTTCCTGTTCTTAGCTGACAGGAGTGGCATCCGGTGTGGTCTTCTGGTGCTGTAGCCCATCTGCTTCAAGGTTTGATATGTTGTGCATTCAGAGATGGTATTCTGCATACCTTGGTTGTAACGAGTGGTTATTTGAGTTACTGTTGCCTTTCTATCATTTTCAAACCAGGCTGCCCATTCTCCTTTGACCTCTGACATCAACAAGGCATTTTTTTCCACACAACTACCGCTCCCTGGATATTTTCTCTTTTTCAGACCATTCTCTGTAAACCCTAGAGATGGTCGTGCATGAAAATCCCAGTAGATCAGCAGTTTTTGAAATATTCAGACCAGCCCGTCTGGCATCAACAGCCATGCCACATTCAAAGTCACTTAAATCCCCTTTTTTCCCTATTCTGAGGCTTGGTTTGAACTTTAGCAACTCTTCACCCCATCTAGATGCCTAAAGGCATTGAGTTGCTGCCATGTGATTGGCTGGATTGGCTGATTAGCAATTTGTTACCAAGCAATTGAACAGGTGTACCTAATAAAGTGGCCAGTGAGTGTGTGTGTATATATATATATATATCTAGATATATATATATCTAGATATATATATATATATATCTCTATATATATATATATATATATCTAGATATATATATATCTAGATATATATATATATATATCTATATATATATATCTAGATATATATATATATTTATATCTATATCTATCTATCTATATATATATATATATATATATATATTTATATCTATATCTATATCTATCTATCTATCTATCTATCCATCTATCTATATATATATATATATGATATATGGGTTATAATAAGCCAATGTATGAGGTGAAATAAACCCCAGGCAGATATCTGACATCTCGTGGCAAGTTATTTCTGTGCTCACCACCTTATTGCAACTCCCTTCTCCTTAACATCTGACATTTGTTTAATTGATACATTGGATGAAGAATTTTGAGCATGCTATAATAGAACATTCTTGAGAGAACGTAAAGCTTTAGCTATTAAGTGGGTAAGTCCTTCCAAGCGGAAATCATTGGTTAATCAGATTATCCATTATGAAAAACTTATATATAGAAATACAACCCTTCTCTAAAATTTCATAAAATATAGGACCCATGGTTTCATTCTTCTCTCATGTTAAACTCTGGGTGACCTTTGCAGCCTTATGCCCCGTACGCACGATCGGACTTTCCAACAACAAATGTTGGATGTGAGCTTGTTGGTGGAAAGTCCGACCGTGTGTATGCTCCATCGGACATTTGTTGTCAGACTTTCCGCCAACAAATGTTGGTTGCATGTTCTCCAATTTTCTGCCAACAAATGTGTGTTGGTGGACTTTCCGATCGTGTGTACACAAGTCCGTTGGACAAAAGTCCAAAGTACAAACACGCATGCTCGGAATCAATGCTCACCAAACACAACATTAGCAGAAGGAGCCCAAAGGGTGGCGCATGACTATTGAACTTCCTTTTTATCGACTCGTCATACGTCTTGTACGTCACTGCGTTCGTAATTGTTGGCCAACATTTGTGTGACCGTGTGTATGCAAGACAAGTTGGAGCCGACAACCTTCGAACAAATATCCACGGTTTTGTTGTCGGAAAGCCAGATCGTGTGTGTGCGGGGCATTAGAGTTATGTATACCTCACACAGTATATATGAACTTCTTGGCAATGTGTTTTAGATTGTATGTACATTATGTAACCAAACCGTCCCACCTTTCCACCTCATTCAAACAGAGTTGTGCTAAGTGAGCGACCCCCTGTGGTTACTATGCAGAAGGGCAACTGCTCAGTACTGCTACTATCATTGTAGTAGCCATGACTACTACAATGATTTGCAGCTACCACAGGGATTGTGTGATAGCCTGCTAGGGTGTAAGTACTATTCCACTGCACATATGGATAAACTCCTGTACCCTCGCTGCCCTCTGGGACTGGGGATGCCCTATGGTCACTGAAAAAACAAAAGAGGATGCACAGGCCTAGTGCATCATCCCACAAAATGTGAATATAAATATAATAAAAAGAACTATTTTGAACATATGAGTTAAAAGCGCTCATAGAGCCACTCCTCCCTGCAGGCCCCGGTGATGTCCCCCCTATGTTCTGGAGAATGTTTACATCTGGAAACACTAAGCCACGGAGGAGTGGCTCTTTGAGCGCTTTTAACCCATATGTTTGTGAGTAGTTCTTTTTATAATATTTATATTCAAATTTTGTGGGATAATGCGCTAGGCCTGTGAGCCCTCTTTTGTTTGTTTTTTCATGAGCTATGTATACTTGCATCGTTCCAAGCTGAACCAATGTAACTACACAATAAAATTCACAGCTAAACTTCAGATTTAAAGTAAATTTAATTTAAAGATTCAGTCTTATATTTGGTCTGTGATGCAGCGTACACACGGTCGGACTTTTTGACCTGACAATCCGATCGTGTGTGGGCTTCATCGGACCTTCAGCAGACTTTTCCAGTTGAAAATCTGACAGACTTTAGATTTGGAACATGCTTCAAATCTTTACGTCGTAACTCCGCCGGACCCAGAAATCCGCTCGTCTGTATGCTAGTCCGACGGACAAAAACCGATGCTAGGGCAGCTATTGGCTACCGGCTATCAACTTCCTTATTTTAGTCAGATGTACGTCATCACGTACGAATCCGTCGGACTTTGGTGTGATCGTGTTTAGGCAAGTCCGTTCATTAAAAAGTCAGTCGGAAGTCCGTCAAAAGTCCGTTGAAAGTCCGTTGGATCAGTCCAGTCGAAAAGTCCGCCCGTGTGTACGCGGCTTGAGAGATTTCCACATTTCTCACATTTTCTCATCACCTCTCTTTACTGCCTTCCTCAGAAACTGTTATAGGGCGTACACACGGTCGGACTTTGTTCGGATATTCCGACAACAAAATCCTAGGATTTTTTCCGACGGATGTTGGCTCAAACTTTTTTTGTCTACACACGGTCGCACAAAGTTGTCGGAATTTCCGATCGCCAACCACGCGGTCACATACACCACGTACGACGAGACTAGAAAAGGCCAGTTCAGAACCAAGCGCGGCACCCTTTGGGCTCCTTTTGCTAATCTCGTGTTAGTAAAAGTTTGGTGAGAGACGATTCGCGCTTTTTCAGACTCGTGGCTTTCAGATCGTTTTCTGCCGTTCAGTTTGTGCTTGTGGGTTTGTATCTGCTCTTCAGTGCGTGCAGTCAGTTCGTATCGGAGTTTTCTGTGCGATCTTGCCCGCTCGTTGCTGTTTTTCAGGTCGCTCTTCACAGGCCTTGTTGTTCTTCAGTGCGTTCTGTTACTTCGTTCTGAGCAGCCGACCGTTTTCTAGCCATGTTTCGTATGCGTACTCCTCGTAGAGTTCGTGCTGTGCGGGGGCTTGGTGTTGGGGTCCTGACCTTGACACAAGTCCAGTCCATGAACAGGGTGGGGAGGAGTTCATGGACCAAGAATTGGTTGCTTCAGCGTGACCAGTTCTCTCATATGCCTTTGCTCCGTGAGATCCGTGAGAATAATCCTGATGATTTCAGGAACTTTCTCAGGATGACGGACCCCGTGTTTCACCGTCTGTTGGCTTCGCTGACCCCCTATATCAGCAGGCAGGATACCTGCATGAGGCAAGCCATCACTCCGGAGCAGAGGCTGGTCGCCACCCTGCGGTATTTGGGGACAGGGAGAAGCCTGCAGGACTTGAAGTTCTCGACAGGCATCTCCCCCCAGGCCCTGGGTATCATCATCCCAGAGACCTGTTCTGCCATCATCTAGGTCCTGCAGAAGGAGTATATGAAGGTAAGATTTTTATCCTTTAATGTCACATTTTATTGTATTGAATGTTTGCTAATATATTGTATTTCTTTCCTCATTCCCTAATTACCATGATTGGAATATGCTGTGAATGTCCCTTTTGTCCTCATGCATGCTGGATTTTTATGTAATTATTATTTTAGGTCCTTCATACATATTTGCCCTTCAATAACCTCCCCAGCATGGTCTTTCCTGGCCTATATTCACCTCATGTAGTCACTTAACAATGTATTTTATCAGCTCTATAGTAGTGCTTTACCCCAAACACCCCCTAAAATGTTTGGAAATGTTATTTTTGATTTAAATTCAGGCAGAGTGCCAGAGGCTTTTTTTTGTTGGTGTCCCCAAATAATTTTTTGTAACCCTCCCTCCCCCAACTGCTAAGTCAGCTGATCCCAATTCTCTATGTATCCTCAATCATCTATCTGCTGACTTTGCCAAACCCATACACACTATACCCACCTCTTTACTGGTCAGATTTATGGATGAATTGCCCAAAGCATGTAGTGCAAGGGCCTGCCTGTATACTTTCCAATGGTACTGTTTCAAGTTTTTGTATTCTATTATTATCTTGATAGGTAATAGCAGAATGTCCAAATGTCCTCAAATGTGTACAATGTGTATTTATATCTTTGTATTATGACACTTCTTACCTGTCCAGTGGTCTGCCAATAGCGTAACTAAGGAGGGGCTGTTCCAAGTAATACCCATTATTTAGGCATTCAGCTCTCAATGAAGTGAAGAGGGTTACCTGTCCAAGATTCCCCCCCCCCCCCCCCCTATAATGTTAGAAATGGCCCATGAGAGGGGGGAGGGGGAATATGATAGGTGTACCTTATACTTTGGCCTTGTTACATTCCCCTTACTAAATGCTATCTGGAGGTTGCCACATAATGTTTGTGCCTAATCTGCTTGCCATTTTTCTGTGAAAAAATAGTAATGTTTATTGTTTTTTCCTCAACAGTTTCCTTCCACGCCACAGGAATGGCAGACTGTGCCCTCCCACTTTACCCTGCGGTGGGACTTTCCTAACTGCGGAGGGGCAATTGATGGGAAACACGTCCACATCGTCCCACCACCCAACTCGGGGTCGTACTATTATAATTACAAGGGGTTCAATAGTATAGTGATGTTGGCGGTGGTGTCGGCTAATTACGACTTCCTGTATGTGGACGTGGGGAAGAATGGCCGGATGTCCGATGGTGGAGTCATCGCCCAGACGGAGTTTTACAGGCGTCTCCAGAATGGCAGCTTGGACTTGCCAGCTCCAGAGGACAATGTTGAAGGACTCCCATTTGTGTTCGTTGCTGATGAAGCGTTTGCGCTGGGGGACCACCTGATGCGGCCATTCCCAATGAGGACCCTCACCCCGGAACAGAGGGTTTTTAATTACCGGCTGGCCAGAGCCCGAAGAGTGGTGGAGAACACATTTGGAATCCTGGCCAGCCGGTTCCGACTATTTCTGACACCCATCCATATGGCGGAGTATAAACTGAACCATATTATACTGGCGTGCTGTGTTCTACATAACTTTTTAAGGAAACATTCGGCCAACTATGCTGGCTCAGTTGGGCCTGAGGCCGGAATCCTACATCAAACCACACTGACGGCGCTTGAAAGTGGCCGTCCTGGCTTGCCCTCCCTGAGTGCCCGTGATGTCCGGTTACGCTACCTGGAGTTCTTTGCGGGTAGGGGTGCTATCAATATGCCAGAAAATCTGTGAAGCCTTTTAATAAAAAAAAAAAAAGAAATTCTTGGTGGACATTTACTGCTTGTGTTTGTTTTAGCTGACCCTGACAGAAATGTGTTGAGTCCAGAAAATGTCGTGATTGTGTAACCTTAAACAAAGCACTGTTGGCTGTTATTTCCTAAATGCAAAAACACATTTCACTACAAGTGCACTTGCAACTGCACTGAAACTGCACTTGTAGTGCAAAGAGGATTTGCCCTTAGGAAATAACACCCATTTTTGCAGAAAACAGCAATTACATCACCCCAAAAGTGTTGTATTGTAGTGTTGAGACAATAATCCACACATTCTTGAGTAAGCAACTTTTTTATACCTGCACAATCACATGTGCATTTACCAAAGGTTTTTAAAACAAACCAACATGTTTGTTGTATAACAATTTTTGCAGTAGCATTATCAAAAATCGAAATGTCCATTTCAGATAAAACAGGCCTGTGTAAAACCAACAAGAAAGCCAAAAAACTTGAACTTACAAAGTTCACATTAGGTAAAACCTGAAGGCTAGATCAGACATCAGTATTTAGGAACTGGGTTTGATATAGCGTTCAGATGGGGGGAAATCACCCCTGGAAAAGCCAAATTTGGAAGATGCACACCAATTTACGAATGTCAACATGTGCTATCTGCCATCAGGGGGGATCAAGGGACATGTTTTGGGGGAGCAAGCCCTTCCTCAACGCTACTTTATAATTGAGGAAGGGGTTGCACCCCCAAAACGCGTCCATTGATCTCCCGTGATGGCAGATAGCACATGTTGGCACACTGTGTGCATCCTCCAAATTTGGCTTTTCAAAACATTGCAAAAAAATTTAAAAGATTGGACCACAATACAAAAAGTGATTTTGTGGGGTTTTAAATTCTCCCCAAAACATCAATGATGTTATTATTTTTTTTAATAACATCATTGATTTTTTGCTGTATGTTTTGCAGTTCGACATTACACCCCATGATCTCCCCGATGAGGATCTGGGCACTTTCTGATGTGAAACGTTCTGGATCCACAACATCACGATCACCTAAAAAGAGAGAAAGAAAACAAAAACAGGTCTCAAAAATCTGCCAACATCCATCTCTTTTACCTGAGCCTGTGGTCGCAGACACTCACCTGTTTTGGTGCCAATCTCCACCACATCTTCTTCTTCCTCCTGCACTTCTTGTGTTGGTGTTAGTTCCCCTTCTTCCAGAGGTGGAGGGTCTGTGGTCTCCTCGGATGAGGGGTGTCCTCCGAGTCTTTTCTACCCTATGTAAAACAAAAATGGTATAATTAGCACACAGATATTTGATGGCAGAACTAGAAATAGGAATCATTGCTTGGAAGTGGGGTACAATTGTCTATTTTAGCCGAGTTCCAAGATGTATTTTTTTATTGGCCTTTGTCAAGCTGCAATACTTTACCTGTTTAGTACAAGCTTCACAGCTGGAGACCCCTCTATAGTATACACTGGAGCACCTGTGTGGCCCCCTAATAAAAATGGTGTTCTTGTGTCCCACACTAGTGCTCCAGTGTCCAGATGTGAAAACAGCTACTGAGTGTCCTCTCCTTACACAGAATCTAGTTGGCATTTCATTCTGGTAACAAACCCATCTACACAAACAACTATTTGGCATCCAAGTAGGCCCAAAAAAAATGTGGGAAAATGCATATGGCCTAAACAATGGTGTTTTAGAGGCCGAAAGAAAAATGTTTGATACGAACGAATAATGGGCCCATGAACATTAAAGTTGCCCTTTTAAACTGTACAATTAAGAAAAGCATATGGAGCAGCACGAACGGAATAAAGACAGAAAGAATAGGAACACAGCACAACTACTTACTTTTTTGCAGCACTCTCCGGATCTTTCTGTACTGCTCTGGCTCTCTTAACTTCAGGTCCGACCACCGCTTCCTGAGCTGATCTTTCGATCGTCGTACCCCGAAATTATTGTGAAGGCTTTTGACCACTTTCGCCATGATCTTTGCCTTTCTGATGTTGGGGTTGGGGTAAGGCCCATACTTTCCGTCATAGTCGGACTTCTTCATGATGTCGACCATCTCCAACATCTCCCCAAAGGACATATTTGTGGCCTTAAAACGTCTCCTTCTGGATCGTGACGTGTCCGGATCAGGGCTTTCCTCCTCCTTCTCCTCGTTCCTGCAATTAGCACGCACCTGCTCTAACTCCGCCATGTGCTCTTCACCCACTGCGCCGAACGAAAAGGGGCGGGGAATAGACTAGAAAGAACGTCAGGGGCGGGCGGAGTTACACGCATGCGCAGTGTGTATAAAGCGTAACACGCGTGCGTATTACGTACGATCTGTGAGCGGAGGAAGGAGCATTGGACACGCCGATCGTAAGAACGAAGGTAAGAGACAAACTTGTGCCTATACTGCTTCTACATTGAAGCCTATATTGTAACAAGATTAGGAGAGTTTTGTCTGACATTAGGCTTTGTCTTGTGTTGTGTCTTGCAGTGAACATGGATATCTTAGTGAAAGACAATGGTGTCAGTATTCATAGATATCTTAAGGGAGCTGCCATGTCTGTGGGAGATTAAACACCCCCATTACAAGAACCAAGCAAAGAGGAAGGCAGCACTGGAGCAATTGTGTGAAATTGTGAAGCAGGTGATCCCCACGGCAGACATCACCTATTTAAAGATCTTAATTGGTGGCCTGAGGAGCACATATCTAAGGAAGCGCAAGAAAGTCCAGGATTCACAGAGATCCGGAGCAGCAGATGACATCTATGTCCCCAGAATGTTGTACTACGACAGGCTGCATTTTCTGGCAGGCCAGACTGAACCCAGGCCATCCCTCTCCAGTCTTCCTTCCACGCTTCCTTCCCCCCCCCCCCGGCTGAGGCTTCTGACGCCCAACCTGGGCCTTCCAGGCAACCTGTGGAGGAGCCCAGATTGAGCCAGGTATAGCATTCCTCTAAATATTTCTGCTTGTCCAATCAATGATGTTAACTAGATGTTAGTTTGGGAGTACTAATTTAGGATTGTGATTGATGAAGCAAAACATTACAACCATGTCCCTTTTTCATACACAGGGAAATCTCAGCCAGGAGGTGGCCGGGCCGAGCCGGCTGGCTGATCTGCAGGTCCCTCCACCCCCCCTGAAAAGAGAAAGTGGCAGTAGGAGGAGTGCCCTAGAGGAGGCTACCGGAGGACTCTTTTGGAGGTCTACAGAGGTCCTGGGAGCACGACAGAACGTGGAGGAGGACATTGCTGCCGTCATTGCATATAAAATGCAGAGGATGGAGGAGGGCCAACAAGTCTTGTGTGAGGCGCTCATATTGGAGGCTCTTAACAAAGATATGAGGGGCCAAATGACAGCTCAGACACACCTTTGCGATGGTCCTCCTCCTCCTCCTGCAAGTCCTCCTCCAGGTCCTCACAGTCCTCCTCCAGGTCCTACTCCTCCTCCTGCCACATCTCCAACTGCACAGCCACAGCCCGGAATGAAGCGTGAAAGGAAGACCAGAAAGTGAGGACCCTGGATCCAGTCTGGTCGGCCAGAAAATGCAGCCTCTTGTGGTACCACAGCCTGGGGACACACATGTCATCTGCTGCTATCCGGATCTCTGCAAATTCTGGACCAGACTGCCCTCCCTTACATATGGACTCCTCAGGCCACCAATTTTGATGTTCAAGAATTGATGTCTGCCGTGGGGGTCCTAGGCTTCGCTAATTTCTCTTGTTGATCCAGTGTTGCCTTCCTCTTTGTTTGGTTCTGAGCCCTTAATAAAGGATTTTTGTTTTGAATTATACTCTCCTATGTGTTTTACTTCAAAAAGGACAGTTGGTTTGTGAGGATTCAGGTACATTTCAAATATACAATGTGAAATGAACAAGGGACACCAACACCAAACAATCTCCTTGAGATTAAATAATAAAAGATATCAATGGTGTTGGGGTAACTTGACACACAAAACACACACAAAAATATTCTGGAGTAAAAATATAAATAACATTGAACAAAGATCAGCCTTTGAAAAAATTCAAACATTAAAAAAAATAAAAGGCTTAAAATCCCCCAAAAAATTAAATAAAAAAAAAAATTCTGTCAGATGTGACAACTAATAACAATATGTTCAGGGAATCCCAATAAAAAAACAAAAATAAAACTTTGTGAGAAGTGTGTGTGAATATGAGCAGCAAAACTACTTAATTCTTGTCACATTATAAAGAAGAAGGGAGTGCGCTGTATTAAACCATTTTTAACATTGCAGCGTGACGAAAGTGCTGTATCCATTGCGAACGCTAAGTTTACCAGAACGAGCTGTTCCGTCTTGGAATTTCTTCTGAGCATGCGTGGCACTTTGTGCGTCGGAACAGGCCACACACGGTCGGAATTGACGCAAACGGATTTTGTTGTCGGAAAATTTTATCTCCTGCTCTCCAACTTTGTGTGTCGGAAAATCCGATGGAAAATGTCCGATGGAGCCCACACACGGTCGGAATTTTCGACAACACGCTCCGATCGGATATTTTCCATCGGAAAATCCGACCGTGTGTACGGGGCATTACACACACAATGAAAGTTCTTTCTTTACTTGTTGATACTTCAATGAAAGCTCCAAAGATTGAAGCAATGCCCAAGAATGTACCAGTAAAAAAATCTATGATAAAGCTTTCTAAGGTCTAACCATCTTAGGCTACAGAAGGCATCATTCTTTCTTATGATACATTTTATGCTAGACGGCAGCAAATGTAGACTATGACAGAATGCAACAAGTGAATACGGTCTATCTGCTGAGGCTAGAGGAGCCATTTCTTATCTGGCTCAATTCTCTATACAGAGCACTAGATAAAATAAAATGAAAGTGGTTGTAAACCTCAGACATGAAATATGAACAAAGCATATTCCTTTGTAGAGTGTACTTCTCTCAATCCAGAGCATTAAAGTGGTTGTAACCCCCCCCCCCAAATAAAAAAAAAAAGTCATGCTCCTGTTCCTTTAGACCAGTGATGGCAAACCTTGGCACTCCAGATGTTTTGGAACTACATTTCCCATGATGCTCATGCACGCTGCAGTGTAGTTGAGCATCATGGGAAATGTAGTTCCAAAACATCTGGGGTGCCAAGGTTTGCCATCACTGGTCTAGGCACTTGGTCATCTGTTCTCTACCAAAAGAAAAGATTAGCCAATCTGAACTCTGAGGTTCGCCATCACTGCTTTAGGGCTATAGCATAGTGCTTTTGCCTTGTCAATTGTCCCTTTTGTATCTTCTACAGTACCTGGCTGATCCTGCCTGGTCCTGACTTCCCCTCTGTAAGTTGGCCACATTTATCATGGCTGCTGAGCCATGAAATTGTGGTCAGCTTACGTGCCTTCGTCATTGCTCCTCTCCCCTGTACATCTCTGCATCTCCCCCTCCTTCTCTCCCCGTCAGCGCTGTAGCGTTCAGTGAGAACACAATCTCCTCTCCTGCCCGCCAGTCCTCCTCCTCTCCTCTCCTCTCCTCCCCTCCCCGCCCCTCTCCTCCCTGCCCCTTTTCTTCCTGCCCCTCCCCTCTCATCCAGCCTTCATTGACTGTACTGTTTCACCGAAGCTGCTTCTCCCCCTGCAAATGCAATGCCTCACACAGTGTATTATCGTGGGAGAGCAGGGATTCTCAGCCCCTCCCACATGGCTCCCTTAGATCGGGATGAAGAGCAGAGGGAGGACACATGACTGCAGATCAGAGCACAGGAAAAAGGCATTTATGATTTAAAAAAAAAAAAACACACACACATTGCACTGTTAAACGAGCAAAAGCATGGAGGATCAATCAGTTTTGGCCATTTGAGTTTAAACCCACCTTTTCAGTGTGTAATTTCAGTTCACCGCCCCCTTTTTTCTGAAAGCTCAGACAAGCTTTTTTACCTTTTGGACTTTAAAAGGATGTTAAGAATAGAAGACTGCAGATAAACAGGTGCAACTTGTGTAGAGCACATGTGACATGTCCCAGCATGCTGCAGGAAGTGGGGATGAGGTAAAGGCTGCCATTCTCGCCTAGGCAAGGATTGCAGAAATGGGAGCAGGTACTGATAAAAGTAGGTACTTGCTCTCCCCTCCAGAAAAAAATTAACTCCAGGCTGGGGGGGAGGGAGCAATGCAGCAAGACTTTACTCTTTGAGTAAAGGCCTGAATTAATTTATGGAAATAAAGGGTGCTTATTTTATTAGTGTTTTTCTCTATCCAATATATGCTGTTTTTAGACACATAAAGATAGTTTTCACTTTATAGCACCATGCCCGTTTCTGCCTTTAACGGGTTAGTTCACCTTTACCCGATGTCAGAAATACAAGCAGATATTTATCCATCATGATGTACCATCAGGGAGGCGTATGATTGGCCCCAAATTTATTCTGTAGCAGGACAACGACCCCAAACATACAGTCAATGACAGCCAATGAGGTAAATTCACTAAGCTTTACCCCATGCTGTTTTTTGACAAATAGCTGTTTGCTAAGGAGCGGGCCAGGAAGTTGGCCACTGCGTCCCTAACAACTGATGACTCATCAGCTGTGAGCGGGTCCCCTGCTAACAGCTGACTGTAAAAAAAAAAAAAAAAAAAAAAAAAAAAAAAAAAAAGCAGACAATTAAAAATGTTGATTAAAAAACAGTGTGGCCCCACCCCAATGCATACCAGGCCCTTTGGGTCTGCTATTTATGCAAGCTCACCCCCCCCCCCCCTTGCCTGACCTGCCGGGCTGTATGCTCACATAATTTTTGGTTTCTCTTAAAATCCATACCAGACCTGAAGGGCCTGATATGGTCTGGGCAAAGCAGGCAGATTTCCACCTGCCTAATCTCTTGATGATATGGTCTGAAACCCCGTGCCGAGGCTGCTCCAATTTGGAACGAGTGACCAGAGTACCAACTGGGGTCGAGATCTAGGTTGTGCAGGAGGATCCTGATGCGCTTGATGAACTGGCAGCCACTCAAGGGGTTGGTCAGGAAAGGTAGTAGGGGACTAGAGTTCAATTGCCTTTGTAGGAGTGATGGTCGAGTATCGCTACTGGGCACTAGATGTTGTTTGTCTTGAAAAGATGGATGTTGACCGTGGAGCATGATTGCTGGGTTTTTGATACTGTGAGGTGGAGAATGAAATGATCTTGGTAGCGAGCTAGGTGACGTCTACACAGTACCGGGCCGGCAGGGCTATTACAGGTAAACTTGCTAGGCCGCAAAAAAAGTGGTAGGCCAAGTAGATGGTCGCTCAAATGACCAAGCTGGGAAGAAGGCCAAACAGGAAACGAGAGAGGATGGTCGAGATGTCTCTGAAGATGGTAGTCATGATGGGTAAGCGTTTGGAGTTGGTTATGGGCTGTTGCTTCTGTATGCCGCACAGGATGGCTCGGATCGCATGGGCTGCGAACAAGGACAGCTTTGCGGGATCCTGTAAGGCCAGGAAGTGTTGGATGACGGCTAAGTATAGTCTGATGGTGTTGTGTGATAGAGCCAATTGATTGTGGCAATATGAAATGAAAGCTAGTATGTGCTTAGTGTCTGTTGATGTTGCCACGGGGCAGGATGCCAGAAACTCGCAGAAGGCGTTCCAATCTGTGTGGTAGGCCTTGAGTGTTTTGCGGGATAAGGATTGATTGATGAGCTGGGTCGTGCTGTGAAGGTGCTGCTTTAATCCAATGTCAGCTGAGACCAAGGTGGGATAAGAGATGATGTTGGGTCAGCTCCGGGTTTCTGCTGAAAAAATGAAATTAAGTTAAAACGGGACACTGCGTCTGCTGCAACGCTGCACTTGCCCAGAATGAATGTGCAGTGGACATTGAACTGATGCTGCAGTGATAATGGTGCCTGCATAGGAAGGACATAATAGGGATCAACTTGGACCTGCCCTTATTAATGATATTGGCTGTGGCCTGGTTGTCGGTGGCGAAGGCCACCATTTGTCTGGTCCAGATATGGCCCCAGACCTTAACGGCTGCCATGATCGGGTATAGTTCGAACAATGAGGAAGAGCGGATAAACCCGGGGATTAGGAGTATCTCTGGAGGCCATGGTCCTGCAAACCAATGGTGGCTAAAAATCACAGCGAAGCCTGTGGAGGCTGCAGCATCAGTTACTACCTGAGGTGATTGAGGAGATACTGATGGTATGAACATGAATACGCCATTCCAATTAGTAAGGAACACATCCCACATAAACAAATCCGCTACTGCTACTGTGTCTAATCTAAGTCCTGTGTCTGAAAGAGGAAGATCAAGAGGCGTGAAACGAAAGATCGTCCCTGGGGAATGATTCTCTTTGCAAAGTTACAAAAATCCCTAAAAGGGATTGAAGCTGCTTCTTAGTACACCCCTGCACGGGTAAAGTCATAAAGAAACGACCTGATGGGGGTCAGTTTGTCGGGGGGAAGGCTGGCCTGTATGGAGCGAGTGTCCAGGTTGACCCCGAGGAAGGTGATGGAGTGTGCTGGGCCTTCCACTTTGTATTCTGCAATGGGCACATTGAGATTGCCAAACACCACTCTTAACCTATCAATGTCTACTGGGGGCACCCTGGGCTGTTCGATTAGTAAGAAGTCATCCAGGTAATGGATGACCCTCTGGCTCTGGGCTTGGTGCGACAGGATCTAGGTGAGGGACTGTGCGAAGGTGTCAAAGAGCCATGGGCTAATTTTAGAGCCAAAGGTCAGTTTGGTGGCAAAGTAGTATGACTCTTTCCATTTAATGCCATGCCAGCACTAGTGGGACAGTTGGATGGGTAGAAGCTTAAATGCGTCTGGTATGTCGGCTTTAGAGAGCCAGGCGCCTGTGCCTACTTGGATAATGGCCTGAATCGCCATGTCTATTGAAGCATATTTCAGGGAGAATTCCTCTGAAGGAACTAGGGAATTCAAACTCGGGATGTGGGAAGAATAAGGCGCAGACAGGTCGTATACCAAGCAAATTTTATTCAAAAACTTGCCTTTGACAAGCCAGATAGGGCTAACTCTCCAAATGTTGAAAGGGGGCTGATCAAAGGGGCTGATAATGAAGCCTCGGTCAAGTTCGGCCTGTAACAGCTGGTCTATGACCTGTTTGTCGGTGGCCGCTGAGCGGAGGTTCCTGCACTTCTGAGTCGTTTGGGGCAGTGTGATGAGGCCGGTATGGAATCCTGCTGTAAATCCTTGGATAAGGAAACTAGCTAGTGAGGGAGTGGGGTGTGAGGTGAGGTAAAACCTCAGCCCATAGGACGCCTAGTCAGGATGTTTTCTGCTGCTTGATCTGGCATAGGGCTTTAGGATGTGCTCTATGACATATGATACAGACATGTAGCAGCCGGCATTGGCTGTAGTTGCACAATCCAAAAATAAAGTTAGTACAGATGGGTGCTCCCCATACTGACAGAACAGGACGTCCAAACTTGTCCACTTAGGACAAGCCCTGAGCTGTACCAGAGGTGGAGGGAAGATCGAGAGAGCGTCTAACTGCTACATTGGTGCACCAGGTAGCCGTGTGGGTGGAGGACTGGCAGATAGCGCAGAGTGGTGAGTGTAGACCGGCAAAGTGGCGGCAGAACAACTCTGTGTCCATGAGGCTCCAATCCGTGCCTGCTTGGAACTGTGTGAGCCTGGCTGCCGCTTTGGCCGAGAATGAACAGTGGTAATCATAAAATGAGAACCCCCTTATTTATAGCCCAGGTCCACCACAATGTGGAGAAATAAGTCCAGCTCTTCCTTCCTGCTGGGACTGGCTGAACACAGGACATCCCTTACCATCCCAAAGGTCAACGCAAACTCGGCAATAGTTAATTTGCAGGTGAGCCTGGGGTCTTTGGTCTTGAGGACCACCTATACGTCTCCCCAGGCATACAATTTATTCTCTGCCAGATCGTGAACTGAAATGAGGAGGGAATCAAGGTTGACGTCCTTGCCATCCAAAATGTCCTTCCTGATGCTGGCTGGGACCAAGTGGGCAGGGAAGATAATAGAACTCTTCCCTGTCGTACCTGCAGAAGGGGGTGTCAGGACCAGGATTGCGACCGAGTCAAGGATGGCCACGGCCGGGCGTCCCTCCAAGACTGTCACTCTGGTTTGAACATAAGTGACTGGTGGACAATGATGGCACCATGGTGTGAAGCTGAGAAATGGCCAAGGATATGGATTGAAGAGACGCCTGCTGGGTGCTGGACACATCTGTCGCTGGCGGCGGGAAGAGGAACCCGAAGAGCTCGGCTTTCCTGGCTGTAGCATGGAAGGGCACGCCCCTGCGCCTTAGCTCCGCCTTTTTCATATATATATATATATATACACACACAGTGGCTTGCGAAAGTATTCGGCCCCCTTGAACTTTTCAACCTTTTGCCACATTTCAGGCTTCAAACATAAAGATATAAAATTTTTATTTTTTGTGAAGAATCACCAACAAGTGGGACACAATTGTGAAGTGGAACGAAATCTTTTGGATTTTTGAAACTTTTTTAACTAATAAAAAAATGAAAAGTGGGGTGTGCAAAATTATTCGGCCCCCTTGCGTTAATACTTTGTAGAGCCACCTTTTGCTGCGATTACAGCTGCAAGTTGCTTGGGGTATGTCTCTATCAGTTTTGCACATCGAGAGACTGAAATTCTTGCCCATTCTTCCTTGCAAAACAGCTCGAGCTCAGTGAGGTTGGATGGAGAGCATTTGTGAACAGCAGTTTTCAGCTCTTTCCACAGATTCTCGATTGGATTCAGGTCTGGACTTTGACTTGGCCATTCTAACACCTGGATACGTTTATTTGTGAACCATTCCTTTGTAGATTTTGCTGTATGTTTGGGATCATTGTCCATAGTTGCCAACATTGTAAAAAAAAAATGTGGGACACTTTTGTGGCTGTAGGCGGAGCTGTCCAATAATTAGGGGGCGGGGCATTCGTCAGCAGGCGTGGCCTAGCAAAAACAGACAAGTGCGGCGCGCGAAGCGCGACGCGGCGAAAAATGGGTGTGGTTTACGTGAAATTGTGGGCGTGGCTTAAATGGGCGTGGCTCTAGAGGGTGTGGTTAGAGTCTGAAATGAATGAGGGATGGAGAGGGGAAGAGAGGGGGAGAGAGAGGGAAATGACGGGACAGCAGCCCTAGATCCTACACAATAGAAATATGTGTATTCTAGAAAGTTTAACAATCAGCAGATAAAGATACTCCAAATACCTGGTGTTAGCACTTCAATCATCCCGGCACCATGGTTGTTATGGTGTCAGGATGATTGAAGCGCATTATTTCTATTATTATATTGTAATATAAAATGAAATCATTCAACTCACCATAATGCAGAATCAGTGGGATCCCTGAGCTTGTCACCAGCCACGTCGCCTGCCACCAGCCGTCCGTCCTTGCTTCAGATGTCCGAGCAGAGTCCGTCCTCGCATCAGATGTCCCCAGCGGAGCCCCCCCTCACATCAGGAGTCCCCGGCGGAGCCCCCCCTCACACCAGGAGTCCCCGGCGGAGCTCCCCCTCATACCAGGAGTCCCCGGCGGAGCCCCCCCTCACATCAGGAGTCCCCGGCGGAGCCCCCCCTCACATCAGGAGTCCCCGGCGGAGCCCCCCTCACATCAGGAGTCCCCGGCGGAGCCCCCCCTCACATCAGGTGTCCCCGGCGGAGCTCCCCCTCACATCAGGTGTCCCCGGCGGAGCCCCCCCTCACATCAGGTGTCCCCGGCGGAGCCCCCCCTCACATCAGGTGTCCCCGGCGGAGCTCCCCCTCACATTAGGAGTCCCCAGTGCCCCCCCTCACATCAGGTGTCCCCAGTGCCCCCCCTCACATCAGGTGTCCCCAGTGCCCCCCCTCACATCAGGTGTCCCCAGTGCCCCCCCCACTCACATCAGGAGTCCCCAGTGCCCCCCCTCACATCAGGTGTCCCCAGTGCCCCCCCCTCACATCAGGTGTCCCCCCCTCACATCAGGTGTCCCCAGTGCCCCCCCCACTCACATCAGGTGTCCCCAGTGCCCCCCCCACTCACATAAGGTGTCCCCAGTGCCCCCCCCACTCACCTCAGGTGTCCCACAGCGGTGTGCGCGCTCCCCCCCCACCTAGAACCCCGCCCCTTTCCATATCAGACTGGCAGCGGGGCAGGGGGTAGGCGGGCCGAGGCGGGGCGAGGCGGAGCGGGGCGGGCCGAGGCGGAGCGGGGCGAGGCGGAGCGGGGCAGGGGGTGGGCGGCGACGCAGAAGCTTCGTCTAGCCCCCCCAGCCGTCTTCCTGAACTTCCACAAAATGGCGGCTGGCGGAGACAATGTCTCCGCCGGCCGCCGACCTCCAGCCACAAAAGTGGGACACTTTTGTGGCTGTAGGCGGAGCTGTCCAATAATTAGGGGGCGGGGCATTCGTCAGCAGGCGTGGCCTAGCAAAAACAGACAAGTGCGGCGCGCGAAGCGCGATGCGGCGAAAAATGGGCGTGGTTTACGTAAAATTGTGGGCGTGGCTTAAATGGGCGTGGCTCTAGAGGGTGTGGTTAGAGTCTGAAATGAATGAGGGATGGAGAGGGGGAGAGAGGGGGAGAGAAGGGGAGAGAGAGGGAAATGACGGGACAGCAGCCCTAGATCCTACACAATAGAAATATGTGTATTCTAGAAAGTTTAACAATCAGCAGATAAAGATACTCCAAACACCTGGTGTTAGCACTTCAATCATCCCGGCACCATGGTTGTTATGGTGTCAGGATGATTGAAGCGCATTATTTCTATTATTATATTGTAATATAAAATGAAATCATTCAACTCACCATAATGCAGAATCAGTGGGATCCCTGAGCTTGTCACCAGCCACGTCGCCTGCCACCAGCCGTCCGTCCTTGCTTCAGATGTCCGAGCAGAGTCCGTCCTTGCATCAGATGTCCCCAGCGGAGCCCCCCCTCACATCAGGTGTCCCCGGCGGAGCTCCCCCTCACATTAGGAGTCCCCAGTGCCCCCCCTCACATCAGGTGTCCCCAGTGCCCCCCCCTCACATCAGGTGTCCCCAGTGCCCCCCCACTCACATCAGGTGTCCCCAGTGCCCCCCCACTCACATCAGGAGTCCCCAGTGCCCCCCCTCACATCAGGTGTCCCCAGTGCCCCCCCTCACATCAGGTGTCCCCCCCTCACATCAGGTGTCCCCAGTGCCCCCCCCCCACTCACATCAGGTGTCCCCAGTGCCCCCCCCACTCACCTCAGGTGTCCCACAGCGGTGCGCGCGCTCCCCCCCACCTAGAACCCCCGCCCCTTTCCATATCAGACTGGCAGCGGGGCGGGGGGTAGGCGGGGCGAGGCGGAGCGGGGCGGAGCGGGGCAGGGGGTGGGCGGCGACGCAGAAGCTTCGTCTAGCCCCCCCAGCCGTCTTCCTGAACTTCCACAAAATGGCGGCCGGCGGAGACAATGTCTCCGCCGGCCGCCGACCTCTAGCGGCGGCGGCGGCGGATTCAAAAACGGGAACCGGATTTTTCGGGACATTTCCCGGGACACCACAAATCCGGGAATGAAGTCCAAGTCCCGGGAATGTCCCGGGAAATCCGGGACAGTTGGCAGCTATGCATTGTCTTGTTGGAAGATAAATCTCCGTCCCAGTTTCAGGTCTTTTGCAGACTCCAACAGGTTTTCATCCAGAATGGTCCTGTATTTGGCTGCATCCATCTTCCCCTCAATTTTAACCATCTTCCCTGTCCCTGCTGAAGAAAAGCAGGCCCAAACCATGATGCTGCCACCACCATGTTTGACAGTGGGGATGGTGTGTTGAGTGTGATGAGCTGTGTTGCTTTTACGCCAAACATATCGTTTTGCATTGTGGCCAAAAGGTTCGATTTTGGTTTCATCGGACCAGAGCACCTTCTTCCACATGTTTGGTGTCTCTCCCAGGTGGCTTGTGGTAAACTTTAGACGAGACTTTTTATGGATATCTTTGAGAAATGGCTTTCTTCTTGCCACTCTTCCATAAAGGCCAGATTTGTGCAGTGTACGACTGATTGTTGTCCTATGGACAGACTCTCCCACCTCAGCTGTAGTTCTCTGCAGTTCATCCAGACTGATCATGGGCCTCTTGGCTGCATCTCTGATCAGTCTTCTCCTTGTCTGAGCTGAAAGTTTAGAGGGACAGCCAGGTCTTGGTAGATTTGCAGTGGTCTGATACTCCTTCCATTTCAAAATGATCGCTTGCACAGTGCTCCTTGGGATGTTTAAAGCTTGGGAAATCATTTTGTATCCAAATCCGGCTTTAAACTTCTCCACAACAGTATTACGGACCTGCCTGGTGTGTTCCTTGGTCTTCATGATGCTCTCTGCGCTTTCAACAGAACCCTGAGACTATCACAGAGCAGGTGCATTTATACAGAGACTTGATTACACACAGGTGGATTCTATTTATCACCATCAGTCATTTAGGACAACATTGGATCATTCAGAGATCCTCGCTGAACTTCTGGAGTGAGTTTGCTGCACTGAAAGTAAAGGGGCCGAATAATTTTGCACGCACCACTTTTCAGTTTTTTAATTGCTAAAAAAGTTTAAAATATCCAATAGATTTCGTTCCACTTCACAATTGTGTCCCACTTGTTGGTGATTCTTCACAAAAAATTAAAATTTTATATCTTTATGTTTGAAGCCTGAAATGTGGCAAAAGGTTGAAAAGTTCAAGGGGGCCGAATACTTTCGCAAGCCACTGTATATATATATATATATATATATATATTATATATATATATATGTGTGTGTATATATATATATAATTTTTTTTTTTTTTACCTGGGGGAATAACGTCCAACCTGGTGCAGGATGGAACTACCTGAACTTGACTGACCTAGAGGAGAAATGACAGACAGACAATGGCAAGTGGCTTAATTACATGTGATTAGGAGGTGACTGAGTGGCTGGGTCGTGTGACTTTGAAATGCGTTTATGCGACTGCAAGGGGAACCTTATTGGGGGGCCAACGATGGTTTAAACAATCTAATTGAAACCATGAATGGACTTAAAAGGAAAGCGGCTTTGAGAACAGTTGGTCTGGAGCTATGTGGGCCGATGTGCCTTGTTGCGACTGGATTCGAACTGGGCCATAGGGTGAGCCAAACTGAGGGGTGTCCATTAATGACAAATCAAACAGTGATCTGAATTTAAAGTGAACCGTTGTGTCGCTGAGGCGACTGTCATCGAACAACAGTAGATCTATGATAGGATAAAAGAAACAAAAATGCATGAATGACCCGACACGAAGCGACTTCCGAACGTAAGGAGAACATGACAGACAACATATGAAATAATACCTCTAAATGATTGAAGTGATGGTGCCATGAATCAGGGTGCCGTAAATGTGACTCACAGTGAAGCGAACTGTGGAATATGGGATGAAATGAGGGAGAATGAAATGAGGGCGAATGAAATGAGCGAAATGAAGCCAACACGAATCGGAGTGCTGCTAAAGCAACTGGACTCGGATCGGCGTGTGGGGTATATGAAATGAAATGAGCGAAATGATTGCCATGACAGAGGCACAAATTGGTGTGTCGCGATAGCGACTGACAGCGAACCTGTCTATGGAACAGGAAATAATGGCTAACACGAGTCGACGTGACTAAGTGCATCGCAGATGCGACTGAATTTGAATCGTAGTGAAGGGTATGCAAAATTAACAAATTAAATGTTTGCCATGACAGTGGCACGTATCGGTGTGCCGCGATTGCAACTGACAACGAACCGGACTGTGGAGCATGGAATGAAATGAGATGAAATGACTAGAACGAGCCGTTACGAATCAGTGCGTCGCAGATGTGACTGGATTCGAATCGGAATGAAGGGTATGTGAAATGTAACAAATGAAATGACTTGCCATGACAGAGGCACGGATCAGTGTACCGCACTTTACGAATGGAAACGAACCGGACTGTGGAGCTTGGCATGAAATGAGATGACAAAATCTACCCGGGACGAACCGGTGAGTCGCTGATGCGACTAGATTCCGACCGGAGGGAAATGCGAACTAAAATAACTGAAGTAACAGACTGTGTGTTTCTTAAGTGAAATGGGCCTACTACGTGGTGTGAAACAACAAGGTATGGGAATGTACAAATGAAACCGATGAAAAACGGCTCTGTGTTTGTGCTCACGAACTGAGCCACAAGTTCGTGGTTTGCACAAGGCTAAAATAAGGCTGCATACAGAGACGTAACGAATGACTCGTAAGTTCCGTAGCGGACTTTCAGTGACACAGGGTATCTGGCAAACAACGATGCGTGAAATGAAGAAATGATATACAAATCCTACCTGCGACAGTTGAGCAAGACACGATCTACGAAAACCACAAACAGAGACCCGAAAGCCTCTGGAAGTTTGGTCACGCAACTCAAGAACACTGAATGATTTGGAAGAGTCGGCCTAGTGATGTAACAAATCGCACACAGGAACTGTCAAAGACCACAGTGGGCTGCTTATATACCCCCCGGACTCCTTCCGTAAATTCAGGCCACCATACTGGCCTTCTTATATATATATGCACTATACATGCTATTGCAAGCCTTTCTGAGCTTTGAAATGTGCTCTATAGCGCACACAATGGTTTTACAACATAGTTTGAACATTTCTGCGTTCGCTTAGTAATCACTTTTCTTCATAGAGATGGAGGCGGTCCCTGTTCCACCTCCTGCTACAATCATTCATTCAAAGAATTTAAAAAAAGATTGTGTCAGGCAGTGTGTGATTCCTGTAAGTACAGAAGAATCCCTCACATTCCTTCTCTTGGAAGAGATCTCCCCTTGTGTGACCAACCAACAAGACAGAAGGCCTATAGCAACACCATAACTCTGAATTCTCTTGCCTCCCACTGGCATTTCCTCTAGTGATACAAAACACTAATTGCTTTCAAATCAGTATTCTAGAGGTTCCCAACTGTATACATGTTGATTTTAATGAAATGTGTTTGCTAAATGCTATTGCCACCTGCATAAATTATTTTGAATCTAGACGTTTCTACCTCCCTATTTTATTTAGCCCCATATACGTATTTGGTCTGCTATGACTATAGTTTTGCCTTGTAGAAGGCCAACTCTACCCTGATACCAGACGTAATTCCAATAATAAGGGCAACCATACACATCAGAGGGGGTCACGACTGACTAGCATATCTCACCTGCCCATTAGGTTGTTTTCCGTAGGACAAATGCCTATTTTGCTCCATATCTGTTGCATTTGGGTATCTACAACTACCCCTAGGTGAGATAGTTGTCTGATCCAGGCAACTGTCATCACAGTCATGTCTCTGGGTGCCTTGAGGCAAAAGTTAGGAAAAGCAATATTTCTGCTTTCTTAGCCAAAGCTTTATGCAATCTGCAGACTGGCAAATCCTCCAAATTATACACTGCCTTAGGTCAGGGAACCCACCTTACAAAGCATCTCCAGCAGACAGTTCCGCCCAGTGTTATTGTCTGTCTGTATTTGCATGCAAAAGAGGTTGAAGTGATTTGTCCCTTCCCAGCGTCTGCAAACTGTTAACACATGGTGAAAACAAAGACACAGAGGCCTTCAACACAAGCGTCAGCTTCTGCAGGTGTCAGAACCAAGCAAAAAATTATTTATGGAGTCCTTGTAACAAAGCATCCTCTTGTCTGTATATGGGTTCTTCATAATAATAGTGTCTGTATTTTAATTTTAATTGTATAATAATATTTTGTAGTCCTCTGAAATATAGGCCACTGCATTGCAGGGTTGTTGCTGAGTTTAGTGCTGGCTTTCTGGCTCTGACTGCATAGATGTCACCACTGGTCCCAGTTACTAAAATGCAGTAATCCTAAGCAAACACTATGCAAAGCAATTTTTGCACAAATTTGCCAATGTCTTTCTTTGTGCTTGTGGCACAGTATTTAACCACTTGAGCCCCGGACCATTATGCTGCCTAAGGACCAGAGGTCTTTTTCCAATTTGGCACTGCGTCGCTTTAACTGCTAATTGCGCGGTCATGCAATGCTGTACCCAAACGAAATTTGCGTCCTTTTCTTCCCACAAATAGAGCTTTCTTTTGATGGTATTTGATCACCTCTGCGGTTTTTATTTTTTGCGCTATAAACGGAAAAAGACCGAAAATTTTGAAAAAAAATGATATTTTCTACTTTTTGTTATAAAAAAAATCCAATAAACTAAATTTTAGTCATACATTTAGGCCAAAATGTATTCGGCCACATGTCTTTGGTAAAAAAAATGTCAATAAGCGTATATTTATTGGTTTGCGCAAAAGTTATAGCGTCTACAAACTAGGGTACATTTTCTGGAATTTACACAGCTTTTAGTTTATGACTGCCTATGTCATTTCTTGAGGTGCTAAAATGGCAGGGCAGTACAAAACCCCCCCAAATGACCCCATTTTGGAAAGTAGACACCCCAAGGAAATTGCTGAGAGGCATGTTGAACCCATTGAATATTTATTTTTTTTGTCCCAAGTGATTGAAAAATGACAAAAAAAAAAAAAAAAAAAAATATTTACAAAAAGTCGTCACTAAATGATATATTGCTCACACAGGCCATGGGCCTATGTGGAATTGCACCCCAAAATACATTTAGCTGCTTCTCCTGAGTATGGGGATACCACATGTGTGGGACTTTTTGGGAGCCTAGCCGCGTACGGGGCCCCGAAAACCAATCACCGCCTTCAGGATTTCTAAGGGTGTAAATTTTTGCTTTCACTCTTCACTGCCTATCACAGTTTCGGAGGCCATGGAATGCCCAGGTGGCACAAAACCCCCCAAAATGACCCCATTTTGGAAAGTAGACACCCCAAGCTATTTGCTGAGAGGCATATTGAGTCCATGGAATATTTTATATTTTGACACAAGTTGCGGGAAAGTGACACTTTTTTTTTTTTTTTTTTTTTTTTTTCATAAAGTTGTCACTAAATGATATATTGCTCACACAGGCCATGGGCATATGTGGAATTGCACCCCAAAATACATTTAGCTGCTTCTCCTGAGTATGGGGATACCACATGTGTGGGACTTTTTGGGAGCCTAGCCGCGTACTGGACCCCGAAAACCAATCACTGCCTTCAGGATTTCTAAGGGTGAAAATTTTTGATTTCACTCTTTACTGCCTATCACAGTTTCGGAGGCCATGGAATGCCCAGGTGGCACAAAACCCCCCCAAATGACCCCATTTTGGAAAGTAGACACCCCAAGCTATTTGCTGAAAGGCATGGTGAGTATTTTGCAGCTCTCATTTGTTTTTGAAAATGAAGAAAGACAAGAAAAAACATTTTTTTTTTTTCTTTTTTCAATTTTCAAAACTTTGTGACAAAAAGTGAGGTCTGCAAAATACTCACTATACCTCTCAGCAAATAGCTTGGGGTGTCTACTTTCCAAAATGGGGTCATTTGGGGGGGTTTTGTGCCACCTGGGCATTCCATGGCCTCCGAAACTGTGATAGGCAGTGAAGAGTGAAATCAAAAATTCACGCCCTTAGAAAGCCTGAAGGCGGTGGTTGGTTTTCGGGGTCCCGTACGCGGCTAGGCTCCCAAAAAGTCTCACACATGTGGTATCCCCGTACTCAGGAGAAGCAGCAGAATGTATTTTGGGGTGTAATTTCACATATTTCCATGGCATGTTTGAGCAATATATCATTTAGTGACAACTTTGTGCAAAAAAAAAAAAAAAAAAAAAAAAATTTGTCTCTTTTCCGCAACTTGTGTCGCAATATAAAATATTCCATGGACTCGACATGCCTCTCAGCAAATAGCTTGGGGTGTCTACTTTCCAAAATGGGGTCATTTTGGGGGGTTTTGAACTGTCCTGGCATTTTATGCACAACATTTAGAAGCTTATGTCACACATCACCCACTCTTCTAACCACTTGAAGACAAAGCCCTTTCTGACACTTATTGTTTACATGAAAAAGTTTTTTTTTTTTGCAAAAAAATTACTTTGAACCCCCAAACATTATATATTTTTTTAAAGCAAATGCCCTACAGATTAAAATGGTGGGTGTTTCATTTTTTTTTTCACACAGTAATTGCGCAGCGATTTTTCAAACGCATTTTTTGGGGAAAAAACACACTTTTTTAAATTTTAATGCACTAAAACACGCTATATTGCCCAAATGTTTGATGAAATAAAAAAGATGATCTTAGGCCGAGTACATGGATACCAAACATGACATGCTTTAAAATTGCGCACAAACGTGCAGTGGCAACAAAATAAATACATGTTTAAAAGCCTTCAAAAGCCTTTACAGGTTACCACTTTAGATTTACAGAGGAGGTCTACTGGAAAAATTACTGCACTCGATCTGGCCTTCGCGGTGATACCTCACATGCATGGTGCAATTGCTGTTTATGTTTGACGACAGACCGCCGCTTGCGTTCGCCTTAGCGCGAGAGCAGGGGGCGACAGGGGTGTTTTTTTTTTTTTTTTTTTTTTCTTTATTATTTTTTTGCTTTTTTAATCTTACTTTTAAACTGTTCCTTTCATATTTTTTTTTTTAATCATTTTTATTGTTATCTCGGGGAATGTAAATATCCCCTATGATAGCAATAGGTAGTGACAGGTACTCTTTTTTGAAAAAATTGTGGTCTATTAGACCCTAGATCTCTCCTCTGCCCTCAAAGCATCTGACCACACCAAGATCGGTGTGATAAAATGCTTCCCCAATTTCCCAATGGCGCTATTTACATCCGGCGAAATCTAAGTCATGAAATACTCGTAGCTTCCGGTTTCTTAGGCCATAGAGATGTTTGGAGCCACTCTGGTCTCTGATCAGCTCTATGGTCAGCTGGCTGAATCACCGGCTGCATTCTCAGGTTCCCTGTTGAGACAGGAGAGCCAGAGAAAAACACGGAAGACGGTGGGGGGGGGGGGGCATTCCCTCCCACGGCTTGTAAAAGCAGTCTAGAGGCTAATTAGCCGCTAGGATTGCTTTTACATGAAAGCCGACCGCTGGCTGAAAAGAATGATACCAAGATGATACCTAAACCTGCAGGCATCATTCTGGTATAACCACTCAAAGTCGTGAATGGCGTACCTGAAGACAAAAAAATGGTTAACAATGGTTAACAATAAAGCACAGTAAAGTGTAAATAATTACACACCTGAAAAACAAACATGATAAAACATAATAACAATAACAATAACAATAACAATAAAACATTGCAGAATAGAATACAGTAAAAAAGAGCAGAATAGAGAGAGAGAATAGAGAGAGAGAGAACAATAAAACAACAACTATTTTTTTTTATTTCATATTTTTTTTTTTTTTTACACTTTTTTTGTAACTAACTTTTATAACGGTAACCGGTTCCAGGTTCGGGTCTCTCAAAATGCGATGGCATCTTGGGAGACCCTGTGAAAGTGTGCCTAGTCTGTGCAATGCTGTACCCTACGCTAATACTCAACTAGTGAATGGTAGCGTTCAAAACATTCACCAATGCAAAGACCAGGATTGTCAGGACAGGAGGGACAATAATAGCGGGTGTCACGCCTATATCCGCGCTTGCTGCAGACACAACATCTTTTTTGGGGGGGTTCGTTGGGTAGGGGTACTCGGGAGGACATAAAAATGCCTCTCATGCAGCCGACTGCATTTGGTTGGGGATGTGAATGGGGGAAGTACGGGCGCTGCAGAAGCGGTGGGTTCCCAATTAGGATTGGCGAATGCAGCAGGAAGGGCACTATGGGCACGACGGGCCTGTGTTTGTCTTCTTGGTGGCAGCGGGACACTACTTGTGCTTGCCACCTCACCAGCTTGAACTGCACTTATGGGACTCGCCACGTCACCAAGTGTTACTGCAGTGCTGGTTTGACTACGACCGGGGTGTACTAGGCCGCTGGCGCTTGCCAGTTCACCAAAACGCTACCAAAAAACGTTAGCGATCGCAGGGATCAGGCCTGACTCTGCGAACGCTGCAGTTATGCGTTTAGTGTTTTGTAAGTGTCAGTGATCGATCGATACTGCACTTGGGTGGGCTGGGCCGGGCCGGGCGGAGGGGCAAAACGCAGGTGCTAGCAGGTATCTGGGCTGATCCCGCTAACACTGCGTTTTTGGGAACCCTAAACTGCTGGTGACGCTAGTATAGATCTGATCGGATCAGATATTGATGCGATCAGATACTATACCACTAAGGGAGGTGTACGGTGCGTGCGTGGGTGTTAGCGGTACTGGCGCTAATCTGACGCTGCCTGGGGCTGGTGCTTGCCAGTTCACCAAAACGCTACAAAAAAAACTGTTAGCGATCGCAGGGATCAGGCCTGACTCTGCGAACGCTGCAGTTATGCGTTTAGTGTTTTGTAAGTGTCAGTGATCGATCGATACTGCACTTGGGTGGGCTGGGCTGGGCCGGGCGGAGGGGCAAAACGCAGGTGCTAGCAGGTATCTGGGCTGATTCCGCTAACACTGCGTTTTTGGGAACCCTAAACTGCTGGGGACGCTAGTATAGATCTGATCGGATCAGATATTGATCCGTTCAGATACTATACCACTAAGGGAGGCGTATGCTGCGTGCGTGGGTGTTAGCGGTACTGGCGCTAACCTGACGCCTGGGGCTGGTGCTTGCCAGTTCACCAAAATGCTACCAAAAAAACTGTTAGCGATCGCAGGGATCAGGCCTGACTCTGAACGCTGCAGTTATGCGTTTAGTGTTTTGTAAGTGACAGTGATCGATCGATACTGCACTTAGGTGGGCTGGGCGGAGGCACAAAACGCAGGTGCTAGCAGGTATCTGGGCTGATCCCGCTAACACTGCGTTTTTGGGAACCCTAAACTGCTGGGGACGCTAGTATAGATCTGATCGGATCAGATATTGATCCGTACAGATACTATACCACTAAGGGAGGCGTATGCTGCATGCGTGGGTGTTAGCGGTACTGGCGCTAATCTGACGCTGCCTGGGGCGACGCATATCACCGCCGGGCGATCAGGGGGCTAAACCTTTATTCGGTAATAAACGGCGGGTGCCCTGACACTATAAAAAATAAACGAAATAACCAGCGTCATCCGTAACGGTTATACGGTGATCAGTGGTGAAAGGGTTAACTAGGGGGCAATCAAGGGGTTAAAACATTTATTCGGTAGTATATGGGGGTCCCTGTCGCTATAAAACGCTGACGGCGAACCTAAATATTTACCTCACTAACTAGCGTCACCAGCGACACTAATACAGCGATCAGAAAAATGATCGCTTAGCAACACTGGTGACAGGGGGTGATCAAGGGGTTAAAACTTTATTAGGGGGGGTTAGGGGGGTACCCTAGACCTAAAGGGGGGTAATACTAACTGTCCCAACACTGTAACTGTCACAAACTGACACTATGCAGTAATCAGAAAAAAAAAAAAAAAAACTGCTGGTGTCAGTTTGTGACAGGGGGGGGGGTGATTGGGGGGGGATCGGGGGGCGATCGGGGGGGGGATCGGAGTGTTTTGTGTGCCTGGCATGTTCTACTGTGTGTGTGTGTGTTGTGCACTCACATAGATGTCTTCTCTCCTCGGGCCGGAACGGAAAATACCGACCCGAGGGGAGATGACATCACTTCCTTTGCTGCTGTTTAGCATACAGCAGCAAAGGAGTGTTTTCATTGGCCGGCGGCGATCGCGAGGGGGGGGCCACGAACGGATGGTCTCCCCCTCATCACGGATCGCCGCTGGACAAAAGACGACCGCCTCGGGCACCGGGGGGGGGTCCGATCGGACCCCCCACCCGCGGAAGGCAAATCACGTACCCTGTACGTGATTTTGCCTGTCCGTGCCACTTTGCCGACGTACATCGGCGTGAGGCGGTCGTCAAGTGGTTAAAGTATATTTTGCAGGTACAAGGACTCTGGCATACACTATATTACCAAAAGTATTAGGACACCTACCTTTACACGCACATGAATTTTAATGGCATCCCAGTCTTATAGGGCGTACACACAGTCGGACTTTGTTCAGACATTCCGACAACAAAATCCATGGATTTTTTCCGACGGATGTTGGCTCAAACCTGTCTTGCATACACACGGTCACACAAAGTTGTCGGAAAATCTGATCGTTCTGAACGCGGTGACGTAAAACACGTTTTGGGTGGAGGAACTTGACTGGCCTGCACAGAGTCCTGACCTCCAACCAAATAGAACACCACTGGGTTGAATTAGAGCGGAGACTGAAAGCCAGGCCTTCTCGTCCACATCAGTGCCTGACCTTTTGGAAGAATGGTCAAACATTCCGATAGACATACTCCTAAATCTTGTGGACAGCCTTCCCAGAAGAGTTGAAGCTGTTATAGCTGCAAAGGGTGAGCCAACTCAATATTGAACCCTGTGGACTAAGACAGGGATGCCATTAAAGTTCATGTGTGTGTAAAGGCCATTGTCCCAATACTTTTAGTAATATAGTGTATGTGTGTCATCTATAGAGTGTGTAGGCTCAGGTATTATTTAACCAAACCTATTTAAAGTGGTGGTAAATCCAGCTGCTTATCCCACCTGTTTAAAGATCAAATACTTTCAAATCAACAATATTGTTACAAATATCTTATTTTAATTTGTATTCTTTAGGTTAGAATAAAAATCTTCTATACAGATCATCATGGCCAGGCCAGTGGCCAGGCTACATCGCAGTGGGTTACGTGTCCTGGTGACATCGCTCCAGCGTTTTCATTTTGCCCAGGTACATGAGATCCCAGTGCTTTGGTGCAGGCTGAAGGCACAGGTTCACCATTCAGCCCAACAGCCAGCAGCCTGTAAAACCCTGTAAGAGGTTAAAAGCTGCTGCAGCTGGTTAGGGCTGGACAGTGCACCGAATGGTACTAACATGGGTGGTGTACACCCAAGGATGTATGTCCTCAAGGCAACCTGCATGCATTTTGGGCATTTGTCTCTGAGTACATTCTGGCCTAAAAGCAGAGGCGGCTCTCTAATTAGGCAAATTAGGCGGTCGCCTAAGGCCTCGCACTCACACAGGCCTCGCGGCCTCCTAATTTGCCTGTTCTCAATCACCGAAGTTGACGCCGGCGGCTCCACCTACTCCCACTGGGACTCTGTGGCTTAGGAGCTGATGGACAAATCAGATACTGCCCGCAGCCTGAGGAATAGCGGCCTCATCACGGAGCGTCCCAGTCCGTGGGGCCTTATGTGTAAGTTTTGCCTAAGGCCTCATAAAGCCTAGAGCCGCCTCTGCCTAAAAGTTAGTACCACTTGGTGCCCTGTCCAGCCCCATCCAGCCAGAGCAGCTTTCAGCCTCTAATAAAGTTTTACAGCAGTGGAGCTGGATGGTGAGACTGTGCTTTTCACCCATACAAAAATGCTTGGATTCCATGCACCAGGGCTAAACACCCAGTGATGCCTTCTATGTCTTTACATACTGTATTATTGGAATAAAAAATTGCAGAAAAAAGTCAAAAAAATATTATTACTTGACTACACGGTGGCTGCAAACAGCTTAAGGTACCAGCTGTGATGTCAGGCTTGTGTAATGTCAAACAATTAGGTGAACTTGAAAGGCAAGTACAATTTTAATCTGAGCTACCTAGTCAAAACAACTAACTGGAACCAGTTGACATGATCCTTTTTAAACGGAATCAGTACTAGTAACAAAGATAAATACACCTGGGTGGAGTAGATGATGTGAAAGGCTCTTGGCATTGCCTTACAGAAGACAGTTTAGCAGACTGCGTTGCCTGCAATTACTCTATAAGTAAGTTGGATCCACTTGACTTGCAATTTACTGCCACAGCTTATATGACTAGAGGCAACTATGTCTACTGCTCAGAGCGATACCGTCTTTAAATAAAGTTTAATGGGAAATATATCATACAGACTACAGGATGTCAGAATGATTTTTTTCCACTAATGCTTCAGCAAGCAGATCTAATACGTACCGATTATGGTTCAGCTTTTCCTTTTTCCATTTTGAAAGGATTTATTCATGTTTATGGCACTTTTCATGTGTGTTTTTTCAAGCAAATCTATTTTTATGGGAATCTTAAAGGAACTGTCACTTACATAAAAGTTGCAATACAAATTGTATTTGCAAAGAAGATTTCAAATATTTACCTCTCCCGCTGTCAGCGCTGCTCCATTAGAGAGATATTGTCCACTGAAGTATCATCTAAAATCAATGATTTTGGGAGTGTTGATCTTCTGTGTCCCCCTGCTGCTCCCAGTGGTTCCTCCTGCAGACCCCCACATCCCTACAGGACACTGTAGGACATGGTGGTCGGGGAAAGGAACCACTGAGGGGAATAGGGGACACGCAAGTCAGGGGACATTCCTAGAAGTGCTGGTTTCTGAAGAGACTTCAGTGGACAATTTCTCTTAGCTAAACTGATGTTTAACAGCATGGACAATGTGAGAGTTAAAGCTGAACTCCAGGAATTATTTGTGTTAAATACTCACATTGATCTAGCTTAGCACAATGTAAGTATGTTTTACTCATGCCTGATGAGGAATCTGGAAATCAATGTACCTATCGGTGCTACTACAGTGATAGCTGTGATCTTCTGGCTCTTGCTCAGGGACTATGTGAGCCTCTGCCCCACTGCATAGTTACCACAGGGGGTTGTTTGCATGGCATCACCACCATTCATAGAATACAAAGTGTTCTCTGATTGGACGAGTCAAAGATTGTCATCCCCTCTCCGCCTCATCCTAATATTCAATGAAAAAAATAGAAGGAGATCTATGAATGGTGGCGATGCAAATGAGAAAGGCCTTGTGGTCAGTGTGCAGTGGGGCAACCACTGGTACAGAACCTTTGCAGGACTCAGAAGGTTGCAGCTATCACTGCAGTAGCACCGACTAATACAGTGATTTCCAGTTTCCCAAGAGGTCCATCAGGTATGAGTCATGCATACTTACATTATGCCAAGCTAGACCAATGTACAGTCAGTATGCAATACAAATCATTCCTGATGCTCAGCTTATAGTATTTACATACAGGTTTTTCAAAAGGCTTTTCATGGGACTGTAGAATGTTGACAGTTATTTTATTAATGCAGCCTCCCACTGTGAGGATTAACCCTTTTGTGATATGCTTTTGGTAGTCTACATTAGATGTAGAACAGAAATGTAAATAATGTCTAACATGACGGACCCCTCGAGAACCATACTGATACGATCCTTAGTGGAGTTCTCGTCTTGACTCAGCTGGAAATGGGCCTGCCGGACTCTCCTTCCCACTGCCCCACAATACAGCTGTTATTGAAACTTTGGACGGAACTGAAGCGCAGGTTGTGTCTCACTGGCTTTCTTCCATGTACCCCTATTTGGCACAATAGGTCATACAGGGAGCTAACTAAACTTGGAAATTGTACAACTTGGACAGCTGCCAGAGTTAAATACTTTTCACAACTGTTTGTAGGGCAAGACGTGAAATCCTTTGACCAATTGTGTATAGAGTTCCCTCTGCTTCGAAATAGATACTACTTGTACATGCAACTGTGCCATGCCCTTAGGGTACAGAGTAGGACCTCTACGTTACAGGTCGAAATATCTACATTCCTTCACAATATTTTCTCCACTTCTGGTAAGAGAGGGATTATCTCTAGGATATATGCCCTTTTATTGTCATATATTCAAGCCCCAGATTTGTTACCTTGTAGACAGAAGTGGGAGATGGATGTGGGTCCTTTAGATGGAGATACCTGGGAACAAATCTTGGTGAATAGCCCCTAGTATCAGTGTCAGCAGCACATAAACTATCTCACCTGTTTATCCTTCATCGCGCATACCGCACACCGGTTCAACTACATAAGTGGGGTAGATGGGATTCTCCCATATGCCAGAAGTGTCAAACACATCAAGGAACTCTAATTCATATGCTATAGCGATGCCCCAAATTGGTGAGATACTGGCAAGACATGATTCAAATAATTAATAACATATATCAGGTTCAACTTGACTTAAACCCAGTTACGTGTATTTTAGGTGGACTGATGGAAGACCTATGCCCCCCGCCCACTTATGTAGCACTTCTCAGACTACTGTACTTAGCTAGGAAGCTAATAGCGAGATACCGGTTGTTTCCACACGCGCCTACCTGTAGGCAATGGATACAACAGGTAAATCATATGCTAGTACGGGAAAAAAATATGTACCTTCTCAGGAATTCACCTCGGAAATTTCTAAGTATTTGGCGAGAGTGGTCAGACACACCCAGGGTAGCTCCCTCTCAGCTCATACTTACCAGGTTACTTCAAAATTGAGTAGGCCCTGTACGGCTAAGCAGAGGGAGGAGAAGACAAAGAGCAGACTTAAAATGTATACTTTATAAGAATGAGATGTAAACACTGCAAGAGTTTTGACTTTGAGTAACCATTTTTATTTTCTTTAATGTTATGTGTTTGTTTTGTGTGAGGTTTTGATTTTTATTGTACTCACCACTGTTTGAAAAGTGTTGACACTCTGGAAGCTCATACTTCATGTAGAGTAAAACGTATCTCTGAATATCGAATAATTGCAGTCTATACTTGAATGTTTGTAATTTATATTTTCTTATACAATAAAACTTTTTCTCTGATTTAAAAAAAAAACTAACGTCTAACATTCTAGCAGATGGACAAACTGCTGTAGACAGTTTCCTGATGAAAATACAAAACCCTGGCCAGGCTGTGTACCTTCATATATAAATCAATGCTAAATTTAGAATACTGTCTGTGGGGAGGTGCAGCGTGGTGCGGCAGTGAACAGAGTCCAGTTGCAGAACAATGGCGGCTGGTGCTCCATTGGTCGGGGGGGCGGCAGACAGACTTGACCACAGACCCCCCCCCACGCTCCCCCTGTCGCTCCAGCCCGCCACCCCACATTAACCCCCACCCCGGTCATTCAAGCCCACCACCGCACACCATTGACAACACCGCCCACCCCCCGGTCACCGGCTCCCGGCTCTCCTATTAGCCCGCCAGGCCCCCATCAGCCCCACATTTACCTTGTGCAAGTCACGGCTGCGGCTTCCCCCTCTGTCTCCTCTGTATCCCAGCCATCGCTTCTCCTCCCGACCAATGGGTTCTTTGGACTCCCGACCAATGGGGTCTTAGGACTCCTGGTCAATGGGGTCTCGGGACCTGCTTCCTGATTGGCCGGAAGGAGAAGCAGGAAGACATTAGGGAATATTATTTCACTAATGTCACACAACAGGGTAGGCTCAGGGCGCAGTGCTCTGCGCCTCTGTCCCACCCTTTTTTTATGCCAATTAGAGCCTCAGGCTCTAATCATGTGCTTCAAATAAAAAAAAAATCCATAGAAATTCCTGTCTCCTGCATGTAGATCAGGGGGCTGAGCGCATGGATTAGGGGGGCAGCGCCCATGCGCCCCTAATAAGCGCCCCCCACTGTTGCAGAAACAAAACTGTATTAACATTAATGTTCAACAAAAGTACAACTACCCGGTGGAGAAACAACCTGACAAGGCACACTTACAGAATGTTGCAGCGAAGAGTGGAACAGTAGGTCTCGGGTGCACCGTCAGCGTCTATCTCGAGGGATGGAATGCGGCCTGGCCTGCCCAAGCCCAATCGGGGAGGCTCCTGAGAGGAATAACAAGTCCCTGCTCTTTCCCTACTTGTCTGGAATCTGTCCCTGCTGCTAATACTGTTCCTGACAGATGGGTGACCTGTCCCTACACTATCCACACGCTAAATGCGCACCAAGCCTGGAAGCCAGGGTCTTAGATAGACTCTGCCCAACCCAACATGGCCGCTAGAGCCATATGGTCAGCAGCATTCAATCAGACAGCTCCCCCAGTGACCCAGGAAATCATAGAGTGAAACCCGCTCGTGATTTTGTGTGAGCGGTTTTCACATGATTTTGCAAGTGAGGCATAAAGCAGCCCGTTCACTTAATGGGCTGCCCTATGCACATTTTTTGCCCAAGAGAACCTCCTGCTTCTTTTTTGGGCAACAAGCTTCATGCAATTTTTAAAGTCGTAGTTTACCATAATTGCTGCACGTTTCTGTTGCATAGCAAAATCGCACCACGTTTGGGATGCCATTTAGAATTAATTTCACATTTTGCGGTGATTGGCACACAATTTGGAATCACAGGCAGAATCATGGCAATTCCACCCACGATTCCAAATCACCAAACATGAATAGGGCCTTAAACTATGTTCTAATATTTCTCTTCCATTTGCCACACCAACTCAATTGCCCCAAGTACTATATGTGTACCTGGTTATACTCAAGCAGTTAGAAAGGTCATGTACTGCTGCTATAGCTATAGAGGAATATTAGCTGTCTGTGCAAACTATAGCAAGATTTTTGCTTAATGAACATTCCTTGAGAAAATATTTAGTTCTAATTTTGACGTCTATCTACTCTGTCCTTATCTCCCACTCCTACTTTCTTTTCCTCTCCCTTCACCCTTCAGACCTTTTCACTCATCCTGCAGATAAATCCCATATGACTGATTGCTGTAAATGTAGGGGTAGCACTGCTAGGTCTTAGAACCGTGATTTGATTCACAAGTGACTCGGTTACAAAGTGATTAATCTCAAAGCTTTAAAATATCTGTTATCATTATTGCTTCTGGAAGTCAGGGCCTTCTTCAATATAAAAGCATCGCTAGGCATTACCTTAAAGGATGACACCACCAGAGAGCAAAATCATTATTTTGTTTGTTTTATTTCTATTTTTTGCCTCTGTAGATTATAACAAATTGCAGGGAAATTTAGTGATGGAACTGAAGGGGACAAGGATGGGGTTGCCAACAAGCAGTACTGGGTTAAGATTTAGTGGATCCAGTTAGAGAAGAGTTACTGCACCTAAACCATTTTCAGGGAGTCTAGGTCAAGCAGGTATCACTTCCCTATGCTGATAACCAATTTCCAATTCCTAGACTCAGAGTCTCTCTAGAATGGGATGTCACTAGCAGGCTCTCTGTAATGTGAGTAGTCTCTGTAATGTGTGCGGTCTTTGGTAGTCTTTCTGTAACTTGGATGTCTCTATTAATTATGGCAGCTCCTTTGTTAACAAGAAGCAATGGTAAATTTAAATTTTAAGGTAATAAAGGGACATTATCACTCAAGTGTGCCTTGGGATGCCCTGCTTGGAGTTAACCATTGCCACTTCTACAGCATCGTTGCTTTGTATAAATTGCCTCACCACCCTGCAAGTCTGGTATGCAGTAGGGAGGGTGAGTGGTAGTCTCTATCAAAACACCCTCCCCTCCTCCAGAGTAAAGCAGTGTTAAAAAAATACCATTTGTGGCTTGGAGAGCCAGCTTTCACAAAGTGAATAGAACAGGAGGGTTGTGTGGGAGCAGATGTGCTGCATTAAACTCTCTGGAGGTCCCTAGGCAGTCAAAATCTTGCAGGTTTCTGGAGGTTTCTTGTGCATGCACTCTAGTGGGATAACATTGAACTAAGTATTGTGCATGTCAGGCATTAGATGGAGATGACCATCACTACTGTACATTACACGTACATAGGTTACACCAACATTCTTTACAAACTGACAGCTGAAAGAAGATGAGCTTTTAAGAGACAAACTGTAATGTGATCTAATGTCTATGGTTTATGTACTTTAACCACATGCCAACCAGCCCACGACGATTTACGTCAGCACAATGGCACGGCTGGGCAAATGGGTGTACAGGTACGTCCCCTTTAAGATGCAGTATTGTGGGTGTGCGCGCCCGCCGCATGCTCCGTGACTGCGGGTCCCGCGGACTTGATGTCCGCCGGGTGCCCACGATCGTGTCACGGAGTGGAAGAACGGGGAGATGCCTATGTAAACAAGGCATTTCCCCGTTCTGCCTAGTAACATGACAAAGATCGCTGCTCCCTGTCATTGGGAGCAGTGATCGCTGTCATGTGAGTAGTAGCCCATTCCCCCACAGTTAGAATCACTCCCTAGGACACACTTAACCCCTTGATCACCCTTAGTGTTTAACCCCTTCCCAGCCAGTGTCATTTACACAGTAATCGGTGCAGTCCTATAGCACCGATCACCGTATAAATGCTAGTGGTCCCAAAATAGTGTCAAAAGTGTCCAATTGTCCGCCATAATGTCGCAGTCACGATAAAAATCGCAGATCGCCACCATTACTAATAAAAAAAATTAAATAATAATAAAAATGCCATAAAACTATCCCCTATTTTGTAGATGCTATAACGTTTGCACAAACCAATCAATATACGCTTATTGCGATTTTTTTTTTACCAAAAATATGTAGAAGAATACATTTCGGCCTAAACTGAGGAAAACATTTTTTTAATATATATTTTTGGGGGATATTTATTATAGCAAAATGTAAAAAATATTGTTTTTTTTCAAAATTGTTGCTATTTTTTTGTTTATAGCACCAAAAATAAAAACCGCAGAGGTGATCAAATACCACCAAGAGAAAACTCTATTTGTGGGGAAGAAAAGGACGTCAGTTTTGTTTGGGTGCAACATCGCATGTCCACGCAATTGTCAGTTAAAGCGGGGCAGTGCCAAATCGCAAAAAGTGCTCTGGTCAGGAAGGGGGTAAATCCTTCCGGGGCTGAAGTGGTTAAGTTGGTATTGAGTACATTACATTAAACCAGTATTTTCTCTAAAGAGTCTTTAAAGCAGAATTTCACCCAAAAGGGGAAGTTCCATCCGTTCGCATCCTCCCCCCTCCTCTATAACAATTGGCTTTTTTTGGGGGGGGAGAGGGTACTTGGTTTTGACAGGTATCCACTCCCACTTCCAATACAATACAATTGCCACGGCGATCCAAGCAGAAATGTAGCCCTTGAGGATGCCCCCTAGTCAGGGGGGGTTGACCTCAGGTCTGGGGCTTGGGTGCTGGAAGGACCCCCCAAAACACATGGAGGAACCTCTTCCTGGGGGCATGGGAGCAAAGAGAGGACAATGGGAGCAGGTCAGCACGTCCGGGAGATCTCCTGAGAAGTCAGCTGAGTGGGCTGGTGAGTGATCAGTCTGGGAGGACTGTGGAGAGAGAGTGTCAGTCTGGGAAGACTGTGGAGAAGTTAGCCAGGAGGGCTAGTAAAAGGGACAGCAGCAGCCAGGTGGATTGGCAGTGCCTGAAGAGGTGGTGCTAGGATCAGCAGCCACAGGAGTGATTAAGCTGGACACTGAATTTTTGCTACACACTCAAAGGGGCCTTGGGTTCCTGCCTATAACAGGCTATCGCTCTAAATCTGACTGAGTGCTTTTTGTCAGATCCACAAACAGGGTGCCAGCTGGAGTTCTGCAAGCAAGTGCTGGAGGAAGTGAGGACTGTGTACTGTATATAGACTGTATATAGGAGAAGTTGTCCCTGAAGTTGTTTGAAGTCAAGCGGGCATCCCAGAATTTTCCCAATCCCTATCCTAATTATTTCCCTGAACAAAACAAACAAAAAAAAAGGACGGTTTTCTGACTCTGAGGTGACCATGAAAATTCGGTGTGCCTGGCTGTGCAAGGTGGGAGATCCCAGTTCATCTGCAGCTTCTTAGGGGGTGCGCTACAACATCATCAAATTAGGTATGTAAGAAAAAGTTATTTTAAATGTGTCATTAGCATGCTGATGAGGGGGAAAGGAGGGAAAGGCTCAATATAAGCAGATGAAGTTCAGCTTTAAGAGTTCTTTCATGTTAAGGTTTATCTACTCTGTTTTTAAAGTTAATACCTTAAAAAATGTAAGTGTTTTATGCTACAGTTTTGTCAACACAAACTTCAAAAACTTTCAACTCTTCTATCGCCTTTATACTAAAGTTACTTCACACATTTATTACTGTTATTACATTGGATAGAACATATCTTTTAAGCAGATAACACAAGAGCAGTGAAATGGTTGACATTCCACAATGAACAAACAACATCAATAATGATTTAAGCGATCTTTAGGAATTTAAGAGGGTCATAGCTTTTGGTGTTGAATGCCAAAATCTGTACAGTAATTGGATGACGTGGGTGAAAAAATCCTTTAGCTGCTTATAATGGGCAGAATTTGGAGAACTATTATCTTTCTAGTTGCACTGATCCCTGCACATGGTGGTTTTCAGCTGTAGAACTTGCGCCCATTATAACAGCATGTTTCCAATGTTCGTAGTTTTAAAGGAAGTGTGTATATTTTCTCATTTAAAAGTGTTGCTACATTCAGCATTAAAAATATATATTTATTTCTTCTTGTCAGGTAAACATGAAATATTATAAATGGGAAACATTCTAGACCCAGACATTATTTTCGCATCACTAATAAATCTAATAAATTATTTTTATCAGAACACTTTTTAAATATTTTTTAATAAGTATAATTCTCTAGCAGTGCACAATAGAAGCATGGGTTTTAAATGTTTCCTGTTTAGAACATTGGAGTAAAAATGGCCCTCAAATATATTTTTGGGGAAAGGGGACTCTTCCCTTATCCAGTCTATCACATTAGAACTCCCAAATTATAACTAAGTTAAACTTTTTTTTTTAGTTTTGGAGCAGAGAGGGATTAGAACATCTGTTTTTATTGCTACCTCTGCCTCCATTCGAGAGATTCATCCTTCCTATTTGTCCTGAAAAATCCCAAATTTTGGGTTGCCCAAGGACAGCAATAAAAGGGTACATTTTCTAATGAGGACACTAGTTCTGGTGACCTGGGGGCCCCCAATGAATTCCCTTAATTTGCAGGAATTCTCTCTTAACTCCTGTTTGGAGGTAAATCTCCCCACAGATGGAACAAAATTGACAGCCGTTATCACCCTACCCTACTCTACTATATCCAAAATCTAATATATATAATATAGTTTTATTTTAGGAAATGCCTACCTCTCTAGTCTGTGTCATACAATCGAAATAATGTATACTCCATTTAAAGTAGCATACCTAAAAGCACTATATTCATATAAAAATGATCATACTTTAATCCAAAGTTGAACACATGTGGAAAAATGAAAGAACTTCAGAGGAGCGTGTGGCTTCTTCCCTGCCTCGGCATGTCCAACTAGTGTCCTCCAGGGAAGGTGGGAGCATACAACATTCTTGTCAAAGGAAAAGATCTATAAGCCGCACATCATGAAGCAGACCCATGTGCATGAAGTGAGATGAATGGCAACCTCAATGCAGACCACGATTCCAATGCATTTCACATGAATAAGCTCCAAGAGGTGGAGCGAAAAGCATTGGGGCATGGCCTGGCTGGATTCCGGGCTGATGCTGTCATTCATCTCACTTCATGCACATGGATCTGCTTCAGGATGTGTGGTTTATGGCTCTCTTCCTTTGACATTGCTGTAGCTTGGAACTAAGACAAGCTCATTGTCCCTGCCTGCGCTCACAGCTGTCTAGTTGGACTTTACCTCTCTACCTGAGCGGCACCTAAATTTTGTCTTTTTGGGTCACATACAACATTCTTCTTAGTTTTCCATTAAAGCGGGCCATACACTAATCAAAATTCAGACGGTTCAGCAGAGTCCAGCCAAACTTTGGCCAGTGTGTGGCCCTCCCTGCTCAAGACACGTTGATCGATTATTTTTGAAAGGACATGCTGGAAAACTTTTTTCGGGTTCTGCTATCAGAATGCAATATCCCATCAGAGAGGATTCCTCCATCCACCTCATTTATGGATGAATGCAAAAAAACTAACTGTCTATTGTCAGCTTCAGTAACATGCAAATTAGTAGTACCCAGCTTTAGAAACCGTCAAAACTGTCAGTTAGTGGTGAATGTATTACTTGTGTAGCCCATGCAGCTGCACAAGGGCCCTCTGGTATCTGAGGATCAATCTATAAAAGATGTGGGTCAGTTAGGTGGTAGCACCCCCTTCCAGGGGATAACAGTAAGTTCCACACCAATGATGTCAGATCACATCTAGCTCCACTAAACACACTGCAGTCCCATCTAGGACCACCCCTCGCCAGCGTTTTACTTAACATAGGTTTGATCACAGAGGTTACTTTCTCCTCCTCCCATGTCATGTAGGTCTTGAAGCCATATAAACTATTTACTTTTAAGACTCATTCACTCTATGTATGGTGACTGCAGTTTTAATCAACACCAGTCATATCACTGCCAGGGCACATAGAAAACGATAGTTTTCTATATGCCCCATTCACACAACAAATGATGCTCAACAGACATGCAGCATTTTTCCTCAAGGCATTGGAAGGCATCTTGGGTCACCACAGTGTGGTGCAGAGACTTGAATGGAGTGTAACGTTTCACACGCTCAATAGAGGTAAATTGGAACTATACTCACCTCCACTCCAGCGCTGTGGTGTCCTGAACCTCCCTCAGCAGCGAATGACATCTTTGACTGGTCTTCTGGGTTTTAATCTTCACCCATTTTGACTGACCGGGCTGATATAATGTCACTTCTGTGCATGTTCAGGAGCTCCCTCACCTTGGCGTATGCCAAAGTTTTACACTGAGCTGTTTGCACTCCCTTAGAACAGGTGAGAAGTAGGAGATACTAACCGTGCTACTGGTTTGTTATTTTCAAATGGTGTCCATCAGGCAGGCCCAGAGCAATAAAAAAATTAATAACCGCAGGGCACACATGACAGGGTGGAAAGGGAACAGGGCAGTGAGCGGATAACTGTTCTAAAAGAGGGAGAAAAGTTATAATATTTAAGAGGGAGAAAAGTTATATTTAGGAGGATAGTAGGCAGAGAGGGGTGTGACAGAATCAGTCAGAGAATTGAAGCCGTCAGTTGAACGTCCCTCCCTCCCTCCCTATTTGTTTTGATTCATTTGAGTTGAAGGTAAGTTGTGGCAGTTTGGGTTCCTTGAAAATCTGGTGTTTTGGAAAGAAGGTGGGAATCCATCCTTGGTATGGTGTCTTTTAGTTGCTGGGGTCCAAAAGGTTGGTTAGGCAGTGGTAGACCTGTTATGCATATGAGGTCAGCTGGGATTGTCCCCGAGGCGGTGTCTTGCAGCTAGGGGCATAACTTAGCTAGCAGGTGCCACAGACACAAAGTTTCAGTAATATGGTGCCTTCAAATACTTACAACCCAAGTTTATCTGTAATGTTATTTTTTTTTGTTATTTATTCAGATGTTGTTTATAATAAAAAGACATTGCAGCCATTTAACCCCACTCTGAGTAAAGTGTTTTATTTGGGGTAGTGGGAGGTAGAGTTTGGGGAGGGAGAGTTTGGGGAGGTAGGCCAGGGGTCATTGGTAATTGGGGACCTCTTATCTACCCTGCCTGACTGACGCTAAGACATATGGGAGGATTCTTCTATTTTTTCTTGATGCCATTTGGGTAGATAGTGAAGGTGGTATTTACTGTCTAGCCCATGGGTAGGCAACCGTTCAGAGATTGAGATCTACCTGGACAACATGAAGGAAATCAAAGATCCCCAGGGGAAGGGGGGCTCCCTTTAAAAAAAAGTCCCCAATAAAAACACAGCATAGTGTCCAGTGCCCCCCCCCCCACCACCACCACCACCACACTTTTGTCCTCCACTCCCCTTCACATCATTCCCCTCAGAGTAGTGTCCTCTCCCCCCCCCCACAGTAGGGATCTCTGCCCCCATGCAGTAGTGTTCTCTGTCACTTCACCCCTCCCCCATAGCAGTGTCCCCTGTCCCCCTCCACCCCACAGTAGGCTCCTCTCTGCCCCCCAATGTGATGTCCTCTGTCCCTTTCACCCCCCCCCCATTCAGTGTCCTCTGTCCCCTTCACCCCTCCCCCCAACTGTAGTGTCCTCTGTCCCCTTTACATTCCCCCACCCTCACTTTAGTGTCCTTGCCCCCCCCAATGTGATGTCCTCTGTCACCTTCACCTCCCCCCCAACTGTAGTGTCCTCTGTCCCCTTTACATCCCCCACTTTAGTGTCCTCTGCTCCCCCCCCTCAATGTGATGTCCTTTGTCCCCTACACACAGCCCTCCCCCCACTGTAGTGTCCTCTGTCCCCTTCACATCACAACACCCCCTCCCCCCCACTGTAGTGTCATCTGCACCCCCATAGCAGTGCCCTGTGCACCCTTAAAACAGTGTCCTCTGTCCCCTTCACACCCTCCCCCCACTGTAGTGTCCTCTCTGCACCCCAATGTGATGTCCTCTGTCTTCTTCACGTGTCCTCCGTCCCCTTCACCCCTCCCCCCAACTGTCCCCTTTACATCCTCCCCACCATCACTTTAGTGTCCTCTGCCCCCCCCCCCCAATGTGATGTCCTCTGTCCCCTTCACCTACCCCCAACTGTAGTGTCCTCTGTCCCCTTTACATCCCCCACCCCCACTTTAATGTCCTCTACTCCCCCCAGTGTGATGACCTTTGTCCCCTACACACCCCCCCCCCCCCACTGCAGTGTCCTCTGTCCCCTTCACACCAGTGTGTAGGTAGCACTCTCCTACCTTACACTGGTGTATAGCAGAGCGGAGAGCAGGAAGTATGACAGTACTGGATAGAGGGCAAGGGGCGGGAGCTGCTTGAGTAAACTTTTTACATTAATAAGCTGGTGATTGGTTGTTAGGACCGCCCAGCAAGCAATAACCTGCTGGTTAATGTGAAAAGTTCATTCTAGCAGCTCCCGCCCCGCCCAGTACTATGACTCATCCAGCTCTCCGCTTTACAGTGAAGAGGAGAGGGAGGAGACTGGGAGAAGGACTGTGTGCAGGGCTGTGTTTCCAATCGACGGGTCGATGGCGATCGACAGCTTGCTGACGCCCGGTCTAGCCCAAGTTAGATATTGTGAACCATGAAAGAGTTTAGGATATCACAAAGACATCTTCATCTGCATGCACCTCTCTCTACACAAGGTGAATAAGTGTTCAGGCTTGGGCAGCAGTTGAAAGGGGGGCCTAAAAGTTGTTTTCACACAGGGACACTTTGGTGGCCACCTCTGGTCAAAATCTTGTATTTAAAGAGCTAAATAGCTGTGCAGCTTGAGCTCCTGGTACAAAAAAATAGTAATTTTGGCCAGAGTTCTATTCTAATTCTCAACAATATCATTTCAAATAAAGATGAGTTAGCAGAATGTGGCACCTTTCCGAAATACATTTAAGCGTATTCATCTCTGTAATGTCTCTAAGAGGTCCACGTGTCTCGCATTGCAGATACAAAGCTTTCATTTAGTGTTATTAGTCGGTGGCGAGGTAAGCACAGAGGCCTGAATTGATCTTCTGAGTAAGCATTTTTCCTTTCCTAATTAATGCTGACTTGCTTGTGATAAATTCAGACAGGGAAGTAATTGGATATGACTTCTGCAATGCTTTTCGGTTGATAAAACTGGGACTGCACCAGCTCACTGCTAAAATGTACCATCAGAAAGCCAGAGAATGGTCACTCTGAACCTGATTTGTGCTTTTATTTTCTGAAGTGATTTCATTAGGAAAGAGGTGCTAGAAGTTCAAAGCATTCCACTGACATCCTTCTCTTCCAGAGATTAAATAGTATGTATATCTTTCATCTTTTAAGGCCCTCCACAGAAAAAATATTATGTGCTGTAGATTAAAGACAGAAATTCCCACACCTAAGACCAGTGAGCAGCGATTTATGTATGTATTAAAGAGGAACTGACATCATTTTTCAAGTACTATTTATTGAATATATAATTTGCTTGACTACCAGGGGATTTTAAAGAGCAAGCAAGGTCGCTATCTGACATAAATATATAAAATATTATGCAGAAAGAGCTGAAGTGTTTACATTTACTCAATATGCCCTTTGTTTAAAATGCTTTTCTATCTTCCATCACTCTTGAGCGTGAGCTCAGTGGCTTGTGTCGTGACAAAAATGACAAGGCTTGCTGCGGCATTTAAACTGACACGCTGTGATTCCGAAAGGACTTCTCTTTTATTGGATCCAGCAGGGAATTTTGTGGGGATGTTTTTAACATTGCCGTCGCATAGGTTAGTAACAGGAGAAATGTTGTTTTTTTTTTTAAATAGACCCAATCACTAAAAATCTAGCACAGATTCTAAATTCATAAGTTATTTTCAATGTTTTCTGCACCTTGCGTTAATCTCTTGTAACTAAATAGCTGGATGATGCTCTTAAGGCCCCTTTCACATGGGGCGGATCCGTTGGACGGACTCCACTAGCTCAGCGGGGGACTCCATTGATTCCCGCTGAGCAGGCAGATGACAGGTCCGTCTCGGCTCACTGTGCAGGGACAGACCTGTCAGAGCTCCGCTGTCCTCTATGGGGAGATCGGATGAAAACGGATCGCCTGTCCATTTTCATCCGATCCCTTCTGATCCGCTGGATGGATGGCAAATATATCGGCATCCGTCTGTTTTGAGCAGATCTTGTCGGATCGGATGGCAGGCAGGTGTCAGGGGACACATCTTCACTGACATCCCCCTGCCCATAGAAGTCAATGGGTGGCCCATTCAGATCCACCTGAAAAACGGACAGGCAGATCCAAGCGGGCCGATCGTGTGAAATGGGCCTAAAAGTGTGGGTAGCTGTACCCATTTGTTTGTTTAGGTTGGTTACATTTTCCTTTATATAATAATAATAAATAAAAAAACTAATGAACAAATGATTACAGTAACTCCTTCCCGCTGGCCGTACGCATATATGCCATCTCTCGGCGGGCGAGCCTTAACACCAAGAGACCACATATATGCGTATCTAAAGATAAACAGAACTGTGCCAGTGGCTAATGAAAAGCTCCCGATCTCTACTTGGGGCTTTCTGGTCACGTGACTGATGTGACAGCTAATCATAGCAGACACATGATCAGAAACGCCGCCTCGCCTCCTAGCATCTAAAATCCCTTAAAGAGCCGGGAGGCACTGGCGTCAAGGGGTTTAAAGTGGTTGTAAACCCTTTACAACAACTTTATGCTACAGGTAAGCCTATAATTAGGCTTACCTGTAGCTACCCAGGATATCTCCTAAACTTGCACGGTTTAGGAGATATCCCCTGTCCCCTGCATGTGCCAATGATATCGGCACATGCGCACTGGAGCAAACTGAAGCAATGGCACGTATGTGCCATTGCTTCAGTCTGTGTACCGTTACCAGCGGCTCCCATGTGCAATCGTGGAAGGGACGTCATCACGGCTCTGGCCAATCACAGCGCCGCAGCCGCGATACCCGGAAGTAACGGAGAGATGTCGCCAGCTGGAGGGGGAGATGAGGACGGCTGCGGGTGCTTCGTTCTCGGGTAAGTAATTCATAATGAGCTAGTATGCTATGCATACTAGGCTTGTGCAATTCATTTCGGAACGAATCAAAAATTCGGCCGAATTTTGCATCTTTCGGACATTCGGATGCATCCGAATAAAAAAATAACGAATTTCAACGTATACGAAAGAAATTATAGCGGATATAACGAATGAATTCGACATGATTCGGTAATTCGTTAAAGATCTAATGAAACAAAAGGTCAACTCAAAGCAAATCTTACAGTCCAATCAGCTGATTAATTTTGTGCTGGAGGTTGGATTACTGGCAAAGTGCATTCCTGAGAACTGAGTGAGAAGGGTGTTGTATTGTATTTGAGCAGAGGAGAAGAGATATTGTCATTGTGTGTGTTAAAAGATTCAATAAACAAACGACTTTCCAAACTACAAATCATTATCAATATATATACATACATACATAAATATCGAATTTCAATGAATACAAAAGAAATTATAGCGCATATAACGAATGAATTTGACATGATTCGAGATTCAGTATAACGAATATCGACACTCTACAGAAATAACAAATTATCTGAAAACGTATTAACGTAACATAACGAATATAACAGTATAACAGAACTAAATTATGTATTTCTCGAATGACAATGAACCAAAACTAAACGAAATTTTCCGTTGTGCACAAGTCTAATGCATACTAGCTCATTACGCCTTTGTTTTGCAGGGTTTTTTTTTTTTTTTACCAGGGTTTACAACCACTTTAACATCACTTAAAGAAAGTTACCAAAAAAATTATATAAAGTTAATTTAAATGCAGAGGTGTGTGATGGAGTAACTGTCAGTCAAACTATCGCAGCACTGAAAACTGAAAAATGGCCTCGACAGAAAGGGGATTTAACATGCCAGTCCTGAAGACATTAAAAGAGTCCATGATGATGCTGCCATGCAAGTTCTTCTTCAGGTTCCTGAAATTAGAGGGTCACAATGTGTTGTTCCTCACAACTGGGCTCCAGCATTACGTGAATATGGTTTATAAGTGATGTCTTACATGGCACCACATCCCAAATGATTAGTAAATACGATTTTGAAAATTGACTTTAAAGGTGCCTACAGGATATATAATTCAGTTAAAATAACATAAGTTTATTAATACATAGGTTTAAAATCCACATATGCTAAAGCAGTATCAAACCCACAACCAAAAATGTAATATATTACAGCTTATCATTCATTAGATGTGTTTTTTTCCCTCCCCCTTTTTCCCTGTTTTCACCTTGTGATCTGGTCAGTAACACACGTCTTGTATTAGAGTGCCCTCACTCTGGATGAAGGAGCAGAGGGGGCACCTTTGGAAAGCAGCATTGACAGTCTGGGGGGAAAATAGTTTTTGATGCACTAGCAAATTTAAATACATTAACATATTGAAGCCAAGCTCTTGCTAAAGCAAACATTTTTTTTTTCCATTTGGGATAAAGATTGTACCTAAATAAATAAAAGCTAATTATTGTAAGCACCCCTGCCAGTGTTAAATGGTTTGTCTCATCCCTGTAAACTGATATTTTCCTGACATAATCTGTGTATTTTTAATGTTGTACTATAATGTAGGAGAGCATATGTGGATTGTAAACCTATGTATTAGTAAACGTATGTTATTTTAAGTCAATTGTACAGTGTATTTTGAAAGCATTATTACTTTACAGAATTTCTTCACACCTGCCTAAAACTTTTGCACAGTATTGCGTATATTTATATATACACTACACCCTGTTCCAAATTATTATGCAAATTCTATTTCAGTGTCACAAAGATTAAATATTTTGTTTTTCAGTTTAACTCATGGATGGCATTGTGTCTTAGGCTCGGTTCACACTGGGGCGACTTGTCAGGCGACCTAGTCGCCTGACAAGTCGCCTCCCGTTCTGTGCTATGGAACCGTTCTAATCGGAGCGACGCAAGTCGCTCCGACTTAGAAAAAGGTTCCTGTATTACTTTGGGGGCGACTTGGGGCGACTTGCATAGACTTCTATGCAGAAGTCGTCTCGCAAGTCGCCCCGGCAGTCGTTTGCAGGTCGCCTCGCTGAGGCGACCTGCAAGTCGTGCCGCCCATGTGTGAACCGAGCCTCAGGGCTCTTTTGATCACTGAAAACAATCTCGGACACCTGTGATACTTAGATTGCCAGGTGAGCCCAATTAAAGGAAAAACTACTAAAGGAGGGTGTTCCACATTATTAAGCAGAGCACCATTTTGAAGCAATATGGGGAAGAAAAAGTATCTCTCTGCTGCCGAAAAGAGTGAAATAGTGCAATGCCTTGAAGGAGGTATGAAAACAGTAGATATTTCATGAAAATGTAAGCGTGATTATCGCACTATTAAGAGATTTGTGGCTGATTCAGAGCACAGACAGGTTTCCTGCAGATAAAGGCACATTGAGGAAGATTTCTGCCAGATCCATGCATCAGATCAAGAGAGCAGCTGCTAAAACACTATTACATAGCAGCAAACAGATATTTGAAGCTGCTGGTGCCTCTGGAGTCCCATGGACATCAAGGTGTAGAGTCCTCCAGAGTTTTGCAACTGTGCATAAACCTTCCATTCGGCCACCACTAACCAATGCTCACAAGCAGAAACGGCTGCATTGGGCAGAAAAATACATGAAGACTAATTTTCAAACAGTCCTGTTCACTGATGAGTGCCGTGCAACCCTGGATGGTCCAGATGGATGGAGTAGTGGATGGTTGGTGAATGGCCACCCTGTTCCAACAAGGCTGCGACATCAGCAAGGCGGTGGTGGAGTCATGTTTTGGGCTGAAATCATGGGTAGAGAGCTGGTCGGCCCCTTTAGGGTCCCCGAAAGTGTAAAGGTGACCCCTGGAAAGTATGTGGAGTTCCTGACTGACCACTTCCTTCCCTGGTACAGAGGGAAGAACTATGCTTTCCGTAATAAAATCATCTTCATGCATGACAATGCACCATCTCATGCTGCAAAGAATACCTCTGCATCAATGGCTGCTATGGGGATAAAAGGAGAGAAAGTCATGGTGTGGCCTCCATCTTCCCCTGACCTCAATCCTATTGAGAACCTTTGGAGCATCCTCAAGCAAAAGATCTATGAGGGTGGGAGGCAGTTTACATCCAAACAGCAGCTCTGGCAGGCTATTCTGACATCTTGCAAACAAATTCAAGCAGAAACTGTCCAAAAACTCACAAGTTCAATGGATGCAAGACTTGTGAAGCTGCTATCAAATAAGGCGTCCTATGTTAAAATGTTGTTCAAAGTTTGATTGAAATAGCTTTTGATTTCAGTAAATATGCTGCAAACACAACAAATGACAATTTTAAGTTCTTTACAACCTATAAAGTGTTTTGAAACTTACTGTGCGTAATAATTTGGAACAGTGCATTGTAAGCGTTTTATTTTGAAAAATAAAAACTATTATCATTAGGAGGTTTGTTCAATAAAACATGAATTGTACTCTTAATAGTTGATAACATGAGAATTATGCTGACTATTGTTTACATCAATTATTTAGATAAATGAGAAAAATATAATTGGCATAATAATTTGGAACAGGGTGTATATTGTCAAAAGTATTGTGACGCCTGTCTTTACACGCACATGAACTTTAATGGCATCCCAGACAACTCTCTCGTCACCTCCTCCCATGCTCGCCTCCAGGACTTTTCCAGAGCCTCTCCAATCCTATGGAACTCCCTGCCCCAATCTTTTCGATCATCTCCTACTCTATTAGCTTTTAGACAATCCCTGAAAACCATTCTCTTCAGAGTAGCCTATCCTACCCACACCTAACAACTGTATTTTAATTTTCCCCACAGTTATTACCTTTTGTTCCACTTGACCCTCCCTTCTAGATTGTAAGCTCTAACGAGCAGGGCCTTCTGATCCCTCCGGTATTGATTTGTATTGTAAGTGTATTGTCCTCATGTTGTCAAGCGCTGCGCAAATTGTTGGCGCTATATAAATCCTGTATAATAATAAAAATAGTCCATAGGGTTCAATATTGAGTTGGTCCACCCTTTGCAGCTATAACAGCTTCAACCCTTCTGGAAAAGCTGTCCACAAGGTTTAGGAGTGTGTCTATGGGAATGTTTGACCATTCTTCCAGAAGCACATTTGTGAGGTCAGGCACTGATGTTGGGCAAGAAGGCCTGGCTTACAGTCTCCGCTCGAATTCATCCCAAAGACATCCTATCAGGTCAGGACTCTGTGCAGGCTAGTCAAGTTCCTTCACCCCAAACTCTCTCATCCATGTCTTTATGGACCTTGCTTTGTGCACTGGTGCGCAGTCATGTTAGAACAGGAAGTGACCATCCCCAAACTGTTCCCACAACATTGGGAGCATGAAATTGTCCAAAGTGTCTTGGTATGCTGATGCCTTAAGATTTCCCTTCACTGCAACTAAGGGGCCAAGCCCAACCCGTGAAAAACAACCCCACACCGTAATCCCCCCTCCACCAAATGATTTGTGTCAACAAATATCATGGCCCTAGTGTACCTTTAAAGTGAGTGTCAAAATTATATGAAGCTGTTGGAATCATCATGGTGTCCATCAAAAGGAAACAGCTGCAGGTTAGTGGAACTACAAAGTACCTGGGGATAACTTTCAGTGCCACCTAGATCCCCATACCCATGTCTCGACACTTGTAGATTTGCTTAAGGAAAAAACCCACACACTGAAATAGTAAATATACTTTGCTCTGTCACTAACCCTGCCACCCTAAAAACAAATCCAAAAGGTTCTATTGGTAAGTATACAGTAGCTTTAACCTAATCCCTGAATGTAGGGGGCCGCGGGCCAGGTAGGACGCCAATGCGCCATGCAGCTGAGAAATAAGCTTATTGCCTGGCATTATGCATTGCTGTTACCCCATGCCTGCCAGGCTACATTCGTCACTAGGATCATTATGCTGTCATTCACAGCTTGGGTAAACAATCTAGCAAACACTAGAGGCCCAAAATGCAGAAAGAGTTCCTGTATACAATGATGTCCGCTAGAGTGCTTACCCGTGTTGTGCGTGAATGACAGATCCATTCATCATAGAGATAAATGACAGCTCCATTCATCACAGAGATAAATGACAGCTTCAATTCTCATAGATCATAGAGATGAATGGAGTCGGTCGAACATGCAATGGCACCCACAGGAATGTGGGCAATGATCTGAACCTCCCAGCTCGTCATCGGTTTGAAAGATGCTAATATTTTATGCACTCCAAATGGCATGACAAGACACACATGGGTAGCCATTACCCCCAAGCAGTTATATAGATCGTAAAAAAACATACGTGTTCATAGAATTAAACCAAGGCACAATAATATATAAATAAAATTAACCTGCATCCTCTGACCCCTAAACCTGGAGTTAATCAGGACAGGAGGAAAGAAAAAAAAGCCCTATAATGCATGGTCCTATTTTTTCTAACAGGGAAAAAAAACCTTGTAGATACCCTAAGGCTATTGGGGTATCTATAATATGATTTCTTAGAATCATTTATAACAAGTCATATTTTAAGCATTTAGAAACACATCTAGCCTGTTTTTGAAACAATTAACAGAGTTAAGCTTCTTTTACAGAACTTACTGTAAAGAAGCCTGTCTGTATGTGGAGCTTAATGTGTGCTCTAAAGCAGCCCATGGATTGCACAATTTTCTATCCCTCCACCATGGGTAAAGGCCACATATGATTCTGAGCCTCCATGATCAAAAGTACTTAAATCCAATTAACCACTTCAGCCCCGCAAGATTTGGTTGCTCAATGACCAGGCCATTTTTTGCGATACGGCACTGCATCGATTTAACTGACAATTGCGCGGTCGTGTGACGCTGTACCCAAACAAAATTGGCGGTACCTGCAGGATTCCTGAAGTGAAAATTGAGGTCAGTTTTAAATAAAATCAAATATCAATGGGTATATCTGTTCTCTGCACTGGTTACTCTGGGCTGCTTTCAAACTGATCAGCAGGTGCAGTGCAGTGCACCTGCAGGTTAGCTACACTAAGCCATAGATTTCTGTTATTACCTGCGGTTTGGTGTGCTTTCAGAAAGTGCACCACATCTGCAGGATATAACAGAAGTCTATAGCAAAGTGCAGCTAACCTGCAGGAAAGCCATAGGTGCACCAACAGCACATCAGTGTGAAAGCAGCCCTAGTCTGCCTGTAAAGTGGCACATCTGTACCTTGTATAGAACCTGCTTTAGCAATAATGACATTTATAAAGTAAAAAAAAACTGACATTTGACCTGCAAACTTTCTTTATTTTGTAACAGCTTGGAGAGGCAGTCTGTATTTAAAGACCACAATTTAGTGCACTCTGAACAAGATTAGAGATTTTTTGGATAAATTCTGGTGTCTCTTTCGCAGACTTTGGATAGACGTAACAGGTGTGGAAAAAATGGGCTTTGGGTGTTGGTCGTGCCTGCATGCCGTAATCCTATAGAGCAGGGATATGCAATTAGAGGACCTTCAGCTGTTGCAAAACTACAAGTCCCATCATGCCTCTGCCTCTGGGTGTCATGCTTGTGGCTGTCAGAGTCTTGCTATGCCTCATGGGACTTGTAGTTCTGCAACAGCTGGAGGTCCGCTAATTGCATATCCCTGCTATAGAGGTACTCTTGATGAAAGCAAGAATAAGCCTTGCTGTCAAAACTTTAAATGACATGCACCTGTCAAACAGGTGCGGAAAAATTGGTCCTTGGATGTTAATTGTGTCCTTGAAACCTGCACCAAAACATTTTTTCCAGATAAAATTAACACCTACAAAGCTAGGCAGCCTAGACAGTCTTTCAGAGATTCCAGATCCAGAAGGCACTTAATTAGCAATATCAGCATTAGGGGCTTCATAGCTGCTGCTAATCCAGAACTGATTGATTTTGATAAATGTCAGCTGGTCCACGGTGTCTGTGGACAGACATGCTCTCTTATCTGTCACAAAACTTCCGGCAGCACTGAATGCTTGTTTGGAAAGCATGATTGATGCAGGGCAGCCCAGCAGTTCAATTGAATACTGGGCAAGTTCTGGCCAGTAGTCTCTTCTCATGACCCAGTGACCCAGTGGATTATCAACTGGAAAGCTCTGTATGTCTGTTTTTTTGCCCCTAGATAAACTTCCACCGTATGATGCAGATGCTGCCAATGGGATGTTTAAGCTGACAGCCCTGGGCGCAGAGGACTAAAACAATTTTGAAAAGCATCACTGAGGCTGCCCCCTTCTCCACTGCTTATCTCTTGACCAACAGAAGCCTCAAACCTATGTTTTCATGAGACTGTAACCTATTAGAGTCTGGAAAGGCATTACATAAACTCCTCTTTAAGGTGTCCTCAAGAGATTTCATCTTCTGCTCCCTCTGTGGGGACGGGATGAGTTCCAAGACTTTCCCCTTGTAACAGTGGTCAAGGAGGGTTGCCAACCAATAGTGATCCTCCTCCTTGATGCCACGTATTCTCGGGTCCTTTCACAGGCTTTGAAGAACGAGGGAGCCCATGCACCGCAAGTTACAGTGGCATGAGGAGAAGACTCCTTGGGGTCACTGAGGATAACAGTATCTGGAACTGCATTCTCCCAGCTACATACTACTCCCAAGGGTTCTGGGGGTGGAAAACCGTCTGTTAAGGGTTGATGTGTGTCTTTCCCTGCTTCAATGCCTCCAAAACTGCCAGAATCCTCCTCCCTCTCCTCTTGTGTGTTGTATGGCGTTGCAAGAATGGTGTCTGCATAAAGCGGGCCTTAAAAAGAAAGGAAGTTCTCCTCTTCTATCCGCTGATCTGCCTCGAGTGCCCTGTCCATAATGTCAGGCAGAGTCTGCTCCAGCAGGGACACAAGAGGGATTGTATCACTGATGCATGCATTGTTATGGTGCACCATCCTTGTGGCCTCCTCAAATGGTGACAGTACAGTGCATGAATCCTTTATCAGCAGCCATTGGAGTGGAGAAAAAAGCCTGAGCCTGTCATTTTGCCATACTCACACAAGTACTAGTTGATGGCCCTCTGCTGCATGTGCAGGTGCTGCAGCATTGCCAAAGTTGAGTTCCACCTTGTGGGCATGTCACAAATCAGGCGGTTTACGAGCAGGTGGAATTCTAGCTGAATTTAAGCCAACCAAGCACTGGCTGTGTATGACCTCCTGAAATGGCTACAGGCACTTCTGGCCTGCTTTAGCAGATCTTCCAACCCTGGGTACCTGCTTAAGAAAAGCTGCACCACTAATTTGAGGACATGTGCCAGGCATGGCCATGTGTCAACTTCTCCTGTCTAAGGGCGGACAGGAGGTTTGTGCCATTATTGCACACCACCATTTCTGGCTCCAGCTGGCGTGGCGTGAACCACCTCTGGGCCTGCATCTGCAGAGCTGCAATAATCTCTGCTCTGGAGTGGCTCCTGTCCCCTACACAGACCAGCTGAAGCACTGCATGGCACCTTATGGCCTGACTTGAACGCTTAAGCCCCTTGAACGTTTAGTGGGTACTGGTGGTTCATAGGACAGTTCAGCAGAGGAGGGCACTGAGGAGGGGTGGAGCTGATAAATCTTGTATCATCACCAGTAGCTGTATGAAGACGTGGTGACACAACAAGCTGCAGCACTGAGCCCTGTGCTGCATCCTTCTGAGTTGCAAGCAGTGTGCTCTGAACAAAATATAGTGTCCCCGACCATGCTTACTGGACTACGTGTCAGCAGTAATGTGGACCTTGCAGCTGACTGCATTGCCCAATGATGCCATAACATTGACTTCAATGTGATGGCACAGAGCTGGAATGGCCTTACATGAAAAGAAATAGCAACTGGGAACCTGCCATTGTGGTACAGCACATTCTGCAAAATCATGGAAGGGGGCAGAATCCACCAGACGGAAAGGCAGGAGTTGTAAAACCGGCAGCTTTGACAAGCTTGAATTTAGATGCTGGGTATGTGGGTGGCAGTAACTGTATTTTTTTTCCACTGAAGCAGATGGGGCAGAGAAATTTGTGTGCTATAACCTACAGCTGGTGGTGTGCTATTGGCAGATGTGCTGCAAGGACCTGTGACACCCTTCGCTATACCATCATCCCTGTCATTGGAGGCTTCTGTGAGATCATGAGGTATAGCGGGAGTAGACCGGAAAGTTAAGGAGTGAGGAGGAGCAGAATTGCATCCCTTTTGTGTGGCTTTCAGGTGCTCTTGCCAAGGGGCTGAGTGGTGAGGGGTTAAATGCCTTGTCAAGCATGTGGTACCCAAATGGCTGGTGTTTTTGCCACGCTTGATCTGCTTGAGGCAAAGTTTGCAAACTGGAACAGTGCGATCGACTGCATATGTGCTAAAAAAAGGCCCAGACAGCTGAGCTGTGGGAAGTGGAGCGGGAGATAACAGCTCCACAATCTGGTGTAATAGGGTGGTTGCTCTCTACTCTTCCATGATGGCTGCCTCATTGTGGTTGTGCCTCACCCTCACTTTTCTCCTTTGCTCTATCCAACACCCAAGTCATGTCAGTGACCTCATCTTTATAATCCCCTCCATCCTCATCATCACTGGAGCCAACTTGCAATATGCTGCGGCTGGGGGAACATGACTGCCAGTTTGTTGTTTACCAGTGTTCTCCCCTCTCTGTATGCTCATGTTCCTACCTTCTTCAACCTCAGAACCAGGATCTGAATCAAGCAATGGCTGTGCATCGTCAAGGAACAAGTGGCTGAAGATGTGTTCAAATAACTCAGCTGAGAATAATATTTTTATAGTGTGAGGTGGGACTAAGAGCAATGAGCCATGATTGGATAGAGTCATCATCAGTGTCCAATTATGGCTCTGACAGTGCTATGTGCTCTGATTGGCAAAGGTTTCATTGCTTCAGCCAATCAGGGCTTCCAATGCACAGTGCATTGTGGTTGTTCTGCGGCCCAAACAAACAATCGAATGCCCTGATAATTCGGGTGTTCGTCGAACAGGTGAACAGCCAATGTTCAGCCTGAACCCATGCTCGGGCCGAACCATTCACCCAACTCTAATGCTGAATGTCCTCCACCCAGGAAATGAGATGGACTGATTTGTTCACAGTGTGCAGTAAAAGAGCTTGTGTAATTGTGCAAGACTGAAAGCAAGGGTGGAGTTCAGCTTTAAAGTAAGGCCCCTTTCATACTGGGGCAGTTTGCAGGCGTTATTGCGCTAAAAATACCGCCTGCAAACCGCACCTAAACAGCCTCCGCTGTTTGTTCAGTGTGAAAGCCCGAGGGCTTTCACACTGAAGCGGTGCGCTGGCAGGACGGTAAAAAAAGCCCTGTCAGCCGCATCTTTGGAGCGGTGAAGGAGCGGTGTGTTCACCGCTCCTAAACCGCTCCTGCTCATTGAAATCAATGGGACAGCGCGGCTATACCACGGCAATACCGTGGCTATAGCCGCGCTGTACGAGCGGTTTTAACCCTTATTCGGCTGCCAGCAGGGGTTAAAACCGCACAGCTAGCGGCCGAATACTGCCGCAAAAACGACGGTAAAACAGCGCTAAAATTAGGGGCCTTAGTGTAGCAATATGCCAGCCAAGCAACCAGCATTTTAAGAAGACCAGATTAAAGACAGCTCATGTTCTCCCCAGAGCACAGCCTTCCTTTAAAAATGGGTAAAATATTCCTTGTGTGTTTTTTGGAAGTCCAGCCTCTTCTGGCTAATGCACATGGTCATTCCCAAAACGAGAGCCAGTGCATTCCGTCAGATCTGCATTACAGCCTGGCCAAGTGCCCGCCTGCTATGCATTAATAGATTAGTTATTTGGAAATCATCAGGCAGTCAGACAAAAGACTGCACTCAGCAGATTCAGCCTCTAGTTTCCATATTCAATGGCTCAGTAATTATGAACAAAAAAAAAACAAAAACATAAATTACACAAAATGTTAGGTGTTTACCATTTTATGTGCATATATAAATTAAATTCCTCCAGCACACATAGCCACGTCTCCTTCAGAAGCAAACTTTGTCAATGTCCCTTACGTTAAAATGAATCCAGTACCGCATTGCAATGATATACTGTATGTATATGGTGGATACTCCACTATAAATATAGCTAAAATGATGTCCTGCTAACCCAGTTCAGTTACTAAAGAAATATAGGCAGATTTCGATCATTTCTGCTAGTCCATATATTTAGTTAATGTACAACTGCTAAATGTGCCTTTAAATTCTATCTACCTGTAATTCTTGGAACTCCCATAATCGCTTAAACATCAGCTGAAATGCCAAATCAGGCTGACAATGTAAGTGCATGTCTTGGATGCTGAAAAGAAAACTTTCTCTGTCTTTGAAAAAAAAAAAAAAAAAGATAACATACGTAATTATCATGGCAACCTCCTTTAAATGTCATTTTTTTAAAATGCATCTTGCCCTGTGAATATGAAGCCAGGTATGATTTTCTATAAAAATGAAATGTAAAAGTTGTCAACAAACTTGCCTGTCTGCACTCTCTCTTGGCATATGGTGAATTACTCTTGGTGAGAAACAGCTTCAGCTTGGTTTCCTACCCATGGGAGAACCCCTTCTAACGCGTTTTGGCCAGTAGGGGCTTAATTATAGAGGCTAAAGTTAAAAGTTGTCAACTTACACTATTACTAATTTGTCTGCTTGTTTGATTGGTTCGCTGTCTGTGCACATGTGCAGGTAGACGCCAGTGCACAGAAGCATCGTTCATTTACATAAGTATTGCTACATACAACTATTCACTGGATGTATGCAGCACCTGTGACTCCCCCAGTGTGGAACACTACCAAATGACACTTTTTAAATTGCTGCAAATATGTTGTAAACAATACAATTTACAGGTAAAAACATTGAAACAAAAGATATTTAAAATGAATGCAGTTTAGTAGAGGCTGATATAGTGAAAACTCATAAAGATCGGTAAGCACGTAGTTGTAAATGTTATTGATAATGAAACATTAATAACTTTATTCTCTGCAAAGTGACCAGTCAAGCCTTTATGTGAATGAATGGATGCATCCGTACAAGTTTAAAAACTTCTTTTGATGACACTGGCAGCTCATCTCCAAAACTCATATACAAGATGAATTTCTGGTTTCAGGGAAAGGAGCAAATAAAAATAACAAGTTCATTCATCAGTATGACTGCGGGATCGATAATAACTGTTCACAAAGAGCGATACACCCTTCATTGCCATGTCCCTGTAATATTTTAGGCCGATTGCACATGGGGTGTCTATGCTAGGCCAGAGTTTTTTTGCACCCAGGAGGCACAGATGCAGCATCCAGCCTGTCCGCTGCTACTGGATGGGGCCAAATGCTGTACCGAGTGGTGCTCGTGTTTAAGGTCCTATGAGTTCAGAGACAAATGCTCAGAATGCAGAATACCTGAGTTCGGGGCATTCATCTTCGAATACTTAAAGCAGAGTTCCAACCAGAAATGGAACTTCCGCTGATCCGGTTCCTCCCTCACTCTGGTGTCACATTTGGCACCTTTCAGGGGGGAGCAGATACCTGTCTAATGCAGGTATTTTCTCCCACGTCCGGCGAAAGATCGCTGCAGTATACGTGGCAATCTACGCCATGTCCGGCCCCTCCTCTGTCTTCTGGGAGACACACAGGTCCCAGAAGACAGCAGGGACCACTCAAAACACGCAGCGCAAATTGCGCATGCGCAGCAGAAAACCAGGCTGTGAAGCCGCAAGCCTTCGCTTCCTGATTCCCTTATTGAAGATGCCGGCGGCTCCACCCAGAGCCAAGGGCCGGGTCAGCTTCGGATGAGGACATCGCGGGCGCCCTGGACAGGTAAGTGTCCTTATTTTAAAAGTCAGCAGCTGCAGCATTTGTAGCTGCTGACTTTTTTTTTTTTTAATTCAGGCGGAACTCCACTTTAAGGCTAACTTTAGTTTCTACAGCTGAACTCCACGTAAAATGCTCTCTTGTAGTGGAGCTGCCCCTGCAGTACAAAGGTTAAATGCTTGCTTAGGTCTACAGCCGTGACCAAACATTTTGACACAAATATTAATTTTCACCAAGTCTGCTGCTTCAGTGTTTTTTGCTCTTTTTGTCAGATGTTACTATGGTATACTGAAGTATAATTACAAGCATTTCATAAGTGTCAAAGGCTTTTATTGGCAATTACATTACATTTATGCAAAGAGTCGATATTTGCAGTGTTGACCCTTCTTTTTCAAGACCTTTGCAATTTGCCCTGCCATGCTGTCTATCAACGTCTGGGCCACATCCGGACTGATGGCAGTCCATTCTTGCATAATCAATCCTTGGAGTTTGTCAGAATTTGTTTGGTGTTTTTTGGTCACCCGCCTCTTAAAGATTGACCACAAGTTCTCAATGGGATTAAGGTCTGGGGAGTTTCCTGGCCATGGACCCAAAATTAGATGTTTTGTTACCCAAGCCACGTAGTTATCACTTTTGCTTTATGGCATAGTGCTCCATCATGCTAGAAAAGGCATTGTTCGTCATCAAACTGTTCATGGATGGTTGGGAGAAGTTGCTCTCAGAGGATGTTTTTGTACTATTCTTTATTCATGGCTGTGTTCTTAGGCAAAATTGTGAGTGATATAGAGAGAAAAGCAAAATGGGACTTTATATGAGGCACATAATTATGTGCCTCCATCCCTGGATCAGGTAAATGAAGGGGAGGATTTAGTGGGACTTTATATGAGGCAAATGGCCAACAACTAATTAGAGATTATATATAATATTTTGACATGTTTATTGTCATATTAGAGTATAACACTTCACAGTAAATACATGTGTAAAAGTAATTTCATAAATATACATCCATATAATACAGTTCATATTAAAGCCATTATACCTATATATACCGTATTTATATCTATATAGATATATCTATATAGATATATATATATACACACACACATACATACACATATATACAGTACAATTCATATGCATATAAGATGATATAGCAGCACATTCCGGTTATCACATTCCGGTTATCAAAGTTTAAATATTAATCTTCATAACCAAAAACACACAAAAATAGCAGACAAATGTATGTGGTATGCATACAATAGTATAATATAAAAAACATGGTTGCTGTGACAGACCTAGCCGGCACAGAGGCTTTTGGAGGGGACTGAATGCCAGCCTCTTGCCTACCGATTATGGGCCCTGGCATTTGGGGGAACGGTGCTCGTTGTGAGCTGTATGCCTGGGGACCCTTGAGGTGGCGTTACTTTAGATTCAGGTCCATGTCCCCCAAGACACACAGTCTCTGGGGACCCTGGGTATGCCATTGTGACGGGAGTCACTAATAGGGGCACAAGGTGAATGAGAACCCCACTATGATCTGTGCTAGTCAGACTCAATGCTGTATATATGTATATATAATGTGTGCTGTCTCATTATGTTGTGTACTATTTGCTGTGATGGTTGGGGTGTGACTGTATTCTATTGTCTATTGTGGCTGTCTGCCTCAACTATTATGGGATGTCTAAGTGTCTTGCTGTGAGGAAAGAGGGAGGGGGGATTCCTCCAGCAGCCCCCCTGTTAAGACTGTTTACTGATGAGAAGTTAAACACACCTGACCTGTGTGTCCATTGTCATTGGACAGTTTAACCTGCCCTGTTTAACAGGGCTGTATAACATCTGTATAACATGTGTTTGAATAAAGATTCATTCCCGCTTGAACCTCAAGACAGAGCCTCGTCTCGTACTTGGGGGAGAATTATTTGTATGGGTTGCTTGTTCGGCTGATTGAAGTGTTCGGTAGCTGCCTTTGTGTTTGGGTATGGCATGTCCTAAATGACTTTAACCCCTTTCATACTCGGGGTGTCACAGTTGCATCCTAAAATGCTCTATGCGTTTTGTGGTAAATCCACTTCCTCAGGAGCAGATGCATCCACATGTATAAAACTGGAGTATGAACCTATCTGGTACTGTGAAACAAAGGGCCGCTGTGGTGGTAGTCTGTACCAGGAGCTGAGGTGGTAAGACCATGCGTGAGGCGAATGCCCACAAAACATCCCTGTATAGGGGTCTGCATGTGATGTTGAGGAATAACAACAGGTGGTGATAACTCCAAAGGGATCTTGGTGTCTAAACTGTAACCTAATCTGCGTGTGATATACAGCGTTACCAAGTGTGCAGTGTCAAGATATTATATATAATCTCTAATTAGTTGTTGGCCATTTGCCTCATATAAAGTCCCACTAAACCCTCCCCTTCAAAATTGTAAGTGAGCCCACTCCCTTCGCTGAGAAGCAACCCTACCCATGAATGGTCTCAGGATGCTTTACTGTTGGCATGACACAAAACTGATGGTAGCGCTTTTTTTCCCCGGACAAGGTTTTTTCCGAATGCCCCAAACAATCGGAAAGGGGATTGATCAGAGAAAATTACTTTACCACCAGTCCTAAGCAGCCCAACCCCTGTAGCCAGGGCCAGATGATGGCAGGACGGGTGAAGGGGAGCCTTGCTATGCATTACAGAAACAATTTCACAGCTTCTGCTGTTCTCGTGTCACTGAGCTCAGACATCAAGCTCTTTACTGACACCTCTGGCTACTATGTGTATGTGCACCCCTCGTGTGATTTGTACTGTGCTTCTCAGCAACATGTCAGCTTCGTGAAAACGGGCTGGGACTAGGTGGGAAGACCTTCTTTACAAGTAGGGGCTGTGAAGGAAAGGGAGGGGGCTGTTTGTGTACAGGGAGGGGCCAGAGCCTTGTGTGTTTGCAAGTTTGTGTATGTGAGGGGCTGCCATATATACAGGTTTGTGTATGTGAGGGCAGTGGCGGCTGGTGCTCAAAATTTTTGGGAGGGCGCAAAAAATTTTGAAAAAAAAACAGCCACTGTGCCATTAAACACTGCCAGTGTGCCCATCAAATGCTGCCAGTGTGCCCTTGAATGCTGCCAGTGTGATCCCTGCCCATTCTCCGCCTGCCCGGCCCTTACCCTGTCTTGATGGGGCAGCAGGTGATGACGACGAGCGGGGTCCTTCATGCGTCTCCTGTCGTCCTCGTCTCCTCCTTCCGATAGGCATCCAATAGCGGCACCTATCGTTTCAGCCATTCAGGTGACAGGTAACAGACCTGAGCACCTGATTGGCGGAGAGGTGGTTCAGTGTTAGGAAAGCGAATATTCATTTGCTTTTCTAACACAGCTGGGTGAACTGCGAGCGTCAAGCATGGCACTCGCTGCTTACCGTTTTTGATGCCTAGTAGAGCCTATGGCTCTAATCAGGTGCTTCATAAAAATACCCCGACACTATAATTTGCCCCTTATGGATGCACTGCCACTGTGTGAGGGGCTGCCATATATACCATATATACAGGTTTGTGTATGTGAGGGGCTGACATATATACAGGTGTGTGGGGGGACTGACATATATACAGGTGTGTGGGGGGGCTGACATATATACAGGTGTGTGTGGGAGCTGACATATATACAGGTGTGTGTGGGGGGAGCTGACATATATACAGGTGTGTGTGGGGGGAGCTGACATATATACAGGTGTGTGCGGGGGGAGCTGACATATATACAGCTGTGTGCAGGGGGAGCTGACATATATACAGCTGTGTGCAGGGGGAGCTGACATATATACAGCTGTGTGTGGGGGGGGCTGACATATATACAGGTGTGTGTGGGAGCTGACATATATACAGGTGTGTGTGGGAGCTGACATATATACAGCTGTGTGTGGGAGCTGACATATATACAGGTGTGTGTGGGAGCTGACATATATACAGCTGTGTGTGGGAGCTGACATATATACAGGTGTGTGGGGGGACTGACATATATACAGCTGTGTGTGGGAGCTGACATATATACAGGTGTGTGTGGGAGCTGACATATATACAGCTGTGTGTGGGAGCTGACATATATACAGGTGTGTGCGGGGGGAGCTGACATATATACAGCTGTGTGCGGGGGGAGCTGACATATATACAGGTGTGTGTGGGAGCTGACATATATACAGGTGTGTGTGTGTGGGGGGAGCTGACATATATACAGGTGTGTGTGGGGGGAACTGATATATATACAGGTGTGTGTGGGGGGGGGGGGGTGCTGACATATATATATATATATAGGTGTATGTAAGTGTGGGGGGGGGAACTGACATATATGCAGGTGTGAGGGGAGCTGACATATATACAGGATTGAGAGGGGGGCTGAGTGCGTACAGGTGGGGTGGCCGATGTGTGTATTCGGTAGGATGGCCCGTGGGCAAGCCCTGGGTAATGTTGGTGGTCAGGCTCAGGGGGGGACCCAGGCCTAACGCTGTGTAAGGGGCCCAAAAATTTCTGATAGCTGCCCTGCCTGTAGCATTTGCAGAATATCAGTCTTCCCTGATGTTTTTCCTGGAGAGGAGTGACTTCTTTGCTGCCCTTCTTGACACCAGGCCATCCTCAAAAAAGTCTTCTCCTCACTGTACATACAGATGCACTCACACCTGCCTGCTGCCATTCCTGTACAAGCTCTGCACTGATTGTGCCCCGATCACACAGCTGAATTAGCTGTAGGAGATGGTCTTGGCACTTTCTGGACTTTCTTGGGAGCCCTGAAGCCTTCTTCACAAATGCGGTGGAAATGTTTTTTTATGGGATCAAGTTCATTTTCATGGCAAAGAGGGACATTGCAATTCATCTGATCACTCTTCATAACATTCTGGAGTATATGCAAATTGCCATCATAAAAACTGAGGCAGCAGACTTTGTGAAAATTAATGTGTCAAAGCTTTTGGCAATGGCTGTAGATGGTCACAAAAAGCACTTTTACTTGCTGAATTCTCTGCTCTCCAGGCTCCCTCTAGGTCAGGCATGTCCAAAGTCCGGCCCGCGGGCCAATCGCGGCCCGCGGTCCGGTTTCGGACGGCCCGCCTGGTAATTTTGACATATATATCTTTTGTGGCCCCCAACGAATCCCCGAGCGCCGGGGGCCATAAAAGATAGATATGCTGGCTGCCTTGGAGGGGGCGGGACAAGCGCCGTACAGGATACAGGAGAATTTCCTGTTTACACGGCGTCCTGTGTAAAAGGAAGTCCCGTCTCCTGCGCTGCCATTGGACAATTGTTTTGTCCATCATAGGAGGCGGGACTTTCAATTAAAGAGGCCGCCGTGTAAACAGGAATTTCTCCTGTATATCTGTTGGCGCTCGTCCCGCCCCCTCCCTGTCTCCTCCAAGGCTGCAGATGGACATGAATCAGGCTGCACTGACAGCAATGGTGAGTCTGCATTCATGTCAATGTGGTGGGGGCTGCCGTATTTATGTCAATGTGGTGGGGGCTGCATTCATGTCAATGTGGGGGCTGCATTCATGTGAATGTGGTGGGGGCTGCATTCATGTGAATGTGGTGGGGGCTGCATTCATGTGAATGTGGTGGGGGCTGCATTCATGTCAATACGGTGGGGGCTGCATTCATGTCAATACGGTGGGGGCTGCATTCATGTCAATGTGGTGGGGGCTGCATTCATGTGAATGTGGTGGGGGCTGCATTCATGTCAATACGGTGGGGGCTGCATTCATGTCAATACGGTGGGGGCTGCATTCATGTTAATGTGGTGGGGGCTGCATTCATGTTAATGTGGTGGGGGCTGCATTCATGTCAATACGGTGGGGGCTGCATTCATGTCAATACAGTGGGGGCCACATTCATGGCAATGGAGTGGGGGCCGCAGATGGGCACTGATTAGGCTGCATTGATGGGCACTGACCCTTATTTTGCTTCACAGTTCTTTATTTAAAATTTAAGATTTTTTTTCCTGAAACTTCATTTTTAAAGTGAAGGTGCGTGTTATAAGCAGATTAAATCCGGTATATCCAAATAACACGCCCAAGCTCATCTATTCACCACACACAGCACAAAGGCAAGAGAATTCTTGTTGGGCCGTGTATTAGTGCTCGGATGGACACACTTAGACCAAATTTTAATGGTTTAAGAATGTCAGGCAAAATGGTCGGCCCTCAAGCATGTTCTATTCATCAAATCTGGCCCTCTTGGAAAAAAGATTGGACACCCCTGCTCTAGGTTCTAAGCCTCTTCTCTTCCTACGCTCAGCAGTCACAAGTCCTCTGACTTCATTAAGTCTAATGCCCTGTACACACGGTCGGACTTTGTTCGGACATTCCGACAACGAAATCCTAGGATTTTTTCCGACGGATGTTGGCTCAAACTTGTCTTGCATACACACAGTCACACAAAGTTGTTGGAAAATCCGATCGTTCTAAACGCGGTGACGTAAAACACGTACGTCAGGACTATAAACGGGGCAGTGGCCAATAGCTTTCATCTCTTTATTTATTCTGAGCATGCGTGGCACTTTGTGCGTCGGATTTGTGTACACATGATCGGAATTTCCGACAACGGATTTTGTTGTCGGAAAATTTTATATCCTGCTCTCCAACTTTGTGTGTCGGAAAATCCGATGGAAAATATGTGATGGAGCCTACACGGTCAGAATTTCCGACAACAAGGTCCTATCACACATTTTCCATCGGAAAATCCGACCGTGTGTACAGGGCATTAGGCAGAGGCCATTGCCTCTCACTGAACGTGACAATGCCAACAGTCCATTGAAGAAGGGTAAGGCAAAAGACAAGAGTGCTGGCTGCTGGGGGAGTGGAGGATTGGGTAAATAAAAGAGCTTTTTGTGCCCCTCTAGATCTGCTGTAAACAAGCATTTAACCCTTGCAGTGCAGGGACACCCCACTTCAAGGGAACATTTTTCCTTTGTAACAAACAAATGGCCCCCACCTATAACTGGCCTTCACAGCAAGGAGCACATGGAAGGGTAATGCATGCAAAACAAAACCAGAGAATATTCCCAGCTCAACTCACCAACCAGTCTGCTTACCAACCAAATTAACCTAACAGTATGCGTTAAAAACAGGGGTTTATGGGTGGGGGGCAGGGGTAATTAGTTTGTGACTGATGTAATATTGGAGAGGGGACACACTGGACACCTTTGCTGCCATGCTATGAGCTGGGTGTCCAGTGTGCCCCTGTGCCTGTATAGAGGGATGGGCTACCTCCAGGCCCACCTGCCCTCTATCTATCCATTAGAATGCATGTGCTTCCACTGTGGAGACTCTCATAAATTGACAAGAGTCAGGACTACAGATAATATTGGGGTCCTGGGAAGTGGCTCTGCACCTTACGCATGTGTTTGCAAATGTGTGCTAACTAAACCCCTGTTTTTAACGCATAGCGTTGGACAGGTTAATTTGGTTGGTAAGCAGATTGGTTGGTGATTTGAGCTGGGAATTTTCTCTGGTTTTCTTTAACATTTTTCCTTTCCCTGGAGATGGACTTAACTAATCTTGCAGTCTGCCATCACTACACATGTTTAATGAGTCTGAGCTATTTAGCAGTATCTCACCTTCATTTTATAGGACTTAGATCTGTTAAAACACAGATACAGGAAATGCACTTTCAGTAAATTATCTATAACTATCATGTAATTACATATCTGCATGTAGAAGAAAAAAGCTACATATTTTTAGTGATTAAGCCGCGGTTCACACAGGGGCGACTTATCAGGTTTCTTAGCCGCCTGACAAGTCGCGGCCCGTTCTGTACTATGGAACCGTTCTAATAGGAGCGACGCAAGTCGCTCCGACTTAGAAAAAGGTTCCTGTAGTATTTTTGGGGCGACTTCAGGCGACTTGCATTGACTTCTATACAGAAGTTGTTTTGCAAGTCGCCGCTGAAGTCGTGTGCAGGTCGCCTCGGTGAGTCGACCTGCAAGTCATGTTGCCCCTGTGTGAACCGGCACTAAAGGTCATTTTGGTTTTACCAATAGTAAGATGTGAAAGTGTATCTGTTCAGCAACATTATAGTTGTATTAAAACCTCAGTGCTTTTTAGCTTTAACACACTGACTGAGCACAAATAGCATAAACATTCCTTACTAAACTATTCTTATTCCAACCCTTGCAGTTTTCAAAGCTGCTGATTCCTGCTCTATCAGTGCTGCTTCCCTGAACTTCCAGTCTTCACAGGAATGCCGCGTACACACGATCGCACATTGATCGGATATTCTGACAACAAAATCCATGGATTTTTTCCGACGGATGTTGGCTCAAACTTGTCTTGCATACACACGGTCACACAAATCTTGATGGAAATTCCGAACGTCAAGAACGCGCTGACGTACAACGCGTACGATGAACCGAGAAAAATGAAGTTCAATAGCCAGCGCGGCTCTTCTACTTGATTCCGAGCATGCGTGGAACTTTGTGCGTCGGAATTGTGTACACATGATCGGAATTTCCGACAACGGATTTTGTTGTCGGAAAAGTTGAAATCCAGATCTCAAATTTTGTGTGACGGAAATTCAGAAGGAAAATGTCCGATGGAGCCTACACACGGTCAGAATTTCCAACAACAAGCTCCCATTGAACATTTTCCGTTGGAAAATCCGACCGCGTGTATGGGGCAGAAAAGTTTACAGTGCCAGTAAGTACCAGTCTCCAGGCAGTCTGTTGAAACGGAGAGAGGGATGAAGTAGAACTGTGCATAGAGAATGTGTACAGCTGTTGGCACTCCACTAGACATATAGTGCAAAAAAACAAACATAAACAATAGTGCAGCGTTAAAAAGTGACAAACCTATAATATTGATTGCTGTAACAAAGATATATAAGTGTGACAAAATTCTGACATATACGACTCAAATAACATGTGAAATGTCACATAGTGATAAAAAAATAAAAAGTGAAAAGTAGTACCAAACAAAACAAAAAAATCTTGAATTTGGGGTTCAGCAAAAAATCAATAGTCCAGTAAACAAGAATCTTGTTGTGATAAAATAAATCCCATAAAGTTGGATTGGTATCACCCATGAGCAGGGCTTTTTTTCAGCGGGAACGCGGGGGAATGCACTTCTGGCACCTCCAGCACTGAATGTATGTAATAGCATGGGGTGTGCTGGAGGGTCTATGGATGTTGTCTGCTGGGGGATCTATTGTCACTGGTGAGGATCTGATTTTGTGTGAGGGTCTACTGTTGCTGATGGGGAATCTATTGTTGTTGGCTGCTGGGAGATCTGTTGTTGCTGCTGGGGGGGTCTAATGTTGCTTGGGTGAATATTTTGTTACTGGGTGTGATATTTTGTTGTGGGTGGTTCACTGTTGCTGCAGGGAATATATTGTTGTTGGGGTGGAGTCCATTGTTGCTGGGGGAGTCTATTGTTATGTGGGGATCTATTGCTGGGATTCTATTGTTGCTGGCTGCAGGGGATCTATTTTACTGCTTTTATTTTTATCATTACCATATTCCGTACAAATGATTTAGCACCACAAAATGATACTTGGTTTTGTATTCTCTAAAAGGGTGAAATCAAGGGATGGTGGTCAGAGGTGGGTAGGGGGCAGAGACAAGGGGTGACTCAGATGGGGGGAGTTCCTGCACCTATTCTCCGAGAAAAAAAGTCCTGCCCATGAGGGAGAGGAATATTAAAACACCATCAGTGTGTAGTCTACCACCAATGTGTAAAGCCAGCAGGCTTACCAGACAGTGTGGACTCATATACTACAAGTATTGATTGAGTCAAACACGCAATTGTAGAAAATCACTCCATTCGTATCCAGCACTTCAGGATGCTTGTTGGGGGTATTCAATTGGCCAAAGATTAGATGGAAGGAGATCAACCCTCAAAAGCCAGGCTTCCGGCATATGGCTAACCCCATCAGACAAAGCAGCAGCTCCCAGACACATGTAGGAGAAACAGCATAGTGTAAACCTGTTTCAAAGTATTTCATTAAAAGATAGATGTGCCTTTACATAAATCCACTTGTAAAAAGCACTAAACGAACAAACACTGAATCCATGGATAGTGTGAACAGGATCGCAATGACGTCACAGGCACCATCCGACGCATTTCCTCCTATTGGACATCATCTGTTGACATGGAAAAGAGAGCGGGCGGAGGAGGGAGGAGCAGTGGAGTGCCTTGCTATCTTAGGCTATGGGCTGTGTGTTTCTATTGATGCACACAGTGTAGAGAGACACAACCCTTTGTCCCTGCATGTAAGGGTGTCTCCATAGGACGCTGCAAGAAAAACGAGCCACCCTGAAACAGGACACCCGGGATGGCAGTCATGGCACCAGCTTAAAATTAAATAAAGGCAACCATAAAGAAGTTGCATACTCAGTAAGTGATTAATTCAGCTGCTGAAAGTGCTAAAACACTGAAGGTTTGCTATCACTTTAACTTTCCATACATTGCACTGTCAGACTTGTGTGCATGTTATCAGAAACAAGACACCAGATTTCACATTATAACCTGGCAGTGTAGGAGAGCTCTTTCTGGTGACTGCAAACAGAAGAGTCCGAATTTTTTGAAAGAACCCCTATGCTTTTTCGAAGGACGTAATTCTGTATATGAAGCGGAGCAGTTGTCTTCAGTGCTTGTGTGCTCAGTCATAGCAGGATTACAGCAGAAACAGTAGTCTTGTCAAATTCAGGCAGATCTCTTCTTTTCCCATGATATCTTCCCATCTATGGGACAACGCTAGCCTGGCTGAACATTAAGTAATGTTGACAAGCAATATGATCCGTCTGATACAGTGTGCTCAGGTAAAGAGATCTTTCACCAGCCTGGAATATGTCTTGTGACTATCTTGTTTATTAACTTTCCTGTAGCAAAATGGCACAATCTTTTTAAAGTACATGTGCTGCATAGGAGTGAGTTTGGTTGGTCCAACTAGCAGCACCTGGGAATAGAATAAAGCTAGAGAGTCGCACTTTTTTAATCACTCCTGTGATTATTTTGTGGTATCCCTCAAAACTGCAAAAGTTGTAATCTAAAAGCATGCATCTCAAAGTACAACGAAATACATTGAAGCCTTTACTTCAATGTTGGGACTCAAATTTTTTTGGGGGGGAGGCATTCAAGTTTGGGGGAATCTGTGGCTGTAACGATCAGACTGATGTGTAAAAATTGTGGACATTTCAGAAACCAACCTGTCATTTTCATAAATAATGTTTTAGGGCTTGTTCACACCAGTTGAGCTTCACAGTGCCAGGATGGACAGAAAACAATTGTTCTCTATGTGCCCTGTTCGCACCACAAAATTGCCTTGAGGGGGATTGCGGAAAAAATGAAGAAAAGCTGTATTTTTCCACAATGCACTGGCTCTAACCTATAGTCACCATTGGTCACCGCACCACAGCTCCAATGCAGTGCATACAAATGTCTGAAATTGTCATGTTGACATTTTAATAAAGTTAAAGTGAAACCAGAGATGTGTTTACCACTTCCGGACCACCCACCGTCATTATACCTTGGAACTTTGAAGAGGATTATCGTTGTTATGGCAGCAGCTAGCTGCCATAACTCCAGTATCCTCTTCTTCAGTTAGTGGTCCGAATTCAAATAAAAGTGGTCTCTGCGGTGGATTCGCCGCAAGATCGCTTTCTTCGGCGGCAGGAGAGGCCCCCCCGCGCCGCTTACCGGAGCCGGCAGCAGCAAAGGCGATCAGATGTTTTCCCTAGCCTGACATGGAGACAAGTCAGGGGAAGATGGCCCCCACACGTCTCCATATCATTGCAGGGCGGAAGCAACGTCAAAACGTCACTTCCGCCCACAGCTCTTAAAAGGACCATTTTTTTTTTTTAGCAATTTTTTAAATGACAATTTTTTATTTTATTGCATTTTAGTGTAAATAAGAGATCTGAGGTCTTGTTGACCCCAGATCTCATATTTAAGAGGTCCTGTCATTTTTTTTTCTACGACAAGGGATGTTTACATTCCTTGTAATAGGAATAAAAGTGACACAATTTAAAAAAACAAAAAAAAAAAAACAAGGGTAAAAATAAAAGGTAAAATAAATTAAAATTTTTATTTTTTTTTTAAATGCGCCCCGACGAGCTCACGTGCCCCGACGCATACGTGAGAAGCTCCCGCATATGAAAACTGTGTTAAAACTACACATGTGAGGTATCGCAGCGATTGGTAGAGTGAGAGCAATAATTCTAGCCCTAGACCTCCTCTGTAACTCAAAATATGCAACCTGTAGAATTTTTTAAACGTCGCCTATGGAGATTTTTAAGGGTAAAGGTTTGTCGCCATTCCACGAGCGGGCGCAATTTTGAAGCGGGACATGTTGGGTATCAATTTACTCGGCGTAACATTATCTTTCACAATATAAAAAAAATTGGGCTAACTTTACTGTTGTCTTATTTTTTACTTCAAAACATTTTTTTTTCCAAAAAAAGTGCGCTTGTAAGACCGCTGCGCAAATACGGTCTGACAGAAAGTATTGCAACGACCGCCATTTTATTCTCTAGGGTGTTAGAAAAAAAAATGTATAATGTTCGGGGGTTCTAAGTAATTTTCTAGCAAAAAAAAAAAATGTTTTTACCTTGTAAACAACAAATCTCAGAAAGAGGCTTGTTCCTTAAGTGGTTAATTGTCATGATTCATTCACATAAATCATATATAACATGTCACTGTATTTTGTTGTTGATTTTTTTAAAATCCTCTAAGTAATTTATTCCTGCAGTGGTGTTGTGTGGTCACATTATCTTTCCCTGTTCTTTGGCATTAGCAGGGTGAGATCTTTGGAGGCTTCTATTACTGTAGTATGAGTCTGTGTCAGGCCAGCCCTGATTGGTGCTGTGCCAGTCACATGACAAAAAAAGCAGGTTCAGAAGAGCAATTCAAGGTAAATTATAAATATCAAAAAACTGTGTATAGTCCCCTATAAATCTTTATATGGTGTAGACAGTGTCAGAGATGATTGACACTAGCTTTCATTTTGTTCAGAAGCCATCTGCATCCAAGGCTCTTTTTTAATTTTTCAGGTCTTTAAATTACATATTTACTACTGATTTATATGAAAACTAAGCTTTTTGTGAGTTTCTTAATAATCAACCAGCATACTATATCCCACCCCATAGTGTTTAGTAATAGGAGGAGGCGGGAGGGAGGGGAGTGTCATTTACCACAGTGTATATGCCTGAATGTGTGACTCTATAGTCATGCGGGCTGCACAGATAAGAAATAGGAGGAAATGAAGAGCTTAGAAAGGAACTGAAACTAGAGCATGCTCAGTAGATGACAACAGCTAATCTACACAATATCAGCAGTAAAAGAAAGATAAGCTGGCGCACCGAGATTGTATAGTCCAATTGGCAATAAATTGCTTATGAGACCATAGATGGGGGAAAGGGGTAGTCCAAGGTAGTCTCTAATCCTGTAGGACAAGATGTAAAAGCAGTGGGGGGAGGCTCAGGGACCACCTGCGGCTGCTATCCTCAGAGTTGTGTTTGGCTCTGTATGATTCAGTGGGAGAAAAAGAACAAAGGTAAGGAAGCACCAGCTAAGTGTAGTATCCCCGTTAAAATGGTTTAATAACAATGGATCAATAACACTCACAAGATTGAAAAGGTAAAAATGCTCATATAGATGTATTCCTCATGTATCCGACTTGCAGGACCGCTGTGAGATGTTCCAGCTGCTGGGAGAGGAGGATGGCCCATTTGGGAGCCTGGAGGAGCCCCGGGAAGCCACATTGAACAGCATGGAAAACACACCGGAAGTGACGTTACCGGAAGGATAGAAGACCATCTGGTCTACATACTCAGCACAAGATGAGCGTTTTTACCTTTTCAATCTTGTGAGTGTTATTAATCCATTGTTATTAAAGCATTTTAACCGGTATACTACACTTAGCTGGCGCTTCCTCCCCTTTGTTCTTTTTCTTTTTCTACATAATATCAGACTGCAGTGGGGACACAGAGAAGATGGGAGGGACAGCTGAAGGCATCAATATTTCACTGCGCACAAAACATATGCTTTAGTGGTTTTGTGAGTATGAACACTCTGTTATATAGCATGTAATGAGTGTTTTCCATAGTCTGGGTTTAATGACACCTTAGGAAAAAGGGAAACCGTGATCCCATCATCTGTAAACATCAGGCATCAGCTGTTTTACTTCTGCATGTAAACAAATGGCCGAGGATTCCCTTCATATATAACAGACCCTTATCCTAGATAAAGGTCTGGTATAGATGTTTATTAGTGACCCTCCAAAAATAAAAAAACAATTGGTTTGGGGTTCCCCCCATAATTCATATCAAATCCTTCTGATCCAGTATGAATTTTTTGGAGGTACTTTGCAAAAATAATTTTTTAACCGCTCTTTTGGGTCTGAATTTTAAGGGGGATCTCATGCAAAAATTATTTAAAAATGTGTGGAATGTCCCCAAAAATCAACACCAGACCTTTCTCTGACAATGCAGTGTGTACCCCCCCCCCCCCCCCCCTTTCAACCATGCTAAGCCACATGCTCTTAGCATGGGGGGTATCTTGTCAACATTGTCCCCATGTTGATGAGGACAAGGGCCTCTCCCTCACAACCCTGGCCCAGTGGGTGTGGAGGTCTGCAGGCAGAGGGGATTATAAGTATCTAGAAGCCATTTAACAATAAGGGGGCACTCAGATACCACCCCCCACCCCCCCATGTCTTGTCATGGCTCGAATTTTGGGGGATTCACAGCAATTAGCACAAGTATGGTGTATGCCCACGCGGCTACTCTGGGTTGCTGTATACTGCATCTGCAAAAATATGCATTTAATATAAGTTGTATGGCCACATGCGCCCGTAATTGTCATAAAGCTGTGAGTATTAAAAGCATAATCATTTTAGTATTCTGAACTATGCTATTCTCACAACACTTCCATAAGAGTACCATTAGCTTTCAAACTCCCTGCTGAAGATTACGAGACTGATTTACAAAGACCGGAACACAGACACTGCAGCAAATTACTTGTTCTTTCTAAACAGAACATGACATCTGACTGGTTGGTCTTGGCAAACTGATCCACTTTTACCTGGATCGCTCTCTCTAAATCAGCCCCATCAGGAGATATTTATAAAGCTAATGCAGGCTGAGGACTAGGCAATTTCCATGCTCTACAGAAGTACATTTTGCTAAATACTTACCTTTTAGAGCATGAAAAAGCTAACGTTTCAGAAAATAAATATTTAGAGTGCAGACGCTATCTGTTTCGTTTTATAAACATTTTGCAGTAAACAATTTATTGAAAACCTTGATGTCCTGTAAGTAAAATATTATTTTGAAGTTTAGCCTGGAAGCTTTCTTCCTTGTTGGCGTACATATTCAAAATGTATAGGATGCATCAACTAAACGACATTGGTGTGGAGCTTCAGTAGCCTCAGTTAAATGGAATCTGTAGTCTTTTCAGTGTTTTTAGATAAACATGCAAGAGATCAGTTAGATGTAAATTACTTTATCAATATGCCAATACGTTTGGTGTTCATTGCTGGAGGGTAGAAGCCAGTAGTTTTCTGTACAGAGCTCTCAGTTCCCCCTTTACATCACAGCCCCCTTATCCCTTTCACATGAGTGTCCACTGTCCCCCCCCCCTATCTATATCAGTTTCCTCAGTTCCCCCTTTACATCACAGCCCCCCATTTACATCAGTGTCCTCAGCCCCCCCATCTCATCACAACCCCCAATTCACATCAGTATCATCAGTCCCCCCTTTTCATTACAGCCCCCCTTCACATCACCGTCATCAGGTCTCCTTTTACATCACTGTCCTCAGCCCCCCTTTCACATCACTGTCCTCAGCCCCCCTTTCACATCACAGCCCCCTCTTTTACATCACTGTTCTCAGTCCTCCTTTCACATCACAGCCCCCCTTTTACATCACTGTCCTCAGTCCCCCCCCCCCCTCATCTCATTACAACCCCCAATTCACATCAGTATCATCAGTCCCCCCTTTTCATTACAGCCCCCCCCCCCTTAACATCACCGTCATCAGGTCCCCTTTTGCATCACTGTCCTCAGTCCCCCTTTCACATCACAGCCCCCCTTTTACATCACTGTCCTCAGCCCCCCTTTCACATCACAGCCCCCCCTTTTACATCACTGTCCTCAGCCCCCCTTTCACATCACAGCCCCCCTTTCACATCACCGTCATCAGGTCCCCCCTTTTACATTGCTGTCCTCAGTCCCCCTTTCACATCACAGCCCCCCTTTTACATCACTGTCCTCAGCCCCCCTTTCACATCACAGCCCCCCTTTCACATCACCGTCATCAGGTCCCCCCTTTTACCTCACTGTCCTCAGTCCCCCTTTCACATCACAGCCCCCCTTTTACCTCACTGTCCTCAGTCCCCCTTTCACATCACAGCCCCCCTTTTACATCACTGTCCTCAGTCCCCCTTTCACATCACAGCCCCCCTTTTACATCACTGTCCTCAGTCCCCCTTTCACATCACAGCCCCCCTTTACATCACTGTCCTCAGTCCCCCTTTTACATCACAACCCCCTTTTACATCACTGTCCTCAGTCCCCCTTTTACATAACAGCCCCCCCTTTTACATCACTGTCCTCAGTCCCCCTTTCACATCACAGCCCCCCTTTTACATCACTGTCCTCAGTCCCCCTTTCACATCACAGCCCCCCTTTACATCACTGTCCTCAGTCCCCCTTTTACATCACTGTCCTCAGTCCCCCTTTCACATAACAGCCCCCCTTTTACATCACTGTCCTCAGTCCCCTTTTCACATCACAGCCCCCCCTCCTACCTCAACATTACAAACATCATAGCGCCCCCCCCCCTCCTTTACATCACAGTCCTCTCTTCATTTCAGTTTCTGCAACCCCTTTACATCAAACCCCCCTTCCTTCACAACCTTACTTTAAGCTGGACACACACTTCTACAGATGTTGACAGAACATTTAGTCAATTTTCTAATCATTAATGGGATCAAATCAACTAGAAATCAACACAAACATCTGAAGAAGCAGTATGGAAGATTTTGATTGAATGAAGGAAGCCCAGTGAACAGAGAATGCGCTTTTCATTTGGAAAATGACATTCATTACAAAATCGAAAGGTAAAAACAAATATTTATAAATACTTTTGAATAACATTTGTCAAGTCTTCAAATGCACTGAGAATTTTCTATTCGAATGTTCCTACAAATATCATGAATCCACAAATATCATGAATCCACAAATACCATGAATCCACAAATATCATGAATCCACTACTAGAGTATGGCCTGCTTAAGGCTCCATTCACACCTAGCGCATCGATTTACTGGCATTTTTCTGGTGTTTTTTAAGCTTTTTTGCAGCTTTTTTAAAGCGTTTGAGAAGTGTTTAAAGCGTTTTACAGCTTCAGGCTCGGTTCACACCAGAGGCGGCACGACTTGCAGGTCGCCTCACCGAGGCGACCTGCACACGACTGCCGGGGCGACTTGCAAGACGACTTCTGTATAGAAGTCTATGCAAGTCGCCCCCAAAGTAGTACAGGAACCTTTCTTCTAAGTCGGAGCGACTTGCGTCGCTCCGATTAGAACGGTTCCATTGTACAGAACGGGAGGCGACTTGTCAGGCGGCTAGGTCGCCTGACAAGTTGCCCCCGTGTGAACCGGCACTCAGGTGTTTTTGTTTAGCCAATAGAAAAGCACTAAGGGGAGGCGAGGGAGAGGAAATTAGGGGTGGAGAGCTGTTATTTTAGTGTTTTATGAGAGTTTTTCTGCTCAAGTCAGGAGTTTCTATGAAAGTCTATGGGGGCCAAAAACGCTTGTGATCTGCCAAAAAGAAGCTCATGTACTTTTTTGAGTTTCAGGCGTTTTGCTTAAGGCGCCAGAATGCTCATATGTGAACAAGGGCCATTGAAATGAATGGAATTTTGCTTGTTGGAGCTTCAGAGTTAAGGGTTTTACAAACTGAAAATCGCTTAGGTGTCAACGGGGCCTAACACAGCAGGGTAGAGGGTGGGAGCCGCAGCAGGTCTGAGCAGGGGGTGGGAGCTGCTCAACTTTTCATGTTAACAAACAGATGATTGGTTGCTAGGACTGCCCCACGACTTGAAAAGTCGGGCAGCTCTTGCCCTCCATTCGGACCTGCTGTGTCTCCCACCCTTTGCTTTGATGTGAGGATGACAGCGGTTGTAGTGGCGGGGCAGGGGGGAAGAGTTCCAGGCTGTTAAGTGGCGTGGCTGCGGCGTTCCAAGCAGGACAGTCTCCCAGTCCAGGTCCGGACTGCGGTCCACCATTTATTAATACCTGCCACACACTAAGTGCCTGCTCATAGAACTGTATTGTTATTGCACTACATCAAAACACCACAGAAAATTTTTTTTCATTAGAATCTCTGGGGCTATACACACTAGGGCCTTGTGTTACAGTAGAGTGCAGTGTATTATGATGATTATTAGTAGTACTATTATTATTACACAGGATCTATATAGCGCCAACAGTATGTGCAGTGCTTTAAAATATAAGGGAGACAGTACAGTTACAATATAATTCAATACAAGAGGGTTAGGAGGGCCCTGCTCAAAAGAGCTTTACAAACTATTTGGGAGGGGCAAGTGGTACAAAAGGCAACAACCCTGACGGGATGAGCTGCTGGATGATATAAAAATTCAGTAGTTAGTGAATTTCTAAGAAATTCTGCTCACTGGACAAACACGTGTAAGTCCCCTTTCACACCTGTGTGGTTAGTCCCACTTTGGCTGTCGCGTGAAAATGGAATCCTATTATTGTCTATGGGGCCCTTTCACACCTATACAACATGCTTCTGTGTGACTTGGAAAAAGGTGTAGAATAGATTATCCTTGTGATCTAAAGATTGGCTGAAACATATCGGCCGAAAATGGTGTTTTCAGCATTTTGCCGATAGGGGAAAAAGGTGCCGATAATGGTGCCGAAAACTCGATTTTGATGCAATTTTTTAAAAATTTTACTGTGCTTCTGGTGTTTTTTTCATAGGTCACAGGACTCAAAAACCGCATAAAAAACATAACATGGGTGCGTTATTGATGCGTTTTCAATGCATTTAAATGGGGAAGTGCGTTTCAGTGCTTTTTTTTTTTTTTAACTGACCACAAATGCAGCAAGATTTTTAACACCACAAAGGAAGCGCAATGGACCAGTGTAAAGACATATATAGAATTTAAAGGGATGCATTTTTCTTGCGCTAAAGGTGCCGATAATAGCTGACAATAAATTCATATTCATTTAAATTCATAAACGATTTATCAAAAAGTCATCCGACACAAGGACAGAGAGCAGCAGTGACAGGTCTTCATTACAGGAAGCTCCTACACAGAGGTAAAGACTCACATTGGACTATTGTACAGAGCTGGAAGAAGTACACAAAGCACTCCAAGGTGTAAGGAAGCATTTCTGCATGCTGGGACATTTATTTATGTTGTCTTGAGTTAAAACAGTTTATGTAAAGGGCCTTGTCATCGATGAAGTGATTATATATACAGTGCAGTACAAAGGGAAAAGAAGCCAATGTCCTGAGTCTATTCCTTCATACAGCTGCTCTGCTCACACTTGCAGCATCAACTCCACAGCCATTACCACACCCAACTGGCCATCAAATGACACTTAAAGGGTCTAGATTTCTCTCAAGGGAAAATTGTAAAAGATTCTCACTGCAATCACAGTCATCTGACAGAACAGCTGGGACATTTGCTGGACATGACCATTTCACCTTTGTAGCTCATAAAGTTTACAATGTATCACTTTCCAAACTTTAGGCTGGTGCCTGCAACATACAGTATATGTTTTCTTTTGTCTTCTTAAAACAGAATTGAAATTGCATCGCTTCTATCCAAATATAAATTGCTGCATTTAACCACTTGCCTACAGGGCACTTACACCCCCTTAATGCCCAGGCCATTTTTCAGCTTTCAGCGCTGTCGCATTTTGAATGACAATTGCGCGGTCATGCTACACTGTACCCAAACAATTTTTTTTATCATTTTCTTCACACAAATAGAGCTTTCTTTTGGTGGTATTTAATCACTGCTGGGTTTTTTATTTTTTACAAAAAAAAGACCAAAAATGTAGAAATTTATTTTTTTTTAACTTTTTTTGTCAGTAATTTTTCACCTTCACTGATGTGCGCTGATGAGGCAGCACTGATAGGCTGAACTGGTGGGCATTGATGAGGTGGCACTTATGGGCACTGATGAGGAGGCACTAATATGCTGCATTTATGGGTACTGATGGGCACTAATAGGCGGCACTGGTGGGCACTGATGAGCTCTGATAGCCATCACTGACTGGCATCGCCAATGGGCACAGATTGGTGGCACTTGTGGGCAGTGGTGGGCACTGATTGGTGACACTATATTGCAATCAGGGCACTGATGATCAGTGCCCTGATTACATTCCTAGATGTCCCAATGCGTGGAGATGCCTTTGATCGGCTCTCCTTGCTACACATTCTGTCAGTGTGCGGCGAGGAGAGCCAATTACGGCATCTTTGTGTTTACATGTGACTGGCTGTGATTGGACACAGCCAATCAAATGGTTAAAGAGCCACGGACAGGGCTCTTTACCAAGCCCCGTCCGTGGCACATTGTTTCCAATGCGTTTCCAATGTGTCCCTGCGGTGACAGATGTCTTACCACGCAGTAAAATGCTTGTGACTACATATAGTGTCAATTAGCTCTAAACTCAAAACCTTTAACATACATTGCATAAGCATGTTCCACCAATGCCTCAGAAATGATATCATCACTGTAGCTGTGAAGTGGCTGCATAACAGCTGGAGGAGATCAGCAGCACCGAGATGAAACAAAAGACAGGGGGAAAAGGGTGAAAATATTTTTGTTAAAAAAGTCATTTATTTCTGATACACAGCACTTTAGCAAACTAAATGTCACTCACTTAGTGCTGGTGCAACCCCCAGCACATAGAAGAGGAGAAGAGGAGAAGAGAATAGAAAAGAGAAAAAATGGGGAAGGAAACCAAATAAAAGAAGTAAGAAGAGGATAAGAACAGACAGGAAAAGAAGAAAAAAAGAACAAGAGAAGTAAAGGAGAAGAGAAATGACGAGAAGAGGAAGAGGAGAGAAAATGACAAAGAAAGAAAAGGAGAAGAGGAAGCGAAAGAAAAGGAGAAGAGAAGGGAGAAAAAAAAGGAGAAGAGAAGGGAGAAAGAAAAGAAGGAGGAAAATGAGAAAAGATAGAAAAGAGGGGGGAATAGAGAAAGAAAGGGGGGTAAAAAAAAGGGGACAAAAGAGAAAAATGGGGGGGGAAGGGGTGAGGAAGAAAAAAAGGGGGGATAAATAGAAAAGGGGGGTAAGAGAAATAGGGGGGGGAATAAGGAGGGGAAGAGAAATAGGGGGGGGAATAAGGGGGGGGGGAGAGACAGAAGAGGGGGAAAACGAGAAGAGCGGGAAAAAGAGAGGGGGGGGGGGGAGACAGAAGAGGGAGAGAAGAGAAAAAGGAGAAAGAGAAGGAGAAGATGAAGAAAAGGGGAAAAGGACAAGAAGACAAAAAGAATGAGCAAGGGAAGAAAAAGGGGAAAATAATGAGTATGAAGGGGAAGAGAAAAAGAAAGATTAGATAAAAAGAAGAAGAGGAAGAAAAGAGAAGAAGGAGAAGAGGAAGAAAGGGAAAAGAGGATGAGAAGAGAAAAAAAGAAAGAGAAAGAGGAGGAGAAGAAGAGAAAATAAAAGGGAGGAAGGAGAAGAAGAAAAAGAGAATAATAAGAAGAGAGAACACAGGAGAAGGATAAGAAATAGAAGAAAAAGACAAGACTAAGAAAGGAAAGAGAAATGAGAAGAAGGGAAGAGAAGAGGAAATGAGAAGAAGTAATGAGGAGAGGAGAGGTAGAAGGAAAGGAGGATTGGAGAGGAGAAGAGCCTGCACCTTTGCAGTCAGCTCACGTTGCTCCGATTATCCATTAACCTGATGTGAGCCGCATTTCCTGGAGGTGGCGTCCTGCTATAGTTTGGGATGATCGGGGAGGAGGACAGAGCTGACACCCCCACTCCCCCCTCTTCTTATCAGCAATTCAGATTGCATGCAAATCCCCCGCAGGCAGGCAGTGAGTGTTGGTGAGGAGGACTCCCCTCCCTCTCCCTCTCCTCCTCCTCCTCCTCCCGGGTGGGTTTGTCTTCTCCCCGGACTCGGTGCAGAGGGTCTCCTCCTCGCTGTAGATTAGTCTCCTCTGTCCTTCCTGTGGCCATGCGGAGACGGTGGAGGAACATGATGCAGCCTCTGTGCACTTTAGCGGCTGTGCTGGTCGTGTGTCTGGGGACGGTCCGGGGACATTGCCCGGAGAGAGAGCTGGAGAGGAGGGAGGAGGAGGCGAACATCGTACTCACCGGGACGGTGGAGGAGATACTCAACGTGGACCCGGTACACCACACCTACTCGTGTAAGGTAAGCGGGAGAGGGGGCGGGGCCTCAAACTTCACCAACTGCCCGGATAGAGCCGGTACTGCCGGTCACTGATCAATGTGCGGGGTACCGGTACTGCTGATCAGTATGCGGGCACCGGTACTGCCGGTCACTAATCAGTGCTTGGGGTACCGGTACTGCCAATGAGTAATCAAATTCTTGGGGCACTGGCACTGCCGATCAATGATCAATGTTTGGAGCACCAGTACTGCTGATCAATGTGCGGGCACTGGTACTGCCAATGAGTAATAAATGCTTGGGGCATCGGTACTGCCTGTCACCGATCAGTACTTTGGGCACTGGTAAAGCCAGTCACTGAGCAATACTTGGGGCAACGGTACTGCCAATGAGTAATCAATTCTTGGGGCACTGGCACTGCTGATCAATGATCAATGCTTGGGGCACTGGTACTGCTGGTCACTGATCAATGCTTGGGGCATCGGTACTGCCAATCGGTGATCAATGCTTGGGGCATCGGTACTGCCGATGAGTGATCAAGGCTTGGGGGGGCCGGAACTGCTGATCAGTGATGAATGCTTGGGGCATCGGTACTGCTGGTCACTGATCAATGCTTGGGGCTCCGGTACTGACGATGAGTGATCATTGATTGGACACCCATACTGCCAGTCACTGATCAATGCTTGGGGCATGCATCGGTACTGCTGGTCAGTGATCAACAATTGGGGCTCCAGTACTGCCAATGAGTGATCATTGATTGGACACCCATACTGCCAGTCACTGATGAATGCTTGGGGCATCGGTACTGCTGGTCAGTGATCAATGCTTGAATCACCAATACTGCCAATGAGTGATCATTGATTGGACACCCATACTGCCGGTCACTGATCAATGGCACCGGTACTGCCAATGAGTGAGCAAAGCTTGGGGCACCGGTACTGCCAATGAGTGATCAATGCTTGGGGCATCGGTACTGGCAATGAGTGACCAGTGCTTGGGGCATCGTTACTGCCGGACACCGATCAATGCTTGGGGCACTGGTACTACCGGTCACTGAGCAATGCTTGGGGCACCAGTACTGCTGATCAGTGATTAGTGTTTGGGGCACCAGTACTGCCAATGAGTGACCAAAGCTTGGGGCACCGGTACGGCTGGTCAGTGATCAATGCTTGGGGCACCGGTACTGCCAATGTGTGATCAATGCTTGGGGCACCGGTACTGCCAGTCACTGAGCAATGCTTGGGGTACCGGTACTGCTGATCAGTGATTAGTACTTGGGGCACCAGTACTGCCAATGAGTGGCCAAAGCTTGGGGCACCGGTACGGCCGGTCAGTGATCAATGCTTGGGGCACCGGTACTGCCAATGTGTGATCAATGCTTGGGGCACCGGTACTGCCAGTCACTGAGCAATGCTTGGGGCACCGGTACTGCCAGTCACTGAGCAATGCTTGGGGTACCGGTACTGCTGATCAGTGATTAGTACTTGGGGCACCAGTACTGCCAATGAGTGACCAAAGCTTGGGGCACTGGTACGTCCGGTCAGTGATCAATGCTTGGGGCATCGGTACTGTCGGTCAATGATCAATGTTTGGGGCACTGGTACTACTGTTCAGTGATCAATGTGCAGGAACTGGTACTGATATTGATCATTGATCAATGCTGATAGTGCTAATGATCAATGCTACAGGCACCTGTACTAGTGATCTACAATCAGTGCTTCAGGCACCATTAGTCGTGATCAATGTGAGACCATTACGGAGGGCACTGGTTTTGCTTATCAGTGATTAAAGTCACTGGCACTATTGATCAATGCTTTGGGCACAGGTACTGGCAATCAAGATCAATGTGCGCCACCGGGACTACTGATCAGTGATCCATGCTGATGGCACTTGTGATCAAAGCAGGTACTCACAGGTCATCGCTGCAGGCACCATTACTACTGATCATTGATCGATCTGAGATCAGTGCTGAGGGCACTGGTATTGCTGGTCTGCAATAACTGCTGCAGGGACAGTCTCAGCAGGATCTGCCCATAGAAACAAATATACTTTAGGGGGTTTTTGGGTTCAATTTGTCCTCCACTTGGAGTATTACATTTACCGTGCCACAGGCGAATCTAGACACATTCACCTGCAGGCGCCAACCATTCACCACGCACATTTATGATTTATAAAACTTAAGCCTCAATAAGCTCATTGCAAATGAAGATTATTTTATGGTGAAAATCATAATCAGCGAGGAGTCAGATGTCAGACAAATGGGGGGGGGGGGGGTAAATCTTTGATAAAATCTACAAATTATCCTCTCTGATCTGAATGTCAAAGGATGGAATGTGTCCTGGGGTGATAACATTTGCCATTTATCAATGTGGTGATTCTTACTGAGACTTGGGTTTGCCATTGGAGAATGTGAAATATAGGGGTGCAGCGAATGTGACCCCACTGATCAAACTAAATAATTCAGCTAGTGAATGATCAGCGGATTATTGGCTATCAATGTGCCCCATTGATATTGAGCTCTGTGTATGTTGTCTTTCCAGTTTGGGTCTTTATAAATAACTATGTAGGTGTTGATAAATATGGAATATGTGTATAATAATCCAGTGTAGTGTGGAGGACGGTTGAAGTCCTTGCTCCCAGGACTATATTGTAAGTACCAGGCATAATGAGAATGAGTCCCTGGGAATAGGTGTCAGCTCTGCTCACATGTCATTGTGTATCGCACCGTTACCAGCCATAGACATCAGACGTACGTCCTCTGACATGGGGGGGGGTCAGACCTGATTGTTCAAACATCTGCATACTGATGGTGCAGGAATGACTGCAGCTGGTGACCTCGGCCGCAGAGAAAAATTGATCAGATGCGCTTGAATATTCCAGATGGCCATGGTCGTTTCAAAGAGATTAATCTAATGTTTATGTGAAAGTTATGCAGTGATGAATATTCGGCATTGGTAGAGCATAGGTATCAGACAAAAAGTCAGGGACATCTGACCGATCCTCTTTTTTTTGCGATTTAATTCATTAGTGACAATCAGTCCAATGGTATCGGCCAATTCTGTCTGCGATCCTTATAAGGCAGGTAGAATCTTTTATTCAGACTTTTTAGAACAAAAGATCAATGATTATCTTGTGGCTGTGGTAGCTGTACCCTGTGTGTTCATTTAATGATCCTTTTGCAGGATTTACAGAAAAGTTGGAAGAGTCGGACGGATTGCCGTAGAACTGACTTGTTGCTTTCCTTGTCATCATTATTTAGTACTGTCTGCAGTGATACTGCATGGAAATGCTGCCAACTCAACCATGTCAACTCTCCCAGCCTGCCTGCTCACTAGATTTTATGTATACCGTATCACCCAATCAATGCACTGAGGGGCCCTTCCTTGTCAGCATGCTGTGATCTGGCATGAAGGGGTTAAAGTAGATGCAACGCGGAATGACATTTTATTTTGCTAATGCACTGGGTATCATAAACAATTGGTATTTTTTTTTTTTTATATATATAAAAAATATTTGTTTTCATCCTTTGTGGTATTTCAGTGCTACTGATCTCCTGCAGCTGCTTTGCAGCCACTTCATGTATGCATTTACCCCAGTGATGGCTGCATGGTATTTCTAAAAGTGGGTTTCCTGATGGTGACAACAATGCGTAATGTGGGTTCATGTGGAAACTTATAGTTCCCCTCAGAAACCTGTGTGATAGAATAAAACTGGGTATGCCCTGTGAGGTTTTTTTTTTTTTTTTATTTAGCCAGTGAACTGAAAGAAAATATACAGATTCCTGCATTCACACAAGTGATGAAGGGGTCTCTCCCCGCTGTGCTGTTGTATTCTGACAGCAGGGATCCCCCTCCCTTTCCCAATTTAAAGAGGAGCTCCAGTCTTTAAAAAAAAAAATTAAAAGTCAGCAGATACAATTATTGTAGCTGCTGAGTTTTATTATAGAAAAGGACACTTACCTGTCCTGGGATCCCACGATGTCGGCACCCCTAGCCAATTCGTCAGTCGGCTTCGGGTGCAGTCACCGACATTGTAAGTAAGGGAAAACGGCAGTGAAGACAGACCCAGCAGGCAGTGGGTGGAAGGAGGAGGGGCCTGAAATGTCGTAGATTGCCAATTGGTGATCTTACCTGGCAGTGGGAGTGGGTACCTGTCAAAACCAGGTACCTGCTCCCCCCTAAAAAAAGTGCCAAATGTGGCAGTGGAGGGAGGAGGGTGTGAACAAGTGAACTTCCCCTTTTGGATGGAGCTCTGCTTTAAAATACACCGATCAGCGCTGTAGCCATTGGCTGCTGATTTTCAGGCAGGGCTGTTCATCAGAAGGTAGTCTAGTGATTGACGGCCTGTTCCTGCTGAACTTTCTGATTTTTCGATAAGTGTGTACCCAGTTTTAGGCTCACATTAGCCCATTCTGTTAAAAGTGACCTGCGGTGGATCACTTTTCAGAGTGTGGCCAAGCATCTGCTGTCAGTCATTCAGGAGGCGATCATGCCGCCTTCTGAATTTCCGGTTTTCTTTTTTGTCAAACAGCAATTTACAATGAGACTAATTGTTTGGCTCATGATTGCAGTGATGTCCCATTGATTTGAAAGATCGAGTTTGACAGACAGTGCTGCCTGTCAGCTTGATGTGCCGTGTTAAAATTTCCGCCTCCGCATGCAAACAACCACCTCTGGCTTTATAGTGGACTTCAGGTGGGCACATGGTGGCAGTAAAATTTTTTACTTCTCCCTAGCCACCTGTATAAAAGAGGCTTAACAGTGCAGGAATGAAATTAAGAGACGGAAAGAGGACAGAGCGATGTCAACGACTGGGGTTCTCAGTTAGAATCCAAGCCATAATGTTGTGTGCATGTTCTAGTGCATGTGTGGGTTTTCCTTCCATGCTTTAAAAGGATAGTTCACCTTTACAAAAAATCTGCCTATGCAGGTAAGGGATGTTTGTAGATTAAAACAAACTGTGCAGCTCTGACTATAGATTAATAATGTTCCTGCTATAGGTGTAGGCCATTTACATACCTTATGAAGCCTGACTGGAATACTCCCAGGACGTTACTAAGTGAGACCTAGTGATCACTGCTCACCTCCATCATCACAGGAGTGAGCTCTTTCTCTGATTAAAACCCCCTCACATAATCTTTCTCTTCCCTGATGGAGTAGCTCTGAGCTCAGCATTTGAGAGCTCATTCCTGTGATGGAGGTGAGCAGTGATGACTAGGCCTCACTTAGCAACGTCCTGGGAGTACTTAGCAACATCCTGGGAGTTCTTAGCAACGTCCTGGGAGTACTTAGCAACGTCCTGGGAGTACTTAGCGACGTCCTGGGAGTATTCCAGTCAGGCTTCATAAGGTATGTAAATGGCCTACACCTACCTATAGCAAGGAAATTATTCAACTTTAGTTACAGCTGCACAGTTTGTGTTATCTACAGATGCCCCTTATCTTCATAGGCAGTTTTGTGGTAAAGGTGAACTATATCTTTTAAAGACGTGCTGGAAGAATAATTGGTTCCTCTGTAAATTGGTCATAGTGTATGTGAGATGGGAACCTTAGATTATAAACTTGTTCACAGCAGGGACTGATGTCAATGTATAGTATGTATAGCGCTGCATAAATTGTCAGAACACATATATATATATATATATAACTGGAAGTGCCTGAACAAGGTCTTTCATGGCAGGATCACCAGGTATTTTATAGTGGAAGCTGAAGATTTAAAAAGCTTTAACATGGCTTTTCAAATGAACCTATTTTCATGATTGGGTATACATGTGCTTTAATGTGCTAATTCCCTGCTGTACGCAGATGCTGACCATGAGATAGAATACAGCATTCTAACATCACAGCACCCATCTGGACACTAAACCTTATGAAGTGCATATCCCCCATTAGAATGCTTAGAACATGTGAAGTGACCCTGGAAGAGGTCAATGGTGTGCTACTATAGCAAGAACATGACTTGCAGTAGGGGCTCATTCACAGCACGTGCATTGGGCCAATGCATAGGCAAAGCAGCTTGCCTTATGTCCTATTGATTCAGTTCTCACTAACGTACAGGGTTGGCGTGCTCTAAAAAAAAAGTAGGACAAGGTGCACTTTTATGCGTTGTGACTAGAGCTGCACGATTCTGGCCAAAATGAGAATCACAATTTTTTTGCTTAGAATAAAAAGATCACGATTCTTTCATGATTTTCGCAACTTAAAATCCTTCACATAACACAAAAAAAGGCTAACTTTACTGGTTAGTTTTTTTTTTTTTAATTAATTAAAGTAATTTTTTCCAAAAAAATTGCATCTGAAAGACCGCTGCGCAAATACAGTGCGACATAAAATATTGCAGCAACCACCATTTTATTCTCTAGGGTGTCTACTAAAAAATATATATTTATATAATGTTTGGGGTTCTAAGTAATTTTCTAGCAAAAAAAAATGATTTTAACTTGAAACCAACAAATGTCAGAAAAAGGTTTAGTGTTTAAGAGGTTAAACTTTTTTCACTTACACACAAAGTCTATTCCATTGACAAATTGTTACAATGTTTATACTTAAGTTCAACTGATAAAGAATGTTTTGATTCTTGGCAGACTGCCCAGTTTTTCTCTTCCTTTTTGAGGGCTGTGGCTGCAGAAGAGAATTCTTTGCATAGAAAGAATTGTGAAACACTTTAGTCAAGATCTCGATAACGATTCTTGAAGACTAATTGTGCAGCTCTAGTTGTGACGTGCATAAAGTTGAATGAAATGTAATTTTGTGACATTTCAATAAAGAGCAAAAAAACAAACAATAAACACAAGCATTGCTTCACCCCTACACAATTGGGAGCGCATTATACAGAGCATAACACATGCCTGTTGGTGTGAATGGGTACTAATAGGAAAATATGTTTTCGGTCCTTGGAATTCTTGGTAATTATTCTTCAAGGCGCTTTAACAGCAGAAGCTAGCATTGTTGGCATGCCATGACACATAGATAACATATTACAGTATTATGGCTTAGTAGGTTTATTCTCTACATGATGCAGACACAACAGCACAACATAGCATTTTGGAAGTTCATAAGGCAGCGACACATAGCAAAAAAACTAAATTTCAGTTTTCTGTAGTTCACTCAGTGAGCCCCATTCACACGTGAGCTTTTTTAGGCAATTTTTAAGCTTGTTTTTGAGCTTTTTTATATGTTTTTTTTTTTTTTTTTTTAGGCATTTTCAGGCTTGAATGTTTTTGTTTTAGCCATTAGAAAAGATACTAGAAGGAGGTGAAGGTTGTTAGATGCAGAATTGTGCGAAAAACACATTACACGCGTTTTCAGGAGCTCCCTTGGAAGTCTATTGGGGCCAAAAAAAGCTCATGTAGTTATTTCTTTTCTTTTTTTTTTGCAAATTCCTTATTTAATTAAATAAAGTATCCAACAAAGCAATGCAACACAAAACAATAATAGCAGCTCACAAAAAAAAAAAAAAAAATCTTACAAGAATAATATATTAGGGCATATATAGCGAATACAGAGTGCAAAAGTTCCAAACAAATACCATATACATGAATGTCGCTCGTGTCCTTTTTCGAATGACAAGTGACCTGATGCTCAGATTTACACAGGCACCATTGAACATAATGGGAATCTTCTTGTTGAGTGTTAAAGTTTCTGGAAACTTGCTTCAAAACACTCAGGTGTGAATGGGGTCTGAAAGATGAGTGAATTTTTTGCAATGAGGTACTACGCTTTTTATTGCTGAACAAGCCTAATATTTCACTGAAAGAGGAACTTCGATCGTTTCTGGATAAATATTGCAGCTGCTGACTTATAATAATCAGACACTTACCTGTCCAGAAGTCCAGCCTGTGGTCACCCAGGCCGATTCTTCACTGCTTTTCAGGCCCCCAGCATAGCTATCTTGGATGTGGGAATCCAGCTGTGACTTCCTGGTGTTATACAGCCAGCTCCCCACTGAGCATGCGCATGCACATTCTGAATGGACCCACAGTCTCCTGGGACATGAGACCTGTTCCAGGAGGTTGGGATGGGAGGGGGAGCCAAACTTCTGCTCTGATCGCCTAGACCAGCCTTTTATAACCAGGGTGGCTTGAGGTTTCTTCAGTGGTGCCTTGGTAAAATGCCTATTATTATTATTATTTTATTTTTTTTATTATTATTATTATTATTATTATGCAGGATTTATATAGCTCCAACAGTTTGCTCAGCACCTTACAACATTTACAATTACAATACAATTAAATACAGAAGGGATCAGAGGGCCCTGCTCGTTGGAGCTTACAATCTAGACTAAAAATTTATCAAAAATTGTATAAAAGCCAGCAGGTGGATCAAGCCTGCCTTTTAGTGACACAAAGCCACAGGTTTTCATTATGCACCATTATAACTTTCTAGACACTGGCATCCTAACAACCAATGACATATCAGTTAATAAGGATTTCTGTTGCCTCCACAGCATCTTTGTTTGACCCTCCTCTGCCCCTTACCCACTGCACTGGGGCGACATTAGCTGACTGAGAGAAATTGAGGGAGAAGAGAAACATAGGAATACTAGTCAGTACTAATATGCAAAAGTGTATTTGCTTTGGAAGAATACATCGCCTCTAAGGTTGGGTGTCCTACATCTGGATGTTGCTGCATTATGTAAAGCTATTAGAATAGTTTTTTACATTTTAGAATGAGGTGCCTCAAGACTTACCTTATTTAAAGGGTGCCTTGACTAAAAAAAGCTTGAGAAACACTGTCCTTGACAAGCAGAGCGGAAGTGGGGAGCAGGTACCCCAAAAAAAGTTCACTATAAGGCCTCTTGCACACGGTACTGATGTTTGGGCATCTGCTTGAGCTATCTGTGCACATTTATGCATGCAAGATAAATTGCCCATAATGGGGATGTATTTACACAGCCCCAAATGATCCACAATGGCTCCAAATTAATATGGTCCAGAAATATTTAGACAGAATAAAGGTGAATAAAGCACCTGGACCAGATGGAATCCACCCACGGATCCTAAAAGAATTGAGCTCTGTCATTTCAAAACCATTGTTTCTAATATTAAGGGACTCGTTAATGACTGGAATGTTACCACTGGATTGGTGTAGGGCCAATGTGGTGCCCATATTTAAAAAGGGAACAAAGTCTTTACCAAGTAACTATAGACCTGTTAGTTTAACTTCTATAGTCGGGAAGTTACTGGGGAGTTTAATAAAAGACCACATAGACGAGTTCTTGCTGGAAAAATATATTTTAAGCAACAGGCAGCATGGATTCATGAAAGACAGAAGTTGTCAAACAAACCTGATTTCTTTTTATGAGGAGGTAAGTAAAACCTTGGACAGAGGTGGCTGTGGACGTGATATACCTGGATTTTGCAAAAGCGTTTGAGACAGTACCCCACACACGGCTCATGTGTAAGGTAAAGTCTACAGGCTTGGAAAGATCAGTTTGTAAATGGATAGAAAACTGTCTAAAAGACAGAATTTAGAGAGAAGTGGTTAATGATTCTCACTCTGAATGATCTAAGGTTATCAGTGGTGTACCCCAAGGTTCAGTGTTGGGACCTTTACTTTTTAATATCTTTATAAATGATATAGGTCTGGGATTCAAGGTACCTTTTCAGTCTTTGCAGATGACACCAATTTAAAAGCCAACCTTAATGCACCGTTTAATTGGGCAAATGTGTGGCAAATTAGGTTTATGTTGATAAATGTAAAGTTATGCACTTGGGGGCTAAGAATATGCATGCATCATTCATACTAGGGGGAGTACAACTGGGGGAATACATAGTGCCGAAGGATCTGTTTTTTTTTTTTTTTTGTTTTGTAGATCCTAAGCTTAGTAATAGCATGCAATGCCAAGCTGTGTTTTCCAAAGCGAGGAAAGTCCTTTCTTGTATTAAGAGAGATATGGACTCCAGAGAGAGAGAGATATCATTTTGCCCCTGTACAAATCATTAGTAGGACCCCATCTGGAATATGCAGTTCAGTTTTGAGCACCAGTTCTCAGAAAGGATATCGGGGAACTAGAGAAAGTGCAGAGAAGGGCAACCAAACTGATAAGAGTCATGGAGGAGCTCAGCTATGAGGAAAGATTAGAGGAACTGAATTTATTCTTTCTTGAGAAGAGAAGATTACGGGGGGATATGATCACTATGTATAAATACATAAATGGTCCACATAGTGAACTTGGTGTTGAGTTATTCACTTTATGCTCATCACAGAGGACAAGGGGTACTCTTTACGTCTAGAGGAAAAAAGATTTAATCTCCAAATCCGTAAAGGTTTCTTCACAGTAAGAGCTGTAAAAATGTGGAATAGACTTCCTCCAGAGGTGGTTCTGGCCAGCAAAGTAGATTGCTTTAAAAAAAGGACTGGATTCTTTCCTAAATGTACATAATATAACTGGCTACTGACATTTTTAGGTAAAGTTGATCCAGGGAAAATTTGATTGCCTCTTGGGGAATTGGGAAGGATTTTTTTTCCCCATGCTGTAGTAAATTGTATCATGCTTTGTTGAGGTTTTTCACCTTCCTCTGGATCAACTGTGGGTGAAGGATTGTGTATATGGGATTGTATGATCATTTTTCTTTTTTATTGGTTGAACTAGATGGACTTGTGTCTTTTTTCAACCTGACTAACTATGTATGTGATTTATATATATATATATATATATATATATATATATATATATATATATATATAGATATAGAGATATATATATATATATAGATATAGAGATATATATATATATATCTATTTATTTATTCCCAGGAAAAATTCATTAATATTTATGCCTATTAGTGCGCATTTGCACGTTTTTGCAGGTACAGGTGCAAAATACTGACCAGGAACGCAGATTTTTCATTTTTTCATTTTTTTTTTTTACTCAAGGATACGCAGCACTTATTTATTTGGCACATTGTAAACAGTGGGCTGCATTTTAGATGAGTAAATAAAAAATGCTGTATTTTTAAAGCTGCAGTGTATAAGAGGCCTAATAAGAATAGGGGGTGGACGATAGGAGGAACAGAAATATCCTAGCCATACCCAATTTCAGTCCTTTGTAAGTGCAATAAGCTCTCCAGGCACTTAAAAGCGGTGCGGACATGTGTTTACTGTTGTGATGCTCCAGAGAAGCGTATAATTTTTGATATTTTTAGATGGTATAAAAGTGAAGTATTTGTGTCTGTCAGATCTTAGCGGCATGCAGCCTGTTATTAAGGCTACAAAACTACACAGAGAAGTGCCCATTTTGTAAATATACCTATAGAAAAATCTTTGTATTTCCAGCTCTTGGATTAAAGTTACTTTTTTTTTTTTTTTTTTCCTTCCTCTGAGAGGGTTGAAGGCTCCAACTCTTCATCAGTGCTTCGCTCCAGCAAGATTACAGTGGACTTAACCGATTGTAGCATAGAAGGAATGTGTCTGTGCATGTTTGCTATTTTGTGGATTTTTGTGATGGGAAAGATTTATGACTTTGCTAACATGTTTCTTCATGTCTCTAATGTGGTACAAATCAATAGGAAATCTGAAGGGATTTAATGGCCGCCGAGTTTTCTAATGAGTCTCAGGCCAGGGAACAAATTAGGCCAGAATTAGGGGGTTTTGGCTGTCATCAGAGAAGCAAAGGCGTTAACTTCAGCAACCTTTGATGAAGGATCTGTGGTGTATTGTATCCCATTACTGATGTGCATTGCCTCCCAGCCCCCTATCATGGACTCCTGCCGGCTTGGATTACGTTTAGAACACTGAGTCCCATCCCACTCCTGTAATCACTGATGTGTTTGATGTGGTGATACACCTGCTGAAATGCCTTCCTTTAGGCCTCATTCACACGAGCAACACATACCTGTGTTAGAGTACAGCTACACTTTTTTTCTAAAAAAAAAGGAAAAAACAAAACAAAAAAAACCTAGCCCCTAACCTAAAGCATACCCTGCATCACATACTTATCTCTCTCTGTGGCAGTGATGGCCTCCTGCGGTATTTGTATCTTCTTTTTTTTTTTATTAAAGAAAATAGTTTTTTATTGAAAAAAAGAAATACAACAAATGGCAAAGGAACAATACAAATAAAATACTTCCAGGACAACCATACACATTATCAGACATATTCAGATAACTTTGTATGTATAGTTGAATAAATACAACAATTAGAAATGAATTATACCACTTCTGTGTATGTACAAGAGCAATTACCACCTTAATATAACTATTCCGGGGTCAGATTTAACAGTAAAATCACATGTCCCAATGATTATCTGCACACATGTCCGCGATCACCTGCGCACGTCTGTACATGATCATCTGCGTACATATGTCCGTGATCACACGAACCAATTATTATACACTTAACGGGATTTTTCTTACCAAAGACTTGTAGCAGAATACATGTTGGCTTAAATTTATGACAAAATTCGATTTTATTGGATTTTTTTTTTAAATAGAAAGAAGAAAATATTGTTTTTTTTTTCAAATTTCCGCTCTTTTTTTCGCTTATATCGCAAAAAATAAAAAACGGAGTTGTGAAAAAATACTACCAAAAGAAAGCTCTATTTGTGCGAACAAAATGATAAAAATTTTATTTGAGTACAGCGTAGCATGACCGCGCAATGGTCATTAAAAGTGTGACAGCGCTGAAAGCTTAAAATTGGTCGGGACAGGAAGGGGGTGAAAGTGCCCAGTATTGAGGTGGTTAAACTTAACGACCGGCCACTGTATATTTACGTCATTTTTTTAAAGATGGATATCTCGGTAACGGCAGCAGCTGCTGCCACAACCGAGGTATCCATCTTTAGGGCCGGCGTTTCTGTACACGATAACGGTGGTCTCTGCAGCGGGTTCGCCGCGAGATCACCGTTATCGGCGGCGGGAGAGGTGCCACCCCCCCTCCCGCCGCTCTCCCGCGCCCTCCGCCGCTTACCGGAGCCGTCGGTAGCGGCGGAGGCGATGGGGTCCTTCCTGTGCCTGGGTATAGAGACGAGTGAGGCCAAGATGGCGCCCACCCGTCTCTATACCATAGGACTGCTGGAGCGACGTCATTATGTCGGCTCCGCCCACTTCTCTTAAAGGCACAAATTTTTTTGTGTCATTTTTTTTAAACGACTTTTTTTTTTTTTTTTTTTTTTGCATTTTAGTGTAAATATGAGATCTGAGGACTTTTTGACCCCAGATCTCATATTTAAGAGGACCTGTCATGCTTTTTTCTATTACAAGGGATGTTTACATTCCTTGTTATAGGAATAAAAGTAATCCAAATTTTTTTTTTTTTAAAACAGTGAAAAAATAAATAAAATAAAGTAAAGTAAAATAAATAATAATAATAAAAAAAAAAAAATGTTTAAAGCGCCCTGTCCCGACGAGCTCGCGCGCAGAAGCACCCGCATATGAAAACGGTGGTCAAACCACACATGTGAGGTATCGCCGCGACCGGTAGAGCGAGAGCAATAATTCTAGCCCTAGACCTCCTCTGTAACGCAAAACATGCAACCTGTAGAATTTTTTAAACATTGCCTATGGAGATTTTTAAGGGTAAAAGTTTGACGCTATTCCACGAGCGGGCGCAATTTTGAAGCGTGACATGTTGGGTATCAATTTACTTGGCGTAACATTATATTTCATAATATAAAAAAAAATTGGGCTAACTTTACTGTTGTCTTATTTTTTTATTCAAAAAAGTGATTTTTTTCCAAAAAAAGTGCGCTTATAAGACCACTGCGCAAATACGGTGCAAAAAAAAGTATTGCAATGACCGCCATTTTATTCTCTAGGGTGTTAGAAAAAAAACAATATATAATGTTTGGGGGTTCTAAGTAATTTTCTAGCAAAAAAAACTGTTTTAAACATGTAAACACCTAAAATCCAAAACGAGGCTGGTCCTTAAGTGGTTAATCAGCTTCTGACCTGTATTTGACTTCAAGTGGATGTAGCATTCCCACAGACTTGTATGGGAATGCAAAACCCCCTTGAAGCAAACAAAAACTCTCCATCACATGCCCTTAGGCTCCATGCACACTGGGCTTAAAAAAACATCGGTTCTCTTGGGAATAAAAAAACGCTCATATAGAGCATTTTTTGTACAAAGTTTAGAAGAGTTTAGGAGAGTTTTACGTTTTTTCTGCCAGTAAGCTCCAGTCAGAAACTCGAACTAGAAGGTTTTTTTTTCCTGCCTCTAAACGTTGAGCTCAAAATATTATTATTTCAGGTACTTCTATAGCGCCGTCAATTTACGCAGCACTTTACATATACATTGTACATTCACATCAGTCCCTACCCTCAAGGAGCTTACAATCTAAGATCCCTAAAGCCTCGTACACACGGTACGATTGTTGGCCAACTGAGCGTGTGCAAGGATCTTGTCTTGCATACTAACGGTACACAATTGTCGTGTCACAAACATGAACATTGTGACATACTACGTTGTGACATACTACGAGTTGAGCACCACACTTTGGGCCCCTTCTGCTAATTTCGTATTTGGTGAGCATTGATTCCGAGCATGCGTGAGTACTTTTGATTTTAGTTTGACGGATTTACGTACTGACCATAAGGAAATCAGACGTGGAGCCGTTGTCCGCCGAAAATTTACTAGCATATCATCCAACATTTGTTGGTCGAAAGTTGGACAATAATTGTCAAAAGGAGCGTACTAACGGTAGGATTTTAGGACAACAGTCTGTCAACAGACAATCCCCTACCAGCAATTGCACTGTGTGTACGAGACTTAACACACATTCATACATACTAGGGCCAATTTAGACAGGGTCTGATTAACCTACCAGCATGTCTTTGGCGTGTGGGAGGAAACCGGAGTACCCGAAGGAAACCCACGCAGGCACAGGGAGAACATGCAAACTTCAGGCAGATGGTGTCGTGGTCAGGATTTAAACCAGTGACCCTTTTTGCTGCTAGGTGAAAGTGCTAACCACTACATCACTGTGCTGCCCATCATGGCTCTAAACGTCCTAATGGACACATAGGATAACATTGAGCTGCTTCTACGGGCAGAACAAAAAACTCCTGTAGAAGCAATGTTTTTTAAGTCAGTGTGCATGGAGCCTTATTGTGAGTTGCGTTTCCATGGGTAAGGCCCCTTTCACACTGGGGCGGTGGGGGCGTCGGCGGTACAACATCGCTATTTTTAGCGCTGCTGTACCGTCATTCTTGCAGCGGTATTCGGCCGCTAGCGGTTCGGTTTTAACCCCCGCTGGCGGCCGAAAAAGGGTTAAATCCGCTCCTACAGCACGGCTATAGCCGCGATATTACCGCGGTATAGCCGCGCTGTCCCATTGATTTCAATGGGCAGGAGCGGTGAAGGAGCGGTGAATACACCGCTCCTTCACCGCTCCTTCACCGCTCCAAAAAAGCGGTTTGCAGGACTTTTTTCACCGCCCTGCCTGTGCACCGCTTCAGTGTGAAAGCCCTCGGGCTTTCACACTGAACAAACAGTGGAGGCTGTTTAGGGGCGGTTTTCAGGCGGTATTTTTAGCGCAATACTGCCTGAAAACCGCTCCATTGTGAAAGGGGCCTTAAAGTTGGACCTATCTTCCCTTTAACTTACTATTGGTCAATGAGGCCATCAGTCATAGCTATAAGATAATAGTGGGTCACAGAAAGGGGCATACTGAGCTCAACTTCAGAAATTTTGGCTACTGCTCCTACTGATCTTTGAAGGTACGCTTAGGCGCCTTCATATGCCTTCTATGCAATAATAAAAGCATTTAAATATGCTTTGCATCACTACAGGTATACTTTTATTTCAGTATTAATGGGAATCTGAGTGTGCCTTTTATGTAATAACATCACAACTCGTCAGTTTTTAAGATTTGATTTAGGCTGGGTTCACACTATCTGCGGCCGCAGGGCACAGCAGTGGGTCCGCTGAGTCCCCTTTCACCGCATTCAGGTCCGAATTTTGGGCTGAATTTGGACCTGAAATGGAGCCAAATACATTTTCTGATCGCAGCGCCTACCTAATCTATCCCTAGTAACCTCATGCTGATTCTAATACATGATGTATAACAAGGTTTCTCTTATTTTTGTACAGTTGTAACAATATACCCAACAGTTGATAATTAACTGCACAAATATATCACATATAGTTAATCACTTTATTGGTTCACTGATGCAACAGTTAGCACAGTGCATTATATATTGTGTTGGGGTGGTTAACATAGAACAGATAATTAGCCTTCCAGAGTTAGGAGTGTGGAAGTGAAAGAAAATTGTGAGTATGGATCGTAATAAATTCAACTCTGGGTAAAGGTTAATAGACTGAATAAAACAGATTGCCTCCATGGTAATTGTGCCCATAGGTAATGTTTCTACTATGTTATTTATCGGGGCCTTCTCCTTTATGGTTTATTTATGAAGGTGTCAGTTGTTGGTGCTGTGAATTACACCAACACAATCTGTAAACCCTACTAATGTTTAGGCTTTCTTGTTGTATAGTTGAAGACCTTGAAAGCTTAGTGTATCCTAAAGCATTAACCTGTAATTCATATAAGAGGCTGCTATGTACTGCCAAAAAGCAGTGGAAGATCTTTTGTGCTGTTGGCTGACATACTAGTGCTGTTTGTATTAAGAATGGCACCCATGTTTGACCTGACCTGGACATTTTATAGATAGGCAACTCCTATCCTCATATTGATTAGTGGTTCCAAATATATAATGACTATTGCAGTAGGGAACAGACACAAAAGATACCCTCCGCATCTTTCCAAATAACTGTTCTGCTTTATTATGATGCAATTGAAGGTTTTTATATACATGATTATGTAGGTATCACATTAATATTACAATTGTACATTTATGGTAACAAGGGGCGTAACATAGGCAGACTAATTCTAATCAGGACTCGAAAGAATGCAAACATGTACTGAAAACATTATTAGTGTTGTGTGCACAGTGAGGGCAGTGTGCAATACATACAAAATAGAATACAATTATATACAGAACTTACAAATTTCCTTTACATACCATAGACAACTTAAAACCTCATTTTTAAATGCATTTTAGAAATAATGATCATCCTGAGTAAAGGAAGAAGCCGACTCTGCTCCACAAAACACATCAAAATGGAAATTGTCGGAAGCCGTTTTTTTTTTTTTTTTTTTAACCTGATGACAATATGATGACATGTAATATCTATGTAAAAAAAGTGTGCTTTGTTGTTCTCTGCACCGGAAAAAAAGGTACAGGTGTGTTTAAAACATGAGTTGTTCAAGATGAATGCGCCACACCATTGTCAGTCCAGCTGCTGGCCTGTGCTGTAGCAGGTCTTTTGTATGCAACCTCTTTTCTTGTAAATATAAAATTGCCCAGATATTTAGTAAGACTTCCAGAAATGCACAATCTTTCTTTAATAAGCAATTCCACTCTGATGCTGTAACCACTCTTGTTCAGTTCCATAGTGATTCTTCAGCAAGGATTCACTCCACCTGTAAAATCTCTTATGTTTCTTGGATGTCTGGTAATGATTCCAGCAATCCACAATCTTTCTTTTTAAAGAGCAATTCCAGGCAACAGTTGAAATCAATCAGTGAGCTACTAATGCTTTTCAGCACACTGCAGCTGTGCTAAAATCAAGATGTTCACTTTACTAAGCAGAATCATTCTCAGCTCTTCTCCACCATTGCTCCCTTGCTGGTGCCAACATCTTTATTTGGACTTCTTCCAGGTTGAGGATCTTCAGCTGTTTTTATTGGCTACGCCAGGATGGTGTTTCCTCTGCATGCATGGGAGTTTATTTATCTTAGCAAATGCTGGAAGTGTACACTGAGCTGTGCATGCACACCTATGCCGCGTACACACGAGCGGACTTTATGGCAGACTTTGTCCTGCGGACTTTTCGACGGACTTTACGACGGACTTTCCTAATGAACGGACTTGCCTACACATGATCAACCAAAGTCCGACGGATTCGTACGTCATAGCCAATAGCTGCCCTAGCGTCGTTTTTTGTCCGTCGGACTAGCATACAGACGAGCGGACTTTTCGACCGGACTCGAGTCCGTCGAAAAGATTTGAAAAATGTTTCATTTCTAGGTCCATCGAACTTTTGGGGAAAAAAGTCCGCTGGAGCCCACACACGATCGAATTGTCCGACGGACTCCGGTCCGCCGAACCAAGTATGCTGTAAAGTCTGGTCGTGTGTACACGGCATAAGTGTACATTATCAAGAGGATTGCATACAGGTAGGTGAGAATCCTTTACTGCAGAAGAGACAGTCTAGGAAATCCATAAAGAGTGTCTACAAAACACCTGGAAATGGCAACATGAATATGGGGCAAGCTCCAACATTTGTCACACTGAAGTACAGCTCCCTTGCACTACGCCACGGTGCAGTGACCAAGGAGCTGGGTGGGCTCAGCCTTATGGAGATTCAGACACACTAGTTGCCCACCAGGTCCACTCCCCTTGTGATTGACAGCAACTATTGGGTGGATCAATAGCCAATAGACAGCATGTTATTGGGTATAGAATCTGCACACTACCCAGTTTCACAAAAAGGAGAGAGCTGACCTAAGTTGCTGAACTAGTTCCTCAGTTTCCCCATCAGCTGCACCTACTGTCAATGTCAATGGTTGCCAATGGTAGAAGCCTTGTGGCTATGACACAGACAGCATACTTGACCACAACCAGTATCAGGTGGTTGGGGGGTAGTGGTGGCAAATTTGCCACGTTGCTACACAGCCTACAGAGACAGGCACTGTGCCTGTCTCTGTATACCAAGTTACAGTTGGTCTTAAAGCCGGTCTTAACCCATTGATTTAACTTTTTCCCAAAATGGTTACATTCAAGGCATCAGTTGCATTTGCTCTAAACTGAACTGTCAAGCCATCAAATGGCTGGTGTAATAACTGATCACATGAGCAGCACCACATCAACTGTAGATCAAACAAGAGCTAAGATGGCAGCTTTCTGTAAAGCAGGGGTCTCCAAACAGCGGCCCTTTGCATGCTTTTATCCTGCCCTTGGGGCACTATTTGATCCACTGATGCCAACAATGGGGCATAATTCTCCACTGAGACCAGTGAAAGGGCACAATTCCTCCCAAAGACACCAATGATGGGGCAAGATTCCTCCTAATGACACCAATGATTGGGCCCAGTGACACCAATAATGGGGCACAATTCCTCTCAATGACACCAACCGTGGGGCTATACTTCCTACCACTAATACCAAAGGTGGGGCATTGTTTTTTCCCTCTGACGTCAGGACGTTTTCTACTCCCAATTGCCACAGTCCGGCCTCCTTAAAGTCTGAAGGGCAGTAAACTGACCTCTTTTTTAAAAGTTTGGAGACCACTGCTGTAAAGGATAGGAAGGTTTATTTCTAATGTAATTACCTCCAGTTTCCTTATCTACAAACTGGAGGTATTTTTTATTTTTTTCGTATTTGGTGCAGCCAAACTACCTGAATCTGTTGCACAATTTGGTAAGGCTACCAAAACTAGAAGCAGGGTTTTTGGAGTCTGTCGCAGGACTTTTTTAAAGGGCTATAATGCCAGAAAAGCAGAGGAAATGCTTTATTTAACCCCCACAGTATGACTCTTCTGTTATAAAAGGCTTGCTCAGTTACCGCTTTTTTAATTTGTAAAGTTCCACTTTACCTTGATTTGTCTGTAATCCAGTGCAGCTGCTTTTGCAGAATCATTTTAAATTTCTGCAACTTGCATGATCTTTGGGTAAACCTGTCTCATATATAGTAGCAGGTCTTTTTTAGATTTGTATTTGTTAATATATATTATATCTATATACAGTTAATATATTTCCCAAACATTTATTGCCTGCAGAGAGTGTTTCTCCAGCCATATGAATAATTATTTTAATTAATATCTTCTATTCCTATTATTAACAGTTGTTTCTGCACATTATATGATGTGATTGTGTGGTGTATTAAGTTTATGTTTGAAAAAGAACATTTGGCTTGGGCCAAGACTGTCAGACATTACATTATTAAATTGCCCTGTGCCAGACCAACCACATTGCCCCCCCCCCCCCCCCGTACAACCAACATGTCGGATTTCCAGGCATGTCGGTTGTACAGTACAGAAAGTGTTTATTTTTCTTTAAAGGAAAGGGAATATTTTTCAACCAACATACATTTTATTTCTGTCAATTACCTCCTAAATACCCCAGTTGTCATAAGCAAGGTTTTAATAGGTCATGTAGTGTGACATTGCTGAGCTTAAAATATCTTTAGTGAGATAACCATGAGAGCAATAATTGCCATTTTGACAAGATGCCTGATACTAATCTTGTCTAATTATGGTCATTACTTTACTGAGTGGAATGCAAATTTACCAAGTGCTGTTCACTATTGTCCTGTTATCTACAAACCAGGCCCAGTAGTTAAAGATGTCAAGAGTCACAAGTATTTGGTTGGGTTTTTAACCACCAAACATTATACATAGTTACACTGCCACCATAGGAGACATTTAGCCAGGTAATGGAGCTTATGTGGATTATGATGTTTGACACTGATCCTTCTGAATTATATGTTTAGGTTATCCAATGCTGCACAGAGAACTTTTATCTATTATGGTGGCACCTGCCCAAGTAGAAATTGCATTCTAATTTTCCTAGCACATACATACAAATGTTAGTAAAACTAGCGCGCTGTTGTAATAAAACCTACGTGTAACATTTTACGTGACCATAACAATTAACCCTACACTAATATACTATCAGTAGTTTTAAAGTGCAGGAAGTAGAGTTGCCTGCATATTCTTGCAGCAGATTTCATTGCCCTCACTACACCTGAATGCCAGGTTGTTTTCATTTGGCAAAGCTCCAGCCTTTCTGCCTCTGACAGAGCTTGCCTGCTGCTGCCCACACACTCCTGTTGGCCAGGGAGACAGCCGATCATAGTGATGGGCCAGTAGGAATTCATAAAGGCAGGAGGGAGTGGACAACCTCTGTCATTACCAGGAAGCCTTGGCACTTTGCACACGATCAGTCGCCCAGCACACGGCATGAGTGGAATTGGAGAGACGTGAGATCAAACACACCTGCTATAGAAGAGCTTTTATACTTTCCTCTCTGGGGGTCCATGTCTCCTACCTTCCCTCTGTTGCAGCATTGAGGCCTTCATAGGACTCTTAGCACAACACTTACTTTCGGGAGTGTCTCATGCACTGCATTGTACAATAGTTCAATCCTCTGACCCCTACGTCACCACCACAGGACTCAACAGTGATATACTGTAGGGGTCCGAGGGTGGGGACCATGGTGCAAGGCATGGACGTTTTGAATGCTGAAGAGTCCTATGGAGGCTACAGTGCTGGAATAAAGGGAAGGTGTCTTGTACACAACCATGTTGTGACCACATCGCAAGTAACAAATGACTATTGATTTTTCCGCCATATACACGTCCACACGACTCATGGACCAATTTCCATAAAAGCCAGTTAATTAATCAACAAATATGTTTTTGAAAGCTGGACAAAAGTGGAAGACCCAGATGAATCCTGCACAGGACGAATACCCTAGTACATATACTGTAGATAGGGTCATGTGAGGTTTTAGTTTAGAGCACCAGTACTAAGTGTGGTGCTGCCTATCCTTACTTTGTGGTTGGATCTGCCCCTTTGTACAACCCCCCCCCCTTAATTCCTTGCCCCTATACTATGCTTGCCCCCCCTTAATAATGTCTATTACACTTTTCCCCACACAACTCTTAACCTTTATTTTCCAACCTTCTTTCTGTTCCAGTCAGCTTAGTAGTGCATGGGATGTATTGTATTTCACTGGCTCACAATTCCATAAGCTAATGGTAGATGAAGTATAACCAGCATTTATCATGTCTGTTATTATCTCTACATGAACATGTTTTACGTTTACTATGATGTTATGTGGGATATATGACCCTTTTTAAACTATTATCTCATTCAATCGGTTTTACAATATACGAGGAGCTAAATTTTCTAAAATATGAAGCTAATGTACTAGTGCTTGACTTCTAGCTTTAATAAAAACATATAATTAGAAAATATGGAACGTGCTATACCCCTAACTACTTTTATTTTAAACTTTTAGTTGATTATAATGTTGGATATTTAAATAATTTCTTAATTGTATAACATTTCCTGCTATTTACTTGAGGTTACTGAACTCTAAAGCAATTTTGTTTTTGGAACGTTGTTTTGATTTTCTAATGATTTATGTGGTCAAATCTACAGTTGTTATTTGGAAAAATTCAAAGGAGCAGGATAGAAATGTTTTCTTTCAACAACAAAAATTCTAACGGTCAATGTGGTGTAGTGGATAGCACTTTCGCCTAGCAGTAAGAAGGTTTGAATCCCAGTCACAACACTACCTGCCTGGAGTTTGCATGTTCTCTCTGTGCCTGTGTGGGTTTCCTCCGGGTACTCCGGTTTCCTCCCACACCCCAAAGACATGCTGGTAGGTTAATTGGATCCTGTCTAAATTGTCCCTAGTATGTATGAATGTGAGTTAGGGAACTTAGATTGTAAGCTGCGTGAGGGTAGGGACTGATGTGAATGTACAATGAATATGTAAAGCGCTGCGTAAATTGACGGCGCTATATAAGTATCTGAAATAAAATAATAAAATACATTTTGTAATAAAACCTGTGTAATATATCTAAAGCTGGGCATACATGAATCACAAATCGGCTGCTTCAGCAGGAACCGGACGAATTTCGATCCGTATGTAGCCCTCTGTGTTCAACGGAAGCTGGTCGTTAGCTTGGCTTTTGTCCAATAGTCCTAATGGAAAACCAGCACTCAATCATCGATTGCAGCCAATATGCCGCAATGCTGATCAGTGTATTCTTATGGCAGGGAAGTCTCTATGAAAGAATACAGTAGCACAGTAAGGAGAATTTCCCAATCCATCTCAAATGTGTGGATGGGGAAATCCGTGCAGGTCTTCTTCCTTTTTTTTTTTTTTTTTTTTTTTTCCATTCAGCCGGCTTACTGAATGAAAATAACTGAGCCTTGTATGGCCAGCTTAATAACAGGTTTAGGTGACATTTTAAAGTTTATTCAATAATAGCAAGAAAAAAGGTTCTCAGGAGATATAAAGTAGCTAAAACTTGTGCGGGAAAACAGATAGGTGGCTCTGTTTACAAAACTGCTTAGACATGTTTGATGGATGTATGTGTGGGAGGATGTGTTAAAAATTAAGTTAACCTTTAAGTAATTGGCACACTGTCTGCTTCAGTGCCTAGATAAGAAAAATGTATCTGTGCTTGAACAAAATGAACAAAGGTGACGCCTAGGCTGGTCTTATACGGGAAGATTATTGTTAGCTTCAAGATGGATTTTATATCTTCTTGTATATGTGATCATAAGGGAACAAGTGATAGTAAGTTACGTTTTGCAATTGTTTGATGCATTTTAAACAATTTTAGGGTGATCTGGCCCCTTTCAGATCATTTGCATCTTAAAATGTAGCAGATATGGTTTAGAAATTGTTTTGTTCTATCATGCTCTCAGTTCAGTAGTGCTATGCATCACTTCAGCTACCATAGGGGTGATTATGAGAGATTCCATCAGTTGGTGGAGCTTAAAGTGCGTGTATAAGTAGTTTAAACCCAATTGCTAAAATGTAATATATGCTTTAACATGGTAATGTATTTTCAAAAGTTTTTTTATTTTCAATATTTTCCAAATCAACTGCTTTTTATTTAATACCTAATAATTCTGCAATGAAGATCTTTGTTCTGGAACTTCCTGGTATGGGGTGACTGTCCTTGTTCACTAATTGTGCTCCTACATTGTCATACAGGCTATAAGTGACCCTTTCAAAAAACATTACACAGTCATGGTCCACTATTATCATCATGAAACTCACCCTGAGAAATGCCATTCAGCCATCATAGGACATGCCTTGCGCTGTGTGCTTTAGTTTCAGTTTAAATACCGGTAGTTTGTTTAGGCCAAGCTGGGCCAAATTAACTATTTCATTCTGTAACGTGTGGCAGCTGAGCCAATATACAGTATACATCACTTTGTTACGGGTGTGAGACAAGACCTTCCTGTCTCATACCCGGAACAAAATAGTATCAATCTGAGCAATGCTCAGCCTTCCATAGGCAGCTTTGTATTCTATCAATTAATACAAAGCTTCCTCTGACTTGCTGATTCAGAGATTGTGACATCGTCAGCTCACCTCTCTGACCCAGTCCTCACTCACTCCTTTGTCACAGGATTTGACTGACAGCAGTGGGAGCGGCGCTGGATCAAGTGAGGGCTCAGGTAAATATAAGGGGGTTGAAGGGTGATATTATTACTTAAACTTTTTTTACCTTAATGCAGGGAATGCATTAAAAGAGAAGTTTTCAGAATCATACTTACCTAGGTGGATGCAGCATCGGTCCAATGCTGCATCTGTCCCCCGGTACCTCTAACACTGAGAACCGAGCGATCGAACACTGCGGATCACTCGGTTCTTACAGCTTCGTGAGCTGCTGACTGTCAGTCACAGGCTCTCTGCTCTGCCCCCCCCCCCACTTACTGGAGCACTGGGCTGTGGAGGGAGCGTCCGGCTTAGGCTCTCAGCGGCTCGCTGAGAGGCTGAGCCAGGGCAGATCCTGACTCTGGTCGCGATGATGCCCGAGTCTGGACCGACTCTGTGACGTCAGCAGAGAGCGGACTTTAGCCCACTTTCTGCTGAAAACGGGTCACAGAAGTGCAAAACGAACTGCACTCCTGTGATCCACAGAAGAAGTACAGCCGAACGAGCTTTGGCTGTACTTCTCCTTTACGGTAAAAAAATGTTTAGGCTTTAGAACCACTTTATGCACTTTCTGAAATACTCAGGAAGTACTGAAGCTATTAGATTAGCATTACAGCCAGCCAACTAGCATTTCCAGATACAGGGGTCTGGAGTGGCTTTTGTTTCTCTCTGCACAGGTTTTCCTTAATCAATCAATTTGTGGGCTTACGCTAAATTTGTTGGTTTCTGTAAGCATTTAGGCTACTTTCACACTAAGACCCCTTTCACACTGAGGCATTTAACAGGCATTTTTGCGCTAAAAATATTGCCTGTAAACTGCCTCTTCTGCAGCCCCAGTGTGAAACCCGGAGGAGCAACATCTTTGGGGCAATTGGGGCCCCCCCCGCCCATTGAAATGAATGGGCGCCGCTTTCAAAGCACCTTAAAAGCACTTTGAATGCAGCGCTAAGCGTGGCGCTTTTAACCACTTTTTAACCCCTTCTGGGAGGTTAAAAGTGTTCCGCTAGTGGTGCCAAATTGCTTTTAAGGCGATTTGAAAGAGGCGCAGTGGGCAGGGGCCAAAGCACCAATATAACAGCGGTAAAACGCAGCTAAAACTAGCAGCGCTTTACAGCACCGCCCCGTGTGAAAGGGGTCTAAAGGCAGTTTTCAGGCATTTTAGCACTAAAAATAGCGCCTCAAAACCATGCCACCCCGGATGTTGCAAAAAGTCTTGCAAGCAGCATCTTTGGGGCGGTTTGGGAGCCTTGTATACAGCGCTCCTAAACTGCCCCTGTCCATTGGTATGCCTGGGCAGTGCTTCCGAAGCGCCTGAAAAGCGCTTCCTGAAGCAATGCAACACGGGCGGTTTTAACCCTTTCTTCAGCCGCTAGCGGCCGGAAAGCGCCACTAAAATGACGGCAAAGCGCAGCTAAAATGAGCGGCACTTTACCGCTATCGCAGCGAGGCCCCAGTGTGAAAGTAGCTCTAGACATTTAGATTAGATAGACATGCTAGAGTTCTGTATCACCTTGGCTGTATAGTCTATGTGAACTTTTATAACCTCAAATGATGCTTTAGAAAAAAATACTGCCTAGTTCCAGGTGAGCATCGTTCACAAAACAGCTTTTTCATCTTGTGTGACTTTCTGTAATAAGTAGTCAAGTAGACAGCTCCACATCAGGAGTTTCTTTCTATGCTCTAATTGGCATGGGTGTCAGGTCTTTTAAAGGTTATTCAGAGGAACATAAAAGAAGAGCTTCATCCTACGCCTTATATCATTGTTATCCACCTGTTTACTTCCATAGCCCGTCTTCTGTGGTGCATTGGTTCATATGTACATATATGTAGAAGGGTCTTGTACCTTATTCAGAATAATGGAGGAAAGTAGATCTACGGCCCATCGGGTTGTAATTTTCTGGTTGGAACTCATTCACTGTGCTGGCTTGTGTGAGTTTACTCACACATTGCTGGGATTCTAAACAATGCCAAGTGTATCTTTCCTCAAACGTTACCTAGATCCATGTTAATAGTCTCACGGGGATATGTGAAGGTTAAAAGTTAAACATCCTTATTTAAAAAAAACATGCTGCTCCAGGAGTCCAGCTTAGGGTTGCCACCTCATCCCTTTAAACCCAAACACATATTAATTACACAGGTTCTGTGGCTGATTAAGGTGGTAATTAAACTTACTTAGCTCCTTATCTGCTATAAATGAACTTTAGAAGCTGTGTAATTAATCTATGTTTGGGTTTAAAGGGATGAGGTGGCAACCCTGTCCAGGTTCTTTTAAGTGCTAGCTTCATTTATCAAGGTCCAAAAATGTGGTCATGAGGTCTTTGCAGTAGGGGGGATCATAAAATACGATCTCCAATCCTCCACCCAAGCATAGATCATATGCAACCGTTTTTTAGATATTCTGTACGTTTTGATTTTCTGGTGGTGTCTGCTGGTGTCCCACTGACATTACATTGTCCCCTAATCCATCTGAAAATGGCCAGATCAGCAGACCAACATCTAATCCCTGTGGGCATCTTAAAGCAAATCTTTGCTTAGTCCATTGAGGGCTTGGCAGCAGGTTTGCTTAAGGGCATACAGTATGTATATTGCCTGCATTTCAGTAACTCTCTGCTTTGGTGCACTGCAATGCGATTCATTGTGAATAGCACTCCAAAACACCTTCAAAAAGTATGCGTACTGCAACACACCACAGTGTAGCACAATACTTGGGTTCTGTGTCCATTTGTTTTGCTTCACTGTGAATAAAATGCAGCCTGCCCCCAGATTCTGTTAATGTGCATTTCAGCCTCTTTGTTTTTAATTGGCTGTGTAAAGCAACATGTCACAATGAGCATCAGTGTGTGCTTTGCATAGTACTGGTTCTGGTGTGAATGGGCCCCTAAACCCCCCTCACTCTCAGCAGCATGTAGTAAACTAATTTCTGTCTCCGGAGGCTCTGATTGGCACCAAGAGGAGAAGGAAGTACCCGATCCTTATGGTTAAGGAGTGTGTGACTTACCTATTGGACAGCGCTGGATCAGACAGCGTCTTCACAGGCGCGCTGTGTGAACTACGGGCCCTTTCACACGGATCACTTTTAAAAAATGCATGACCATTAAATCCTATGGAAAGTTTCACACAAGTCAATTGCGGGTCCGCTGCCTTTGTAAAACTCCTGCATGCTGCATTTTTTGGTGCATGCTTAATGCAGAAAAAAACTGCACCAAAAATGCACCTCTCCATTGAAATGGATGAAAAATGCACCCATGATTGCATTTTGAGTCGCATGTCCTTTTTTCACAGCTACAAAACGCACCAAAAATGTAGCAAAAAAGCATATGCTTTTTTAATGCGTTTTTGCAATGGTGCAGTATGAAAGCAGCCCATTACTCTGCATCAGTGAAGTGAAATGAAGGCAACTATCTGGCTCTATGGAGTTCTGGAATAAAGTGTCACTAAACTCTGGTTTAAAAAAATAATCAAGTATATATTCCTAAGGCCCCTTTCACACTGCCGCCACTTGAAAGCCACACGATTTAGCCGCATGGACCTCAACTCACCTCAAAGTCAGACCAAAGTAGTACTACTTTGAAGTCGGTGTGACTTGAAGTCGCACAGATATGAATGGTACTCATTGGAAATCATGGGGTACGACTTGTCATGCGACTTTGCAGTCCTTGCTGCTGTAATCTGACTTCCTGTGAGAAGTGGCTACATTCATTTTTCATGGTCTCACTGTATGTAAAAATGTAGCTACTCTCTCGCTTGCTCCTGAGATGGACTATGGGGTGTGTATAGAGCAGTGTACATGAACACAACTAAAGTGCACTGCTTGTTCCAATCAAACAAGTGAGAGGGCAAAAGAAGAGGTTTGGAAGCTCACGGGAAATATTACAAAAAGGCAGAAAAACACAGACAAATGGTTTAATAAAAAATAGATCACAGGGACATTAAAATGATTGTAAATGATCACTTTGTAAAACAACCCATTCAGTTTAAAATAGAAATGAAATGCAAAACAGCAAAACATTTTTTGTATGGATTTAAAATATATATAGATAGATAGATAGATAGATAGATAGATAGATAGATAGATAGAGATATATATATATATATATATATATATATATATATATATATATATATATATATATATATATATATATATATATATATATATATATATATAACCCTTTCCCCTTTTTTTAAATAAATGATCACATTCTCTCTGTTCTCAGCTGCATAAGAGCTAGGGGGAGGAGAAGCAGCAGACACCGAACTACTCAGTGAATGGCTGTGCAGGGGGGGGGGGGGGGCAGTACAAGTCTGATCATTAGAGAAGAGCAGGCTGAGTTCCCAGCATAGCTAGAGAACTAATCAAAGTGTGCTCTCCTGCTTAGTGTGGTCAGTTTTTAACAGGAAAGCAAGGGAACTAGCATGAACACATAAAAGAAAGCAATACAAAGAGAACAGGATACTTTCACATACAAGTACATGGTACAGCAGGCACATATCAGGAATGTGAAGTGTTGGGGGTAACAAACGCTTTAAGTAGTAGAGGTGTATGGATTATCATCTAGTATCACTTTAAACTGAACCTATTGCTTTGCCCTGCATTGGCAAAGTACAGATTCATTTTAAGACCAGCCTTGGCTGCAAAAGATTTTGTTTCTTCTTTTTCATTCTTATTTTGAGTGTTGTCACTAGAAGGAAGTGCCTTCTGTTGCCAGTCTTTAACATCTCAATTTTCTTGTTCAGAATCATCTCTGCAAGCAAACTTGAGCAGAGCATTCTAAATAATAAATGCTAGGTACAGGCCCAGAGGAAAAAGCATGAGAATTCTCTCAACATGGCCTAGAAAATGGGGGTGGGGTGGCTTAGCTAGATAACAATGCTTGGGATATTTCATTGTGACCAAGGCTTGATCCGACCCCCGTATAGAGTTTTTTTATTTTGTAGATCGTAAGTGTAGCCCAAAGGCAGTTGTGCTCTGTGGGATGTGTAATCATACGAAGGGTTTGATGGAGCTGGTGAATGAGATGGGGGAGAGTCTAATCCACCTGTTGGTGTGACTCTCATATCTATATAACCAGTGTCCCCTTTCACTGCACCTGCCCTCTCCGTACGATACACCTGAGTGCTCCCAATAGCCAGGGAAAATGTCAGCAGTCCCTGCTCTCCATCGTCTGCTAATTCACTGCTATTTTATATCCTCCTCCTCAGGAACCAAGGCTGGACAGTAGCCAGGGATGATTAACTCGTTGTGCTGTATGCGCCTTTTACGGGAATCGCTAGCTTTTTTTGCAGACATGAAAGGAGCTAGTTTTGCTACTCGATGTACACCCATAATCTGATGGAATGCTTGACTTGCAGATACTTCAGCATTCCCCCACTTGTATGGCACAGGCCACCACTGTTTAGTTTTAGTTGGCGGTGGCTAAAAAATTTATTTTAGAGCTTTGTTGATTGACTTCCAAGGCCAACAGATACAAAACGAGGATACAGTCCTCTGAGGGATGCATCAGCAGCCATAGGGGACTATTGTATGCTCCTTTTTTTTTTTTGACCCATGCTGACTACGTTGATGGTCAATACCTGAATGAATTGCAATTATATGTCAAGCTTTGCCATGACTGGCCAGATCTGTCACAGATCAGGCCATCTGTGACACTGCGATTAAAATAAATACATTAATTAAAAAGCACTGGTGATGTGCAAAAGATTTTTTTCTGCTGCCAAAATATGTGGATTTTTACCAGTTGTGTTTAAAGTGCATGTAAACCCTAACCAATGACATTTAGTTTGCTAAAGCATTGTGTATCATAACCCATTTGCCATTTTTTTATTAAATACTTTTTTCAGCCTTTGTGCATCCCAGTCCTGTTGACCTCCTACAGCCTCTTTGCAGCCTCCTTTCATCAACACCAGCCTTTCTCAAACTTTTTAAGGGAAACCCCAGCTAATAATTACTCTATCTACAGCTCACAGTAACTTATTGTGATGGTCACATATAAGAATGCTCCTTGCATTCATGGTCATTGGGAATCATACCCCTTGCAGACAGCTAAAAACTATTATGCCGCGTACACACGATCGGACTTTCCGCCAACAAAACCGTGGATTTTTGTTCGAAGGTTGTTGGCTCAAACTTGTCTTTCATACACACACGGTCACACAAATGTTGGCCAACAATTGGGAACACGGTGACGTACAAGACGTACGATGAGCTGAGAAAAAAGAAGTTTAATAGCCAGTGCAGCTCCTTCTGCTTGATTCCGGGCATGCGTGAACTTTTGTGTACACACGATCGGACTTTCCGACAACAAAGTTTTGTGGGTGGAAAATTTGAGAACCTGCTATCAAACATTTGTTGGCGGAAAGCCCGACAGCAAATGTTCGATGGAGCATACACACAGTCGGACTTTCCGACAAGCTCACATCCAACATTTCCCGTCGGAAAATCCGACCGTGTGTGTGCGGCATTAGTGTCAGTGGTTGCTTATCTGGTAAGCAGAAGTTGCTCATTGTTCAAGGAACCCCTAATAACCTCTGAAGGAACCCTGATTGAGGAAGGCTGGTCTACACACACTCCAGGGGTGGCTGCATGGCATTTCTCAGGGTGGATTTCCTAATGGTGGCAACAGTGGATCAGGTTTACACAATGTGCACAAAGACATGTTCTTGTGATAAGAGTGTTACAAGGCTACAGTGCAGGAGCACAATTGGGAGACAGAAGTAGAAGGTTACCCCATTACAGAAAGTGCTTAAACAAGGACCTTCATGGCACTATTCTCAGGTATTAATTTAATGAAAGCTGCAGATTTTAAAAGACTGAAACCTTTGAAATTACATTAACATGTTAAAGTGAATATAAAAGCAGAAGATTTCTTATCTTAATGCAGTCTTTGCATTAAGATAAAAAGCCTTCTGTGTGCAGCAGCTGCCTAATACTTACCTGAGCCCCCCTCTCGATACAGCGATGTTGCACGAGAGACTCGGCTGCCCGGGACTTTCTCTCCTTATTGGCTGAGACAGCAGTGAAGCTCCATTGGCTCCCACTGCTGTCAGCTGTCAAAGTCAGTGAGCCAATGAGGAGAGAGAGGGGGTGGGGCAGGGTCGCAGTTCTGTGTCTAAATGGACACAGAGAGCTGCAGCTTGGGTGCTCCCATAGCAAGCTGCTTGGTGTGGGGGCACTCAACGGGAAGGAGGGGCCAAGAGCACCGCAAAGGGACCCGGGAAGAAGAGGATCTGGGCTGCTCTTGACAAAACCACTACACAGAGCAGTATAACATGTTTGTTATTTTTAACAAAAAAAAACCTGCTACTTTAGTATCACTTTAAAGCCTATTTGAAATTTTTAGTAACAGGGTTATATGTATATAATTTAAATTTATAAAGCAGGGACATTTTAGAAATAAATCTGCAAATCTTGGGCTTTTAAAGCTGAACTCTGGGTATAAAAAATTTAATTCAAAACAGAAGTAGGGCCAAAGCTCTTTTTGGACCTACTTCTCCTGTTGCAAGGAAAATGTTTGCCAGCACACCATGGATCAACAAGGAAGCGTCCAAACGAATTATTTAATGCATGATCACATCAAAAGAGTAGTGCAACGTTTCTCAGTCACATAGGACCCCTTCATCAGGCATGTGACATATGCCTGATGTAGGGGTCCTACGTGACTCCAAAACGTTGCACTACTCTTTTGATGTGATCATGCATTAAATAATTTGCTTGGACGCTTCCTTGTTGATCCATGGTGTGCTGGTAAACATTTTCCTTGTGACTTCTGAGCCAGTTGCCAGCTGGTTGTTGATGCAGCACCCAATCCCTTGAGAGCTTTTCCAGGAACGTGTGCGATGGGAATATGGGGTTCTACTTCTCCTGTTTGGTCACAGGAGTGCACTTAGTTCTGCACTCTTCAGACCTGACGTCACTCAGCCGGTCCAGGCTCTAGGGAGATCGTGAATTTAATGTTGGGACCCACCCAGCTGCTTGAGTGACAGCTGGCTCAGGCTCTCAGCGTGCTACTGAGAGCCTGAGCCAGCCACTCCCGCACCTTCCACAGCCCAGCGCTCCAGTGATCGCTGGAGGGGCAGAGCAGAGAGCCGGTGACTGACAGTCAACTTGGTGAAGGCCAAGAACTGAATGATCAGCGATCTTTGGTTGTTCAGTTTTTCGGTCTTGGAACAATGCTGCATCCACCTAGGTGAGTATAATTGTTTGTTATTTTTTAATTCCTGCACTTCTCTTTTAAATATATTCCTCAGTAAAATATATAAATCCACTTTGCAGCAAATAACTTTGAAAACCCAGGTATTATCTTGTAAAAGTAGCATTGATATCATCCCTGTGCTGTACATAATCTGTGCAGAGGGCAGAGCTGTGGGAGGGGCCCAGCTGGCTGCCTGTAGAAAACTACAGAAGAGGGTGGAGACAAGACCAGTCATCCTGCACAAGGAGAGAGATCAGCTGTGACTGGTCTTTGTTACAGGAAGCTCCTGCAAAGTTTCACACTAGAATTCTGCACAAATATGGAAGAAAAACAGAAACCATACCAAGTAAGAATTCATACGCCCCATATATTTAGACAATAATTGCTTATCCCAGAGTCCAGCTTTAAATCAGAAAAACACTGGCTATTTAGTCCTCATCTATGGAAGCATGTGCTTATGGTGTACAGAATGCTCCCTAGTTGCACAATGGTGCTGGAAGCTGAATCAAATAACTGTTGCTTCCAGTTTATGAAGGAGCAGGTCACCCACACATTGACATTTCTGGACCAATCAGTATTGCTGCCTTTGACCGCTGTGAAGAGTTTTCCTCCCATTTTTCTGTTCTGGTGTCAGGGGCATACGGGGGCAGGATGTGATTGGAAATTGTTCCAATAGTGACGAAGGCACAACAAAAACACATTTTCTATAAGGAGAGAGAGAGGAAAAGTTAGAACCTTTTATGAGGTTGTTATCACTGTCCATGCCTTTCTGCATGACCCCCGGCCCACTTATGTGGTGTCCCAGGGATAAAAATTGAAGGAATATCTCCCAATAGAGTCACACACACCGTTAAAAAACTAGCACAGTTCTAAACTTCCACTCTGGAGACTGGGACATCGGTATTTATTTGCGCAGTGCTCTTCCTCTTCTTCAGTTATACTTGGATGTTTTACCATGGTTTTGGTTTCTCTTTCTTATGTACATGTGCCCGCTAGGCAGACTGTTGGTTTAATGTTACAAAATGCTTCAGTGTAGGATGAATAAAAGGAAAATTGAAGGGTTCAGTTGTTGTTTAGCCCATAAGATGATCCTTTATTACAGGGCAACAGTGAATTATAGTTTGGGTAGATACGTGAACTCATTCAGGACAGTCTACACTATGGGCTACAAGCTGCAAGGCTTGGACAAATTCAGTTGTATAGTAAAATTAATTTTCTTACTAATAATACACAACAAGTGAATGTTTTCTAAAGAGACAGCTGGCATCCTGTGTAATATATGCAATGAAAAAAACCCCGCAGAAAGTATTAGATTATCTTTGGCTGTTTTCATGATGGCTCTTTAGGTGATATTTTCCTGGCAGATCTCCATTATTCTCCAAGTGCGAAGCTACCAGTGGTGGTGTCTGTAAATTGCCATATGAGCCCCCATGTCTCTGTACACATTATTTAAGAACTATTCTTAGATATTTGGGACATGCACATACAATCTTACCACCATCAGAGGGAAATTGCCTATTATCTAGTTTTGACTTTGTATGTTGTTACAGTTATGCCCCATACACACAATCGGAAATTCGGCCAGCAAAAGACCGATGAGAGCTTTTGGTCGGAAAATGTGACCGTGTGTATGCTCCATCGGACTTTTGCTGGCCGAATTCCCGCCAGCAAAAGATTGAGAGCAGGTTCTCTATTTTTCGGTCAGAAAAAGTTCAGATCGGAAATTCTGATCGTCTGTACAAATTCCGACGCGCAAAATTCCTACGGATGCTCGGAAACAATTTGACGCATGCTTGGAAGCATTGAACATCATTTTCTCGGCTCGTCGTAGTGTTGTACTTCACCACGTTCTTGAGGGTCGACAGTTCAGAGAACTTTTGTGTGACCGTGTGTATGCAAGCCAAGCTTCAGCGGAATTCCGTCGCAAAAACCATCCAAGATTTTTCAGACGGAAATTCCGCTTGTGTGTACAGGGCATCACTGTAAGGGCAGTTCCAGCGTTTGCAAAAAATAAATAAAAAATATGCCCTCTTTGATTAAAAACAGTGCATTCATCATTTATTTTTTTGGGCTTTGGAGCCTGCAAAGCATTGCAACTGTGATCATTGAATTGTGGGTACGTTGCACAAGCACCTGCAGACAGTTCCTCTAGCTGCAGCCCTCAGTACAGAACCTTAGGTTATTAAGCTGGAGGAAGTATTCATAGACTACAAATGCAGGGACAGGGACTAGTATGCATCATGTACTAGCACATTATGTGAAACTTACCTGCAAACGAAGCCCTTTGTTGCCGCCCCTGGAGGCTGGATCCATCTTCGCCCATCTTCCTTCTGGGTCCCCGGACTCTGGCTGTGTGGCCCGAGCCGCGTGACGTCACTCCAGAGCATGCACGCGGGAGCCGCCGGTCTCGGCTCACAATTCTGAAGAAATGGTACGGGCGGCCGTTCCTTCAGAGCGCCCGCGCCAATTACGTCATCGGCACAGTATACAGTAAATATCTCCTAAACGGTGCAAGTTTAAGAAATATTTAAGAATAGGGGATGGTTTATTTCCTCTTTAAGTTGACCGTAGTAGGACATTTGTCCCCTTTCACATCTTTATAGTGACACAGAGATATCACCAGTGGTACCTCCAGTGATGTAAGACACAGGTGTGTTATTTAGCCTTTTGGTATCTACACAGGGCTTGCATATCCATTTTTGGTGGATGGATGTTTTTTTAATCTCGTGCAGTGCACATATTTGGATTGAAATACATAATTCTAATGACTAATTTTCATATTTCATACTGATACCTTTTTTTTTCTTGCCTTTCACTTCTTTGTCCAGGTTCGGGTTTGGCGATATTTAAAAGGACGGGACAGACTAACAAATGAAATACTGCTGGATGGAGGCAACAAGGTGATGGTTGGAGGTTTTGGAGATCCCAGCATCTGTGATAATCAAGTGTCTACAGGCGATACTCGGATATTCTTTGTAAATCCTGCCCCCCGCTACATGTGGCCATCCCACCGCAATGAGCTCATGTTGAACTCTAGCCTGATGAGGATAACCCTGCGAAATCTAGAAGAGGTGGAGTCTTGTGTTGAAGGTAAGGACCATGAATTCTTTTCTTACGAATTGGTAAAAAAAAAGGTTGCTGCTATGCCCAGTAAAATTCAAATTTTTAGCGGGGTGAAAAATACACAAAAACCAACTGCACATGACTGTTGTATAATGTTTATATGGGAAATGCATTACCTGTAGGCATGTTTAAGCTGGCTATATACCAGTAGAATATGGTTAAAAAAATTCTGCTTTGAATTTCCAAAGTTAGTGGGATTGCATAGATAATTGTTTTCGACTGTAGTGACAAGAAAATTGGAGGGAACAGAATGGAAATTTTTTGAAAAATTGTATGTATTGTAATGCGTGTGTGCTAGGGACAAAATAAGCATGTTTAATAAGTCCAGGATTCCATTCAAGTAGTGGGTCTGGAAGAAATTTTATAGGTTCAGTGATAGCAAGATCGAATACTCTGGTGAACAATTTTTCTTAATTGCAGTACTAATTTCCCAACAAAATTCTACTGTTATATGGTAGCTTTAGAAAGGTAAATCCTAAAGACTACCATCTTTTGAAGCTCTTCCACGTGCAAAGACAACATTCACCATTGGCACATGCAATTAAAAATATATATATATATTTATTTCCGTATGAAAAGGGGTGTGATAAATTGGCCTTAAAATACTTCTCTTTATTTCCATGTTTGGTAACTCCAGTTTTGTTACAGTTTAATTATCATTGAAGATTCATCATACTGCACCATCTGTGACCAAAAGGACACTCAAAAACTGCAATCTGATTGGTTGGTTGTTTTGGATTACATGGCAGCAATTACCTTTACATTGTGTTATTAAGAAATATCCTATATATCAGGTTGTCCTTTTAAAACCACCACATCTTACATTTTTTTATTTTTTTTTTATTGTTTTGCTCTTTTTCATTTACTCACAACATGTTCCTGACATTTAGACATTTCAAGAAGAAAGATGGTCTCTGTCAGTGTAACACATGGAAAAAAATGTGAAGGTCATTGCAAAGGTCACACCTCTATATCTTAGCACACAGACAAACAAGAAAATGTGTATCGGTGTTATGAAGTCACTTGTGTTTTATGTTGATTTACCAGTTTCCTTAGCGACACTTACAGATTACGGGATTTGTAAATCACCTTCCCAGATCTTCACGCTGTCCTTCTTCCATGCTTCATAAGAAATGTGTTGGTTCCACAGTTTTATGTATATGATGATATACATTTCTTCAATCTGCACACCCATTTGGTATCTGGGAACTAATTTGTTTAACAGGGCACTGCAGGCTACCTTCAGAGCATTTTATTAAGGCACCATAAATATTAATAACAGCGCACAACATATATGCAATGTGCCTTTTTTTATTTGGCATTATCAGCTGATCAGAAGTTACTGTTGGTATAGCTGCATTCTGTAGAACTGATGAAACTTGCACAGGTTTGTGTAAATTGATGGTGCTTTATAAGTACCTCTAATAAATAAATATTGGTATCTGGCCGCTGCTGCATGGTTACTCTGTCGAATGAATGTGGCATAAGCAAGCACAGTCCTTGTGGCAGAGCCCAGAATGTACCATATTTATTGGCGTATAACACACACTTTTTTCCCCTTAAAATCAGGGGAAAATCGTGGCTGCGTGTTATACGCCGATCCCTGATCCCTTACATAGAGCCACGATCTCCTGTGTACCCGGCGCTCCGTCACTCACAGCCACCTCCTCCTCCCACCTCCTGGCCCCGCATTGGGCCACTGTTCTGTCTATCATATGAGCAGGGCCGGGAGGCGTGGCTGTGAGTGACGGAGCGCCGGGTACACAGGAGATCGTGGCTCTGTGTAATTCATCGGCGCTCGCTCCTCATCTTCCCTCAGAGACAGCAGGGAAAATCCAACACTGGCGAGGCGGCAATGATGGGGAACGTGAGGCTGCAGATAGGCACTGAACAGGCTGCATTGTTGGTCAATTTGTAGGCTGCAGATGGGCACTGAACGGGGTGCATTGATGGGCAATTTATTGGCTGCAGATGGGCACTGAGCAGGGTGCATTGATGGGCAATTTAGAGGCAGCAGATGGGCACTGAGCAGGGTGCATTGATGGGCAATTTAGAGGCTGCAGATGGGCACTGAGTAAGGTGCATTGATGAGCTGTGACCCTAATTTTGCTTCAAAGTTTTTTATTTAAAATGTAAGTTTTTTTGCCTTGAACTTCCCTCCTAAAATTGGGGTGCACCGATAAATATGGTATATGTACTGATCAGACACCCTGGCGGGGTCGGCAAGTTAGAAAAACAAATCAGTTACTAAAAAAATTCATTTCACATGATAGATCCTCCAACCACCACCCAAAAAAAAAAAAAGAAGAAGCTCTCTGGTTGTATGTTGCCAATAAAAAAATGAATTAAAGCATAAAGTTTAGTTTAGTTTAGTTTTTAGTTTAGTTTTAGTTACCTTTTTATTTGATTAGCACAATGGGCAGTACTTGAATGAAAAGTGTCCCTTGCCCCCATTGGCTGCTCTTTGTTAAAATCCACTGTCCTCCTTGATCCTAATATAATCTGGTAAATGAAAGCTTAACCACAGACCGGAAGATTTGGCTGCTTAATGACCAGGCCATTTTTTGTGATATAGCACTGCGTCGCTTTACCTGACAATTGCGCGGTTGTGCGACGCTGTACCCAAACAAAATTGATGTCCTTTTTTTTCTCACAAATAGAGCTTTCTTTTGGTGGTATTTGATCACCTCCTGCGGTTTTTATTTTTTGCGCTATAAACAAAAAAAGAGTGACAATTTTGAAAAAAAAACCTTTATTTTTTGCTATAATAAATATCCCCAAAAATGTTTTTAAAAAACAAATTTCTTCCTCAGTTTAGGCTATAATATATTCTTCTACATATTTTTGGTAAAAAAAATCGCAATAAGCTTATATTGATTGGTTTGCGCAAAAGTTATAGTGTCTACAAACTATGGGAAAGATTTATGGCATTTTTATTATTTTTTTTTTACTAGTAATTGCGGTGATCTGCGATTTTTAGCGGTACTGTGACATTGCGTTGGACAGATCGGACACTTTTGACACATTTTTGGGACCATTGACACTTATACAGCTATCAGAGCTATAGAAATGCACTGTTTACTGTGTAAATGTCACTGGCAGGGAAGGGTTTAACATAAGGGGGTGATCAAGGGGTTAAATGTGTCTTCCCTGGGTATGTTCTAACTGTGAGGGGATAGGACTGACTAGAGGAATAGACATATTGTTTTACCTACTTAGTAGGAACAAACAATATGTCTCTTCTCTCCTGACAGAACAGGGATTTGTGTGTTTACACACACATGTGTTCCTGCTCTCGTGCATGCAATCGCGCTTCCGGCCACACGCATCGGGTTCCCCGCCCTGCGGCACAAGCTCGCCTGCTATCACCCTTACAGGTACAGACGTACCCATACGGCGATTCGTGGGAACGAACCACTTTGCCAACGTATATCGCCGTGAGCCGGTCGACAAGTGGTTAAAGTGATACTAAACACACACTGTTTAATTTACATTGTCCCTTCTATTTCTGTATGTGGATGATGGCACTGTAATTATTTTAATCAAAAACAAAGCAAATTGAAGTACCTTTTTTCTAATTGATATACAGCCATCACATGACCCAGCTCATTCCCAGCCTGTCTGCAGGGAAACATAAGCAGGAGGAGCTTCTAGTCCTCTGCTGCTGGTCACATGTTCAAAATATTAAAAAAAAACAGCCTTTCGAATACACAGTAAAAATAAATAATATCAATAAACTGTTTTAAATTGTCATACAAATATATTTAAAATTATTATTTTTTTTTTTTGTGTGGAAATAACATGGTGTGGATGGATTTCTGCCAGCCACAGGCTGCCACCCCCCTTCCAGCCTGTGTCTTAGAATAACAGGAAGGTGAAGCCTCCGTTAATCTCCATTGTGTTTAGCTGGTTACTGTGCATGGAGGAGGAGGGAGGTAGTATGCTTTCTTTTTCCACTGTGTATACACCCACATGTGTGACTCTATAGTCACATGGACTGCTCAGATGTGATAGGGAGGAAATGCTCAGCATAGCAACTCACTGATAACTGAGCATGTGCAGAGTTGCCACCACAGCTGCAAAATCTTTAGCTGAATTGGGGACATGTACAGAGGGGGAGATAGAGAACAGCAGGATCAACCAGTTTTTTTACAGAAAACTAATCTTATAAAGACTGAATAAGTATAAACAGCATGTAATACACCATTTATTGATAGTTTTTTATGTTGTGAGTTTAGTGATACTTTAAGCCCTAAAAAACAGTTGCTTGCTTTTTTGTACCAGTTCCAGTATAAGCATACTTAAATCTTAATTTTTGCACACAGAGGTTTATTTGCAGTGTTGTGTTTTGACAACTTCAGTGTGCTTGTGTGAAGAAGTGGTTCTGTGACTCAAACTTGCATTGTCACCTCCTTAGAACTTTGAACTTTATTTTGGTGAGGCTTTGTTAAATCTGTTCTATGTAGGTTTGTCTGATAAAGGATCTTGCGCTCAGACTGTGTTTTGTCTTTCCAAGAGATCTACAAGAGATGTGAGGGGTCACCAGAAGGGGATAAAAGTAGATGACTTGCAACTTTATATGCAAACTGCCTTAGGCTGGACATACAGTAGTAGAATATATTTTCCTTAGGCTGGACATACAGTAGTAGAATATATTTTTGTTTTGTTAAAATTCGTATGATTTTCTAACCGTGGGGTCAAACCAACGATTGCTTTCAACTGTGGAGATAAGAAAATTTGAGGGAGCAAGATGGAAATTTTTCTCGAATAAATGAAATTCAAACTCTGAATGGGGTTTTTTTTTTGGAAAAATTGGACATATAATATTGCATTTTCAAGGCACAAAAGAAACCTGTTTTATTACATCTGGAATTCCATTCCTGGGGCAGGTCTGGACACGTTAAGGGCTTTCAGGTGAAATTAGTTGATTTAATGATGGATCAGATGCTCTGATGAACAGTTCTCTTAAATTTCTATACGAATATACTAAATTCTGCTGGTCAGCTTAACTGAATATCTCCTACAGCTTGGCAGCCAAAAGGTCCCAGCAAATATTTTGTGGAATGCTTGTGGCATAAACATGTTGGTAACTGTTGGTCAAACATACACTAAGCAGAATTCCCTCCATCTAAACCAGGGGTGTCTAACCCAATTTCATTGCGGCATCGCATCAGCGGTATGGTTGCCCTCAAAGAGCCAGACATTTTTGGGGTGAGTTACGTACAGAGTGCATGGTTCAGGAGTGCATTACGTTCAGAGTTCAAGACTACGCAATGTCCAGAGTGCAGGAGGACGTTGCGTACAGAGTTCAGGGGTGTGCAGTGTACAGAGTGCAGGGTTTAGGGGTGCGCTGTACACAGTTTGTAACCCCAACCCCCCCCATAAATCTTCCTCACATCTCTTTTACCTACCTGGCCCGACTCTAGTACCTCCCTGTGTAGGCTGTTCTTCTACCTGTGTATTTGCAAGGAAATTGTTCTTTCTCTTAGATTCTGTCCCTCCCATGCCCCATCGTGAGTGTAAGAATCTATCAGATTCTGGAGCTGCTGAGGGCAAAGCTGTCCCTTGTAAACACAGAAGGCTTCTGTGTTTACAAGTGACAGCAGGGAGGAGGCGCAGAGGATGAGAGTCAGAAGTGACGGAATAGGGGCGTGGTCTCGGCATGGAGGAGTGAAGCCGCGTTTTTCAGAGGGCTCCCGGTCCGCGGCTCTTTCATAGCCTACCAGCACAGAAAAATCCGAAATTTCGGCTTCTCAGCATCCCCACGTCGCCAGAGAAGACTGCCCCGCTGTCATAACAAAGGAGGGAGATAGATGGAGAGATTTCTGGTGCCAAAACAGCCGGCGGCCTCCACACCGGACTTTTCCAAGATGGCGCCGCGCTCAGACATGGGAGAGGAACACGGAGCGCCAGCGGGAGGAGAAGGAGGTCATGACCAGGGTAATGACATGCTGCCGTTCTCCCCTAATAGTGATCTCTCTCCCTGCCTCCCCCGTTCATTATCCCTTGCATCACTGACAAGCCCAGGAGGAGAGCCCAGCTGCTCTCAGCAGTGGGACTTACAAGGCAATCAGCGCTCTCAGCCCCAGAGCTTAACCCCTAGTGTGCCTCTGCCCATTACACTACAGGACTCAATAGGATCTGCCCCACTGACTCTACCTTCATATGTGCCCCCACCTATGCTTCCAGGAGAACAGTCTCTGTGGGCTCTGCTACAGAAGCTGCCCACTAGAGATGACCTAGACTCTGTAGCACTCAGAATGGAGGCGGCGTTACGAGGAGAGATTGCTGGAATTAAGCAATCTGTAGCAGAGGTCACTTCACGGGTCACTTCTATTGAGAAAAACACTGCAACCCTGCACCAGGGCTATACAGAGTTAAATGACACAAAAGAGGAGATGGCAGACCAAATCGCACAGCTACACCTGTTACTGGACGACCAGGAAAACTGCAGCCGCAGGCATAATATAAGGATCCGCGGCTTGCCAGAAGCAACGCAGCAAGCGGATCTAAAGATGACGGTGACTGCGCTATTTAACGAATGCTTAGAGCGCCCGACGGAAACACCTATCGCCATAGACAGGGTCCACAGAACCCTTGGCCCCAGAAACCCTGCAGAGGACAGACCTAGGGATGTTCTGTGTTGCCTGCATAACTATTCTATCAAAGAAGACATCCTCCAAAGAGCCTGGCGTAGAGGACAAATTGACTTTGATGGAGCCCAGATCTCTCTCCTGCCAGACGTCTCCCGCAGGACTCTACAGATGCGCCGCTGCATGAAGCCTCTGCTAGAGAAATTTAATGAACAAGGAATCACCTACAAGTGGGGTCATCCTTTTCATCTAATTGCAAGGAAGGGAGGTCGTACATATACCCTCCGACACCCTAGAGAGGTCCCCACCTTTCTCAACACGCTCGGGCTACCATCGATGTCACTGCCTAATTGGTTGGCGTTTGTCCTGCCTCCCACTACCAACGTACCGACGGTGAACCCCTCGGGTAGACCTCAAAGGCCTCGACGCAATCATCGATCACAGCGTAGAAGACCGCTGGCCCCTCAGGACAACGAGCCTTGAATACATAGAGATAAGGTACTATTAAGCCTGGACATGGCTACTCGCTTTTCTTTTGTTGTCTCCTTTTGGCTGCAAGCACTCCCCACCCATATCTGGTTGGTACATTACCTCCTCTTTTCTGATCAGGGGGGGTGGTGGGGAAAAAATATATTTTTTTTTTTTTTTTTCTAACCTCTGGCCTATTTGGACTGACTTCCTTACCTTACCGGTCTGGTGGTCTCATAGAGACACGGCAAGTCTCCACTATTTTGGATAACTGTTTTTTGACCAGGAGCAGAGGGAAAGTATACAGTCTGGTAAACGGGCCCCATACCTGAGATCACCCTCGAGAAGATACTGGTACAACTGACAATACTGTTATAACTTAGAGATATCGGACTCTATGAATAGATGTTCAGCAATCACCCATTTATTGGGCCCATACTCCCCCCCCCCCCCAACTTGTACAGCACTACAAGACGCAGAACTGGATATACATAATTCACACTGCCTAAACGTATAGATGTTTACCACTGAAATGTGTTTAATTTTAATGACAAGATTCAGAGGGGCTAGTCAGTAACAATAGTTGAAACTCTAATAACATTCCGAGATGAGTATCAGACTAGAGATGTAACTACCCTATTAATGGTCCCCTGCTACCCCTTCCTCCCCTCCCAGCATTCTTCCCCACCCTCCCCCCGCATTGACCCTCCCCTTCCCCCCCCCGTCCCCTCATTTCCCCCCCCTCTCTCTCCCCCCCTCCTCTCTCCCCCCCCCCTCCCTCATTTCCCCCCCCTCTCTCTCCCCCCCTCCTCTCCCCCCCCCCCTCCTTTTTTTTTTTTTTTTTTTGCCAACTAGCCTATCTTGAGACCTAAAGATTGTTCCGGATAGAAATTGACCCTTACAGATAAGTTGGGTAAGGGGCTGTCGATCGCTCTCAATTGATGCAGATCCAGTGGAATTGGTTTATATAGCAGACGGAGTTGATAACAAGAGATCAGAAGTTGACATAGTTATCCCATTTAAGGAATTACTTAATGTCTTATTATTGCCGGTTATAAAGTTAAGACGTGTTATGTCAAACTGAATATCATAAAGTTATATGTTATGGGTTTTTAAGGAGCAATCTTATTTCAAAGAAGCCTAATATAATAACGCGGTTCCTGACAGGACCGCACCTATTAAGAAGTGGGCTGGTGGGGGGCTCGCGTTCCGGGAGCCCGACCTCTGAAGTGCCTTACCTTTTCCCCTCACTAGGCCCTAACTGCCCAAATAGGCAGTAGTCCTCCGATTGGAGACTTAGCTTGTTCTTACCTCTCCCTTCTTGTTTTTCTTTTTTTTTTTTTTTTTTTCTTCTCTTCTCTTACCCTTGTCTGCGTCTTTCCCCACCCACTCTCTATAACTCCCTCACGCCAAGCGCTTTCTCTCCTCTCCTCCCCCCTTTTCCCCTATAGCTCCACTTTCTGGCGAGGTCTGACGACCCGGGCCCGCTCTTTCAAACATGACTCTGAAGTTCGTGTCCTGGAATGTGAAGGGCTTAAATGCTCCAGAGAAACGTTCCAGTTGCCTCTCGGATCTCTGGAGACAGAGACCCCAGATAGTGTTTCTACAAGAGACCCATTTTCGAACAGATTGTATCCCTAAACTCTACAGCAAGCATTTCCCAATAGTGTATCACAGTACTTCACCCTCTTCAAAATCTAAAGGGACAAGTATCCTCCTGGCTAAAACTTTGCCTTGGCAGCTGGGGGGCCTCCACGCTGACCCTGAAGGTAGATACCTCTTTGTCAAGGGTACTATTCAGTCACAGACATTCACATTCGCGAACCTGTACTTGCCAAATGTAGACCAACTACCGGTACTTGAATCATGCCTGGACGCCCTGGCCTCCTTCACAGAGGGAACATTAGTCCTAGGGGGAGACCTTAACCTTACCATTGACCCCCGTAGAGACACATCGTCGGGATCTTCGGCCCTATCCTCGCGCTACCGTAACCGAATCAGGGAACTGTTGCATTCTTATCGCTTAGTTGACATATGGCGGATTCTTCATCCGCAGGAGAGAGACTACACCTTTTTTTCGGCTGTTCACAACTCGTACTCCAGGATTGACCTCTTCCTAGTCTCCCATGCTACGATCCCACTTGTCTCGGGGGCACAGATTGGGCACATCGCGCTCTCAGATCATGCACCGATCTCTTTGACCCTAAACTTACAACGCCCGGCTCCCAAGGTAGCCACCTGGCGCCTAAACGAATCTCTTATTCAAGATTCTGAGGTGAGAGCAGACATTTTGAGAGAACTGAACCTCTTTTTTGAGAGTAACAAACACTCGGTCCCCAACCCTCTAACTACCTGGGCAGCACATAAATGTTATATAAGAGGAATATTTATTAAACATGGTCACAGACTCAAAGTAGCCAGAGAAAAAACGCTAACGGAGTTACTCGTAAAATTACACGATTGTGAAAAACGTCACAAAAATCATCCAGACAGGGCCACAGAGGCAGAAGTAACCAGGCTCCGAGAGCAGATTAGAGAACATTCTCTGTTTCACGCTAAAAATAATCTCTTGAAGACACGTAGAACCTTTTATGAATTCGGGGATAAGTGTAGCAGATCACTAGCAAACGCCATACGGACTCAACGTAATCTTTCCTACATCACCGCATTATCTTCCCCTACAGGATCCAAAATTCACGATTCCGCAGAAATGGCTGAATCTTTCAGGGTATTTTATGAAGCCCTGTACAATTTACATTCTTCTCCTTCGGGAGAGCGGAACCAGAATAGCCTAGAAGCTATAGAAACGTATCTTGCGGCTGCGAAACTACCTACCCTCAATGAGGAAGAGATAAACCTGCTCTCACAGCCTATTACCGCAGATGAGCTCACAAAAGCACTAGCCAACACCCCGACGGGGAAAGCACCCGGCCCCGATGGTTTTACCATCACCTATTATAAAACTTTCCAACCTCAACTAGCAGCTCACTTCGTTACTGCCTTCAATGCCATACTAGATAACCATGCCATACCTGCAGATATCCTACAAGCCAGCATATCTGTCATCCCCAAACCTGAGAAAGACCCGCTGCTGTGCGCAAGTTACAGGCCTATCTCCCTTCTTAATTGTGATCTGAAGTTATTCACAAAAATTCTGGCTGAGCGCATGGGCTCTGTCCTACAACGCATAATACCTCTAGACCAAGCAGGTTTCATCCGTAACAGAGAGGCTCGAGACAACACTATCAGGACGATAAATGTGGTGGCTAGGGCTAAACGCCTTAACATCCCATTCATTTTGTTGTCCACGGACGCTGAAAAGGCGTTTGACAGGGTGAATTGGACTTTCCTCCTGGCCACCCTGCGACGCCTCGGCATGCCAGCCCCCATTTTATCCTGGATTTCTGCCATATACTCCTCTCCCACAGCAACTGTTAGAGTAAATGGGACTACTTCTAACCCCTTCAAGATAAGCAACGGTACGAGACAGGGATGCCCACTTTCCCCGCTCCTTTTTATAATTTCATTAGAGCCCCTATTACAACATATAAGGCTCAACCAGGACATCAAGGGAATCGTAACGAGCACTTATCATCATAAAATTGCCGCATACGCAGACGACCTGTTGTTCTACATCTCAGACCCACACACGACTCTTCCAAACTTACTATCGGTAATACGTAAATACGGGGACTTATCGGATTTCAAGATCAACCTCCAAAAATCAGAGGCGCTAAATATCACTCTTACCCCTAGCTCCAGGGCCGCCATAAGCGGCAATTTCCCCTTCCGGTGGTCTCCCCAGGCCATTAAATATCTAGGTACAAAAATTCCCTCGGATTTACACCTCATTTATCAACTCAACTTTCAACCACTCCTGAGCGTTTTATCCTCAGATTTAGACAGATGGAGAGGCCTAGCGGTGTCCTGGTTCGGTAGATGCAATGTTTTAAAAATGAACATCATGCCGAGACTGCTCTACCTCCTTCAGGCATTGCCTGTTAGGATACCACAGGATTTTTTCCGTAAGATAAGATCAATATTCGTTAGATATGTTTGGCAGGGCAGACCGCCGAGGCTCAAAAGATCCCTATTGCAAAGACCAAAATTGAGAGGAGGCGTTGGCCTCCCTGACCCAGCACTGTATTACACAGCAGTCCACATGAACAGAGTAGTAGACTGGTGCAGGCACTCAGCACATAAGCTGTGGATTGGGTTAGAACAGGAAACAATCACGTTTCCCATTGACGGTTTACCATGGAGTGGAACTCACCCCTCCAGATTCTCACCTTCCCACCCATTGCTGGAACCTACTTTGGAGGAACTCCGTAGATACTTCCAATTGGCAGAGACACCTAATTTTCCCTCCCCAATGACACCCATAATTGGACATCCAGATTTCCATCCAGGCCTCTCCGATAGGTCCTTTCGGCTCCACTCAGACCGGAGATTAGTTAGAGCCTCCTCTTTTTGTGGGCCTCTTGAATGGAAGGACCCTTCTAACATCTACTCTAGTTTCAACTCCTCCATACTGGGCAGATGGAAGATACAGCAATTGTCACACTTTCTCAGATCTCTTCCAGAGGTCAGCGGTTTCTGTAGACAACCCACACCCTTTGAGGAGCTGTGCATGGGCGAGGAACCAATTCGGAAATCTCTTTCCCAATCCTACAATATTTTATTGTCTCATACGTCCCAACAGGACCCCTCATACCTAGTGAAGTGGGAGAGAGATTTGAACACCACGTTTACAGAAGACCAGAAGACACGAATTCTCTTCTTTGCACATAAATCCTCTTTATGTAGCAAATACCAAGAAATTACCTTCAAAATCCTGACACGATGGTACAGGACACCTTCGGTGTTAGCATCCATTTTCCCGGGGCAGAGTCCCCTATGTTGGAGATGTGGCACACAAAATGGTACACTAATCCACATCTTCTGGGAATGTTCGGCCTTGACTCCTTTCTGGAGACAGGTTTTAGGAATCATTCACAAACTCACTGATGTGGATCTTCAGAACAATCCAGCGGCAGTACTCCTGAATCTGACTCCGATGTCTAGTAAGCGGTACTACAAATCTCTGCTGAAACACCTGTTGAACGCGGCCAGGGCGTGTGTTCCCAGCATGTGGAAGCAGCAGTCCCCCCCAACAGTGACACAATGGTTTGGCAGGGTCTGTGATATTCAGCAAATGGAGAGCCTCACAGCTGCTCTTAGGGAAAAGGAGGAAGAACATGACACCCGTTGGACATATTGGAATATGTTCCGCTTTTCAGACGAATACAACTCTTACACATAGATGCCCATTTTCTGAGGGCTCCAGGGCCGCGGGTCGTCGGCCTCGCCGGAATCCTACACCCACCCCTCCTTTCTTCATACCTATCTATTCCTGTTTCCTCTAATTCCTGTTGCTTTCTTCCTTTTTTTTTTTTTTTTTTTGGCACCACTGGTGTCCTTTCTCTCTTTCTCCCCACCAGTGAGGGGCAGGGAGGGAGAAAAAACAAAAAAACAAAAAAATAACTCCGGATTGCAGTATCCCATTTTGGTGCCACTCCTATATTTATGGGAATGAGCACTATAATTTTTACATAATGCAATACATAGTATTAATTCACCACAGGAAAACAGAGTGCTATTTAGACCAGAGGGATAGACTAGCGCTGCCCCTTCGGGAAGGCACTACACTAGGTTGTCAGAGTACCATCATTTGAATTATGCATAGTTTATGTCCACTACTTAATCGCGGATAGAGGGCATTCTCCCCAGCGTAGAGGAAGGAACCACTAACATACGACTACTTGCCTCGATAGCACATTTCAAAGGAACCTTGCTTGCGGTTATACCATTACATAATTTTAATTTCTCTTATCTCTTGTGTGTGAAAAATGCTAACAGAAGCAGACAAACTGATATATTGTATTGTCCATTTATATGTATTACCTGCACTCCTTAAATAAAAATTTGAAAAAAAAAAAAAAGAAGTGACGGAATAGAGTTCCAGGCTTGTTTCAGCTGCAGAACTAGTTGTTAGGGCCACATGACAAGGTCTGGAGGGCCACATTCGCCTGCAGGCATTGTGTTTGACATATGTGAACTAAACTTTATAATGGCAAAGTCAAAAATGTTTTTCCTAAATCATATAGAATTCAAAATAACTTGCAATTTTTTTATTTCCTCTTCAGAGCTTCCTTGTCTCTGGCTGTGCCACTATACTCCCTCCAATTGTCTCTGGCTGTGCCACTATACTCCCTCTTTGCCCCCCGTGCTATTGGAATCTATTGAGTTCTGTTTGAGCCTCTGCAACATGCCTGCTCCATCCTTGTACTACCCTATGGGGGAGAAGACAAGGTAGCACAACATGGGAGTAAAGCAGGCCATAGCTTATGCGATTTTTCCTTTCTGCAACCACCAGTCAATGTTGATGGGAAAATTCCTCTAGCTGAGCTACCGTTTTTCCCCGAAAATAAGCCCGGGTCTTATATTAATTTTGGCAACAAAAGACACAGTAGGGCTTATTTTTGGGGTAGGTCTTACCATGTAATGTGCTGTCTTCTCTCCCTTCCTGACAGGAATCCCCAGTGGGCACTGAGTTAAAATGCTTGTAAAATCCTATAATCCACTCTATTACAGTAGTATATAATGTACAATGTGTGTATTTCTGTAATATAATTGTGCCAAATACCTTCGTTATAGCGCCGCTCTGCGCTTCTGTGACCCGCCGGGGCTCTCTTCCCCGCATTTATATAACAGAAACACACACATTGTACATTGTGTTCTACTGTAATAGAGTGGGTTATAGGATTTTACAAGCATTTTAAACTAGGGCTTATTTTTGGGGTAAGGCTTATATTGCAGCCCTCCTGGAAAATAACGCTAGGTCTTATTTTCAGGGTAGGTCTTGTTTTCGGGGAAACACGATATTGTGTTCTCCCTGGGGCTTGGGGAGCAGTGATTACTGCTAGCGGCTATAACCTCTGGCAATAATCACATGCTAAAAATCTGGCATTGTGGTTGTACCCAAGTCGATCGATGGATCGACTTGGGTATAGTCAGCCTGCCCATAGTTGGATCGAATCTCGGCTGGTCCCTGCTGAACTGGCCGAGATTCGATCCCTCTATGGCCAGCTTTTATGGTGAAGGTCTGCTTTACGTTTAGTTCCAGTTTAAAGTCTCTGAGCAACTTCAGTTATGTTTATATAGTGGGCAAGAACCATCTTGCTTTGAGTTTGTCTCCCGTCATCCAGAGGTCATCACTGGAAGCATTTTTCCTACCAGACAGGCCATTGCTAAATTCCCATTTTACTGTTGTAAGCAGCTAGTAAAACCTGACCACAAAGGCTACAAGGTACTAATCACTAGCAGTTCTGACTCGTCACAAAGCCTGAGTTCCCTAAACCAGGTGGCCTCAGCTGTAAGTGGCTGGTGTTCACAATGTTCAGACAAGGAGATGTCTCCTTTCTGTATAATTTAGTCTTTCTTCCTGATTGCTCTCCCGGGACGAATCTTAATACCAGCAGTGTCAAGAGGCTGGATGGCAAAGCTCTTCATTAGCTCTGATAGCCAGCAACGCGTGGCAGGCCATTGCTGATCACATTTAGCTGCAGTGGTATTCACAGGGGAGGATATATATCCTGAAAGTCTAAAGACCCTGTCAGCACCTGCTATATTAAATTGATATTAACAAGGAGGGGCACACTGAGCAGTCCTGTTTACTATTGGAAAGCAGTGTTTAATTGTAAAGCAATAACTGCATTTTAGTAGTGTCCTGCAATGCACGCCGTTTGCCTTTTGACAGTCTTTCATCTATTCGTATTTAAATAACAATTTGAATGCTTTGTGGAATATTAACCATTATGTATTCAATTGTAGAAAAGAAAAAAGCTAAATGCATACTATTTTTACACTGACCTTCGTGTTTTTTATTTTTCCCAATTTGGTGACCGTTGCTCTGGATATTTTATTTATGTTTTCTTAGAATGAGACCCTACTAATATTTCTGATATTAAAAAAAATATGCAATAAAAAACAATCAATATCACAATTAGCGACTGTTAGAATATTATTCCAAATTTATAATTCGGCACTTATAGGTGTTATATTATATTCATGGCAAGCTTGCAAAACATATTTGGTTTTATGATTAATCATGATAAATAGAGTATGTGTGAATGACCTTGATCAATAGATTTGACATGATTCTTCTTCTAAAGCTGAGCATTGCTGGATTTTTCTGGTGTAGCCAATTTGAGTATGACATTTAAAGTATCTTGGTATAGAATGTCATGAGAAGACAAAAATAGACACGTGTGTGTCCACGTAGCTAAAGGAATATACATTGTGGATTATATACTGTTAAGTTAAGTTAGTTTGTAGTTCTAGTCATATTAATAAGTACTAGTATATAGTTACTTAATGTAAAGTTGATAATATGTGTTCATATTATATAGATGTTTGGTTATATGACATTACATGATCAGCATATTACTTCAAATATGGAGTGTTACATGTGGGCTTGTCAATCGTATGCCATATATGACTATGAGTGCATACTGAAGCTAGCAGAAATGAATATGTGCCATACAAGGTTCTAAGTTGGTGTGAGGTTATGACGTTCACACGTTCACATGTAACATATAAAGCCAATGCTTCCATATTGAAGGTCACACAGAGACACAGACAGACACACACACACAGACACACACACAGCTACTGGGATAGATACTGACATGTTTACAAGACACTTTGATAAGTTGGGACAGCTGTCAATTCTGCCAGAAGACTAAGAACGTCATTTCCTGTTTCTTCTTGAAGGACACACACAGCATGGAGAAAGACAGCAGCCATGAAGCATACATGCTTTCATAAGCTATTACAGCATTATAACTCTTTTTCCTATTTCATATATTTTTACCTACATTGAACTGAACTATTATATTTTTTACATTGTATTTATGATGCCAATTGTGTGACAATAAACTCACACTTTGTTTTAAGTCAGTTTTGCTATCAATGCTATTCATCCTGAAGCGCCTCTGAGATACAAGAATATTTAGATATTAATAATATTCTTCATTTTGGCGAGCCAGACGGTTCCGTCATTTCTCAATTTTTACGGAAATCTCGATCCTTGCTGAGGGGGGAGAGATTAGCGCAGTTTTGCGAATATTCAAGTCTCGAGAAAAAAGACGGTTCAGAACCTATCAACCAAGAGGCGTTTGTGTTGCATCAGATGTGGACAACAGTCCAGCAACAGACGGTTGAAGACGAGAAATTCTTCTAAATACGGTGAGTAAAAGTTATGGAATTTATTGATGAAATAGCTAGAGACAGCAAGCTAGAGTTTAAAGATGTGTCTTTATATCCAAATGACAGTCACTTGTGGAGATATATGTACAATGAATGCTTAAATGCCAATACACAGATTGATAAATCCAGGTTCACTGTACATAAATTACGTAAAAAGATAGCTAATATCTTAAGCTTAGTGAGAATATTTAACAAAATGATTATTAATGTTGATTTACCTGCTAAAAATGTGTGTACATTACAGCAGACAGAATGTAACACTGTACAGAACACAGGGAAACATGAAAATTTGTCTCCAGATTCTCTTAATTGTCCAAACTGTGAGATTTTTTGTAATTATATAGAGAATCTTGAGGAACAAATTGACTCCAAAACAAATCTTTTGGAAAAACTACAGAATGACAGTAGATTGACACAGATTGCTGTAATAACTACAGATGACAAAAAGACTGAATCCAAATGTAAGCAACAATCCTCTTATATTCCGGAAAGTTCGGATATGGAGAATGTTGATGCTACTGATGAAAAAGAAATGAAACATAAAAACTTATTATGTAGAACTGCAAAACTAAAGTTGCAAATACATGACCAACTTATGAAAATTTTAAAAGACTTTCCTATTTATGACACTGAGGCAACTGTATTCTCCAATTGGGATTTATTTGAAATGTTTGCGGATCGTTTTAATCTGTCAAATGATCAACGCAATTACATATTTCAGTTGTGGGTTCCTGTTAATTTTGCTAAACGAATTAACACACCTGTTATTGATGACGAAGGTCAGGAAAAACAAAATGACGCGACAGATAGACTGCGACAATTATTGCTATGTATGACCGGTGAGCAAATACCGACCATAGAAATGTTAGATCTTTTACAGACTACTGCAGAAGAAAGTCCAATTGACTTTAGAATTAAATTTTGCAAGCTTTATCAAATGATATTTGGAGTAGATGATGACAATGACCCAGGTTTAAAAACAGCTTTCATAAAAAAATTTAAATACCTTGACCCAACTTCAGTAGCTATAGCACAGGAACGTCAAAATTTAAATGATATAGTAAATTTTATTGATAAAATTAGGAGACAATTGAATCAAAGCAATCTCACACACGAGATAGCTATAATTCAATGTGACAATAATAGTCAGGCTGCAGATATGTCAGAAACGACAGGTCTTAGCAGGAATGACAAGAACAGCTGCAGACAAGTGAGGCAAGGAGAGCCTATCATGTGTCTTTACTGTCATAGATCTGGCCATATGAGAAAACATTGCTGTAAATTTAAGAGAGACTCACAAATAAAAACTAAAGATATGGAGAATGAAAAATCAGCTTTTGTCCAACCTGTTTTTGCATGTCAAGATAAAATTTTGACTGAATTGCCTTATGCCACTGAAGTCAAACAGATCAGTAATTTGACTGTTATCAGCAGTTCAGACAACACTGTCACTGAAAGAGAGGGTTTATTGCCATTGCCAAAAATAGAATCACATCGGGATTCAATTTCTCTGCCATTACAATATGTAGCACCAATTATTTCGGATGAGAATGGTAGGCCTTATATACAATGTTTGCTGAATGGTAAAAACATTAATTGTCTCATTGACAGTGGATCTGAGATTAGCCTTACCAAAGAAAACATACCTGTGAAACCAAATTCTCCTATGTGTAATATAGTGGGTTTTAATAATACAGGTAATTCCACTGCTAGACAGGTATCTAATGTAACATTTGAAGTACCTGGATTAGTGAAAACTAACATTAACATTTGGGTATGTCCTAAAGCAGAGAATATACTTGGCATTGATGTAATCAATGAACAAAAATGGGTGATTGATTTGGCTAATAAAAGTATTTGGAAAGATCCATCTAGGCCCAAATCAGTGCTTATTGATCCCTCTGTATACAGTAAAGTTGGTTCCATTACCAATATGTCTACAGAACAAAAATGGCCTGATGTTGATGGTAATTGTGCTTTAAAGGAAGTGGTACAACGTTTTCCAAGTTTGTGGTCAAAGTTCAAAAATGACATTGGAACTTTGAAAAATACTGAATTGAATATTGAGGGAAAAGATCCAGAACCCCTTAATCAGTATGAGTTACCACTAGAATCAATTGGTCCACTTTCTGCCATTATTCAAGAGTTTGTACAACTTGGAATTGTAAAGAAAGCTAAATCAGTGGTAAATAACTGTATTTGGCCTATGAAAAATACTGATAATTCATATTCTTTATCAGTTGACTTAAGGACATTGAATAAACATATCACAAATAACCCAGTTCTTCCTGATAAATCTAACTTAAAGTTAAATTTGAATGCTGAGGACAAAGTGTTCTCTGTATTAAAAATTATGAATAGCCATTTTTCCCTTTCTTTAGCGAATAGCAGCCAGTACAAATTCGCATTCACATTCAGAAAAGAGACTTATACGTTCACTCGATTAATACCTGGCCTAGGTATTGGTGATGGTATAGTTCATGAATCTATAGCAAAAATACTTTCAAAATTTTTTGGCCAGACTGCATTTGTCAGCATGTGGATACGATTTTGCTGAGTACTCAGAATATCGATGAACATATAGCTCTTTTGTCTGAGTTGTTTATAATGTTACAAGCTGAAGGTTTAAAATTAAACACGACAAAAGTCCAGCTGATGAAAAGTCAAGTGAAATACCTTCACATGCAAATTAGTCAAGGAAAGAGACAACTGTTGCAAGAAACAGTTAGAGAGATCACTGCAATCCCAACTCCAACAACTCATAAGGCATTGCGTCAATTTTTGCATAAAATAAATCATTGCAAAGAGTTTGTACACTGTTTCACAGAAAAAGTTAATCCACTATATAATCTTTTGAGAAATAAAGGTAATATAGTTGACCAATGGGGTCCAAATGAGAAAAATGCTTTTGAAATGTTGGAAAAAGATTTGCAGAATGCTCCAGCATTAAGTACAATAGAGGTTTGTTCTGAAGCATCTTTTGTTTTGAAAACTCATGTATCTGAGAATGCCATCTCAGTAACGTTGTCTCAATTACAAGAAGGTAAGGAGAAAATAATTGCCTATTTCTCCAGAGTTTTATCATTTTTGGAAAAAACTTTTGAGTCAGGTGTAAAGCAACTGCTAAGTGTTTACTATGGAATTAAAGCTACAGAGAGAATAGTGAAATCAAACAAAATCATTGTACAGACACCTGACTGCTCACTAAAAGGTATTTTTGAGGAAGATAGTTTTAAAGAATGTCGTAAAACATATCCTCTATGGTTCAGAGCTTTATCATCCAAACACATTCAGATAGATGTAAAAGGAAGACATCTTCAGGAATGTACACCAGCACATGTTTATACAGCTGCATCTGAGAAGTCTCTATCTCAGGTTTCCAGCATAAGAACAGAGAAGGACATAGAGCCAGTATTTGTTACTGCAGAACAGTCTAACACTAGAATAAGAGCTTCAACACAGAATACAGTTACGCACATTTCTAATCTTTTAGAAATGAGAACAAAGGCATAGTCCATTGTCATCTCTGGGTGGTACAAAACTTTTATTTTGTTTGTGAAAACAGAGATTTGTATCATGACCAAAGGAGGTGTTGCGTCCTGTCATACCTAAACTTCACACTACATATGATTTATAGTTTAGGCCATCTTAGACAGGATAAGGACAGTACATTGTCATACAGAAGTTCTCTTTGAAGGAAAATATAAGATAGTGTTATTTTACATATAGTTTAACAAATTCACAAAGTTATTGTCTCATAATGTTTTAACATTTGTTGGAAAAAAGTTACAAGAATTTAATGAAAATATTTTATGCCTGATTAATGATACTGCATTTCTTTTACAGAAATGGCATCTAAAATCACATAAATATGGAAGATAACAAGCTCATATGAAGAGCAAAGAGATCATCAGGAAAATTCAAAGTTAAAGAAGGAATCCTCTATTGGACGAAAGATTTATACTTCAGATTTATGACTGTTTTATCTTATTCAACACGATTTTTCGAATCTAACAGAACTTGAAGAAGAAACTTTAAAGACATTTCATGAAGAAAAAATTAATCAGAAGAAACTTTATCTACTATAGATAAACAATTTGGGACTCAAACATTTGTCCACATATACATTTTTTGATAATCCGATTATTCTGATATTAATGTACATATTAAGTTAGGATTCTCGTTATTATTTTTATTTATTTTTTCATTATTCATATATTGAATATTTTTAGGTAACAACTGCACACTCATTCTAGTTTATAGAACATCTATTGTTCATAACTTAAGAAACATATTACTCTTAATAGAACTATGGAAAGTTATGACAAGTTTTAGAGTGTAAAGTATATTTCCAAAGAGCTAAAATATTATTTGAGCACAAATATGGAAATATATTATTGCATAATTTATTTATTTTAATAATAATAATAATAATAATAATTATTATTGTTATAGTTATTAATAATAGTAATTATAGATATGAGTCATCATTATGTTATACATTTTTAAATTCTATATCATTATTTTAAGATTTTGAATAGATAGATATAAGAGAAGTTAAAGTAAAAAGAAAAGTGATTAGAAAGGAGAGTTATTTCTAGCTGCTTCAGTTCTGAGGAATATTGTGTTCAATCATTTGATACAAGGATGTGTAAATGTGACACGAATGATGTTTTGAATGTATTAGAATATTTTGATATGATTAATCATAATTCAGGGGGGATTGTTAGAATATTATTCCAAATTTATAATTCGGCACTTATAGGTGTTATATTATATTCATGGCAAGCTTGCAAAACATATTTGGTTTTATGATTAATCATGATAAATAGAGTATGTGTGAATGACCTTGATCAATAGATTTGACATGATTCTTCTTCTAAAGCTGAGCATTGCTGGATTTTTCTGGTGTAGCCAATTTGAGTATGACATTTAAAGTATCTTGGTATAGAATGTCATGAGAAGACAAAAATAGACACGTGTGTGTCCACGTAGCTAAAGGAATATACATTGTGGATTATATACTGTTAAGTTAAGTTAGTTTGTAGTTCTAGTCATATTAATAAGTACTAGTATATAGTTACTTAATGTAAAGTTGATAATATGTGTTCATATTATATAGATGTTTGGTTATATGACATTACATGATCAGCATATTACTTCAAATATGGAGTGTTACATGTGGGCTTGTCAATCGTATGCCATATATGACTATGAGTGCATACTGAAGCTAGCAGAAATGAATATGTGCCATACAAGGTTCTAAGTTGGTGTGAGGTTATGACGTTCACACGTTCACATGTAACATATAAAGCCAATGCTTCCATATTGAAGGTCACACAGAGACACAGACAGACACACACACACAGACACACACACAGCTACTGGGATAGATACTGACATGTTTACAAGACACTTTGATAAGTTGGGACAGCTGTCAATTCTGCCAGAAGACTAAGAACGTCATTTCCTGTTTCTTCTTGAAGGACACACACAGCATGGAGAAAGACAGCAGCCATGAAGCATACATGCTTTCATAAGCTATTACAGCATTATAACTCTTTTTCCTATTTCATATATTTTTACCTACATTGAACTGAACTATTATATTTTTTACATTGTATTTATGATGCCAATTGTGTGACAATAAACTCACACTTTGTTTTAAGTCAGTTTTGCTATCAATGCTATTCATCCTGAAGCGCCTCTGAGATACAAGAATATTTAGATATTAATAATATTCTTCAGCGACAACATAACCAAAGGAAAGCTTTACCATTCCAGCCATACATAGGATAATAGAATCCATACCAGGTAAGGTTAGCTGTATTAGTAGGTAGATTGAACCATTCAGGATCCATTATAATAAAACCGCGTCTTTATCACAGAACATGATTAAAAGTCCAGGCTGAAGCCAATAAAACACAATGAAGCAAAGTTTGCTAGGTTACTCATGGCCAGGTAGATGTGAGCTGTACAGGAGGGGCAGGAGTAACCTTAGCAAACTCTGCTTTGTTTTATTTTATTGGCTTCCGCCTCAATGTTCTAATAAAGAACAAGCGGTTTTATGTCATTGGATCCTGGAGTGTTCAACCTTTTGTTTCTCAGGAAATACAGTATGTAACAAACAGATGAAAATGATGTTGGATACACAGAACAACACAGCCTTATCTGCAGACTTGCAGATTTGTACTAAATTTACTAACTGATTTCACCGCACATTGAAAACTTCTAAAAGTGTGCATTTGAAGCTTAGATGGAGCCCCCCCCCCCCCCCTATTTTCTGGCTGCCTTACAGTCTCTGGCCCACCCATTTTATTGGATTTCAGCCATGGTGGCTCTGCATTAGATGTGAGCTTGGATGTCCCTAAAGGTCCTGTACACATGGGACGGGGTACTGTGTGTACAGATGCTTGCCCGACAGAAGCTGGTCTCATGACTGGCTTCTGTCGAATAAACATGCTGGAAAACTAGTATCCAATTGGCATCCGATCAGCGCTTGCAGCCAATGGCTGCGAGTGCTGACAAGTATGTTCGGAAGGTGGCAGTCCCCCTGTCAGGGCAACATTAGCTCAGCAGGGGAGATGACTGTACTAACATCACATAGTACAGCAACTTCCCAAGTTGTTTGAAGGAAAAATGAAAACTTAACATGTGTACCGGTGCTTTACCAAATCTTCAAAACTCCTGCTCTTTTGTGCTGCATTGAGCTGCAAGCTGGATTGTGACCCGGCGAAATGACCTGACCTGTGGCTTACTGGACAACAAAAAAAAAGGTTTTCAGGTTAGAAATCAGCTTGAAGGACATCTATGTTCATCTCTACTCAGCATCACATGAGGACGGTACCACAGCTTAATGTTTTTAGGCCCCAACCCACCAGCCATGATCTGCCTGCCTTGCACAGAGAAGCACAAAGACCCATTGATGGTGTCACTGGGAGAAGACCCCTTTTACACTGGGGCCATGCTTTACCATTGTTTTAGCAGCACTTTTTGGCCATTAGTGGGGCCCATTTAACCCCCGCTAGCGGCTGAACAAAAGGTTAAAAGCACCCACGTTGTGGATCTGCCAAATCGCTTTGGCAGCGCTGCCCATTAATTTCAATGGGCAGGGCTTTTTAGGAGTGGCGTATACACCGCTCCCAAACCACCCCCAACTGCCCCAGTGTGAAGGCACTCGGGCTTTCACACTGGGGAGGCTTGAAAAGCTGCTTTCCAGGTGCTTTACAGACACTATTTTTAGTGCTAAAACGCCTGAAAAGCGCTTTTAGTGTGAAAAAGGTCTTAACGTTAGGTATGTAATTAAAACCGATTTCTTTCAAATGATTTTATTAGCACGTTAATGAGTGGGAAATGAAGGCAAAATATCAATAGGTTGAACTTCATCTTAAACCTTTTGACATTCCTTTGTCAGGATGAAACCATGAGAGATCCCAAGTCTAGTTTTCCCCACTGTCAATGCAAGGATAAGTGAGAATACTTATCAATTTATGGCATACCTATGATCTCTTGGTAGTTTAATTCCAAGGTCTATCCTTCTCATGTCTCTGTTAGGCTTTAATGAATTGGTAGGCTGTATAACCGTTACTGTTGGATGATCCCTCAAAGCTAACTGCTTCATCTATGTATGTAGGAGACAGTTCTACTGTATAGCCTTTGATGTTCAGCTGTAAAAACAGATAATCTGCCTCTGTCATTGTGTTCACATTCTTCCTTGCACACCTACAGGCCAGTAAGCTAATCGTAAAATAAGTATTTGAGCAGCCACAGGGGCCGTATGGTACATGGTGTGCACAGCTTGATTTGTAATGATACATTCATGGGAAATGTGGGGGTAGAGTGCGTGAAATCTCCTGAAACACCGTGTTAATCAGAATGATCCAAGCTATGCATCCCCTAAATATCCTCGTCTGTGTTATTACTCTGGATTCTATACATTGACACAGCTGGGGTGGATGTAAGCACTTTGTGAAGAAGAGTAGATAAACGGCAAGACTGCAGAGAGCTGTAGAGTTCATCATTTCTGTTTCCCGTTAGCCGTATTGATAAAGTCCTAATGTTTGGCTTCAGCTCTGAATGTCTGTTTCATAGATTTGGATACACAATGTGTATGAGCTTCACTGTTTCTTTTAACTGAGGTCAGGACCGTTATGTTGCACATTAAAGCTGAACTCCAGGAATTATTTGCATTGCAAATTTATATTGGTTGAGCTTGGCACAATGTAAGTATGCATTACTGAAACCTGATGGAGTTCTGGGGAAGCTGGAAATCACTGTAATAGTCGGCACTTACTACATCTGTTATAGCTGTGATCTTCCAGGTCATACTCAGATTCTATGTGAGCAGCAGCTCCACTTGCACACTGACCACTGGGGGTTGCTTGCTTGGCCACTGCCACCATTTATAGAACACCTTCTATGTATTGAATGAATATAAGTTATTCTCTGATTGGACAAAGTGGAGTTTGTGATGACACCACCTCTCCTCTCCAGTTAATCCAACCAGAGAACACCCAGTATTTATTGAAAATAATATAAGCTGTTATATGAATGGCGGCAGTGCTGAGTGAATAGCCCCCTGGTAGTCAGTGTGCAGTGGGGCATCCACTCACATAAAACCTGAGCGCAAGACTCAGAAGATCACAGCGATCTCTGCAGTAGCACGGACGGCTACAGTGATTTCCAGCTTCTCCAGAAGTCCATCAGGTATGAGTAATGCATACTAAGACCCCTTTCACACTGAGGCAGTTTTCAGGCATTTTAGCGCTAAAAACTGCGCCTGAAAACTGCCTCTAATGCCTCTTGGGCTTCCACACTGGAGCGGTGCGCTTGCGGGACGGGAAAAAATGTCCTGCAAGCGGCATCTTTGGGGCGGTGCAGGAGCGCTGTATACATCGCTCCTACACCGGCCCTTCCCATTCTAATGAATGGGCAGCAATTCCGAAGCGCCTGTAAAGCGTTTCGGAAGCGCTGCAACACAGGCGGTTTTTGAATCATTTCATTTTATATTGTCACTTTTTCATACAAAATCAACAACAGTATCGAACAACGTAAACCCAGCATTCAGCCCCGGCACGTGATGAGATGAGGTAAAACAAAAAAAAAAGGTTTTAACCCTTTCTTTGGCCGCTAGCAGGGGTTAAAAGCGCCCCACTAGCGGTGCTTTACTGCTAACGGACCCGCCGCCTCAGTGTGAAAGCAGCCTTACATTGTGCCAAGCTGGACCAGTGTAAGTATGCAATATAGATAATTACTGAAGTTCATCTAATCTGCAACTAAATTTACTGTAATTTATAGAAGCCCATTCAGGGCATAATGTCATCAGATATAATTTTAGACTATAACCAGGCTGCATATGGGCCTTTTCGACACTCAAGTCTGAAATATATATGTTGAGATACCAAATAGCCAGGAGAAAAGATATATCATTTTTGAGAGCCTCAATTACATGCTATGCAGTTTACGTGCGGTCTGTTTCATTGTCCCTTAATTGATATGGTTGTTTTTATAGCCTAAAACCGTCATGTTATGCTACATCAGTTGATACAAAAGAAAATACAATTTATCTTCAGACAGTTAAGCTTCGCTTCACACTTGAGCTTAAGCGTTTTCAGAGGTTTTTGGAGCCTTTTTTGCTCAATTGTACACAAGTTTTGTGGGCTTCTTTACACTTGAGCTTTTTTGCTTTAGCCAATACAAAGCTAGTTACTAGGAGGAAAGGCAAGAAATTGTGCGGAAAACATGCGTTGTATATGCTTTCAGGCGGTTTCATTGTCTATATGGGGCCAATAACGTGCAACTTCAAGAAACAAACTTCAAGCAGTGCAATGCTTAGGTGTGAATGAGCACCATTGAATTTAATGGGAATCTTGATGTTAAGCATTTAAATGCTTTGGGAAATGGGTTCTTGGGGCTGCTTTAGCAAAAATCTACGATGAATGGCTGAGGCTTGCTGTGTGTGGTAAGATTATGGTAAACATGATATATAGCTGGAGGGATGTGATTGTCCAAAGGTGCACATTACCATTCCATTCAAATGAAGGCTCCAACGTAATAAGGCTGTCTTGACTTTTCAAATTCCTAGAATTGTGATCTGAGATTTTTTTACTCTCCAACACATTCTTGTTCCATGTCTCATATACTAGGTTACATATCTGTTATAATAGGCTTAAGTCTATTGTTAACATTATTACTGTTTTCTTTAGGTATAGTGAAAGACACAAGTACAACAAAAACTTACACATAAACCAAAGTATGCCTCTAATTATGTTCCCTCTGATCAACCCCTGTAGTGGCAATAATACAGGAGCTTATGTAACGTTGTATATCCACCATGTAGAGTTGTGTCGTTCTTGTTAGATCTCGGTGGGAATTGTCAAACAGTGACTTACCCTGTGGGGGATGAAATAGTTACCAGATGGAATATATTTATCTCTCTGTGAGGGGCAGGTGCTTACTGCGGAAGTAAAGTAAAACAAAAAAAAAAAATCTTCTTCCTGCAAGGTAAAGTCCTAATGTGCTAGTATGCAATAACTTGCCTTGAAACAAAGCCCTCTGATGGTGCTCTATCACCCCTGACAGGGCTTCAATCTTCACCTGGTCTTCCTCCTGGGTTTGAGGCCTTCAGTCCTTTGAGTGGCCAAGCTGCAATGACGTCACTCCAATGCATGCACATGGGAGTCACTGTTGACAGCACAAGGCTCTGAAAGAACGGCACAGGTTCCTCCAGAGTGCATGTGCCGGTGACATCACCGGCGGCATGGACACTGTATATCTCCTAAACGTGTAGTGATATTCCTTGTACCTACAGGTATGCTTTGTTATAAGCTTACCTGTAGGTAGAAGTGTCCAGGGGGACTTAACTACCACTTTAATGTAGGATGATCTTATATTGTAAAGCGCTGCGTAAACTGTTGGCGCTATATAAATCCTGTATAATAATAATAATGTCCCAAGCTGGGTATATACTAGTAGAAAATAAATAATACTAGTTCAAAAAATGTCATTGTAAGAACATTCGTTCATTTTTCGAATCATTAGTGGGGTGATATCGACACTTCTTTATCGACAGCAGTGACAAAAAAAAGTCTGTTTAGTAAAGTCTGTTCATTCCAAAATTGAATGTTAGAAAAGCAAACAAAATCAGATAAAATTTGAATGTTCTGAGAATTTTCCTTCGCATTTTTGTATGGATTTTCATTTGAAATTCTACTAGTTTATACCCAGCTTTAGGACTAAAGGTCATAGACTTGACAATCTATTATGATGACTTTGGTACCTAGGTGAGGTAATTGGGTCCTTGTGAACTCATTGGCTTTTTTTTTCTTAAATATTTTCAAGTTCTCATAATGAAAGCCCTTATCTGTAGGTTGAACAAAATAATCTAGAATCAACCAATCTAGATGCCAGGAGTTACTTTGCTTTTATTGAACACAATAGTAGAAACGTAAATATCAGCCACCAGTTTTAGGTACACTGGTCATCTGGCTTTAGGAATTTCTCCATAACATGCCAAATATTAAAAAAAAATGTTTATATGTCCCATTGTTTTAACATATTCAGCTGTTGAACTTACTCCAGCTAAGGGAGGGGGTCAAAGACGAGCACCAAATCCCTCTAAGAATGTTGGGTAGAGAGATACCTATATATACATATTTGAAAGTTTGAGACCACCAAAATTCCCACCTGGTGATGACAGTGATGCACGTGTGATATTTTATTCCTTCCTTCACTTCTACATGGATGGAAAGAGGGATTGGGAATGCTTGTAGGGAGATTTTGCAATAAAAAGCATCCAACTGCTAGAGGCCTTCATTTATTGCCTGCTAGGAGTGAAAAAATGCCCAAATGATCACAAGTGATGCTCAAACGCAGGAACGTTGCTTGTAATTACTGAGCTGTTCATCCACAATGATTGTAATTTCCATCATTGCTTCTAATTGTGGTTTTTATGCATGATGTTTGTAATTTCAATCAATGTTTGTAATAATCAGGCAATTTCTCAGCTTATAGAAGGCGATAACCAACGCCTTATGTGGTCAGGGGCCTACAAGGCCCAGCATGCCTGGTTCCAATTCTAGCACAGCTTGCTTGTGTCAGATCTGCAGCACTGACCAAGATACATGTTGTCATCTGTCTGTAATAACATTAGATTTTACAATGGTCATCTATTCCTCACAATCTTGACACTTCTCGTATTGATTTTTCCTGCCTCCAGGGGAGTGACCTTATTAGACTGGATTTTATTTTGCCTTTTACAAATGAGGGTAATAACTGGTGAATTAGGAGAGGATGGGCTAGGTGACAAATCCTGGTCATTCTCCTCGACTGAGACATGTATATCCCAGCATCTCTAAATTGTTCAGAAATCTGTGCACACGAAGGAGAAGGCAGTTTCTACAATACACTCCTTAGACCCAATCCTGGATTTCCACTGTTAGATTTCATTACTAAGACAGTACAAAGTGCAGCCATAGCAGAGAACATAAAGTAAGCTGTAAGCCACCAATCAGATTGTACACTGGCGTTACATTGCACTTTGCCTTACTAATACACCCATGTGTTTATGTTGTCCACTGGTGAGGTGATTGTAGCCATTTAAGTGCACTTTTTTTTTGCTTTTTATTCTCAGAAATGGTCCTACTTCACATTCTGCTAAAATGTTGTGTATTAGAACTGCTTGGTCCTTGAAGAAGAAGAAACACCCCAAGAGCTTGTCCTAAAGATTTGGATAATTGTTGTCCATTCAAACGAGTGAAGTTTTATTTCTGATTGGTTGCTGTGGGTTCCTACTGTGCTGTGCACAAATAGTGGCCCCTATTGACACTCTGTACACTTTACATTGTTAAAGGATAAGTTCACATGAAAAAAATGCCCATTTTTTTTTGCAGGGTTTAATTTTATTTAAGAGCCTGCAGATCATTTCACCCGCGATCAGCAGATTGTGGTTGCAATGTTAGGCTCCCGCAGACTGAACTTCTCCTTTAAATCCTAATCTCTTGCTTTTCCTTGCTTTTATTTTTTATTTTTGCTAAATAAACCAATCCATCAAATGGGCATGATGGTATAATTTCTATAACCAAACAAGCAACAGCCTCTTTACTTTAAATATTTTTATTGAGTCAAAATATCAAAACTAACATCTCCATTTAGGAGCACATTGACATGTATCAACAAATATGCCTTATTGCTTCTACATAATACAGTTTTCATGTTCTACCATACCTCTTTTATTCTACTTATTTACAAAAAGCACACATAAAACAACAACAACACCCAAAAAAAACAAAAATTATAATAATCAAAAATAAAAAAATAATTTATTTTCCTCCTCTTTTCCTTTCCCTCTTAAATGAGCAAAACCTCCCCCCAGCCTTAAGCTCTGTACACACGATCCGAAAATCGTACGAAAAATGCAGCATTCGAATCGATCGTACAATAATCGGATCGTTAGTATAGAGCTTTCGAGAGCCGAACTGGACAGTTCATCCGATATTATTCTAACGGACATGCACGGAAATATTTTTCGTACGATGCCAGATCGTACGATTTTCATTAAATCAGTACAGCTATCGTTCGAAAATACAATACAAATGCATTACAACACATGACATCACTTCCGAATTTTTATTCTGTCGTACGGGAATTTTCGTGTTTTCGTGACTTTAGTAAACTCATCCGATTCAACATGAGATAAGCATGCAAAAAAAAAAAAAAAGATGGTCATCGGAAAAAAAAAAACCAGTGTTTATTTTAGGGAAATAGCCACCCCTACACCCCCCCCCCCCCCCCCCCCCGCGTGTTTAATTAAGGAAGGACCTTATTCCTCTAAAATTCTTCATGTGAAAAATACCTAATCATCTTTCATTCAGGCCGCTGCCAACTATACTGTCTCATAAAGGCCCTTCGGCTGCCTTTATAATTGTAAAATTTTTCATTTTGGATCGTATAAAAGGATGGGAACCTCCGTTCCTGCGTTTTCATTACCACTGGTGTCTTCATTGATACATTTTGTCGTCCTGCTGGCATGTGTGCCTTCCTTCAGTTTGGTTAGTCATAGGAAATTAGATTTTTCAATGCAGACATATAGTCATGTTGCAGACTAAATACAAGCACAGCTGTATATTAAAAGGCGATTTATACTTTGGAGAGCAGCATACACATGTGTTCAGACATAAACATTCTGATATGAACTCTACAGGAGCCTTTTCTCAGCTGACATGAAGAAATGACGCACACTTTTCCCCTCTGCTGTTCTTGTATTATTAGTTAATGAATTATTGTTATCAGGCCCTGCGGCGGAATGGTAAATGAATGTAATGGATAACATCCCGTTCCAAGCTGAAGACAGAGAGTGTGATGTAAGGTTTGTTGCACTAACCTCTAAGATCTGTGTTGTATGGGTGAGTGTGTCAGCTTTCACTTTGATCAGGTTACAAGCTAACAACAAACATAGTAATGGTATGTTGTGGAGGAAGGAAAGGCCTGGGAGGACCAGTATGAAGGCCTCATTAGCAGGGTTAATCCTGAGGTTAGCCAGGGCTCCTAAGAAAAACATTGGCTACCAGAGAGAGAGACTGCATTCTGTCAACAAGCATTTGCTTCAGATGTTTTGCCGGTACAGTAAAGCCTGCCATACATGGATCGAAATTCGGTTGGTCCTTTCTGCCTTTGTAAAACAGGAGGAGAAGGAAAGGCACCTCTGGGTGCAGATTTTTCTTAAAAAGGTTTAATAACCAATAAATGCCAAATGGCAACTCACATTTAAGAAGTGTAAATAGGCATAAAATAAGTGTGGATGTAGTCCCAGCAATGGGGGAATCCTCAGTGTATTCAGTCCCTGTTCCTTCCAATGGAGGTGCGCTGTGACATCTTCTCAGAACACCGCTGGATGGTGCTTCAGCCGGCCGCGGTGGAGAGTGTGCCAATACGAGGTTTGGAGTGCAAGCTGGTGACCAGGAGAAGGGGGATGACATCACTGGAGTGCGATGCGTTTCCTGAGCGCGCAGGCCGTGAATGACGCGACGGCCGCGCTCCTTCTTCAAAGCAGATCCTTGTAAAAGCAGGCTGGCTGTACACAACCAGCCGATCAATCGATCGACTTGTGTACAACCAGCCTGTCAGGTCTTTTGCCAAACGATCAGTTCTGCAGGTTACAGCCAGCAAAGCTGATCATTGTATTCTGATGGCGGCAAAGTTTTCCCGCTGTCAGAATATAATAGCTTAGTGGTAAGAATTCCACCATCCACATTTTTTATTTTATTTTTTCTCATTCAACTTGCTGGTTAAATGAAAAAAAAAGATGAATTATGTATGGCCAGCTTACTAAGTAGAACTGAACTCAGAAAGGGAAAAAATTCTATCCTTTAGCCCTGGTTCACACCTAAACTATTTGAGGCACTTTTCTAGTAGCGCCTCAATGTGCAACTTGAGGATTACTATTGTATCCCATTCACATCTGAGCTCTTTTTTGGGACAGTTTACCATAAAGTACATTAAAATGCATCGTTTGACTATTATCTAGAAAAAATATGTGACTGTGCCTCCATGTGTTAATGAAGGGCAGGGGTTTCTAAACTTTCCAAACAGTTTGCTGTGTTTCAGAATTTAGGGGGGGCGACCAGTAGGAGTAAAAAAGTAGACAATTTTTCCAGGCATGGTGGTCAGTGGGAGTACATAAATGTCATGCCTGTGGTCAGTAGGAGGAGGAATAGTGCCCCATCACTGGTATTAGTGGGAGGAATAGTGCTCAACTGTTCATATCCAAGGGAGGCATTATGCCCCATCGTTGGTGTCAGTTGGAGAACTTATGAACAATGCCTCGAATCAGTGAGAGGGAAAGTACCCAAAGGGCCTGATAATATCAAGAAATGGGACACAGTTTGGAAACCACTGATTTAAGGCACTGCTGCCTCTGACTCCTAGTCTTAGGAGATGAGATGGTGTTGTCTTTACTCACTGGTCTCCTTGCTGGAGAGGAAGCTGTACCTAAGAATCTGCAGTATAAGGATCTCCGTGCTTCTGCTTCATTCACTCTGTGGATCTTTGCTTTCTGCACCTCTCCTACGGCTTCTTGAATATTCCCCCCCACCAGTCATCTGATCACATGCATGTCACCCGTACTAGGAAGCTGTTGCTGTGTCAAAATTGAATGTGTATTTTGATTTATATTTTTAGCAAGAAAGATTGACAAAGATACTTTAAGGCTGAATGCCAGGCTGCATGCTTGGATAAGTGTCTGGTATGGATCCTGGGGGGGGGAGAGAACCCAGGGTCATTAAAAAAAAATAAAAAAATTGGGGCGTGGATTCCCTCTTAAAAACCACACTATACCTATGGGCCTGGTATGGATTGGGGGGGGGGGGGGGGGGCTCCATTTCTTTTTTTAAGTATTTTTCACTGACAGCCCCTTTGTTTACAAAGCTAACTGGGATGAATCATTGGTTGTTAGGGAGCCAGCTCCTTAACAACCAGAGACTCCTCCCTGCTGCTGACGAAACTGATGCAAAAATAGATGCAAAACCGGACATCGCCCGTTTACGTCCGTTCAGGTCAGCAACAAATCAGGATGGAAATTTGTTCTGTTTAAGTAAAAATGGGCTGAAATGTAAATGGATGCTCATCTGTTTATTATTATTATTATACAGGATTTATATAGCTCTAACAGTTTACTTAGTGCTTTACAACTTGGGGGTAGACAGTACAAATACAATACACTTTAATACAGTAGTAATCAGAGGGCCCTGCTCCTTAGAGCTTACAATCTAAGTGTTAGCCTATAGGAATGCATTGCTGTGCATTTTTCATCCAAAAACAGATGAATGAAAAATGGATAGACAAAATGTTCGTGTGAAAGGGGCCTTAAGGTAAAAAACCTTTTGAGTTTACACCCACTTTAGCAAAAGATGAGGTCATTGACTATTATTATGGATATTTATATAAGGTCATCAATTTACCCAGAGCTTTACATATTGTATATTCACATCAGTGTCTGCCCTCAAGGAGCTTACACTCTAGGGTTCCTATCTCAAATTATATGTATGCCATGTATGATCCCTGCATGGTGACTGTTTTGACCCTTTGTCTTGAGTCTTGAATTTGAAAACCACCAGGAACACAACGTGATATGCAATCAGCCCGGTGATAGGAAATGTGTGATGGGTGTACGGCACCCTTGCCTGAAATCCTGGGTTCAGATGCCACCAGAGACAATAGATGGCGTATGTACGTTCTTCTGTCTGGGTGGGTTTCCTCTGGGTGTTCTCAATTCCTTTGACAATCCAGAAACATATTGGTTGGTTAACTGGCTCCCTCGCTAAATGGGCCTGTGTGGTAAGGGCAATATATTATAAGCTTATTTGGGGACAAGCACCAACGTGAATGGATCTGTGTACACTATAAATTGCTGCATAATCTTTTGATGCTGAATAAATCCAAAAAAAAAATGAATGCACTGGTGCTAGAAAATCAACAGGGAGACAATTATCCGGACCCTATGCTTAAGTGTGTATATAAAATCCTTCAACAGTCTCAGAATATAATGTTGTAGAATTTAACCTGTAGCGCTTTTTAGCAATACAGCTGTGTTATTATAAAACACAGCTGTGTAGGAAGCTGTGTTTTTATAGGAATTTGTAAGGGAAAACCCAATGAGCTACTTCTGTAAGTAATGTACATAGCACTCCACTTTATTTTTTTTAGTTGTCAAAGCTGTTTTTGTTTTGTATGTGGTTTTTTTTTTATTTTTTATTTTTAGTAATGACTCTGATTATTTTTGATCAGAGAAGACAGCAATCTTTTATCTAAGTGTATATAGCCACCTTAGGAGTAAGGCAGAAGCATTGTTCAGTTATCTCTGTATATCACATTTCTAGCCCCTTGAGCCCTATTTACATGATTTTAGAGGCTTTTTTATGTCATTTGTTTACATATTTTTTGTAGCACTGAAGCAGAATCTGGAGTTTTTGGCATTTATAGATAGATTTTGAGATGTGATTGTGGAGTGTGAAGCCTGATCTCGCCTATAAGCGGCATGTGGAATATTTGACTACAGGCGACGAGCGCTCAGGTGTGAACACAGGGTATAAACATCCACGCTTGCCACATGATTGTGTACTTGGGCTAGGTTCACACCAGAATTTGCTGCAGGAAACCCGTGATCCGTGCGTGTTTCAAAACGCACTGTAGTTGAGACCTACAGGTGGTATCAATGTTAACGACATCCCAAATGCAGGTCCCAAATGCAGTGTACAAAAGTACTATATGATTTGCTTGCCGTGCATTTCAAAAAATGGTACATACACTACTTTTGGTGCGATGCAGTGCGTTTTGAGCCCATTCAAAATGAATGGACTCCAACCACATGGCATTGCATAGCATGTGAATTGCACAGGACTCCGCTGCACATTCCTGTGTGATTCAAAGTATGAACCGGGGCAAATTGTTTCTGTAGAACTGTTGTGTAGTGGCAGGATATTTCTATCATGGTCTTTGCCTATGGGTGCCTTACAGATACAAAAAATTCAATTGTGTATTGAAAATATATATGGCTAGATTCAGTTTAAAATTATTTCAGTTTAAGATTTTGTTACAATCCTAAAGGTTATAGGATTGTAATGTTACAATAATGGATTAAGAAATTAAAGAATGTGTTTTTTCTTTTTTTTTTTTCAGCTTTTAAAAAAGGAACTGCAGTCTGCTCACATAATATGTAATAAAAACATGTTTTGCCATTCTGAAGCTTCCCTCCAACCACTTTGCATATTATTTTATATATACTGCAGAAATCTCCCTCCACTGAGTCTGGCTGCAACCATTTTAACTGTGGGCAGCTGAAGCTGCTGCCTGTTCACTTCCTGGATTTACACAAACACACAGGCATACCTCCAGATCTGCAGCTCTCATTGGCCCTCTTATGACTCATCCCCCCCTTCCTGGCAAACTCTCACCAGAGTGAGAGAGAGAAATGTGCATGATGTCATAAGCCTAGGCCTTTTACCAGACAAACAGGAAGTGGGCCGTATAAGGTATTTACTGGCAGAAAGAGCAGAGGATTTAATAGATGGAAGGATGAAAAGATGACTGAAGTTTTGCTTTAAGTAGAACATTTTTTTTTTGTTTTTGCTGTCTTTGTCTCATTGGAGATTGTTCCTTTCACTTTCTATCCTTGTTAATAATGTTACTAGAGCAAGAAGTGAGGGAAATTCTCCAATAAAGGATGCAGACACAATAATAAAATACTAATGGATGTTCTAGAGCAGCTATTTCAACCTGGATGCTGTGGCTGGGTGCTGTGGCACCTTAGGGTGCCTTGGAAACATGTTATCACGTACCTGGTAGCAGAGTCTGATATGATGAGGAAGGCCTCTCTTGCACCTCTGACTTGGGGCCCCTGATAGTGTGAACAGAAGGCGCAGGTGTGCAGAGTGACATGAGTACCTGTAAGTCTTGCTAGGAGAGCTGGTGTCCAGGCCAGGCAGGGGTAGTCGCCAGAGGTCTTCAGTGAAGCAGGCTGGGTGGCAGCTGGTGTGCAGCAGACTGGATCAGGCTGGTACTGGCAATGGCAGGCGAGGTGTATACTGGTAGCAGACAGTGAGTAATCAGGCACAGCTGGTTGGCAGGTCGATCTTGGCGACAGGAGGAGGAATTGGCAAATGGAGCAGGCAGAAACGGTGGTCAGAAGGCAAGCCGAGGTCAGTACAGGCAGAATTCGGGGAGTAGTCAAGATGAGCCCGGACAGCAACTGGAGTCAGGATACAGGTTCACAGAACACAGAAGGCTGAAGACAAAACAGCACTGAACCGAAGCACAGGCTCAGTTTACAATAATTAACCAATTTGACGCCACTACCTTTCACGGGTGCATGTGAGAGTGCGGACGCAGTCGTGTGCGCATGAATATTTGCACGAGAATGTGCATGAGTATTAGCATGTGCCCAATTTCCTGCGTCCACAAGAAGCAATGTGGATAGCCTGTGAAGATGCACAGAAGTCCGCCCAGGGGAGTCATCTTATCTACTGGCATGCCCATCCTGACACATGCCTAACAAGTGCTCCAAATTGCACCAAAATTTCCACAAGCCAGCGAGTGGATCAAAGCTGTCTTTGTTACACAAAGCCACAAGTTTTTATTGTGTAGCATTACAGCTTTGGGCACCATGTGGGCCAGCCAGTGACATCCCAACAACCAATGATGTCGTTGGTTGATGAGAAGGATGTTGGGCATCTGCATAATGTCTTTGCGTGCCCCTCCCCTGCCCCTGTCTGTCAGCACTGGGGTCACTTTAGCTGAAAGACGGAGAGAAACTGAAAGAGAAGAGCAACTCTGGAATACCAGTCTGTACCAGTGTGCAGAGGTGTATTTGCTTTGTAAGAGTAAGTGCCCATTTACACCAGATGTGGTGGTGCTGCGTTGGGCGTCTATCTCAGCACAGTCCTATCGCACGATAAAGCAAAATGCCTTGTCCTCTGGTGTGCTCGATTCCTACCACCACGTTGTAGTTGTGTGCTGAGAACTGAGTACTACGTGCAGTACTTTTTATCCAGCACAACATGAGGCGGTGGATTGCAGCCAGCAATTGAAGTTAATTAAATATCTCTGTGGCATTTGAATAAAAAAGAAAAAAAGGTGAACAGTGCAATGCGACAAGATCGACGCACCAGCACTGCGACAATCCCATCAAACCACACATCAGTCGCTGTGTTGTAGCGCAGTGGCTGGTGTGACTTAGCCCTAAATCACCTCTAATGTTGGGTGTCCTATGCGTGGATAATGCTACATTATTATGCGGGTTATTTACTAAAGGCAACTCCACTTTGCACTACAAGTGCACTGTAAGGGCTCTTTCACACGGGGGATCCGTATGTTCGTTTTTCATCCTTCCGTTTTCGGATGAAAAACGGACATACATGTATCCCCATGGAGCGTCAGATGTCAGCGGTGACATGTCCGCTGACATCTGACTCGCTCCGATCCGAAAAGTGTAACGGAGGAAAACCCTACTTTTCCATCCGTGATCGGATCGGGTGACGACGGACTCTACAGTCCGTCATCACCCGATCCCCCATAGGGGAGAGCGGCGCTCTGACAGGTCCGTCGCTGCACAGTGTGCAGCGACGGACCTGTCATTTTCCTGCTCAGCGGGGATCGGCGGAGCGATCCCCGCTGAACAAGCGGGTGTTCACGGGGCGGATCATCACTGATCCGCCCCGTGTGAAAGAGCCCTAAGTGCAATCGCTGTAGATCTGAGGGGAAGCTCTGCAGATTTTATCTCTGCAGATTTTATTATTTTATCATGCTGTTTTTTCTTTTCTTTGCATGTCCCCCTCGGATCTACAGCGACTGCACTTCCAAGTGCACTTGTAGTGCAAAGTGGAGTTGCCTTTAGTAAATGGCCCCCTATGTATCACTATTGGTTTTCTACATTTTAGAAAGGGATGCGATGAGATTGTAAAGAATTTAAAGGGTGCCTTGATTGAAAAAAGGTTGAGAAACACTGTTCTAGACTTTCACCACCTAATAATAAAAGAGTTTTATTTTCCACTGTGTCCCTGTTAGAAGTTTCTACTTGCCTCCTGTCCTGGTGACAACACTGACAGTTTTGTGAGAAATACACTTTAATTAACATTTTAAATGTTTCTCCTTGAAATGCTGGACACTGTGACCTGCCTTTATCCAGGCAGCCTATAGTAACATTGTTATTGTATAACCCAGTCGGAGTAATGGCTTCCCTGGTCAGCACGTGCCCTGTCCTGTACCCGTGGGGTGGGATGAATGACAGGAGGAGGCGATCGGTAGCTTGTCTCCTGCCCCACCATAGTGAGAAAAGTACATGGCACATGTGAATTGTTAGCACACTGCTAGAACGGCACTTCTTGTGAAATCCTATTGACACCTCCTTGTTAGCCTCAGTTGTCTGCTGCCAAACCAAACCTGGTTATGGAATCCACTTTCCCCTGATGTTTAACAGGCCTGTACTCCATCACTTGCTGTCCTTCCCCTCCAGATCAGCAGTGGGACATGTGTTTCCCATTCTGTTCTGTGTCAGAGCACATGCTTCTGTTCTCCATCACAGTGACATAACACTTACTGCTTGTTAGGATTACAGCTAACTAGTAACTGCAATGTTTATTGCATAGAATAATGAATGACTGCCTACTGGTTGTATTACTCATCCTAAAAGCTTGAAAGGACAGAATTTTCTATGTAAATGTTAAGGCAACCTCAAAATTGAGGTTAAACCAAAATGCTGAACACCTGTTAGACCTAGCCACACACGGGGGAAGATTTGTCGTTTTTAGTGGGGATTTTAGGGCTTTATGGATTTTGGAGGATAAAAGTTTTACTGTTACATTAGTTGTACTATTGGCGTTCTATCTATATGATAGTATCCTTTATGTGGTGATAGCATTAGGCGTTAATCTAAGCATCGTTCATATCTGTGCACTGCATACACACGTTTTTATTGTAGGTGTTCTGCCGTTCCATTCATTCCTAAAGGTATCCCAATGCACCTTGCTAATGCAAATGTGTTGCAGCACACCACAATGCATGTCAATGTATTATCATGTGTTGTGGTGCACTGTTAACAAAAAAAAAGATACAATGTTTTAGCATTGGGCATCCTATTAAAATGAAAGGACTGCCACAATGCAGTGCACGTTAATGTGTGTAAAAATGTGACACTTACGTTGTCACATCGCAAAGACGTAAACTTAGCCTTAAAGTGTTACTAAAGGTTTTTTTTTTTGTATTAAAATAGCAAACATGCTATACTTACCTGTTCTGTGCAATATTAAGAAACCTTCTAATGTATGGCCAACTTTAGGGCTAAAGGATAAAGGTTACATTTAGACTTATGTTTGTGTGATTTTTTTTTAGCCTCTGGTAGGTTATGTTAAGTTTAGTGATATGTTCAGATTTAGTTTGTATCTGATTTTTCTGATAAGGCAAATGTTTTGGGATTAATAATAAAGTTTTCAGCCCGCTTGTTTCTTTTTCCTGCGTGTAAAATGAATGTTGTTTTAAAGGGGGTATCCACGGTACTTAGATTTGTGGTTTGTAAACGCTTTACTGCAGTCTTTACTAAATAAATAGTTCTTTCGCTCCAACATCTTTATGCGCTTACTTTGCTGGGTGTGCATATAGCGGATTAGTGTGCCAGGAAAATACAACTAGGTTGTATAGCAGAGCTAGAGTCATTAAAAACTGTGCATGAAACTGTAGGTTTGCAGAAAGAAAAGCCAAAAAATAGATCTTCTCTAAAAAATGGTTCCAGAACATAAACAATATTAACCCAGTAAGCTCTTTACTGCTTTATTTTTATTTTATTTTTTTACTTCATCAAGTTTTCTTTTAAGCTTCTTGTAGTAAACTCATCATCATCAAGACTAACCACTGGTCAGACTTAAGCCCTGTATACATGGGACGTATATCGGGCGGTATCAGCCGGTCCAATAGAAACCAGCCGCCATTCCTGTGTTTACGGCAGCTGGTCTGTCGGAAGCCGGCTGTACATCCGGCTTCTGTCGAAGGGGCATGATTGAAAAAGGGCTGAGAGCACCGGCCGGTGTGTTCTGGGGTGTGGGGGAGGCGTCCCCCTGTCAGAACACAATAGCTCAGCCGGGCAGATCGCTGTACTAACATTGGATAGTTAGTACAGAGGCTCCTCCGGAGCTCTTCAGATTTTTTTTCATTCAGCCCAATAGGTTGAATGAACAAAAACTGCTAGTGTGTACCAGCCTTAAAGTAGAAGTCCACCCTAAAGCCGCGTACACACAAGCAGAATGTCCGACAGAAAAAGTCAGACGGAAGCTTTTCATCATCTTTTCCAATTGTGTGTAGGCCTCATCTGACTTTTTTTTGCAAAAATTCTGACGGACCTAGAAATGGAACATGTTCTAAATATTTCCGACGGAACCAATTCCTATCAGGAAAACCGCTCGTCTGTATGCTGTTCCGACGGACCAAAAATGACGCATGCTCTGAAGCAAGTATGAGACGGAAGCTATTGGCTACTTTCTAGTCCCGTCGTATGTGTTGTACGTCACCTCGTTCTGGATGGTCGGACTTTGGTGTGACCGTGTATGTATGCAAGACCGCTAGAGCGTAATTCCATCGGAGTTCCGTCAGAGTTTATTCTGACGGCAAAACCGGTCGTGTGTACGCGGCATAACACTAAAATCTCTAAATATACTGGCATCCATAATCTAAGACTAAACTATCTAGCCCTGTAAAGAAGAAATCTCTATACATACCTTTTTTGAAGCCGCTCTGGTCCGGTCTCCAGCGGCAGAAACTTTGCAGAGGAGACAGCCGACAATGGCTGGGAAATGATTGGGAAGTGACGTCACCCATAGACTTACTATGGGGCTTCCATTGTCAGGTGCCTCTTTGTACCCGTCTCCACAGTGAACCCACCGCTGACAGCTCAGAAATGTATACTGATTACTTCTTTACAGGGCTTAGATTTACAGATTTTAGTGTTAGGTTGGACTTCTACTTTAAGACATGAGCAACTAAGGCAATGAAGATAAGGATTACTTATATTACATTACACCATATTTAAAGTGTACCTTTAAATTCCAAACCTCTGTTTGCTAATAACATATTCTCGTGTCCCGTCACATGTCTTTCTTGCCTCTATATCCTCCTTTCTTAGGTCAGTGGAATGTTAATCTGCTTCTCAAGACAAGATGTAAGCAGTCCAGGACCTTCTTAACAAATATGTCCACTCTGTTTCAGACACCGAGGAACTAGATTATTTGTTTTTTTTTTGTCAGTCTGGTTCTTATGAGTTGTGTTAAGTTAATTTGAGGCAATAAAAAGAATCTAACAATCTCAGTGCTAGCAGGTGCCTAAAGTTTCTGTTTTGTTGGAGCAATGGAAACCAACTTTCATCATGTTCACGCCACATATACACATCAGCAAAGTCAAGAAATTATTGAAGCAAGATCTGATGGTACTACAAAGTGATTATGGATTGGCAGATGAGTCAATGCTCATTTCTCTGGAAGGCAGAGTACTTTCAAATAGTAATTTACTGTTGGATATCTTAACCACTGCTCACTACAAAAATGTATATTCTAAGCTTAGTGGACAGCAGTAGCTGAGAAGCAGCCCATTTTCAAGCATTAAATGAGTTGCTTGTGTTCTGTGGTTATCAACTGCTTCTAATTTACAACAGACTCCTCCACCGGAAGTAAAAGGGACAGTTACAAGAGCTTGTCATACACAACTCAAATAATAATAATAAAAAAAAAAATCGGAAGTGTAACCCTGCAAATACCACACGGGTCAAAAAGTCAATTAAAAAATCAGCCGAGCCAAGTGGAAAATTTATTGGCCAAGCAGTGTCTGCATTCTATTATGAGGTCACTTTTTACATGCCTGAGTACAATAGCCAGCAGTGGAGATCCTTCCATCCACCCAACCAATTAACGAGCAGCGGTATGTTCATGTAGTCTTTTCATTGAAAAAAGGGGGTTAAATATGCGCTAGTAATTAAAACGGGTGATAGCTACTGAACACTAATACCTAAAAAAAAAAGTGCAGCGCATATATAAACTAATTCATAATAAAGTGATATTCATCTGCGCAACATTTTTAGTCATAGAGCATCAATAAAGAAATGTCCAAAATACAGTGTGACATGTATCAATACGTGCACCTCCAAAGTAAATGTAAAAAAATAAATAAAAGTCCCAAATAATAATAACTCATTGCGTGCTTGGAAAGGAATCCGGGAACAGCCAGGGTGACACCCAAAGAAAGATCCACACAAGAGGCTTACCGGAATACCAGTGACCCCCTTATTTAGGGTGGTCAAAACTTGCTCTGTTAAACAGTGATGGATCTCATGGAAGGAATGAGTACTGACACAGGAACCTCCCCGGCAGCAGTGAAAATGTATCCAGCAATCAGATGAACGCCAGCTTGCTATTAAAACATCTGTGTATATTCCGTGACACGTGGTAAGGGACAATGCTGCATTCCCTGATGTAGGGTCCTGGGCGGCCCATGGGGGAGAGGAGGACAGACAAAACCCTCATAGATGATTAAACCCAGATCCAATCAATAACTAAGACTACTTCAATATTCAGAATAAAAGACTGACATTAAGGTATAACCAAAACCAAGAAGTGTGGATATCTTCTCCGACAAAGACCCCCCCCCAAGTTGGATGTAAAGCATGGGGGTCCCAGAACACTAGGAGTTTGGTTGCACAGTCAAATACACAGCATGTCCATGTCGATCCTGAAATGGAAATCAACGGTCACAGTAAGCACACTAACCATACAAGTATCGAAAAATCGGTCTACCATCTCGATTTTTTGTTCAATTTTATATCCATGTATGGACAGCTTTACTCTTTTATATTCCCTCCTCTCTTGTAAACAGGCTGACTGGCATTATTGTGCAAAGAAAAAGAGACCTGATTAGCCGGGATTGTTGTACCTCACTTTCCCAGTCTGAATGCTGCAGTACAGGGGATTACAGGAGGCTGATATCAAGATGGCTTCAGATGCAAATGCTAATTATATGCAAAAATACAAGTAGCTGTAATTTTTATCAGCAAATAACTGTATTGAATTGATTTATTTTTTTAAATTTGACGGGTTCATCTTAAAGCCCAACATTGGGCACATGAATAAAAATACCCTTGAAGGAGTTAATGCTTGTAATGCTCTAGGGATGGAGTAATAAGATGTGCAGCCGGTGCCTCTTGTAGCATGCTTACCTCCTTGCTTAAATAGCAGGGCTGATAGTCCTGCATTGTACATGATGTAGCCAAGGATCAACCACAGCCCAGAGCGTCAGGGAGAGGAGGACAGCACTGGGGTGAGAAATACAGTAAGTAACAAAGCCTCTTCTTTTACCCCTACACTTAACAAGCATTTAACTATTGCAGTGCAGGGAGCCCACTGGAAGGGTTTTTATTCTCCATCCCGGAGTTGGGCTTTAGGCCCCTTTTCATATGGCTGTTCTGATCGGATCTGCCTGTCCATTATTCAGGCGGACCAAATTGGAAGGTCCATGGACAGGCAGTTATAAACAGACTAGTGTCCATTTACACTCACCTACAGTACTTCTTGATCTGTTCCAATCCAGGGAAAACCATGAAAGAGGACTGCGTCCTCCGTTTTTGCAGACCGGATTGGAGGCAGCCTGATGTGAACAGACAAGCAGAGTCTATTTATACCTGGCCATACATAGAGCTAACAGGGGTCCACTCTGCAAATACTGAACAGGCAGGGATGTGACTTCTGTCCCCTTCGGCTGTTATCAGCAGGGAATCTGAGCAGATCCCCTGCTGAGCGGAGCAGGTTCTCCTCCATGTGAAAGGGGCCTTAAAGTCCAGCCTGGAATAGCAAAAACGTGACGTTTTCTTTATCAAACTCAAACATTGTGCTGACCTTCCTGAATCATTACATGTGTGAGCAGTTCTGGCGACAGTTTCATAGGTTTGCCTGTCTTTTATGTTCGGTAGTTCTGAAGGCAGCATGCATATTTGTCTTGGCCTCCAAGCTTTGCAGACCCCTTCAGTATTGTGATCAGTCCCCTTACCTAGTACACAGGTCAGCCTCCCACATTATTGCTGAAGTCAATTAAGTAAAATGACTGGCTGCTTTTGTGCAGATGTGTTTGGCAGGGAAAATTACTGCATAATTTTAGTTTTTAGCTCCCCACTACTTTCCTATAGATAATAAGCCACATTTATAAAGTATTACTGCGCTCAGCCTGTGTATAGCACACCATCGCTGTCTGATTGATTTTATAAATCTTTTTAAATGTCTTGTGTCACAGAATAATTATGTAATTTGGTCCAAAAACATACTGTAAGAAAACGTTTCCTCAAGCAGCAATTTGTTTTTGCTTTGTGTAATTAGAATGTGTATGTGTGGCAATTGACATTTCTTGGTGAAAAATAGTCTCTCAGCACTTCTAGTTTAGACATATTAGAACTGTGGTACAAACTGGCACAAGGAATTTATTGATGTTTGGTAAATTTAACTGTTTCCCTCATTTCTTAGAGTGGTTACATGTGTGTGAAGTTTAAAGTTTTTTCCCTGTAGAGTTGCTGCCACATAGAACTACTGAAATGCTCATTTTGTAGGAACTCACTAAGAACTAAGATGCCATTTTGGCTTGAACCCAACCCTGATGGCTTTGTTTTCCTGAAAAGAAAATATTAAATGGGACAATAATCTTGGGTGGCGGCTGTAGTGCACAAACTACATTTTACTTCCATGTTGCATTCCACTAGCCCAGATCTAAAAACTCTGGTTCTGGAGCACTTCTAGAATGGGTGGTCTGCATCACCATCTCCAAGTCAGAGCTTCTGTGGCAAATGATGGAGGGCCAATGTTGCAGATCTTAGGATTCTCTTGGACTGACAGAGAGAGAACATGAGTGCAATGAACACACAGTACCACTTTACTGATCCAGTCCATGTAGACAGGGGCGTAACTACCACCATAGCGACCCATGCGGGCGCTATAGGGCCCGCAGCCTTGTGGGGCCCAGTGAGGATAAGAGCACCGCTGGCACAGTCTCCTAGCCAGGGGAAGAGAGAGGAAAGGAAGAGGCGAGCTGTCCGTATCAGCAGAGAGCTGAATTGCCCGATGTAACAGGTTCATTAGAACTTCCAGTGTTCCCGGGGCTCATGTCACATAGCTCCACCTTTTGGCCCGGTGCCTTTGATAGACAGAATGCTGCTCCAATGCTGGACGTGTGATGTCATCAAAGGCGTCAGGCCAAGAGGTGGGGCTATGTGACGATGAGCCCCGGGAAGACGGGAAATTCAAATGAAAGCTATTACAGCGGGCAATCCCGCTCTCTGCTGATCCGGGTGGCTTGCCTCTTCCTCTGCATAGGTGGGGTTGTATGGGGCACAGGCAGACCAGGCTGTATTGGGCACAGGTCACGCTGTATTGGGCACAGGTCATGCTGTATGTGGCACAGGTAACGCTGCATTGACACTAGGGCAGCTGTGTGTGTGTGGGGGGGGGGCTGTTTGCAGGGGGGCCCCATACAACATTTTGCTATGGGGCCCTCCTATTTCTGGTTACGCCCCTGCTTGTAGACTTCCTTGCTAAAAATAAAAAAACCTTAAATTGTATCTAAAGCCATTTTTATAAGGTTGGGAATGGTTAGAACCTCTGTGAGCTTTTTATGGCTGGCTGTGACCCCACTGGGAACATTCACCCTTTTATATTTGTGTTGGAGACCATTAATAGTGGGGCAGTAATACAAACTTTTTATCATTTGTCACTAGAACAAGGAGTCATCTGTTTCAGGAACAACCGTCTAAGGGGGTATTTCTCCTCACTTTGGAAAGATTTCCTCTCACTTCTTCCTGATGCAGTAATCAAAAATTATTTTTTAGCTTAGTGGGTTTAGAGGTTTAAAATCTTTATCAGGTTTTTTATTGCTATTTTCACACAAGAAGTTTTCCCCTTACATCTGCTCAGGGTGTGACAGGGTGTCATTGACACAGAAAATGAAGGATGCATTCCCAACAGGAACACAAACAACAAAAAACAGTTCTACTCTTCCGAGCTATTTTAAATAAAAAGAAATGTTTTGGCTGGAGTAGGGTTGTAAATGTACACCAATACTTAGACTATGCACATTTAAATAAAAAAAGGCTCATGGATGGGAATAAGGAAGAGGGGGTGGTGCCTAGTGCTGTTTCGACTCATGGATGGGGAGGAGAAAGAGGGGGCAGTACCTAGTGTTGTACTGTTAGCTCCCCCCATAACTTGGGCTTGAGCCTGGGGTGGAGCTAACAGCTAGTAAAACAGAAAGAAATTGTGATTTTATTTCCGATAACAACATGGTTCTGAACAGGGCAAAATGTCATATGCACTTTGTCCCCTGGGGGACAGGAGGCACAAACAATCTTGATGGTGATACAACTTCTTCTGTAACACGGTTATCTGCCAAATAAATGTACTGTATTCTTTTCATGACTGCAGTATCCCTGTTTGTGAATTTCCCAGAATCCTTTACCCCTTGCTTTTGCATTTGACTTGCTGTCTCTTTCAGAAGTCTGTATAAATTTCAATGCCTCACTACAGGAATCATTTTTTAGCTTTGAAAAGTAGCAAATAGCTTTTGTTTGAAAGAGGAAGTTTTTGTACCTCAGTCTGCCACAAACATCCGCAGAATAATAGTGCAAGCATAACCTTTTAGAGTCCTATTTACTGCATAAGTAGTCGCTTTTGCTCATCGCTGCAGACAAGGGAGAAGTTTGGGGAACAATGGGAGCTGTAGAGCTTCTACCTTGTTAATAAAATATGAGGCCCTGCCTCATCTGAGCTTTGTGTGGTTGTTATTTGAACAAATATATAACCTAATATTTTATTTATCACTGCTATAGCTGTGTAATTTCCACTTGTTATAAACATGTATTGTTAGAGCGAACAACACTTGTTGAGTTTGTCGATCCTGCTGGGGGCTGTTGTGTCTGTTACTCAGATTAAATTACGTTCTGAGTTGTGTTACATTTTAATAGGTCTGTAGCTGCTACAGTCTATAACCCCAATTCCTTTATAGTGCTTTCTTATAATGGTTCCTGACCCCTGGTCCCCTACAGTAAAGATATGAAGTATACATTTATTGTTAAATAAAAATCAGTTGATTGAAAGACAAACTTTTTGTACTCAATCAGTGATGCTAATGTTATCCAGGAAGAATTGCCACTGTCATAAACTCAGAAAGTTCCATTATTTCACCTGAAGTACGTTACACATTTTGTTAAATGAACCCAGCCCCTTTTACTACTCACAGGCCAGACTGTGTCCGCCTCGATTTCCTGCAATGGAGACATGTGACCCACATGTCTCATTTAAAGTCCCAAATTCCCCCTTTTTAGTTCATTTTTGCAATCAGCTGGGTGACAAGGCCCTGAAGTCTCTTGTTCCACTGTAGTCCACAAAACCAGGCCGCACACTGAAGAAGTTCAACTCAACTCAAGGTTTTTGCAATGACAGTATACTGCTCAGTTGACCCAAAGCCATGTCCATAACATGTTTTACCAACAGCAGGTCTTAATGTCCATGATAAGCTCTGCTGTGGGTAAAACATGTTGGGGACATAGTTTTGGGCCAGAGTGAAACGATGTGCTAGCACTAAAACTTAATGGAGTTAAATGTCTTCTGTGTGCGGCCTGTTACTTGGATGATACACATTCTGTTACATACAGAACAGTGAGATTCTGGAGATCATGGAGGATGTTACAAGGAGACAGAAAAACAGAGTAAGAAATACGTTTATGAAACAAAGTATTTTTAGAGAATAAGAATATCATTTAGTGTCACTTTAGTGTCAGGGTGGGGTTATTTAGTAGATTAGGAAACTGGCAACCGTGCCTGGATTTAGCAGTACACTAGGCACATGTCTGGTGGCCGAGGCAAACAGGAGGCTTTTCCCTGTATTTAATTATTGGATGCACATGTTTTTTTCCATCGCATGTGGAAATGCAGCCATCTCATATAAGCCTATTTATGTATTGTCACAATATTTTTAGCCAGGTTAGGACCAGTAAAACAAGAACACGTTCTTTGGAAATAAGGTGATCCTAACAAGAATTATTGCTTAAGCCACCAAAGATTGTATATAGGCTCCAGTTATGGTAATCCATCCCTGCTGGCTATTATCTGGATTTATGGAACTTGATATCCAATTGTGTCTAATGAAAACCAGCATTAAAAAAAATAAGGGCCTGAGCTAAAGCACACCAGTTGGCGTCTTTAATGTATGAACCCGGTCTGGAACACCTGATCTCCTACTCTAAGTACTCCAGAGATTGATTGCAGGAGTTACTCAATGTGCTGGTCATTTTAAGAAAAAAATAATTGGAGGCCACCATCAGAATTTTCAGTTCCTCCATGGAAAACTCAGGTCTCAACACAACGCTTCAACACATTTGTCTGTTCTGATTGATTTTAAAATTATAAAACATTAATTTCTTCAGTGATTTGCTATTTGTTTTTGGCATGTCCACACTCAATCTCACCCTGTTAAGTCAATATTTAACACAAATTTGATGCAATACAAATGAGCCTAAAATCTATATTTTCATGTGCTGATATTGGCCCCCTGTACCTGGCACAGAGAGGCATTGAATGCAAGGAAATACTCAGTAAATGTGCATGGGTTATCCTGCATATTACAGTATGCCTCTTAATGGATTACATATTTCTTGTAATTATAAAGCCATATAATGCTTCCTAATATATGTAATTTAACAAAAAAAGAAAGAATAGTATTACCAAAAAGGTTAGATTGTTGGTCTTTAGTTGGATAGTTGGTGTAATTCCTGCAATTTATCAAATCTGAATCCTTTTAACTGATGAACAGCAGGTTGGAACTCAGGTCTAGCAGAAAGCAAGTAGATGACTTGTACATTGTCCTTCAAGATATCCTTTCTTTAATTCGTATATAAATTGATTTATTATTGTCTTGTTTGCTTAGGTGACTCTCTTACATCAGCTTCTATTTCTAGGTGATTGCAAGCTGGTGCGTGCAGGAACATCAAACTCAGTACATCCACACTGCTGCGTTTGTTCACCTGTTTCACAAATATTTATGAATTGTTGGGCAACTTTGCAGAACTCTTGAAGTGAGAGATGAATTTGACAAGGCAGCCATGTTTTCACACTGTTGTTCCAAGAAATAGCATTAAAGACAATTTATCCAGGTTTTGACCATATTGTTTGATGCTCCACTTAGACCAGTTTTTGGTCATCATGAACAAACTACCATCTGCAATTTTAAGGTGGTATTGCTGTATTTACACCAGTATCCCTTTTCAACAGAAATTTGCACACAATAAACCATTCCTTGTCTATTGATCAAATTCAGAACACCTTTTTTTCCCTTCCATTCCCAAATTGTCATAAACTGAACTAGACAAGCTGATTATGCCCTTTGAAATGTGACCTGTAGCTCCAACCATAACAGCTTTTGGGGAATGTTTGATCTGCTGCCAGCATTTTGCTGCCCTCTTTGACCCCTAATGGGAGATCTCCCACCTGCTGGAGTTTGTATCAGGTTCTGTTTGGTTGTCACCTAAGATTCCTGCTACAGTCACAGCATGACTATAAGAAAATTAAGAGCTGGAACAGATAAAGTGACGAGACTGGAAGGTCTTCCTGCTGGGAAAAACAATAAAGACCTGGCAAGGTATCCAATCCTGGCCCTTTTCCACCTATATAAGAAAAAAGATTGAGTTATGCATTGAGTTTAAATAGACAGAAAGGCAAAAACATCCCTAATGTAAATAGCCATGCCTTTGCTTGTGTTTTTGGCACCATTTTGGTGAACAGAATATCTAACAGGCTTTTGGGGATAGATATTTCTGTGCCATTTATCACCTCGTGGGTTGCCACTCAAAATTTCTTTGTTTGAGAAGACTAAAGCAAATGCACCTATTATATTTTAAATCAGATTTTACTGACATACACTTCTTACCTTTTAAGGATCGACATTACAATGTTCATCTTTCATTCTCTCCTGAATTCTTCTATCTCCTATTCAATGGATAATCCTTACAGCCATCTATATGATAAATAGGGATGTACAGATAACAGCCTCTGTGAAAGACATAATACAGCAGGAATATTGCATTTCTCTGTTTCGCATTCTTTTCTTGTTTGACTTCATAGAAGTATGTTTTGTGAATATAAACTGATTCTTTTTTTTTGCCAAGTCTCATTGTGTTTCTATTGGCAAAGGCCCTATCTATGTATTTTTTCACTCTGTTCATTTGTGCATGTCAACTCCTGACGCCAGCTCGAAAAGAGTCCAGACAAACCTACATCAAACCACTAACGCTTGCTAAGAGTTACACAACGACTTTCCCTCAATGTAATTAATATCCCCGTTTGTTATGACACTGGTGCTAGGGACATCCAGTGTCCCTGGAGAAAATTGACATTTTTTATTTTGGTCTCTAATCAGCAAATTTGAGAAGTTTGAAATTCTTTCCCATAATTTATGCTTCTGGGAACAGTATCTGTTTAATATAAATGAAAAAGTCTTGGGATAATCCCCAATCAAAGATTGATATCGCAATTGAACCTGTTCACAAAATTGATTGCTACGTGATGGGAAAATGCTCTTTATTTTAAAATCTAGTATTAACCTCTAATATCTAGACCCTGCCCATGCACAACTCACACCAAACCCAATCATGCCTATATTTGACAAAGCCAAGTCTATTGTTCGGAATCCCCACCCCTAAGGAGAGATGAATACGGAACTTAGAAGTGTCCAGGTAATAAGAAACAAATTTGCTTAAAATTCATGTTTCGGTGATTACCTCATTTTTTTTTCATCATTCTCTAAACTATGTAAAGCTATCTGTAGTGGGGTGCACAGGAGCCACTATGCCAAACTTAAATGTTTATATGACTGAAGCAGGATGCAGGAGAGTTTATGGACGCCTGCTTATCAGGAAGAGATATTAGGATTTTGTACTGCCTCTCTAACCTTTATGATTCCTGGATTCTCCAGTGGCTGTCTGCAAAAGTTTCAAAAAGGCATTGAAAATGGTCAGATCAGACCACTGTTGCCTCATAATTGCGGGCACCTTAGTACAAGATTAGGGCTTAGAGAAGGGTTAGGCTGGCCATACACTAGTAGTATTTGAATTAAATATATGTAATTATAATACGCATATGGGGCATATTTTTTAGGCCACTACTGGTTATCAATTTATATAGTAGAAAAATTGTTTTCAGAGTGTTCATTTAATTTTCTAATGGTTAGCCGCTTCGAAATTGACAATTGGTTTCAACTGTGGTGATCATGTTCTACGTACAAAAGAAACCTGTTTAACACATCTAGAATTTAATTAAAATAGCAGGTCGGAATGAAATTGGAAGGGCTTTCAAACAAAATTAGTTGGCAAGATTAAATCCTTGACAGAATCTCAGAAGACCTGTCGTCCTGGGCATTCGTCCCTAAACGTAGCTGCAGCTGCAGCTGCAGCTTTCCATGAACTTTGACATACGGCAGGCAGCAGGGCCGAGCGCTGCATCTGTGCATCTCAGGTGCACTAAAATGTTGGGATACACGATGTGCAGATAGCCCCCCCACCCCCATGCAAAATTAAAACTTCCCAGTGTCCCACAATGAATGTCTGCAGTGATAGCTCTATTCAGGCTCCATCTTTTGAAATGGGAAATCAGCCCAACAGGATAATGTGATCTATTTTTATAAGACAATTTATGATATTTTCACAATTTTTTATTTTTTTAAAGGTAATTTTTTGTAAGAAATGCTTTATTTTTATTTTTTTAGCGTGAACCAGTATTTTCTCCACTGAAAAATGTCTTTTTTCTGCTGCCTTGATGTCCACTTTATGAAATTGTGGTCAAAAGCAGTATTACTGTAGGTCCAGTAACAAGATGATTGTTGAACCATTGTAATCCAGTAGTTGGAAGAGGAGTCTATTGCTTCCCAAGTGAGAGTTATTGGATCTCAGGGGTAACCAGATGTTACAAAGATGACATCCGCTGTGTATTGTATTCCTTTTCCTTACAGGCTGTGAAACATGAACTCTTTTCAGGGCACAGCGGGTTTAATAGCTCAGTAAATCTGAAAGATTCCCAACTGTGAAGAGGAAAAGGCAAAAGATGTGCTCTGTGTAACACTGGCACCACATGCTGACCTAATCCTAAACAGCTGCAGTTTGTAGGTTCCTACAGCAATGCCGGGGGCACCATAGCATCTCTGGAGGACGGAGTTAGCAAGTTATGGCTAACCTGTCCCTTATACAGAGGGTTTTAAAAGCTATGGCTGGCTGTATAAAAAATGTTGGCAATGCTGTACTTGTGTGAATCTGAACTTTAGGCTGATAAAAACACACAGGACAAGCATTTTAGGATTAGAAAGAGTCAGCAGTCATATGTAGAGGTTCTGTAAATGTCATTCTGATTTTGCTTGCACAGGGCAGAGAGTAAAGGAATGACCAGACTTCATTAGGAACTCAAAAAATGTCTGTCATTTTAACGGAAAAAATTCCCTTGGTTTGGTAGAAGCAGCTCTTTATCCTCCAGAACACAAGTTGTCTGTCACTAGTTACATACTATATGTAAATGCCTCAGACAGGCTGTTTGGTCGTTGCTGCCTTGGGGTCATCTTCCATGAACGGCACACCCCAATGCCATATATATCATCTCGAGCTTGGGAGGGCCCATTAAATAAGCTCATTCTTCAGAGAAGGCGAGCATCAACTTGTCTGCTGCACGTCTCACTCAGAAGAAAGGAGTTTGTAAGAAATAGCTGAGCAGTCATAGCTGAGATCTGGTGAGCAAGGCCTAAAATTCAGATATCAGTACAGAAATTTGTGTATACCTGGAGAAAAGGTGATATAACTAGGATCAGATACATTGCTGAATTGTAAATAGATATTTAATGCCCTGTTCTTCAGACCACATGGCAGTTAGTAAAAGCTGATATTGTAAAGTCCTTTCATCTACTATAATTATGATGTATGTTAAAGGGTCATTATATTCAAAATATTTTACATTTAAATGATTGTTAGAGCGATAGATTACTTGACAACCTGTTTATATCTCATGGTCTCCTTTGGTGACATCTGTGCACTTGAGGTCCAGGGTCTGCACACCTGTGATGGCTATTATAAGTATTGTCCCATTCTCCTTGTTGAATTGTTCTTTTAGGTCCCTTTCATGTGGCTGTCCTCCGCTCTTTTTCTCCAAACAGATCCCCTGCTGAGTTGGTTTAGAACATAACGCATGTCACTTTTTAGAAATGTAAATAGATGCACATTGGTTTACATCTGCCTGCCCATAGAGATACATTGCTTTTCTAGCTACATCCGTATAAAAAACAGCCAGATGGAATGCTCATCTGAAACTGTCCTTGTTTTTCACTATGAGGATTCACTGTAGATCACTTTTTGGAGGCATTTGGCAGGTGACTCTGAGGTTGCCTCCATGAAGCTTGTTTTAATCCTTGAAAAGCCACAGGATTGTTTGTGCATTATACACAGGTGCAGGGCAGTTGCGGCATGGTCCCATTCACTTGATTCCTGCCGATCGTGACTTGTGGTAAAATTTTGTCCACAAAGCAAAGCATCATGGCCTCTGCATGTGTACCACCCGGCTGTCATGTTAAGTTAAGGGGGGCGGTTGCAGGGGGGAGGGGTTGGTGACACAAAAGTGCACCAACTTACCTGTCTTTACCTCTAGTGGCTGCAAGTGTAAATGAGGCCTTCCATATAGGTAAAAAGATCATTGTTTTCCGTGGGTACTCATCTGAGAAGCCAGTAAATGTTCCAGTATGAGTTTCCTTGAGGTCCACCACTTTTCTCACACATTTCTGAAATATACTGGTAGGCCCCAACTTCCACTAGGTGGCTAGCCCTACTTGGTGGTTTTTACGTTTTTAGGTTTAGATGCAATAATTAGGGGAATGTTATGTTCTTCAAAATGTGTTCTAAATATAATTGAATAAAATAATTTAATGAGCAAGCACACATGCTGACTGTGAACATATGTAAAGGGCTTCAGCCATTACTATACCATGTGGTTTGAGGCCAGAATCTGAAGAGGCGATCTGCTGTGTAAATTCTCCATAAGAATAAATTGAGAATTTAGTCATGTGAGGTTATTGACTACTGCATTTGGACTAGATCCCAGCACTTAGGTACTTTAGTAATATCTTAAAGTGGCTACGGAAAAGCTTCAACTGACCGAACATCCTGGTGGAGCTGTATGCGTATGTACCTACTAAGACTTTAAAGGGTAACTCAACTTTTGTGGGGAAAAAAAATGGCAAATAAAGAAAAAATAATATAGCGCATATAATTGCGACACTAATCTTATTGTGATTGAATGTTAATAAAAATGACATTTCCTTTTCAATCTGCAGCCAATGTGATTTTCTGAGAATACGTTGCAATATGGCTACCTGGACTTGTTCTGTACACAGAATGTGTACTGATCACTGCCCAGAAACATCATTTCCTGCTTGTGTAATTGGCTCACCAATTTTCCCAGAAGTCTGTCTAAGATACAAGTCAGATTTCAGGCATCCCTTGCAACAAAAATTTTAATTTTTTTTGAGAGATGCTTTTAATAGCAACATGTATAAAGGGACGCAGGCCCGGCAGATTTCCTCATTAGTGTTGTGCAGCTGCACACCTGACACTTAATTAGGAAACTACTCCCATTCGACCCACTCAGAACAGAGGCACAGACAAACACAAATGGATTTCTTCAGAATAACAAAAGGTAGGAATCTGCTACAAATGTACATAGATCACTCAGAGGGGAACACAAAGTGGAGTTACGCTTTAAGGTATGCTCCAGTCAAATTTGAAAATGTAAAATTTAAGCAATGAAATGCTTACAGGATGTATAGCTTACCCGTTGAGTAGTTCAGTTCCTCCTCCAGGCATTGCTGAATTGAACGAATCAATCTCACTTCCTTGAGTCGTTAATTTGCTGATCTGAGAACATCTGCTTATGATACAAGAGACACACCTACTACAGTTTTCTAGCTGTCTTTTTTATGCTACAGAAAACTCAATGTTAAAATTAATATCATTACTAAGTAGTTTTTCACAGCCACCAATCAGATTCAAAACCTAACCTGCAAGTATGAGTGTGACTGAAGTAGCATACAAGTCTCCTCCACTCAAAGGCACAAGCTTCTACTCTATCCTTGATCTTGGGTGTCAGGCTGAAACAAGAGCTGCCCTCACTTTGAACATGCCACAAGGAAAAAGTAAAGCAACTGCACGCTGATGATGTACTAATGACTAGGTCTTTATTCCATCATTATCCATAGTCCCCACCCAGGGATCAACCACTCCAACATGTTTCACCACACAGGACTTAGTCAACTAATTTGAATTGAATTGTGTGAAGGCGGGGACCATGACTATGGCTTATGCTGGAATCCTTGATCATTGGTAAGTCATACGTGTATAAATGTGATTGGTTATTCAGGAGACAGAGGGAGAGAAGGGTACACCGTAAAGGCTTTATAATTGTCAGAAACCATGAAATCAGATCGAGACAGAAGTACAGTTAAATCACACTTGTTTAATAATAAAAGTAAATAGAACAAACGAATTCAAAACATAGCCAGAGATCAGGAACCGGAAAGGATATTCAGACAAGCCAAATGTCAGGGAACCGGAAATGAGCGTAGTAAAACAGCAAGCAGGATCTGGAGCCAGAAGGGATGTCAGCCAAGCACGTCTTTTAACAGGAATGCAGGAGAGTGTCTCTGTGATGTTGACCAAGGAGAAGGTAGAGATCCTCTGGGCTGGACGGCTTAAGTAGGCAGGACTGAGGAGCAGGATATCAGCTGAGTGTGGAGAGATGGGAGCTGGCAATTAGCCGACAACTGAGCGGATAGCTCAGAGAAGGAAGGGCTGAGCCCAGCTCTGACAATAATACACACTACCAGTGACACAGTGAGGTATTCTGTGGATTCTTTCTGCACTGGATTACCTAGAATTCAGGTTGAGGTAAATTGAGTGAACTGATTTTAGCAACATTGAACAAATGAATAGAAGCTGAAGTCTGTGGAAGTATCGGCAGTAAGTTCCATCTGTCGTCCTCACCATGGCTTTCTATTTTAATAAAAAAGTAATTTTCTTATGAAATCTTTCCATAAATAACATTAATGTTGCATTAAAGTTTTTAATAGCTCTTGCTAGCACCGCAAGAGACCTAAATGATCATTTTGTTAGTGAGCTTAGACGAAGGCTGTGTAGGCAGGCATTTGTTTTGTAATGGTAATGCAATTAGGTCTCATACACTGCAACAATCATTTATAGTGTGTGATTTACCCCCTGAAGGAAACCACAAGCATTTTAGATAAATGACATCATAGACCCCCAGGGGCCAATGTGGTTGTGTGGTGTCTAAATCTATCAATTGACATTATTTATCCTTACCTGCGTGCCTCCTGCTGACAACACATTTCAATGTTTCACCTCCCTGCATCTACTGTGCTTTATTTTCCTGGAGGCTGTAAATGGCTCACGACTTCCTCATTATCAGGGTTGTGCTTGATTTTATTTTTCAACTGTAAATCATGGAAATGGTCATGTATTTCCGGTAAATTTTTGGAATTTATTGTTGTGTGTGTTTCCAAATATTGTGCATGAAGGGTGGCAAATTAGTAGAGAACAGAACCACGTGGAGGTTATTGAGAATACATGGCCAGAGAAAATCTGTTCTTGGGTAAACATAACCTGTGGAGTTTACCACAGAATCCAGTTAGATAGTTCCATCCATTTTTGAATACCTTCATTCCTTAACAGTAGGGTTTTTTCTTTTTTCTTTTACACGAGGCTCAGGTCTTTATGGGGTATCATGCCTTTCTTTCAGATAAGCGTGATGGAGTGAATGATGATAGATGGATGCATTTAGTGCCTTGTTTTTGCATTAGTTTAGTAATGACGCTTTTGAGTACTTTAGGGCTCGTTCACATGTGAGATCGAGGGACCCGGTTTGGGTTTGAGCTGAACTTTTACTGCCTTCCACCACTAACCCCTTTAGCTGCAGAGGGGTTGTACACATGCCGCGGCCGCAGTGCTTTTGCACATCCCTCTTCAGAGATCAAAGCACATATGAACGACACCTAACTGAAGACATTTGGCTTGCAAAAGCATTGTGTATCATAAAAAAATACTTATTTTCTTGTATTTCTATAAAACATTGCCCCCCTTTTTTAAACTTAGAGAGCAATAACCAAAAATAGTGTTTGTTGTGAATCACCCACACTTTACACACTTTAATATATCTGTATTAACATAAATTATTATCAATCAGTGCCACGCTTCACAATATATTATTTATAAATGTATTTTGAAGCGCGGCACTGATAATAATCGCCCCCCTTTTTAAATGTATTTTTCATCTAAGTACGACTTATTTTCTGCAGCTTTTTTGCAGCCACTTCCTGTATACTTGCATGCAATCAGACAATGGAGATTTTCCTGTTGATGAACAGGAGATCATACGTGTGTATTTTTTTTTTTCTGTTTTTATTTATTTTATTTATTTCAGGTACTTATATAGTGCTGTCAATTTACGCAGCGCTTTTCATATATATTGTACATTCACATCAGTCCCTGCCCTTAAGGAGCTTACAACCTAAGGTCCCTAACTCACATTCATACATACTAGGGCCAATTTAGACAGAATACATTTAACCTACCAGCATGTCTTTAGAGTGTGGGAGGAAACCGGAGTACCCGGAGGAAACCCACGCAGGCACAGGGAGAACATGCAAACTCCAGGCAGATGGTGTCATGTTCCGGATTTAAACCAGTGACCCTGTTGCTGTTGAAAGTGCTACCCACTACTTTTGTTTAAGGGCAATTGTGTCCTCCACTGGAAGCTTTTGTGTTTATGGTGACAACATAGGAGCATAATTGTGAGACAGAGACAGTGTTGTCACCATATAACAGAAAGTGCCTAGACAGGGGTCTATATGGCAAGATCACTTGTGTATTATTTTATTGAAATAAATGATTTAAACATATTGAAAATGACTTTAACATTAACATGTCACAGGATGTATTCTGTTGCCCCAGTGCATTTCCTTTATCTTTCTACCAGTACGATCATACTGCTTGAAATGTATTGGATTACTTGGAGTTTGGTGTTGCAGCTGCCTAGTGCCTGAATACTCGCTAAGTCTGAATTTCTTTGTCATTTTAAAGCTGTGAGTCACACTGCATTGCGTTCCTAATTCCCTCCTACATGTAAATGAAAAGAGGTCATTATCAAATAAACCAGTCAGAGTCATAAAGCGGGAGCCATAAAAGAGAACACTACCCAGAGATGTAAAGATAAGTGGGCTAAGTGGGTAATAATCAGGCCTTTCAGCAAGAAGCTATGGTAGGCCATTTGGGACCATAAACCTCCCTCAGTGCATGGACAGGTCTCCTAAAGCTGACAAATGCTCTTAATTGATTTGCCCAAGTTATATAATTAGCTGCACAAAGAAAATGCAGACATTCCTAGTATGGGGTGGGTTTAATGTTCACAGAGAAAATAGATACTAGAAACATAACCAGAAACATAGAGCTGCTCATAGATTATGTTCAAAAGCTGCATGACTATGACGCACCATTAGGAGGACCTGTCATCCTGACTTGCAGCAAAAATTGAATCTTGTGTCTTGACAGGCAACTAGAAAAAATGGGCTCTTTTCACAAGTGTGTACATATCCAGTGTGTGTGTGTATATATATATATAGAGAGAGAGAGAGAGAGAGAGAGATAGATATATAGATGTATCTCTCTCTCTCTTTTATATATATATATATATATATATATATATATATATATATATATATATATATCTTTGTCTCTCTCTCTCTCTAGAGATATATATATATATATATATATATATATATATATATATATATATGAGATCTCTCTCTCTCTCTCTCTCTCTCTCTCTCTCTCTCTCTCTCTCTCTCTCTCTCTCTCTCTCTATATAGATCTCTCTCTCTCTCTCTCTCTCTCTCTCTCTCTCTCTCTCTCTCTCTCTCTCTATATATATATATATATATATATATATATAGAGAGAGAGAGAGAGAGCGAGAGAGAGATAGCCTTGAAGTATGGCAAAACATTTTTTTTTTTTTTTGCATAAGTGGAGAGGGATTAGAACACTTGTCAGGTTTTTATTGTGGTCTGTGTCTCCATTAGAGAGATTCACCCTCTGTTTGTCTTATTTACTATTATGATCGTGAGTGAAACATCTCAAAGTGTCAGTTGTCACCAAAACAGGAATAGAGGGAACATTTTCTAATGAGAACACCAGTTCTGGTGACCCTAGTGACAACCAGGGATCCCCTCACTTTGTAGGGATGTCCTCTCACTTCTTGTAGTGGCTATCAGGCAGGAAGCAAAGGGAAATCTTCTCAATGAGACACAGCAAACAAAGACAGGGGTTATAACCCACCATTACTCTATTAAAAAAAAAAAAAAAAAAAAAAAAGGATTTTCTCTTGTGTCTAATTTTCAAAAAAAGCATGCAAATGGCATGGATTGTAGGTATAATCATTTTCTGAACTTTGATCTGTTTTATTCTTGGTAACAGATAAAAATCAAAGCAAACACACAATATGTTAAACTATATATTAAAAATGCACATAAAAGTATGCATTCCTAGTCCTGAGGAAGCAGATTTCAGTCACAAAATGTGTCATTATGGGTTGGGTTTATAGACAATGTATATTGTTTATGGCATACCTAATATGGTTGTCACAACATGTACAGGGGCTTTGTATATATATAACCTAATTAACTTTTTATAGATTATTACCCTGGTTTAGTTTTGTGATTTGTCAAACCACTTCAATACAGGGCACTTTCACCCCCTTCCTGCCCAGGCCAATTTTCAGCTTTCAGCACTGTCGCACTTTAAATGACAATTGCAGGTCATGCAACACTGTACTCAAACTAAATTTTTATCATTTTTTTTTTTCAACAGATAGAGCTTTCTTTTACTGGTATTTAATCCTCAGTGGGCTTTTTTTTTTTTTGCTAAACAAATGAAAAAGACAGAAAATTTTGAAAAAACAAAGTTTTTCTTTGTTTCTGTTATAAAATTTTTTGAATAGATCATTTTTCTCCTTCACTGATGAGCACTGATAGGCTGCACTGATGAGGACTCACTAATATGCAGCACTTACTGGCACTGATAGGCGGCACTGATGGACACTGATATGCAGCACTGATGAGGACGCACTAATATGCAGCACTGATTGACACTGATAGGCAGTACTTATGGGCAATGATAGGCAGCATTGATGGGCAATGATAGGCAGTGCTGAGGAGAAGGCACTGATTGGTATCACCAATGGGCAATGATTGGCATCACTGGTGGACATCACTGGTGGGCACTGACAGGCATCACTGGGGCTGCACTGATAATTAGGGCACTGATTATCAGTGCAGATGTCCCCACTGTGGAAATCAACTTATCTACTCTCCTCTCCTCAAGCACTGTCAGCATGAGGAGAGGAATGTCAATAACTGGCATTTTCTATTTACACTGTGATCAGCTGTGATTGGACACAGCTGATCACATGGTAAAGAGCCTACATCATAGGCCGAAGGACACACTGCACCAGCGATCACCAGGCTGCGCCCCATATGACGTCCAGTCAGAATGGTAAAGCCACTGCTCGGCCTATAGCAGATTGACGTCTGGGTGGTGGCTTTATCGTTCTGACTAAATGGTACTGGTTAACGGAACTGGTTAATAACACTGTTGCATTTCTATACTGTAAATTGTCTTCTGAGTGCTGTTTTTTTTCGGCATTTGCACAACGATTGCATTCACGTAAAAATCCATTCACACCTTTACATTCTACGAACACCTGAAAAATGTGCATCACATGTGCAGTGCTATTATTTCCTAATGGCACCCCCAAATGCGGGTAGCAACTTCAAATTTTGTTGTGTAAAAATGCACAAGGCTCACTGCCACAACAAGGTTCAGGAGCTACTTAGTCATGCGTAGGGCAGCCTATTTGAATGAATAGGCTGCCCTATGCTGTTGTACAACAAACATGCAAAATAAGCACACAAAAAAAGAAAAACGCAACACGCTGATGTAAATGAAGCCTAAATGGTTCCAAATAATATGTGAGATATTCCTGCTACGTTGAATGTTAGTTGTAGAAATAACGCCGATGGGTAATTGTAAGCCTTACACCATAGTGAACTGAGCAATCACAGGCTGTAAATTAGTAACTTGCATTCTTGTTTTTTCTCAGAATTGGTCCCCCTCCTACCCCACACATGCACTCATACCCCCCCTCTCTTGTACCAATGGGCAGGATCTGGGCCTACAGCCAACTCTGCATACCATTCATAGTTCAGGCAGGTATGTTCCAACAGTATTAGTCAGTTGTGTTCGCCTGCTCCAGGTGTAGTATTTCTATACCTGGGAGGCATGAAAGGCGGAATGCTTTTTGCAAAGGACAAATAATGGGATAGTTGTTGGCACTGTCACAATATTCCTCCTAGCCTGTAGGGCTCTTTTTTTTTCTTCACTGTGAATTCATGATAAGGTTTGTGTTCAGGAAATAGAGGCTTAGGCCTGCTTATGTGTGATTAAACCATTTGTACTTCATGTATCCAAAGTGCCTGTAGCTTTTAATGCTGTTACAATTACGGTGATCTTTTTAAACTGATTGATTTTTTAAAGCTGATATCTAGTGATTTAAAAAAAAAAAAAGGTACATACCATGAATAAAGAGTGTCCCAGGTGCTGGTGGCTGCTGAGTTCAGTTGAAATCTGAAGTCCTTTGCCCTAAGCCTTCCCACCGGTCCCCACAATGAAAAGTATGGAAGTTGGAAGGCTTTTTGTTGTGGGAACTAATAGTATGGCGTATTTGAATGGAGCGGGGGGGGGATGCAGGCATAGTGGTCACTTGACCAGTGCCTGTCATATGTGCAACCGCTGATATCAACCCCTGTAGCACCGGAAGACCACTGTGGTGGGGTATCTGGGGACATAGGACATTGGATTTCAACTGAATACAGCACCCACCAGCACATGTAACATACGCTTTATGGCTTTATTCATGGTAGAGACTGTCCCTTGTGCTGTTTTTTTGTTATTCACTAAAACTTCAGCTTTAAAAATAGTAATACTTTGTTGTACCTACTGGAAAATATTTCAGTTTTATCTGCCAGCAATCTGGCATTGACAATACCTGAAGTAGATTTCTGACCTGTTGTGATAGGTTACAACACCTCATTGCCCTGTTCGAGGTAAGCTTCTTTGCTGCCCATTGGTACCAGTTTTGCTTTGTTTTTCTTGCTATGCTTTCAATGAAAAAAGATGGTGTCATTGAGTCAATCACCAATATACAGTAACTAGTGCTAGACAGTAGCCCACTTTTGATAATATTGGTTTAGCAAATAGAATGGCTGCTAGTGTAGAATGCATGCAGCAGACATTCCTAAACTTTTTATTATATCCTTGGCTTAAGCATTTGTATTATATTTAAGAACCATCTTCAAGTAAATAGTTCCTAAAATGTAAATTTGTATTCCAAATTCTCTTCAGGATTCTCTTGACTTGGATGTAATTAAGGTGGTTGTAAACCTAAAAAACAAAAAACACATTAAAGCTGTCCTAATAACTTTTATCTTCTCTCTGTGCCCTTTGATTTTTAAATTAGGCTTCCCTCTAAAAGAAAGTGATTATTGATCCAGCTGTTCATTAGGACTTATTCCTTTTCAGCAGCAACAATTGCCAGCCTTAAAGAGTCTCTGCAGCATTGCCACTGCAATGCACATGTTTCCTTTCCAGTAGAGCTGCACGATTAATCCTTAAAGAATCAAGATTGCGATTCTACCCCCCTCCCGATCTTAACGCAGCATTTTCCTGATTCAATGCAGAGCCATTCTCTGCTCACAGCTGTCAAAAAACCCCCCAAAAAAACTGACCCCCCCCCCCCCAAACCTTATATAGTTATTATTTTTTTTTAGCAGAAACCCTAAAGAATAAAATGGTTGTTGCAATATTTTATGTCACACTATATTTGTGCAGCTGCCTTTCAAAATCAATTTCATTAAAATAAAAATTTACTTAATGAATTAGAAAAAAACTAAACAGTAAACTTAGCCCGATTTTTTTTTTTTGTATAATGTGAAAGATGATGTTACGCCGTGAGAATCGTGATCTTTATTCTAAGCAACAAAAAATGTGATTCTCATTTTGGCCAGAATCGTGCAGCTCTACTTTCCAGTAACCCATATATTCCTTACTAGACATGGCTTTCTTCTTAGGTCTATAAGCTTTCCTCTAAAGAAAGTTGCCTGTTGATCCTGCTGTTCAGTAGGACTTCCTCTTATTCGGTGGCAACAATCTGCCTGCTCATAAAGCATCTGCAGCGTTGCCACCACAGTGCACTTGCTTCCCTTCTAGTAAGTTGTGTATTACTTACTAGACACAGCCTTCTTGAAACATTTCTTCTGTACAGCCCAGCAATCCCTGCCAGGTGGACCAGATACTTAAAGCGATTGTAAATGATCACCTTGTAAAACAACCAATTTAGTTTAAAATGAAATGAAAGGCAAACATTTTTATATAGTTATAAAAAAACATTATAAATATCTTTTATCACATTCTCTCTGTTCTCCGGTGCATAAGAGCTGGGGGGAGGAGAAACCACAGAACACTGAGCTTCCCAGTGAATGGCTGTGCAGTGGGGGCGTGTCAGGAAAAGTCTGATCATTGGAGGAGAGTACACTGAGTTCCCAGCATAGCTAGAGAACTGACCACGGTGTACTTTCCTACTTAGTGTAGTCAGTTTTTACTAGGACATCAAGGGGACATACAGGAACACCACGGATTTCACATAAAGCAAGCAATACAAAGAGAACAGGATACTTTCTGATACAAGTACACGGTACAGCAGGCTCATATAAGGAATATGAAGTGTTGGGGTAACAAATGCTTTAACTGATTGTGCAATCCACTCTGAATGGCCTGACTTGCTGCAGGTTAGCCTAGCCCCCATAAAGAGTGTTGCTGGCCTGTATGGAAAAAACACAGTAATGTGATCTAGGAAATAAAGATAAAAACTAGATAGCAATATGTTTTTTTTTTTTAAGTGTTTGCTTTATCAATCAATCCTTGGCTGTGTGTCCTATGCATTCAAGGTGGGACAAATATCTGGTTGAAGTAATTCGTTGGGTGTACATTTCTTATATCTATGCATTTCGAGCAAAAGTTGAATATATTGGATGGACTTAAAAGAGAACCCTAGCCAAAACCTTTTCTTTGGGGGAATTTGCTTTTCCTTTTAATTGGTGGTGACTGTTTACCTTGGGGAAGAGAATTTTACATTTTTTCTCATAGGAAAAGGTTCAGAGGTAACATTTCCCAGTGGGGACGCTTGTTTCAATGACAAAGCAGAGAGTTTCCCTCACCTTGGGAAGTTTCCTTCCTAATTTTAAATGTCCCCAAAGCGGTACAGACAGTGATAAAAACCTCACAGTGGCTTTTCCCCTTTCTGTACACAACTAATAAACGTTTTAGCTGAAGCCAATAGGTATGGTCCATTTTCCCAGACCACAATTCTCTTCTAGCTGCTTTAACTTCTTTATACTCGAAGTTTTGTTTTATTTGGATTATTTTCCTGCTCCGATGTTTGTACGTCTCACTTACACCAAAAATTTTCATCTCTATTTTGATTTATCGTGGTGAGATTGTGCAGGAACAACCTTTAATCAACGCTTCTATAATTCACGAATCCTCTATAAACCTTGAAGTAGCCGAACACACTGGCTAGATGAATCACTTCCTCTGAGAACATAGGCTCTCCCCATAAGCATCGTGGTCAGGGGGCCTGGTACCACACCAACTGCTCCATGATCACAGAGCCTTTCAGGAGGGATTAACAAAGCTGTGCCCGGGAGGAATCTCAGCTATGTGTTTCCTTAGAAACTTCTAACATAAGTCCGAGTCTTTCTCACAAAGATACAGCTTCTCGCTACATTCAATAGTGGTATTAATCACCGTGCAAGAAAATGTTCTTTACCCTGAAGCCAAAGTGGTTTCGAAATGTAGGACTCTGTTTAGGTATAAACTGTATAACATGTACTCTTTGTGAGAAAATGCTCCTTTACCACAGTATTGCCAGCTGCACAGTGGGTGGCATTTTAAAATCAGTTACTCACCTATGGTACCTCCCTCCATGCTACGTGATTTCATGACATCGTGTAAAATAAAATGCAATTTTTATAGTTAAAATGTAACCGTGTGTGTGTGTATATATATATATAAATATATATATATATATATATATATATATATATATATACACTATATTGCTAAAAGTATTGGGATGCCTGCCTTTACACACATGAACTTTAATGGCATCCCAGTCTTAGTCCGTAGGGTTCAATATTGAGTTGGCCCACCCTTTTCAGCTATAACAGCTTCAACTCTTCTGGGAAGGCTGTTTAGGAGTGTGCCTATGGGATTGTTTGACCATTCTTTCAAAAGCGCATTCGTGAGGTCAGGCACTGATGTTGGATGAAAAGGCCTGGCTCGCAGTCTCCGCTCTAATTCATCCCAAAGGTGTTCTATTGGGTTGAGGTCAGGACAGGTTCCTGCAGCCTAAACTCAGGTCAGGACCCTCCTCCACCCCAAACTCGCTCAGCCATGTCTTTATGGACCTTGCTTTGTGCACTGGTCCAAATCATTATGCTGTGGGGTTGTTTTTCAGGGGTTGGGCTTGGCCCCTTAGTTCCAGGGAAGGGAACTCTTAAGGCTTCAGCATACCAAGACATTTTGGACATTCTTGCTCCCAACTTTGGGGGGACCGTTTGGGAAAGGCCCTGTTCCAACATGATTGCGCACCGTTCACAGTCCCGTGGAGTCTGTTGGCAGACATTTCTTGTTGTTCTTTATGTAATTAAATTGTATTGTGACAGTTTTCAGTAATTTGGTCATATTAAAAGTAGAATGTACTGTGTCCACATAGTGTGTTATAGAACTGGCTTTGATTGTGTCACTTGGTCATGATGTGGGAAGTGTGCTTTCTATGTGTTTATAAAGTGTAGTAGTATGTCCAATGGTTGAGTCATATTGTGATTGTGGTGGGCTAATAATGTATCATGATCATATCCAGTAATGTGGCTACTGTATGCTATCATCTGCACCTTTGGGGGGTCATAGTCGCGGTGTTCTCTGTATCTATAGGGGTTTCAGAATCTGTAGCAGTCTGGATTGGGGTTAAAAACCTGTATTGCGTTTTTACTTTTGTGCCCATGATATGCTTGATAAATGTAATGTTCCATAATAGTGAAGATGATTATAGAGTGGTATTATGATCATACCGAGAGTCTGTGAAGTTCAGTTTTATGTGAAAAACAATGACGTTTTTGCATTACTTGGAAGGGACTACTTTTACCCTTCTCATGTGATTTCATTTTAATCGGCTTATGGAAATAAAAAAATTCTGTATGCAGAGAGAAGAGTATCTTTTAGGAGTCCTGTGGGAACGAAATGCACAAACAACTTTGACACAGCACATACGCAGATTGTTGTTATCGCCGGCTAGTTCTCATTAAAACCATATATATTTTCTTCTTTTTTTTTTTTTTAATGCTTCAATGCCTTCTAAAGGAAGGCAGAAAAAAGCTGATGCTTGTATGAGGACTCCTGCTGGGACAATCTGCAATTTGCTTGTTTGTGTTTTTCCCAATGATCAGTCAGTTATCAGGCATAACAGACTTTGTTACTGCATGTAGTTCTTTAGATCTACTCAAATTCTGTTATCGCCATATGCTCCCACACATTTGGTCAATGTAGGCTATACCATATCAACTCAAGGTTTCAATGTTTCAGCACACCTGTCATCATTCTGTATGTTTAATTTATTATTACTTTTATCTTCTACTGGAAGGGTATAATATAGGCATTTCCCATAGCAGTTATGCCTCCCCATGGCGTCCCATTGACCTTAATACATTTTAGCATTAATCACAATTTAAATACCCTTTTTCTTCTAAAGAAAAGACCAAGACCACTGCACGCCGATGACGTATCCAGCATTAAGTCTTTATTTCAGATCTTGGCTTTGGTACCCACCCAAAGACTTCCCACTCTTCTTCCTTGTTTAATTATGTGGTCCCATAACCACAAAGCTGTGGCCCCTCTGTGCAATATGCAACACAGACAGCAAGGCTGATTTCCATAGAGCAGTGACATCACCTGTTCGTATCCACTGCTCTGAGTGTTGTCGGAGGGGGAGAGACTTCCCTCCCACACATTACAGACCTTTTGTGGTCACTTGACCACATAGGAAAGCATAAAAAGGTATTTAAGTTGTGATTTATGCTAAAATGTATGAAGGTTGGGGGAATGAATTGTCATTGGGGAAGCAGCATTTAAAAGGAGGGGTATGGTATAGCCTAAATTTCAACTTTAAAGGCTTGTACTCCACCTTTCTGTTTGCCTGCAGGAGTGAAGAGAAGTCCTATGTAAAAGTCTAACTGATGTGGTCGGAGCATACACAGTGTGGCAGAATGGCACGGCTGGGTGAAACAACGTTGCCTTACGTCGCTTCGCCTTTTGTCCACTAGGGGCGCGCGTGTGCCCAGAGCCAATGTGAGTGCCCAACGGCCGCGATGACCGCCGGGCACCTGCAATCGCTCGTGACAGAGTGAGAACTGGGAACTTTGTGTGTCAATGCACAAATTCCAGTTTTCAGGGGAGTAGAGACAGATCGTATGTTCATACTAAGTATTAACACCGATCTCTCTCTTCCCCTAGTCAGTCCCATCTCCCCTACAGTTAGAACACACCTAGAGGACACAGTTAACCCCTTGATCGCCCCCTAGTGCCAGTGACATTTATACAGTAATCGGTGCATTCTTATAGCACCGATCGCTGTATAATTGTCAATGGTCCCAAAAATTGTCAGAAGTGTCCAATTTGTCCGCCGCAATATCGCAGTCCCGATAAAAATCGCACATCACCGCCTTTACTAAAAAAAAAAAAAATAATAATAAAAATGCCATAAATCTATCCCCTATTTTGTAGGCGCTATAACTTTTGCGCAAACCGATCAATATACACTTATTTCCCAAAAATATGTAGAAAAATACATATCGGCCTAAACTGAGGAAAAAAATAGTTTTTTTGAAAAAAATGTGGGATATTTATTATAACAAAAAGTAAAAGATATTGTGTTTTGAAAATTGTTGCTTTTTTTTTGTTAAAAAACCGCAGAGGTGATCAAATACCACCAAAAGAAAGCTCTATTTGTGGGAAAAAAGGGCATCAATTTTGTTTGGGTACAGCGTTGCACGATCGTGCAATTGTCAGTTAAAGCGACGCAGTTCCGAATAGCAAAAAATGGCCTGGTCATTGAGCAGCCAAATCTTCCGGGGCTGAAGTGGTTAAACAAATCCACCTACATAAGTTTTACTTGTGTATGTACTTCTGTATATCTGCTGTCTTCCCCTCTCTACACCCTTTCAAACGTGCAGATCCTGTTAAAAATCTTTTTTCATCTGTCAGCAGCAGAGAAGAGGGCGGAGAGGCTGCAGTTACATTGTGTGAGAGCTGATTGTAGGAAAGGGACACCCCCCCCTCCCCCTTCACATAGGCCGAGGAACAAAGTAACAGGCAGAGCTGTATTCCGAATAGACAAGCTGTGTGCTTATCTCCCTCCCCGACACAAATTTTAGCTCATGTTATCTTGCAGCTTTGGAGAGAGACAAGTAAACACGACAGAAAGTATTCCTACCCCTTGAAATTTTACACGTTTTGTCATGTTACAAAAAAACCCCCCAAAAAATATAAATGAATTTTATTGGGATTTTATGTGATAGACCAACACAAAGTGCCACAAGTAGAAGGAAAACGATAAATGGATTTCAATTTTTTTTTACAAATAAATATCCGAAAAGCGTGGCGTGCATTTGTATTCCGCCCCCTTTACTCTGATACTTCTAACTAAAACCTAGTGCAACCAATTGCCTTCAGAAGTAACCTAATTAGTAAATGGAGTCCACCTGTGTGTAATTTAATCTCAGTATAAATACAGCTGTTCTGTGAAGCCCTCAGAGGTTTGTTAGAGAACCTTAGTGAACAAACAGCATCACAAAGGAAGGAATGCAACAAGACAGTTCAGGGATAAAGTTGTGGATACGTTTAAAGCAGGTTAGGTTATAAAAAAATATCCCAAGCGTTGAATATCTCATGGAGCACTGTATCATCCATCATCTGAAAATGGAAATAGTATGGCACAACTGCAAACCTACCAAGACATGGCTGTCCATCTAAACTGACAGGCCGGGCAAGGAGAGCATTGATCAGAAAAGCAGCCAAGAGGTCCATGATAATTATGGAGGAGCTACAGAGACCCACAGCTCAGGTGGGAGAATCTGTCCACATGACAACTATTAGTCACGCACTCCACAAATCTGGTCTTTATGGAATAGTGGCTAGAAAAAAGCCATTGTTAACCTCCCTGGCGGTTTTCTCGAGTCTGGCTCGGGGTTAAATTTCAGCACCATTAGCGGTAACCCCGAGCCACACTCGGGATTGCATCTCGGGATCCTGGTGTGGTATACTTACCTTGTCCCCAGGATCCCCCCACTGTGTCCGCGGGCTCTGTCCTCCGCCCGAAGCCTCTGTGTGCCGGGCTCTGTTCACTGCAAGCGTCGCAGCGCACGGGGCGGAGCCTGGTGGCAAATTAAAAAATGTAAAAATCATAATACATAGAGTACACTGTAACCTTACAGATTACATTACTGTATGAAATTATTTCACATCCCTTTTGTCCCTAGTGCTTTGTCCAGTGCCCTGCATGCAGTTTTATATGATATATACTGTTCTTTCTGCCTAAAAACTGGAGATTGTCCATAGCAACCAAAAAGTGTCCCTTTACGTCACAAGTGGTTTTAGACCAGCTAGAAAACAGCGATAGTAAATTAGAACACTTGCAGAATTGAGCGATAGTGGGGAAATTCATTTTATTCTTATTATATTATTATTTTTTATAATTATGTATTATATTATATTATAATTTATGATTTTGTTTTTCAAACTTTATCATACCCGAGATATCTACTAGACTCTTGTTTGGAGAGATTTAAGTGTGTTATTGCTAATAATTACAGGCCTACAATATAAAACGCCAAATTTCTATGCAAAATAATCGTACCACTTTGAGACGCAAAAATCTGACATAATCATCAATAATCAGTAATTCGCCAGGGTGGTTAAAAGAAAGCCATAAGAAGTCCTGTTTGCAGTTTGTGAGAAATCATGTGGGGAACACAGCAAACATGTGGAAGAAGGTGTTCTGCTCAGATGAGAAAAAAATCTAACTTTTTGGCCTGAAAGCAAAATGCTATGTGTGGAGGAAAACTAACACTGCACATCACCCTGAACACACCATCCCCACCGTGAAACATGGTGGTGGCAGCATCATGATGTGGGGATGCTTTTCTTCAGCAGGGACTGAGAAGCTGTCAGAGTTGATGGGAAGATGGATGGAGCCAAATACAATCTTGGAAGAAACCCTGTTAGATTCTGCAAAAGACTTGAGACCGGGGTGGAGGTTCACATTCCAGCAGGACAACAACCCTAAACATACAGCCAGAGCTACAATGGAATGGCTTTAGATCAAAGCATATTCATGTGTTAGAATGGCCCTAAGTCCAGACCTAAATCCAATTGAGAATCTGTGGCAAGACTTGAAAACGGCTGTTCACAGACGCTCTCCATCCAATCAGACAGAGCTTGAGCTATTTTGCAAAGAAGAATTGGCAAAAATGTCACTCTCTAGATGTGTAAAGCTGGTAGAGACTTACCCAAAAAGACTTGCAGCTGTAATTGCAGCAAAAGGCGGTTCTACAAAGTATTGGGGGGGGGGCTGAATACAAATGCACGCCACACTTTTTAGATATATTTATTTACATTTTAAAAACCATTTATAATTTTCCTTCCACTTCACAATTATGTGCCACTTTGTGTTGGTCTATCACATAAAATCCCAATAAGATACATTTACATTTTTGGTTGTAACATGACAAGATGTGGAAAATTTCACAGGGTATGAATACTTTATATGTATATGTATATACATACAGCACACTGTATATGTGCTTAGTTCAGATTTCATGACTGGAGTTTACCATCACTCTAAGACAGAGATTGATGTCCATAACAGACATTTAATTCGATGTCTGATGTTTTTTTTTGTTTTGTTTAGGATTGCTATCATTACTACTGACCAGTGCTACAGGTGTGGTTGATCTGTTGTTGAGTATATAGCTTCCAGCAAAGCATGTTGGGTTATTTTGTTTCACTTGATGGTCTGTGTTCTCTTTCTGTCTTATTCGCCATTTACAATTTAGGTTGTGTTGCAGTATGGATATACAGCTAGGGCAGTCTGAGCCATGCTCTCTGTTTTTCACATTGTCATATTATAAGTTAACATGTTCTATCACCAAGGAGCCTGGCCGGTGATTTGTGAATAGTGCTTTTCTGAGTTGAAGTATATCCTAAATCCCAGATGCTGTTATTCGTGTGCCTGTAAGATGGAGTTTGCCACTCCACTTGTAGCTTATAATCAGGTTCTATTTCTCCAATATTGTTTGATTGAATAACCCACTTTAACCTAAAACTAAACAAAAACTGCAGATGGCGCGGGGAAGGGCTGGAACTGTCTGATCTTCATTATTGTTCCTGGTGGGAAATTTCTGTTCATTATTCCCGTGACATTGAATTTTCTTGAATAACCAAATGAGTGTGACTGCAGCAATATTTTTAAACACCCATATTAACAATAAGGCCAATGAACTTCAGTACAGTTGCAAAACTTTCTAGATAAGATTAGGATTAGCAAACAGCCACATAATACAATACAGGATTTATAAATTCTGTTGAGTCTTGTGATCTAGCAGCCCTGCCACATAGCACAGCCAAGTCCTGCACTCAGCAGGACACTAGTTTACAGTTAAACAATATGGCTTTTCTGCAATTCACCCCAGCCTACGATTGGATAAAGATGGCTTAGTAGTTCAAAGGAAAAGATTTCTCCCCTTTGCTCTTCCCTTCATTGTGAGTGAGTAGATCACTGGTTGGATAAGGCCTGGTACACACTATCAGTTTTATTTTTTTGTTCAACCCAGTGGGCTGAATAAAAAAAAAAAACAATGAGGAGCTCGGTAGGAGCTTACTGTACTAACTATCCCATCTTAGTACAGCAATCTCCCCGCTGAACTATTGTGTTCTGATGGAGGCGACTGCCCCCATCCCCCCCCACCACCACCACCACCACCAGAACACACTGGTCAGTGCTCACAGCCATTGGCTGCCATTGCTGATTGGAAGCCAGTTTTCCAACATGCCCATTTGACAGAAGCTGGCTGTTCGGACAGGCTAGTGTACACACAGACTGCTGAGCTCTGATGAAGAAGGGACGTTCCCTTCGAAACACGTCAGCTGGTAGTGATGTCGGTGCGTTCCTCCATGACCTTTGGAAGGGTTCGCTCATCCTAGACCGTATGCTGCTAGTCAGTGCATTTTTACGTTGTGCCTCCTTCTACAACTGCTTGTGAGTAATTTCCTTTTATCATTTTATTTAATAAACATTTTTACAAAAGATAATGCACATGGCTGGTGCTCCCCCTTTCTTCCTTTCTCTCGTTGTTTACTAGGATTCCCCATCCTTGAGGACAGCAAGGCCTGTGTCGTTGTACTATCTGTCTGGTCTTCCACTTGTGCCCAGGAGTCGTTTTTCTTTCTGCTATCTACTGGTGTACACACAGGCCGAATGTTGGCTGGTCCGGTCTGTTGAACTGGCCAACATTCAGCCTGTGTGTACCGGGCTTTAGAGTGCTGCCCCTCCCTCTTCCACTTAGAAAGACCCTTTCCAATGTTCCAGTCACTATAATTGAAATGGCAAAAACAAAAATATATAGTCAAATAGTCAGAGGATATAATCCCACTTTTGTGTGCACATAATTTTACCTTATTAGAGGTGACATCATCATCGTGCTGTACATAGTCTGCACAAAAGGTCAGAGCTGGGGGAGTGGCCCAGCAGGCCCCACCCACTACATACTGCCTGCAGAAAGTTACAGGAGGGGCGGATACAAGACCAGCAACTCTGCACAAGGAGAGAGAGCAGCAGTGACTGGTCTTTATTGCTATACTACACAGAAGCAGCGGGTCGCACTGGATTACTACACAGATCTGGAAGAAATTCACACATCACATCAGGATTCAAGGAAGAATACACATGACTCTTGTATTATTTCAACATTTTCTAATCCTGGAGTTGAGCTTCAAAGCTTTAGATGCCTTTTTTGGGGTTTTGGATAGAGAAGGAAATAGTTGTAACTCATGTCAATCTTTACTGCTTTTAGTTCTGGTGAGAACTGTAGTTCAGGGCCAATCATTGGCAGGTAATCGCTCCATAAAGAGAGCTGCCCCGATTAACTATGGAAGCTGTTAGCCTCCTATTGCTTTCAATGGGGCTTCCATCGCCAGGCTTGGTCTCCTGCATGTAATCGCTGGGATCAAAGAGGGTGATTCTTCCCAGTGGGGACACAGACCGCAATAAAACCCAGACAGGCGCTGCAAACCCTTTGCTATTCTATTCAAAACTATACTACATATACTATATTGTCAAAAGTATTGGGGCGCCTGCCTTTACATGTTCATGAACCTTAATGGCTTTCCAGTCTTAGCCCGTGGGGTTCAATATTGAGTTGGCCCACCCTTTTCAGCTTTAACGGCTTCAACTCTTCTGGGAAGGCTGTCCACAAGGCTTAGGAGTGTGTCTATGGGAATGTTTGATCATTCTTCCAGAAGCACATTTATGAGGTCAGGCACTGAAGTTGGACGAGAAGGCCTGGCTCGCAGTCTCTGCTCTAATTCATCCCTAAGGTGTTCTATCGGGTTGAAGTCCGGACTCTGTGCAGGTCAGTCAAGTTCCTCCACCCCAACCTCGCTCATCCATGTCATTATGGACCTTGCTTTGTGCACTGGTGTAAATCATTTGGTGGAGGGGGGATTATGGTGTGGGGTTGTTTTTCAGGGGTTGGGCTTGCCCCCTTAGTTCCAGTGAAGGGAACTCTTAAGGTGTCAACATACCAAGACATTTTGGACAATTTCATGCTCCCAACTTTGTGGGAACAGTTTGGGGATGGTGCCTTCCTATTCCAACATGACTGCGGACCAGTGCACAAAGCAAGGTTCATAAAGACATGGATGAGCGAGTTTGGGGTAGAGGAACCTGACTGGCCTGCACCTCAACCTGATAGAACACCTTTGGGATGAAGTAGAGTGGAGACTGCGAGCCAGGCCTTCTCGTCCAACATCAGTACCTGACCTCACAAATGCGCTTCTGGAAGAATGGTCAAACCTTCCCATAGACACACTCCTAAACCTTGTGGACAGCCTTCCCAGAAGATAGTGAACCCTACGGACCAAGACGGGGATGCCATTAAAGTTCATGTGCGTGTAAAGGCAGGCATCCCAATACTTTTGACAATATAGTATATCATTTAATTGTAAATAAAAATAAATGTAATTATTTTATTTCAAATACTAATTGTTTTTTTTTAACCTGTTCGCTTTGAATAAAAGCTCTTGGTTATCTTTATAATGTGAAGTATCATAGCGTTGCTCAGTTCATACATATATATAACAAACAAACATCTTTGCTATGGATGATTGGCCTAAAATTTGCAACAGCCACTGAATATGTATTTAGACCAGCCGCCAATAATATGGTGGGAGTTGTTGAAGAGCGGGGCCAGGGGAATAATGGATGGGGGGCTGTGTGTTTTGGGTAAGAAAGCGTCTCCCTCTGTGCCGAGGAAGAATGGAATCTTTGTTGTTGTGCAGATACGATGCAGAATAGTTGACCTGCGTTTGGAGTGTAACACTGTCCCTTCCTGTCTCTCGGAATCTTCTGTGTGCAGGGCTTCGCTGTCCATGACGCAGCCTGGCGCGGCGAGCCTTTCAGCACCGCCGAACTCGCCCTCGGCCTCCTTTCAGTCTCCCTTTGGCACCGAAAACATTTCCTCGTAGGGAACATCTTAATGTGCTTTTGAAAGCCCTTGGGAAAGGGGGCAGGGACGGGGCCTTCTTCACTGTAGCTAATGTGCTTGAAAGTTCCTCTTTTCTTATTTCCTTTTGTTGCATTTTATGGCCCTAACAAAACCCACCCGAGAGCTTACTCTGACAACATCTATTCAGGACGTTTCTGTGCACATAAGCTGTGACCTGCCTATAGAGACTTGGTGAATCACAGGCCATTTTAAGTTGCCCAGAGAACTCCAATGAGGGACAAAAAAAAGCAATACACTGAACATTTCTCATGCTCACCAAAGTTATAATTGTCGAAAAAAAAAAAATGTTTTTCTTCTTTTGTGTGCACTCTGTATGAAAATAGCCTTTTGTGCATTTTTATACAGCACCCCACAGAGAATTCTTCACAGATAAATAAAAAAAAAAAAGGAAGATGCGTGAAGCAACGCTGTAAAGCTGGATGTTCTGCGTTCACTTTTTCTGTGACGTCTTCCGCTCCTGCTGTTTATTCTCTACAGTAAGCTGCGTTGTTCTTGTAACTGCTGTTCGAATGTATAGAACGGAACTCCAAACAGCGGCATAATTGCAATGTTTTATTCTGTGCTGGTGTTGTAACTGTACATTGATAATCAGGCCTGCTTGGGGCTAAGAGCAATACTTTTGATATAGTATTGATTTGCAGATTTAGGGAAGTGTATTGACTAGAGTTGTGTGTGCTGACTGCACCTGCTATTACCGTTATCATGGTAAAATTGACATTTTCAGTTACAGTAAAACCTTGGATTGCAAGCATAATTCATTCCTGGACCAGGCTTGTAATCCAAAGCAAGCATATATCAAAGCGAATTTTCCCCTAGGAAATAATGAAAACTCAAATGATTTACCGTATATACTCGAGTATAAGCCGAGTTTTTCTGCTCATTTTTTGTGCTAAAAGTGCCCCCCTCGGCTTATACTCGAGTCAAGCATATTTCTGCAGCAGAAAATGACATGGTGTGCAAACCCAGTGGAACTAGCACTACAACATATCCAAAGCTGGGGTTCCTAGCATAAAGTGGCTCCGAGATACGGGGCCCCAAAGTCGGTTCGGAAAATGTCATTGTCTTCTGCAGAAAAGTGCTTGACATTTTCTGAACTGATTTTGGGGCCCAGTATCTCGCGGCCACTTGGTGCTAGGAACTCCAAATCTGCTGTGCAAACCCAGTGGAACTAGCACTACAACATATCCAAAGCTGGGGTTCCTAGCACCAAGTGGCCCCGAGATACGGGGCCCCAAAATCGGTTTGGAAAATGTCATTCTCTGCTGCAGAAAAGTGCTTGACATTTTCCAAACTGAATTTGGGGCCCCGTATCTCGGCGCCACTTGGTTCTAGGAACTACAGCTTTGGATATGTTGTAGTGCTATTTCCACTGGGTTTGCATACCAAATTTGGGGTTCCTAGTACCAAGTGGCCCCGAGATACGGGGCCCCAAATTAGGTCAACTGTGTCCATCTGTAGCAATGTCATTTCAGGACCCTTTGTGTCCAGAGACCCCAAATTTTGGCTGCAGCTAGGGGGCATCTAGGAACCCTTAACTACCGAGTTTGAAGTTCGGGGGACCTATGGCTGCAAATGGGCACAGTGAGGCTGCAAATGGGCATTGTTGACCCACTTTTCCACTTAGTAGCCGCGCATTTCTCACCCTAGGCTTATACTCAAGTCAATACGTTTTCCCAGTTTTTTGTGGTAAAATTAGGTGCCGCGGCTTATATTTGGGTCAACTTATACTCGAGTATATACGGTATTCATAGGTCCTTCAGTTTATAGTCCATATAAAAATATTATAGCAATGTGATAGGTTGTGTAACCATAAAATGTCCATCCACAAATGGAAGCCTTCACAAGGGGATTAGAAGCAAAATCCAGCAGGAGCTCCAGAGTATAAAAGAGAACAGAGGCACCTCTAAGTGTAGCAATATGTTGCTAAATGTTGTACCTTCATTAAATGTAACCATATTGCTACACGTAGAGGCGTCTCTCTTCTCTTTTATACTCAGTTGTGACATGACGCTACTTGTATATCAAGACATCGATTGTATATCAAGTCACAATTTATTTAAAAATTTTGTTTGTCTTGCAAAACGTTCTCAAACCGAGGTTTTACTAAATTTACAATGTTATGCTAAATATGAAAAGAAGTCTCACTCTTTTTTATCTCTTTTTAGTCCGGTACCCCTAAGGCTGGGTTCACACTAGACATGGATGTGGCTGACAGCAGAGGGGGTCTGGTGCGTCGCTTTTCTCCGTTTCAGGCACGAATCCGGGCCAAATTTTTGCCTGAATTCGGTCCTGAAATGGAGGACTCCTGTGCAAGCCGCTCTGCAGCCACCATGGGGATATGTGAACCGGCTCCATAGAGAGACGGTCACAATCACCTGTCATTAGAGCTGCATGATTAATCGTTCAGAATTGTTATCGCAATTTTTGTTCCCCCCTTGCGATCTTGACAAAGTATTTCTATGCAGAGAATTCTCTGCTCCGCTGAAGCCAACAGCCGTCAAAAAAAAGGGAAACAAAAAAAAAACGAGCAGTCTGCCAAGAATCACAACATTCTTTAGCAGTGGAACTTAAGTATAAACGTTGTAACAATTTGGCCTTTAGATCAGTGGTCTCCAAACTGTGCCCTGGGGACCAGATGTGGCCCTTTGCTTGCTTTTATCCAACCCTTGGGGTACTATTTTATCCACTGATACCAACAATGGGGCATAATTCCCCCCCACTGAGACCAGTGAAGGAGCTCAATTCCTCCCAAATACACCAATGATGGAGCACAATTCCTCCTAAAGACACCAACAATTGGGCAAAATGACATCAATGATGAGACACAATTCCTTCCACTAACAACGATGGGGCACTGTTTATTCCCACCGACACTGGGACCGTCTCTACTCCCATTGGCCACAGTCTGCCCCCCCCACCCCCCAGCGATGGGACACATCTTCTGCCACCGACACCAACGAAGGGGCATAATCCCCCCTCCCCACTGAGACCAGTAAAGAGGCACAATTCCTCCCAATGACACCAATGATGGGGCACGATTCTGCCCAATGACACCGACAATGGGGCACAATTCCTACCACTGACAACAATGATGGGGCATTGTTTATTCCCACCAAAGTCGGGATCTTCTCTACTCCCTATGGCCACAGTCCGGCCCCCCTAAAATCTGAGGAACAGTAAACTGGCCCCCTGTTTAGAAAGTTTGAAGACCCCTGCTTTAGATCAAAGGACTTTGGTGTGTACATGAGGGAAGTTTAACCACTTAAAGTGCAGGTTTGCTGAAAAAAAAAATATTAAAAGCCAGCAGCTACAAATACTGCAGCTGCTGACTTTTAATATATGGACACTTACCTGTCCAGGGAGCCTGCGGTGTTGGCAGCCAAAGCCGATCCGTCCTTCAGCACTCGGCCGCTGCCGCCGCCATCCTCGGTAAGGGAATAAGGAAGTGAAGCCGCACTGGTCCCCTACTGCGCATGCGCGAGCCACGCTGCGTGTCCTCACAGGTCCTTGCTGTATTCTGTGTCTCACAGAATACAGTGGGGGAGGACGGGGTAGGCGGCGGAAGTGGCGTAGGTCACCACAATCACCGTGGTGATCTATGCCAGGAAGTGGGAGCAAATACCTGTATTAGACAGGTATCTGCTCCCTCCTCCCCCCTGAAAGGTGCCAATTGTGACACCGAAGGGTGGGAGGAGTCCAAAAAGTGGAAGTTCCATTTTTGGGTGAAACTCCACTTTAAAGTTAAAGTTTTTTGCTAGAAAATTACTTATAACTCCCAAACATTATCTATATTTTTTTTAGTAGAGACCCTAGAGAATAAAATGGTGGTTGTTGCAATATTTTATGTCACACTGTATTTGCGCAGCAGTCGTTGGGAAAAAATTACCCTATAATGAATTTAAAAAAAACTAACCAGTAAAGTTAGCCCAATTTTTTTTATAATGTGAAAGATTTTATGCTGTGAGAATTGTGATCTTTTTATTCTATGCAAAAAAATTGTGATTCTCATTTTGGCCAGAATCGTGCAGCTCTACCCGTCATGCGAACTGGATGTGGAGAAAGCCTAACTATAGTTACATTGCTCCAACTTAGATAAGTAAGCATATGTCTTGCCTGGCAATCCCTGTAGAAGCTGAGAATCACTGTAGTAGCTACAGCTACTACAGTGATCCTTGCTGTCATCCCATGCTGAGCAGTTGCCCTGAGGGAGACGCTTGCTCGCCACAGGCGTCATTCAGAGAACGCCTTGTATTTTTCTCAATGAATACAAGGCATTCAGTAATTGGATGAGGTGAAGATTGTGCTGTCGCTGCCTCACCTTATCCAATAAGATGATGCCTTGCATTAATCAAGAAAAATACAAGGCGTTCACTGAATGGTGCCCATGCAGATTGAGCAACCCCCTGTGGTTACGGTGTAGTAGGGCAGCCGCTCCGCACGGAATCCAGAACACAGCGAGGATCACTGTAGTCGTGATGGCTACTACAGCGATTCTCCACTTTCACAGGGATTGGCCAAGAATGGAATATACTTACATTAGTCCAATGTGTACTGATGTAACTGCAAACCTATCCATACAGAACTCTCATGGATCCCTGAGCACTCATGGAGCACGGAAGGGATGATTGTGGTCTGCCTAGCAGAAGTGATGAAGTGTGCTCTGGTTCCCCCCCAAAATGTGAACGCAGACCTGTAAGGGAGTGTGGAAGGGGGAGGGGGGGGGGGGCAACGGTACTAGGTGACCTTGGCCTAGTGTCAGTACATCCCAGTTTATTTTGTTTTAAAATAACACACAAATTTAACTGGGTCCTGAAGCAACTTTTATTTGACATCTTTAATCAAAGAATTTACTGGTAAATGAACTGATTTGTAAATGTGCACTGTGTGCAGCCGGGACATTAGATGGTAAGCTCCTTTTGAGTGAGATCACATACATGTAAGTATGGGCAATACATTCGTCTTTGGGATGGCATTTTCAGCTCAGTCAGGTTTCTCGTGAGAGTCTATGGGGGATCTACCTGTCATCATTATGACTGCAGCCCTATCCAATGAAAAAGCGGGGATGGGGAAGTGGGACTTTGAATGAAGCACATAGATACCACATGTGTATGTATGTGTGTGTATATATATATATATATATATATATATATATATATATATATATATATATACATGAATTGTATCGGAGCTTTTACATGTACTGTAATTACCATTATGTACCTTGTTATCGCCATATTCATTTTTTTATATATATTAAAATCTTGTATTAGTATCTATGTGCTTCATTCAAAGTCCCACTTCCCCATCCCTGCTTCTTCATTAGATAGGGATAGAGGCACTGGACCTTACTAGGTCACCGCCTCATTCAAAGTCCCAAATTGTTTCTCCTCTATATTATGACTGCAGCAATGGGTGATCCTTGCCTGCGGTGCACATGCATTGCAAACATAGTTCATTTTCCTCTGGGTATAAGGGAACAATCCTGAAACACTCACAGTTCTCTTCCAAGATTTCTGCTACCTGCACTTGCTCATTATCATGTTAAACCCTTAAGTGCCTGATTGTTTTAAAGAGTAATTATCAGTTCTAAGATGCCTAAACTTTTATAACAATCCAATGATGATACTAAAAATCTAATAGTAGTTAATGACCCCCCGCCGCCCGAAGGCAGAACACAATAGCAATGCAGGAGGCACCAACTGTGTTGATGGGGGAATTGAGTGATTTCCTTTTCTTCTACCCGTGGTTGAGTCATCTATGGGCTGCTTGACTACTTCAGCCCCGGAAGGATTTACCCATGTAATGATCAGGCCAATTTTTACAATACAGCACTGCATCACTTTAACTGACACTAGCGCGGTCGTGCAACGCTGTACCCAAATAAAATTGCTGTCCTTTTTTCCCACAAATAGAGCTTTCTTTTGGTGGTATTTGAGCACCACCGGCGGTTTTTATTTTTTGTGCTATAAACAAAAAAGACAATTTTGAAAAAAAACAATATTTTTTACTTTTCTGCTTTAATACATATCAGGAAAAATATGTAAAAAAATTATAAAAATAAAAATAATTTATTCATCAGTGTAGGCCAATATGTATTCTGCTACAGATTTTTGGTAAAAAAAAAATCACAATAAGCGTATACTGATTGCGCATAAGTTATAGCGTCTAAAAACTAGGGGATAGATTTAGGGAATTTTTTTTTTTTTTAATTGTTTTTACTAGTAATTGCGGCGATCTGCGATTTTAGCGGGACTGCACTGATCAATGTATAAATGACACTGGCAGAGAAGGGGTTAACACTAGGGGTTAAACTTTGAAACGGGAATATCGTTGTTATGGCAGCAGTTAGCCACGTTTTCGTGCGGCGGCCGGCTTTCAGATAAAAGTGGTCCCTGCGGCGGTCCCTCCCGCCGCGATCTGGTGGCCTCCGGAGCCGTTGGTAGCGGCGGAGGCAATCGCATCTGTCTCCGTCCTGTGTCTGGAGACAAGTGAGGCTAAGACCGCAATATACAGGGATATGTAATGTAATACTGACACATAATCACACACATAGGTTGGACTTGATGGACTTGTGTCTTTTTTCAACCTCACCTACTATGTAACTATGTAACTATGTAAGATGGCGCCCACTTGTCTCCATAACACTGCTGGGCGGAAGCGACGTCACTTCCGTCCACGCCTCTTAAAGGCACTATTTTTCAAATGTCATTTTTTTTAAATGACTTTTTCTTTTTTTTTTTTTTTTTCTTGCATTTTAGTCTAAATATGAGATCTGAGGTCTTTTTGACCCCAGATCTCATATTTAAGTAGTCCTGTCATGCTTTTTTCTATTACAAGGGATGTTTACATTCCTTGTAATAGAAATAAAAGTGACACCATTTTTTTTTTTTAAACAGTGTAAAAATAAATAAAATATTGTAAAATAAATAATAAAAATAATTTTTTTTGAACCCCCCCCCCCGTCCTGACGAGCTCGCGCGCAGAAGGGAACGCATACGCGAGTAGCGCCCGCATATGAAAACAGTGGTCAAACCACACATGTTAGGTATCACCGCGACCGGTAGAGAGAGAGAGCAATAATTCTAGCCCTAGACCTCCTCTGTACCGCAAAATATGCAACCTGTAGAATTTTTTAAACATCGCCTATGGAGATTTTTGAGGGTAAATGTTTGACGCCATTCCACGAGCGGGTGCAATTTTCAAGCGCGACATGTTGGGTATCAATTTACTTAACATTATATTTCACAATATAAAAAAAAATTGGGCTAACTTTACTGTTGTCTTATTTTTTTATTCAAAAAAGTGAATTTTTTCCAAAAAAAGTGCTCTTTTAAGACCGCTGCGCAAATACGGTGCAAAAAAAAGTATTGCAACGACTGCCATTTTATTCTCTAGGGTGTTAGAAGAAAAACCATATATAATATTTGGGGGTTCTAAGTAATTTTCTAGCAAAAAAACTTGTTTTAAACATGTAAACACCTAAAATGCAAAACTTGGCTGGTCCTTAAGTGGTTAATGCATAGAATGCATTAAGGTGAAAAACCACAAGGGTTTACAACCCCTTTAAATGCCTGGTATCAGGGTGTAGTGTTTCAGCTGCTATTTCTGTATCACTCACTTTACCCATTGCACGGATTCTTTGTTCACACCTATGCATTTTTTTGTGCATTTTCAGTTTTGCAGAAATACACTACAGTCCATTTAATATGGTTTCCTATGAGTCACATTCACATCCTGTGCATTTTATTGAAAGGGCAGAGGACTCTTTTTTCTTCTTTTTTTAGTTCCATAGACTTCAGTGGATCAAAAATGTATTTTGAAAATGCAAAATGCACCTGGAATATGCAAACTGCAACCTGCATTGGTGTGAACCAGGCCTAAGTTCTTGGAGGTCTGTATAATTTAGAGTGGGGTCCCCTGTCACACACCATCTACTTGGCCATAGTTTGTCTGTGTGTGGAATAAATTACAGCTCATTAGGACTCATAGAATGTAATTTAATTCATTATTTGCTATAGTAGTAGTGCTTCAGGCAAAGTCTGAAATAGTTCCAGATTTAGACTGTAGGGACCCCAACTTTAATTTTAGAATGGAAAGTTCCATTGCTCAGTAAGTGTTGTCCTAAGCTTATTATTTAAGGTGGTTGTAAACCTCAGTCATGGAATCTGAGCAAAGCACATAAATCTGAAATGTTTACTTAGCTCTCTGCAAAGCTCTGAGTGGTGTTTCTCTCTGGTGCTTCCTTCCTCTGTTATCAGCATGAGTCACTTATTATTATTATTATTATACAGGATTTATATAGCGCAGACAGTTTGCGCAGCGCTTTACAACATTAGGGCAGACAGTACAAGTACAACGCAATTCAATACAGGAGGAATCAGAGGGCCCTGCTCGTTAGAGCTTACAATCTAGGAGGGAGGGTCAAGTTATACAAAAGGGTAATAGCTGTGGGGGATGAGCTAATGGAGAAAATAGTGCAGTTGTTAGGTGGAGGCAGGATAGGCTTCTCTGAAGAGGAAAGTTTTCAGGGATCGCCTAAAAGTGGATAAATTTGGAGACAGTCTGACAGATTGGGGTAGGGAATTCCAGAGGATGGGCGAGGCTCGAGAGAAGTCCTGGAGGTGGATATGGGAGGAGGTGATGAGGGAGCTAGAGAAGTTTTCCCGACACATGAGATAAAGGGAAGAGAGCTCAGAAGGGAGCTTGTCTATTTACAAAACAGTTCATCTGCTGTGTGAAGGGGGGGGTTGTTCCATTCCTAAGTCAGCTCTCACACACTGTAATCACAGCCTCTCCAACCCCACCCCCACCGCCGCCGCCCCCCACCGTGCTCCTGGCAGACAGAGAAGGATTTTAACACTTTTCTGCCCTTTTGAAGCGGTGTAGGAAAGAGAAGACTGCAGATAAACAAGCAAAACCTATGTATGAGGATTTTTCATCTCTGTGTATCATCTGAGGCTGTTCACTTCACTGGGTATATGTGAGGGTTTACAACCACTTTAAGTCAAAATGCAATACATTATAGCAACTGCCTAGAAATCATCTGGCACTGGGATGTCCAGTTTCAGGAGTACCAGATAAAAGGATGTATTTACCGAATTGGAGGTTGACCACATTTACTGGCATTTGGTATCATTTTTGGTCATTTAAAATCTTGCCCAGCACCTGGTGCAGAGGGCAAATGGTATAAGCAAATATGAATTTTAGGGTAAAATGCCTATTTGTCGGAAGTTGAATTTGCATGAAGAATGTCGTCAAATATTAAATGGCAGCAAAAGAGACTTTATCTGGCAAACAAGCTGGTGATGCTAGTTGCCTAATAGGATTTATAAACTCTATATATCCTCTCCAACACGTGTCAGGCAGTGATGAAGCTTATATGCCCTTATTAATAGCAGTATTTAATGATTTCAACAATGTTTTGAAACATTTTCTGATTTTTAAATACATTGCATTTCTTCTTAAATTATTTAGTTTTTATTGCATCTTAATGAATAAAGGGGGCACAATATGGGCCCACTTTCCTGGGGCTGTGGCCTCCCCACCTCGGGCTAATTAAATGATTATAGTTATACACAGTATAGCTATAGGGGGTTTGTATGTAAGGAGGCAGAAGGGAAACTAGGGAATTCGGGATGACCCAATCAGAACCATGGGAAGGTTCTGGAACACCTGGGATAGTTTATAAAAAGGTACCGAGAGAGGGGTTCTCCCTCTTTTCCTGTGGCACTGAAAGAAGACAGGGGCTCCCTCCCTCCCGCCCCAGTCATGAGCACGTTTATGGGGTTGGATCACCCTGGATTTCTAGGGGGGACTATTATTTATATTTAAATATGTGGATTACTGCTAGAGTTCTAATAACTGAGCAGAAAGAAAACCAATAAAGGTGCAGTGGCCATTTTTTTTTGCCAAAACAGATGTTTTGTGTGCTAATTATTGTTTATTTGGTAAGGTATTTTGTATTTTGTTGTGGGTGTGGCCTACAGTCTCATACATCCTGCATTTTTCGTGTGTACATCATAATTTGTCATCTTGTAACATTCTGTACATTTGTGTGAGGGAGGTAAATTTAGGAAAAACCCTTTGCCCTTTGAAACCATTAGTGCCTCATTTTTTACCACAACATAAATGCTTATGGGATGTTTTACAGACAGCAGTGGAGTTGTATTTGGAGATGACAGCCCCACTTTAAGGAAGACATATGGCAGTATTGCTGAAGCCAATGGCCCCTTGTTTGTATAACTTTATTTACCCCACAGAACCTTATTTTTCATTTTGTTACAGAATATACAGGAAATCACTAAGTTCCAGTACATTTAACAAGAATACATATTTTGTTTGACACGGTGAAGAACTTTGCTAATTTCCAGTGTTGGATTACGTAAGAAATACCAGCTTCAAATTAGATTTATAGAGCAGGTCAAAGTCATTTATCATTACTTTCCACCTGGTTATTATCCACACAGTACAGATTTTAAAACAAACTGAAGAATCCAAACAATTTTGGTTCACAAACCTGTAGCAAAGTATGTGAATTCAACGGAACACTTGACCCCCCTTTTTTAATCTCCCCTACAGTTTAAAGGGTTAGTCCTTTTAAAACTGATGCTTTCATTTCGGCTAGATTCCGGCAGGTTTTAATACAGAGGGCTTTTTCTATATGCCTTGGGTATATGGTACCAGGATGTATGGACCCAAATTGCTGGATTTGTTCACCTGCAAAAGCCAGGCTTCACGTTTGCTGAGCTTTCATTTGCTTTCTGTCACAAAGAAAATGTGTGGCTATTGATTATGTGGTTATTCATTAGTCAGTTAGAGGAAAGCCACTGAACAACTAATTATAGGAAGGCTATGTAAAGACTTGTCATTACAAGCATGTCAATAATAGCCAGGAAAATGTGATACTTCAGAGGAAAGCTGTACTATGTTTGGTTAAGGATCCAATAGGACATGTCCAGAATACCAATTCCAATAGCGCATCTCCCAAAATTGCATTTTCTGCTGGGTTTAACTACTACTTCTAAGTCCTAGACTAGAGCAATAGTAAAAGTGCAACTATTGTTGTGGTCCAAGCAATACAAAGTTAATCATCTCTTGTCCACATCTTGTAATTTAGTGTATTTTAACATTTACCTGCTTAAATCTTCTATAGCCTTATGTTAACTCTGAATCTGTTAATATCTTACCAATACAACTTAATGATTCTAATATAGTGTTTAAATCCTGACTTTTAAAAATATAGTGCTACTCTATTCCTAGTTTAATCCAGAAACCATAGATATGAGATTAATTGCTTCCTGGTCTGGACAAATTTGACCACATCAGGTAGCCGTATATTGTTACGCATAGACAGTAGTAGATACCCCTGAAACCAAGTTCGATAGGTTTACCAAAACTGTAATTTCTGCCAGAATGAAGCTTAAACTCAATAGGTTAATTTACTAAAGGATTAGAGCATGCTTACTTTGCAAAGAATACCCAGTCATGTGCAAGGAATATAAAAAAGGGATTCTTTTTTGCATATAACTGGATGATTGAGGTCAACTCAACTTCACTAAGCTAAGTGATTTTTCAGTTTGCAAAGGGAGTTTGCAAAGAAAATGGCTCTACACCTTTAGTAAATCTGATCAAATGGGTCAGGCTACCCACCCCCCTCTTCCACTGACTTAAATAGCTACTATCTTCAAAATACTTCCACTAACATAAACATTTGGGAAATCCAAGCTTGGGTGTAGAAGTCAGATTGGTTAGCAGTAAATATATTTTGGTGGTTGGATCAAGCTTGCATATCTAATATCTGGCCATGCAAGCTAAATTGTTAGATCCTGAACTTAATATATGCTGCAGTTTGATTGCTTCTGCTTAGTATAAAGGGAAAGCTAAATTCACTGCAGCTAGATTGCAGGCAGGAAATGAATCAGGAGAGATGTCATTGATGTCCACCCTGGCCATAGCCATCAGTACATACTATCTACTTTGCATTCATCGAATACATGCATTTTAGAGCATGTAAAACATTCAGTGAACACAAAGCAGCCAGTTTTGTACAGATGTCCGCTTTCAGGGCAAATGTTGGCAGCTTCTTGCCCTGACTCCATGACAGCCGAGTGTTTGAAATGAGTGTGTTTGCCACACGCAGTATGTACAATATATGGCCTAAGAGTAGATTGTTCATTGCTGTGGATTATACCATAGCAGTGTTCTTGATCAAATAACTCCAAACGTACTTCCTGGGAACCATACTGCATGGGTTATTTTATCTGACTCTCCTTATGTTTTGTTTCCAATGTGCGGGAAACAAGATCAATAGATCCCTATGCTGTTCTGCTGATTGCATTCTGTTTGGAATTTAATCACAACCTAGGTGTAGCAAAATGTATTGGATAAATAATTTTGATGGTTTACATACTTTTGCACATATATAGTTGATGGTGAGTAAATGTTCTCTATATGTAGGCATGGAAAATGTGATTTGGATGATATATCATGTGTTCTTGATGTTCTGATGACAGTTCTGATTTATGAGGTAAAATATGTATGCAATGTTTGTCAGACAGAGAATATTTATGATCTACAATCTGTCTTTGTCATGGTCCTTGGTTTGGGGCTAACTTCCATTATGTTTTATAGTAAAACTAAGGTAAGAGGTAATGGACACATCTGGGATTGCTTATTGGTTTAGCAAAGCTATTTTTTATGTCATATGATATTGTGATTGATTACATGTGTTCTTTTACCATATTTTTTGCACTGGGCTTCTTGTTACAATAGTGACTGATTCTCTGTTAGTGGGACACTGAGTGCCAACTATCAGGAGTTTGTTTGAGATCTGTTATTATGTTCATTGAGAATGTGGCCAGAAGTCTACCCCAAAACTGGTTTAAGTTGAATGAGCCACAGGCTTCTCTCTCTCAGGGATTCCAGGCAAAAAAAGGTCTTATTGGCATTACAGGGTATAAGAAAGGTATAATAAAGGTATAATCCAGCAGTGTGTGTGTGAGACACCTGACTATAGCATTAGTAGGTAGAGGTTTTCCCAATGATGACCCGGAATGGTATAGGAAGCCAATGAGTGTTGAATTGAAGTACACTCACAATAGTTTGTGAACATAGCAAACAACCTCTGATATGTAACCACGTTGCAATTTTGTAACTCAGTTGGTGGTCTGGGTTTGTATTGAAGAATCCTCTAAAGAAATACATTTTGACAACATAGCAACAATGTAGTGGGGCTGAAAAAAATAACATCTCTTTGACTTCATTGTCGTCTGTTTTTCAAAAATGTATTGATAATGATTATGTTGGCTAGAAGAGGCACTTGTGATTGTTGTCTTGTGCAGGCATTTGCATGATAGTATATAATAACAAGTAGATATCACAAGGTCATGGTTGACATTTTTGTGGTTAGGGTACATTACAGCACCGGATAACTGAAACGTAAAGTCTTCTTGTGTCGTGTAGTTTCCCATTGTAGATATGGTGGCAGCTGTTTGCTATTGAAGAATGTAGACTTGCTCTAAAAAGCTTTTTTTGGCTGTGAGAACTTCTCCTGGCTGCTGTTGCTTAAATAGAAAGCAGTTGTATTAGGTTTACTCAATTGTGTGATAGAACCACAGCGCTATCGGACTTCCTTACTGCTGCTAGTGATTGAATCCATCTGAAAGGTCAGGGGGAAACATCTGTATGGGAGCATCAGACATGAGAACTAATCCGGAGGCTGGAGAGGAGGGCGGCCCCAACGAGCTCTACTGCCAAAATGTGTGTATATTCATAGACACAGGGTTTTCTGTGATTTGACGTTTTCTATTCAACGCCTCATCCTTGGCAGACAAGCTGGATGTGTTTTAATGGCTTTGAAGTCCTCCTGCCATTGACATGTTGTCCTCCAGTCTGTGTCTGTGAGACAGCTTGAAACGTGCGGTGCCCTATGCTGAATGTCAACTCCGACAAATTATATTTTAGAAGTGTAACGGCATTCTTCTTTCAGTGACACTGAATCATTAATATGTGTAATCATTGAAAATTATTGCATTATGAGAACAACTTTGAAATTGCTAAAATGAGGTTCGTTGTTTGCAACTCAATTACATAGAATGCAAGTCATTTAGTTCTGGGAAGGTCAGACAGGTTTTAGCTAGGACTGACAAAGTTTCTGTGAGATGGCAGCCTACTCCTTTAGGGAAAAACTGTAGATTATTCTTGCTTTAAGAAATATCAGTCATCTTTGCACAGTTGGGAACATTTTATTGGTTGCTATAGACAAAACCTCATTTCTTTTTCACCTGACTTTCTGGACATTGGTTTTTGATGGTATCAGTAGTTCCACACCCCCTGACCATTAGATTGATTTGATCCTCACATTGAAGTTTGAGTCGCCCAAGTTTGTACCGTGTTTATTTTACTTTAATGGTGTCAACACACCTTAGGCAATATTTAAATGTTCATTAATATTGTTGTACAAAATGCAAGTTTGCATAAGATCTGTATGTATGTGCCTGGAAGAGGGTAAAGGGAACACTGTAGGAACCAGTCTGTCACAAGGGGGAAAAAACAGCGATTGGCCAGAAAAGTCTTTAATGGCCCATTGAGTCTTCCTATGAGCAGCCTAAGGCATCAGGCAAGGCCTATAGACATACAAACATTTCCTGGTCAGACAACAAACATTGGGCAAACAATCTCTAATGTCTTAATGTGGTGGTCAAGTCTGGGTACATTGCCAGGCATTTTTGCAGTGCAGGGAAAATGCATAGATAATTGTATTCAGTAGTGAAGGTTCACACAAGTGAGGAATGTTGGGAAAATAAGGCCTGTATACTGCAGTTTGTTGCATGCAAACATTGTGCCATAGGCACATAAGACATCTTGGGGTTGATTTACTACAAAAAACTGGGTAGTGTAAAATCTGTGCGGCTCTGCATAGAAACCAATCCGATTCCAGTTTTTTTTTTTTTTTTTGGCAAAGCTTAATTGAACAAACTAAAGTTAGAAGCTGATTGGCTACCATGCACAGCTGCACAAGGTGTTAATGAGCCCTGAAAAAAAAAAATATATATATATTATGTGCCTGGCTGCGTCGAAAGCTCTATAGTTATTAGTGCAGTTTACAAATCTGCCATGACAAACATCCATTGTTGTTTTCCAGGTTTCCTTTTCTAAGCATTTTTTTTCTAAGGCTTCTTTTGCTTTTAGAAAGTATATACATCTTCTTATGGTTGTATATCCATTTTTTTCATTTTTACCTACAGGTAAGCTTATAATAAGGATTACCTGTAGGTAAAATGAATATCTCCTAAACCTGTACGGTTTAGGAGATATTCACTTTGCATGCAGCCGCTGACGTCAGTGGCGCATGCGCTGTGAATGCCAGGCTGAAGGTCCGGCAGATGCTGCCGGACCTTGCCAGGAAGCAGACGTGAGGTCACCATGGCTCTGGCCACTCACAGCGCCGGAGCCGCGAACCCTGAAGACACGCAGAGGGCAAAATGTCAGCTCCCTTGGCGTGGACCAGCCTATGATACGGGGACCTCGTTGTAAGGTAAGTATTTCATAATTAGCTCATTATGCCTTTTGCTTTACAGGGTTTTTTTTAATTTTTTTTTTTTTTTCCTGAGGGTATACAACCATTTTAAAGTCTGTTTTTTGATAAGTATACAACATCCCCCATCGTCAGCCTTAACATCAGCATGGATTTTGCATGCTTAGAAGTAATGCGTTATGATATAAACATTTGCCAAAGATTGTGGATAGTTATTCAAAGTATGGACAGCTGAGATCAAAGCGGTGGGGCCCTTCATGCTAGCAGGGTTAAGGAATTGGGCGCTGGTACCATTTCAAGACTCTCCCTAACATTGATCATAATCTTTCTGTACTGCAGGTGGATTTTCAGCAAACTAAACAGGTGCTCAGCGACTTCAAAGTAAAGCCATCTGTGTAGTTTGTATTATAGTCCCCACAGCATAGCTCTTTGACTGAGATCAAACCATAGAATGTATGATGGTGTCCCTCTAGCTGTTCATATGTTTCTCAGTTCACAGGAAAGGCTTTCTCTAGAACGTTATTTGTGTTTATTGTGTGCAAGGCTTAAATCAATATTTTCCTTTTGCTATGAGTAAAGTTCACTTCTTTTGACTGAAAACAGTTTCTCTCTATTATGGTCTCTAGGCAAATGGTAGTAACAAAGCTTTGGAATAAGCATTTCTGCTCTCTAAATGAGGTCCTATAAGAGCAAATATTAATTGGTTCATGTTACAGAGACTTTTTAAATCGTACCTTCACTCACATTTTAGACATCAAATCATCCTAACTTTACTCCCTATTACATGTGTGGACTTTTTATTTTTTTGGTAGCAGGCAGCCTTTTTTTAGAAGAAAAGGTGCTCTCTTTCTCTTTCCTTGCCCAGGCAAGAGCATGCGCGAGCCACGCCACGCGCCATGACTGGCCGGGCAATCATCTGGGACCTGTGACAAGTTCCAGATGATTGCCGAGAGGGAGGGGGGGGAGAGGTGATCTCCCTTCCGGTGCCGTGGTGCGCCGGGAGGAAGTGGGAGCTGGGACCCTCTGAAAAGAGGGTACCACCCCCCCCCCAAAAAAAAAAAAAAAATGACATGCCAAATGTGGCATGTCAGGGGGGCACCTCCCTTAAAGCAAAAGTTCCATTTTTGGGTGGAACTCCGCTTTAACAACCTATGCTCCATCTCCTTACTCCCCTTCTCCTCATCTGATTTGAACAAACTGCTTGATCCCCTTCAGTCTGGATTTTGCCCTCAACACTCCATGGAAACGGCTCTCCTTAAACTCATAAACAACCTACTTGTGGCTAAAACCAACAGACACTATTCTGTACTACTTCTGCTGGACCTCTCTGTTGCCTTTGATACAGTGGACCACCCCCTAATCCTCAAAATCTCCACTCCTTTGGTCTTCGTGACTGTACTCTCCGCTGGTTCTCATCCTACCTATCCTACCGCTCCATTAGTGTCACTTACAACTCTCCTCTCCTCTTCCTTTCTCCGTCAGGGTCCCCCAAAGTTCAGTTCTTGAACCTCTCCTTTTCTCAATCTACGCCTTCTCCCTGGATCAGTTGATTGCCTCCCATGGCTTTCAAAATCATCTCTACGCTGATGATACACAAATCTACCTCTCCACCCCCCAACTCCATCTGTCTTCTCAGGCATCACTAACTTACTAACAGACATATCAGCCTGGATGTTTTTTCAACCTATCCAAAACCGAGCTCATGATATTTCTTCCCCCATGTGCCACTTCCCCTGATTTCTCTGTCAAAATCAACAGCTCCACTATCAACCCGTCCCCCCATGCCAAGGTCCTCGGTGTAATCCTGGACTCCAAACTATCCTTTTGGCCTCACATCCAATCGCTGTCCAATACTTTCCGCCTCAACCTCCGCAAAATCTCCAAGTTACGCCCCTTCCTAACCAATGTCACCACAACGCTTCTAATCCACTCCCTGGTCACCTCTCGCATCGACTACTGCAGTGATGGCGAACCTTGGCACCCCAGATGTTTTGGAACCTCATGTCCCATGATGCTCAAGTACACTGCAGAGTGGATGAGCATCATGGGAAATGTAGTTCCAAAACATCTGGGGTGCCAAGGTTTGCCATCACTGGACTACTGCAACTTCCACCTCATTGGCTTACCCCTAAATAGGCTACCCGCCCTTCAGTCCATCATGAAGGCTGCTGCAAGGCTCATCCACCTTACAAACCACATTTGCTATGCCTCTCTCCCAATCCCTCCATTGGCTGCCACTCAACCAACGAATTAAGTTCAAAATATTAACAATAAACTTACAAAGCCATCCACAAGCTGGCCATTAGCTATATCACTAACCTGGTCTCAAAATACCAATGAAATCGTCTTCTTCGCTCCTCCCAAGGCCTCCTGCTCCCTAGCTCTCTTGTCATCTCATCAAATGACGGAGCGATCACTTGTAACAAACTGGCGTCATGTCATGACGCCGGTTTCTCTCTCCCCCCTGCCAAAACTCTGCAATGCCCTGCCAAAACTCTGCAATGCCCTGCTAATACTCTGCAATGCCCTGCCAAAACTCTGCAATGCAAAAAAGGAATGGGTACAGCGCTGCGCCAAACGTTAATAAAGCAGGAGGTGATTAAAATATACAGTTAGCAGCTAGCACACCTCTAGACACAGGCAAAGACAAAAATAATAAAAAATAGTGTAGCGCTATGTGTATATACAAATCATAAATATGGCATATGTGAACAGTGGGTCAGTTCGTCCTTTGCGGGACAACACCAGTATGGAAACAACCCTAAGTGGTACAAAATAGACATATGAAAATGACTACAATAAATGGGTAGTATAAATCCGTATTATAAACACAAATATTAGGTATATGGAAAAGTATAGATGTAATAAATCAAATAATTTATTAAATAAATAAATTATTTGATTTATTACATCTATACTTTTCCATATACCTAATATTTGTGTTTATAATACAAAACTCTGCAATGCCCTGCCAATACTCTGCAATGCCCTGACAATACTCTGCAATACTCTGCAATGCCCTGACAATACTCTGCAATGCCCTCACAATACTCTGCAATACTCTGCCAATACTCTGCAATGCCCTGCCAATACTCTGCAATGCCCTCACAATACTCTGCAATGCCCTCACAATACTCTGCAGTGCCCTGACAATACTCTGCAATACTCTGCCAATACTCTGCAATGCCCTCACAATACTCTGCAATGCCCTGACAATACTCTGCAATACTCTGCCATACCCTGCCAGTACCCCGCCAATACTCTGCCAATACCCTGCCAATATACCCGCCAATACCCTGCTAATATATTATTACAGTGGGGGAGATTGTGGATATTACAGTGGGGGAGATTTTTTTTTTGTTGATCCGAACCGTGACTCCTGATCTGAGGAACGATCCGAACCGTGAGTTTTTTGATCCGTTGCACCCCTACCAGTTATTACCTCTTGTATCTCCTGACCCTCTAACGAGCAGGTCCCTCTGATTCCTACTGTATTAAAGTGTATTGTATTTGTACTGTTTACCCTCAAGTTGTAAAGCACTGCATAAATTGTTGGCGTTATTTAAATCCTGTACAATAATAATATTAATAGTCTTATGACATTTGGAGTGCGATTTGTCACTACTATGCTGCTTGCTGGAGAGGAATCGGCACTACATTGCTCTCTCTTCTTCTGCTTCATTTATTATTTGAATCTTTGCTTTATAAACCTCTTATGCTACGTCTTGAATATTACCCCTCTAATTATTAGATCGGCAGTTTTCAGGGAACAGCCTTGACATGAGGAAGCAAAGTCCTGTTTTTTTTACCAAGATGGCTGCCTGCACAAAGAAACCCAGTGCAGAATAAGGCATGGCTAGTACTTGAATCACTGCAAGGATGGACTCTGCGTCAGCATAGCATGGGATGGCTGAAGAAAAACATTTACAGTGTGCCCCCTCAACCCAAACTAATCTTAGGCCTCTTTCACATGGGGTGGATCCGCTCCGCAGACTCTGCTAGCTCAGCGGGGGATCACTCTGTTGACCCCCGCTGAGCTGGTGAATGACAGGTCCATCTTTGCTCACTGTGCAGGGATGGACCTGTTAGAGGTCCACTGTCCTCTATGGCAAGATCGGATGAAAACGGACAGCCTGTCCGTTTTTTATCTGATCGCATCTGATCCAATCCGCTGGACGGATGGCGAACATATCGCCATCCGTCTGTTTTGATGGATATCGGATGGCAGGCGGGTGTCAGCGGACCTGCCCTAGGCCCCTTTCACACGATCGGCCCCCGCCGAGATCTGCCTGTCTGTTTTTCAGGCGGATCTGAGCGGGCCACCCATTGACTTGTATGGGCAGGCGGATGTCAGCGGAGATTTGTCCACTGACACTTGCCTGCCATCTGATCCGACAAGATTTGCTTAAAACAGACGGATGGCAGTGCGTTCGCCATCCGTCCAGCAGATCGGATGACATGCTGTCCTTTTTCATCAGATCTTCCCATAGAGAACAGCGGGGCTTTGACAGGTCCATCCCTGCACAGTGAGTAGAGATGGACCTGTCATCCGCCTGCTCAGCGGGGATCAACGGAGTGATCCCCCGCTGAGCTAGCGGAGTCTGCTGAGCGGATCCGCCTGTGTGAAAGGGGCTTTACTGTTTAAAAAGCCATCTGTTTCCGTTTTCACAGACTTCCCCTCCAAAGGTCAATTTAAAGATACCCATGAAGAGCATGTGACCAATCAGTGCTGACTCCTGATTGGCCTGTGATGACAGCCAGCATTGATCAGTTATAACAGGTCCTTTTCGAAATTCTTTTATAATAGGGTAAATGCGATTTTTTATATATACAGTACATTTTACCATGCAGACATGAAAATCCGTGGTTGTGGGGCAAGATACTTTCACAGTAAAAGCCTTTGAAGACTACATAATTGATGACTGGTTCCTACAGTGTTTATTTCACCAGCAAGACAGAGACATAGTTTACTATACTCAGAAAGAACCTCTTTATGCATACACAAATGCAAAGCTTACATTTAAGCGATCATTTTGGAAGATGGTTTAATTGGTTACTAAAATCTCACAGGCATTGTAAGGAACCACCCCTGTAATTACTGCAATATATAACATACAGCTAATTCCTGTAATTTACTGTGATAAAAATAAAAGTTGAAAACACACTTCACTGCATTTATGAATTTGACATTTAACTCTACTTTTAACATTGAACATAGAGGACTCGCCTATGTACTTTGATAAGATTTCCCTCTAGCAATGAACACGTTAACCCATCAGTAAACCATGACATCATTATAGAATGTAGATTATTGTTCAGCTTATTTGTACAACCTAGGTGCTCAGCATGATTGTATTCTGCCAAGTAACTGCTTGCATGGAAGGGCTTGTTCCTCCCTTCTTGTAAAACCCTCACAGAGCAACATTTAAATCCCCTTCTCTGGGTTCTGCAGCCCTGCCGGCTTTTCTCTGGTGTCATAAATTTAGATAGAGAGGCCATTGAGCAAATTTAATTTCAGCCACATGTAGCTGGAGACTTGTAAAGCAATCCACTTTAATTGTTATCGATTTTACTTTCAATTTTCCCCTTTGAATTGTGATTTCATTAATCTCCTGTATGCAATGCTGAATACACTCAAATGTTCTTAGCAAACCAAAGTGTGTGTGTGATTGATTGAGATATATAGGGTTCAATATTGAGTTGGCCCACCCTTTGCAGCTATAAAAGCTTCAACTCTTCTGGGAAGGCTGTCCACAAGGTTTAAAAGTGTGTCTATGGGAATGTTTGACCAATCTTCCAGAAGAGCATTTGTGAGGTCAGGCACTGATGTGGACGAAAAGGCCTGGTACGCAGTCTCTGCTCTATTTCATCCCAAAGGTGTTCTATTGGGTGGAGGTCAGGACCCTCCTCCACCCCAAACTCACTCTACCGTGTCTTTATGGACCTTGATTTGTGCACTGGTCCAAATCATTTACTGGAGGGGGTTGTTTTTCAGGGGTTGGGCTTGGCCCCTTAGTTCCAGTGAAGGGAACTCTTAAGGCATCAGCATTCCAAGACATTTTGAACAATGCTCCCAACTTTGTGGGAACAGTTTGGGGGATGGCCCCTTCCATTTCTAACACGCACCAGTCAAGGTCCATAAAGACATGGATGAGTGAGTGTGGGGTGAAGGAACTTGACTGGCCTGCACCCGGAGTCCTGACCTCAACCCGATAGAACACCTTTGGAATGAATTAGAGCCAAGACTGCAAGCCAGGCCTTTTCGGCCACGTCAGTGCCTGACCTCACAAATGCACTTCTGGAAGATTGGTAAGACATTCCCATAGAGACACTCCTAAACCTTGTGGACAGCCCAGCCTTCCCAGAAGATGTTAAGCTGTTATAGCTGCAAAGGGTGGGCCAACTCAATATTGAACACTACGGACTAAGACTGGGATGCCATTAAGGTTCATGTGCATTTTAAAGGCAGGCATCCCAATACATTTGGTAATATAGTGTATATATAAATACACACATACACACAGAAACTTGTTGCATCCTGTAAACCCCAGAATAGATGTTCAAGGTGAACCTTGAACTTGAGAAAGGGCAGGGACGCCCAAAACTGTTGTTCATGTACAAGCCTAATTGCTGTTACCTTTTGGAATAAAATTTCTATTTAGTACTTATGGAATGCAACAGGTTTCTGGATTTAGCAGAGTGGAAACTGCTTGTGGACTGCAAGTTCAGCATCTAAGGTGGTAAAAACCCATATAGCGTATCCTACTGCCTATATATAAAGGAAAGACTAGGTTTTTTTGGTGACTAGATGAAAACATTTTGTTTTTTATAAGAAGTGCAGCAACCTGAAAAAGTTCAGAACCTGAATAGTGTAATGTGCATAGTGAAAGTTTTGCTTTTGCGATTTCCCTGTCCTGTACCTTTTTATTTTTGCCAACTGTCATTTATCAAGAATATTCTTTAAGCAATTATAAACACACAACATTCTTTCCTGCTAGGCACTGGAAAAAAAAAAAACCTTGTGGTTTAAACTACAGACTTTAAATGTCAGAATTGGTGGACTTTAGAAAATAGCTAGGTTCATAGGAAAGAAAATGCTTCATTTTACCTTAGCGGGATATTGTGCAGAAAGCCAAGTAGTATTATTGGCAGGTGCAGCTATAATTAGGACTTTAATGGAAAAGTCTTGACCTTTGGGCCTTGTATTCACAATTTAAAATTATGTGTGGGACGAATAATTGTCCTAATAGTAGCACAGAACTGGCCAGTATTTAGTGAAAGCTGCTCTAGGGGCATCTTCTGTTGACAACGTTTCTTCATCCATCTTAAATTTAACAGGAAATTTGGAAACTTATTTTTGCCTACCAATTCATTAAAGTATTCCTGACCACAGATTCTGGTTAAAATTTTTTTTTTTTACAAAACCCATTCCATTGATCATTAGTAACTGTTTGGGAAGGAAAAAAGGCACCTGGACCCTCACATTGGCATACCCTAAATCCTGGTTCTTGGTACCACTTCTACCTGTCTATACTGCATCACTGCACTTCTCTGTTTTCCTGCAGGAAATCCTACTCGTGTATTGAACCCGGACATTCCCAGTAATTAAAGATTCACAAAAAGAGCCTTGAAATATTTAAGGTGTTCGCCTCTAAAACTTTGCCCACAGGGCTATGGTATAGTATGAGCCAGAGAATCATTATATCAAAATTCTCTCACTTGTCTTATTTCATGTCACATACTAATAGCATTAGCCATGAATATATTGCATAGCATGGGCAAAAGTAATCATTGTTCTGGTAATAAGCCAGATGCACAAATAAAGCTTTTTCTCCTCTCTGCCATGTGGAGCCATTAGATTTCCTTCCAGTTTAGCAGGCTTTGATTAATTGAAGTTAAAGTAATTTCAGGCATGTCATGGTATTATTTGAAGCAACATACCAAAGCTTTGCAAACGCTTTGATCTTCACACCTAGCCTTCTCCCACACATTCTCTACATCTACACACACAGGGACGTTATTGTTTGTTTCGTAGGAGTAGGCAATATTTTTGGTCAGAGTCCAGTGCATGTCTTTTGCATTGATATCCAGTGCACAGTCAGCAAGGTCTGAACATTCTCTAGTTGATGATAGTTGAGGTTCACAGCTGTTAAGCTACCAGTCTGAGCATGTTCTGCCAGCTGTGGTAGACGGTTGATTAAAATAGTGGTTACAGTTGCTGTTAATTAATTTTAATTTTAATGGGAGTTCCCAGGTTTCCACCGAGGAAAGCTAAATTGTGCAGGGCATCTAGGATGATTACTAAAATCTTTGTCCAGCAGTCTAGTCTCTCCCTGCCTTCCAGATAAGTTAGAACCCATGTAATACTTTTTTTGTTATAGGTTGATGCCGTTTATCAGATTCACCCACTAACTTGTTATAACTTTTAGGCCTCTGACCTTTAGCCAGGCAATTTACTTCTGTTGTTGAAGGAAGATTTTTGGTCCACTTACTGTAGCTTCCATTATGTACTGTAAAATTATGGACATGTCTGACCTTGAGATTTAACTCCTTGCAAAGTCCTTGCTCAATAGATGGAGCAGAGAAATAGGGGTGCAGATTGCTGCAGCAGAGCCCCCTAGGAATATATAAGAATTTACTTAAAGTATAACTAAAGGCAAAACTTTTTTATCGTAGAGGGATTAGAACACCTGTCAGGTTTTTGTTTTTTTGCTTGTGCCCCTTCTAAGGAAATACACTCTCTCTATTTGCCCTGTTTACCATTATTTTTGGGGCCTGAGGGTGACCTGGGGGTCACCAAGAATCTCTCTTAAAGGTTAAGTATAGCCAAAGCTTGTTTGGCTGTACTTCTGTTGCTCACAGGAGTGCAGTTCATTCTGCACCCGTGTGACCTGTTATCAGCTAACAGCAGGCTGAAGTCGAGCTGGTCCAGGCTCGGGAAGGATCGCAACCATATGGTCGGGATCCGCCCACATGCCTGGACTAGCACCCGGCTCAGCCTCTCAGCAAGCCGCTGAGTTCCTGAGCTGGCCGCTCACAGCCCCTCCACAGTTCTGCGCTCCAGTGAGCAAAAAGGGGGGGGGGCAGGGCAGAGAGCTGCTGACTGACAGTCACCAGCTCTTTGCTCATGGAGTTGTAAGAACCGAGCGATCGGCCGTGTTTGATTGCTCGGTTCTCAGTGTCAGTGTATTTTTTGTTCATTAACAAAAACAGAGAATCTCATCCTTCTCTTTTAATTTGCTGGGATTTCCTCTCACTACCTGTTTGGTTATGGGATAGGAAGTGAAGAGAAATTTCTGCAATGGGACACAGATGACAGCAAAAAATCTGTAATCTGTGTCTATCCATAATGAAAAGAAAAAGCTTTGCCCATAGTTCTACTTTAAGCTCTCAGTAGCTATTCAAGAGAAAAAAACAGATTTACCTTAGGTTAGTTTTGAAACAAGCAAATTTTGGGTAGGGTATCCATATACCGTAACAATAGAAATGAGGCAAGAATGCACAGAGCTTGTTCGATAAAAAAACAGTATATTGAATTATTATAAAAACAGATTGACAACTCACAAGCTCCACAGAACTCACAAGCTCCACAGAGAAACAGTCTGTTTCAGACCAGAGGGGGACGGTCAGCTGCAGTATGCACACCCGTGGCCAGTGGAAGGACTGGGATGTTGTTCTTGCAGCTGTCAGAATGGCTGCTTAGATGAGACACGTTTCAGAGATCGGAAGGCAAGAGGCAATCCCTGAGTTACCTTCTGGGGAAAAGTGTGCAGGCTACGTCTAGATAAAGACCTAGGCTACGCGTTTTGATGATATTGCTTCTTTTTCAATCCTTGGGTAGTTTACAAAGGTCATATCACTGAAAAGTGAGGACTGGCTGGAATTCTATATATTACACAATAATCTGTGCATTATTAATATATTATTAATTTTATTGGATAATAGAAGGCTTATTAGGATTCTTGTGTAGATATTGTGAAAGAAATGGCTGGTTTGCATCTGTTTTTTGGTTATGTAGGGAAAAGCATTACACTTACTGGTAGATTTTCGTTCTTTAATTAGAAGACATTGCGGATGTAATATTTCCAGAAACGTGATCTTTTTATAATATACTTTTATTTTATTTTTTTGTCAAATTTTTATTGGGTTATCAAATATGAAATTTGGTACACAACACCGAGATATTGCAGGAATTATACATACAGAGTTCGGATTAATACAAGGTGAACACACGATGGTTACATATTTATCAGTCCAGGTTGACCATAATTGGTCAAATTTAGTGCAGTTAAACAAGTTGATCGCCAGTAGGCGTTCGTAAGTGTAGTTAAGATTAACAGTGCAAATGACCTCAGATTCGGGGAATCTTGGGATTTCCATTTCTTAACAATAGTGTTCCGTGCTGCTAAAAGAATATGGGTTACTACTGGCTTTTGGGAGTATGGGTATTTGTCTATTCCTAGGTTGAGGATAGCCAGTCCCTTGTCTGGAGGAGTAAGGATCTCTGTTATCGAGGATACCAGGCAGAATAACTGTCTCCAGAATATAGTTAGGCTAGGGCAATCCCGTAAAATGTGTAGTTTTCCCACAGTTCCGCCAACAGTTGAGGGACTCGTTTTTGTATACTTTATTATGTTCAGTACTAAATCTAGGTAAATATGAAATGTTGCATATGGGTGTTTTATGTTTACCACTGGCAGCCAGCAAGTGGAGAGCTTCAAATAAGAGCAGCAGCTTTTTGTAGGCCTATTTATTATTATTATTATTATTATTATTATTATTATTATACAGGATTTATATAGCGCCAACAGTTTACGCAGCGCTTTACAACATTAGGGCAGACAGTACAAGTACAATACAATTCAATACAGGAGGAATCAGAGGGCCCTGCTCGTTAGAGCTTACAATCTAGGAACTGTGCTGTTGAAAAGAGCTGTGCTGTTGAAAAGATCTGAATGACGGGGAGATCAGATTAAACAGACTGCGATCAGTCATAGGAAAACCGCTCCTATGACGCTGGGCTTTCTTACTACTAAAGTACTTTTTTTTTTTTTTTTTTTTTTTTTTTTTTTTTTGCACCTCTGTATTAAAATAATTTTTTATCCCAAATTCTTTGTACTATGTGGATAATATAATCTTTGTCACAGATATTTACTACAAAGAGAGTCATTGCTAAGCAGGCTAAATATTCTCACTGCACAGCGTTTAACAATTTGGTTTTGTGCGTTCTAGGAAATGAGGGAATGAATCATTACAGCACTTGTTTCAAAGACTTCAAAGAAGGAAATAGCAGGATAAAGTATTGCAGACAATGAACAATCAATTATCTTGTGGTCTGGGATTGTTATTATAATGCAGAGTTTGTATTATGCATAAGGCATGCGGTATTCTGTCTGTGCCGATAAAATAAAAAGTTAATTTGTAGTTAATACATATTGCTATTAGATAAATGTGCTGTTTGAAAAGCGTCTAAAATAAATACTTAATTATACAGCGAATCCTGCAGTGACTGTTCAGTGCTGTGCTTGGCCTCCGTGCCTGTCTGCTGCTTGGAACCTCATTGCTCCTCTGCAGCTTTTTAATTTTTGACTGGTCTCCAAGGCTGCAAATCTGGATGGCTGCCATGTAGCTTGTCGCTTGGAAGTCCCAGAGCTGGAGAATCTTATGGCAGGCCTCTGGGGGTCTTGCACTGTTTGGATAGGAAAAGAATAGATAGAGTGTAGAATACGAGAGGCTTAGGATAAAGATAATATATTTTTCTATCTCTAAAAACATAGGAAGATGACCCAATCTGAAAAACAAAGTTACGTAATACATGCAAACCTTGCATTCCATGGCTGAACGTCATTCGGTTATGTTATAGGCATTTTTAGAGTTGATATAAAGCAGACCTACCATTGTATATGCAGAATGTACGCTAAGTAAAATACACAAGTATTTATTATGACCTTGTTCACAAAAGCACCGATGCCCATTGGTTGTGAAAAGGCCATTTTTTTTCCCTGCGTTCCTAGCCAGCAGATGTTAGCCAGCAAGTTTATTAGGATGCAGTCGCTTGTCCTAATGTGACAAGTATACAAATGCAGGTGAATGACCCTGAACGCAGTCAGCATGTGCGCAGCTGCTGCTGTATCCTAATGGACTTCAATACGCTGTCTATACGCAGCACCTGTCAGCTAAAGATGCAGAAAAAATATTGCCCGTTCGCAGTATACAGGTCTCAGGGCCCGTGTAAATGCGATCTATCACAAAGATCATATCGAGTCTAAGTTTGATGCTGCAGATTTCTCCTGCCACCTCTAAGCCTGAGAATTGAGCAATCAAGAGACTGCTGATCGTCCAGTTCTCCCATCCGCTCTGACGGTCAATCATTGGCTCTGTGCTCTGCCCTTCCAGTGCAGGAGAGGGGGTGTGAGTGGCTGGCTGTCAGTGGTACGCTGTGAGGCTGAGCCAGCTGCCAGTCAGGAATCTGGGTGGATTCTGACATTACTGCTTTGGGAGCTCAGTTCTTCGCAAATTTTATAAGATTTGCTGGATTGAGTGAACTGAATACCATTTTTCACCACAGGGTAGTTCACACATTGATGTTGTTTTTTGAAAAAAGTGACGCAAATTGAACTTTATTAACAATTTGATGCATTGACTTATCACTTGGATGAATGTTATGTCCTGTTTGATTTATTGTGTTTGATTTATTACAGTAATGTCTTGAATTTGATCACAATCATAGTAAAGTTATTAAAGTGGGAGTAAACTTCCAATTTGTAGCTATAGGTAAGCCTATAATAAGGCTTACCTATAGGTACTGTAAATCTCTCCTAAACGTGCACCGTTTAGGAGATATTTACTGCAACCGCAGCTGGTGACGTCACAGACGCATGCACCCGAGCCACTCCTTCAGAGTCCTGTGCCGTAAACGGCGGCTCCCGCGCGCATGCGTGGACATGATGTTATCATGGCTCTCGCCACTCACACAGCCGGAGTCCGCAAACTCGGAAGGAAGACCAGGTGAAGATCGAAGCCTAGCCAGCAGTGACAGTGCGCCGCTGGAAGGCTTTGTTCTAAGGTAAGTATCACATAATGTGCTAGTATGCGATGCATACTAGCATATTATGGCTTTGCCCTGCAGGTTGCAGAAAAAAAAAACACACACACACAGTGGTTTACTACCGCTTTAAGCGCAGCACATTTATTATAATACCATCTCGCTGATAAAATGCTCTGTCGTCCTATTAGCATACACCTTGCAGTACACTACACCTAACTGGCCCCTTGTGCTGCTTCTCTCTCCCCTTATTTGAGTTCTGCTTTACAGGGACTTCAGGAAGCTGATAACAAGTCAAATGTATTGAAAGTTTTTGTTCAGTCTTACAAAGTGTCTGTTTTCAAAATGAGTACAATACAGCTGCACCGTGCGACTTGCTTTTTGCTACACCTTTTCTGCCTAGAATCTTCACAGATCTTCCAAGCTGTAATAACGCATGCATGACACCTCACTTTGCTCACTTTAGTGTTTTGCCCAGCTATGGGCTGATGGATTGGCACTATGCTAAAGTTAATGAAGGGCATAGCATGCATGTGATTTCAGAAGACTTTGGCTAGAGGCTGTGTGGTACTGGCCAAGCAGGTCTCTGGACAGTGGTGTGGCAGATATGTACCGTATATCATATGCTGAAAAAAACGGGTGATGGAGGGTAAACAAGGATGAGTGCACTAAAAGAACACACTTATCCTTCAGGGGCATTATACCACTTTTGGTAGTGAAACAGATCATTAATTTGCACAGAGTGCTATAAAAATAGACAGATGTGATACAAGAGGGATTTGTTTCCAGAAGGGGGGGCTACATATACAAAACAGGGACAGGTGAATCATAGATAATTTTACAGCATTGAAATGTGACTCAGTTCCCTCTCATAATGCCATTGCAGCTGGACCCTTCAATGTATTTATGTTCAACATCATAGGGCAGTGACGGCGAACCTTTGCACCCCAGATGTTTTGGAACTACATTTCCCATGATGCTCAACTACACTGCAGAGTGCATGAGCATCATGGGAAATGTAGTTCCAAAACATTTGGGGTGCCATCACTGCCACGGAAAATCTGTTGGTGTAGAAGAGCACCATCGTGTTTTTGTACTGTCTACGTGTTGTAGTAATATGCGTTTTGTCGTGCATTACTGTAACACACAGCATCCTATACACCTTCAAAATGCACAGATGGGAATCTTCCATTGTGGTGCACTGCATTGAAAAAAAGCTTCCTGTCTGATTTTTTTGTTTTGTTTAAGACCTTAATGCATTACCTGTTAATGCACAAAATAATACATATTAACATGCATACAGTAACATATGGATATGTGTGAAGGATCCCTGAACTGTAAATATCTCCAAAAAGTCCCAAAATAAACTAGAATGGAGCTCAATTTACCACCAACAATGCCAATGTGATCAGTTTTGGGAAAAGTTGACCATTTTCTGTTTTGTAGCTAGAACGTATTCTATGTTGTGTACTGTTGGCTGCTGTGGCTGTCAGAGGATTACATCCAGCTACATCTAGCTTTGAAGACCACAGCTTATCTTCTTTTCTTCCGGAAATCTCATATTCGATAACATGTATATGAATATTTTACCTTACATGCTGCTGTTTTATTCATGTGCCAGAATGTTATTCCCATGGCGTGGGATGATTCTTTGGTTGTTAATGCATCTCAGCTGTAATCCATAAAACTCTTCTTAGTTCTTTGGACCTGCTTTGCGTGTGCCAAGAATAATAAAGGAGATAAAGGGGGTTTCCACCTTCAAACGTGTGTTGTCCAGTTATTTTCTTGTTTTCAGACTTGTTACTAGCTGATACGTTGTCTTTTTCCCTGTTTAGAATTTTAGTTCTGTCTGAGGATTGCCATGTATTTACCAGGGTTACTTGTGGTTGAAGAACAACTTCGCCCTACCTAGATTTAACTAAATTCTCTCTAATAATTGTCTGTTAGTTAAAAATAGTCCAGTGTTGTCCTCCCTTCGGTCGATGTTTTTTATGTGTCTATGATCCCACCCCACCAACTTGAAATATCTCACACATGTGCAGACATGCCGCAGATCTCTGCCAGGTCCCAAATATTTGGAAGCGTTTACACATGCGCAGGAACTGTGGGACCTGGTGGAGACCTGAGGACCGCAGAATCCTGTGCATTCGCAGGTCTAGGCCAGGTCCCAAACCCCTGGCAGAGAGAAGAGGCATGTGTGTACACATGTGGGATCTTGTAGCACATGTGCCCCTTATTAAAACTGCTTCCTGTAAGTATTCTTCCTTCCTCCCTTCCCCAGGAAAGGAATCAGGACGTGGAAAGCTGCACAACCATTAAATAGTATTAAAGAATCTCCAAAATGCTCAAACTATCTGCTAGTTTCAAGATTTTAGGGGGGAAGGAAGCAGATAAGACAAACTTCTATTTATTGGGTGAAGGTCTGCTTTAACTCATGCTGCTGAAACTTCTATGCTGGATCATCCACCATGCCATGCTGCCATTGGCCGTATACATTGTTACACTGGGATCAGAGGCTTGGGGCAAGAAATATGGTTGGACAACAGATATATGGAGGTGGAAATCCTTAATAAATGTTTAATTTTACAGGCTACACCATCATTTTTAAACATGAGCATGCCTAGTACTAATGCTATTTGTCACACAGCAAAACACATGCCCTCTCTTGATACAAATAGATTGCAATCCTTTCTACACGAGAACAATGCCACTTGTCAGTCACGTGTTCCTTTATTGCTAGAGAACTTTAAATGATCATTTTAGGGATGTCAGTGCAGATGCCATATAAGAAGTCCATCTGTGCATCCCTTGTGAAGGATGAGCGCCAAGCTGCCTGATCTCTACAACTAAAGACAAGTAACACTGTTAGCCGCCAACACAACAGCTCATTATAAGCACATCTATTTTCAGTGGTCTAACTAATTTGGATGGGTGGTCTAAAAAGGAAGCCTCTGCCGCCATAAACTTGTTTGCTACTTGCACAATTTAATGCTGTTAGGTAGTCTTTTGTGTGACCTGCATGCGTGACCCGTGTGCCCTACCCCCCCAATTGTCACGGACAGATTTTGTTTTTCATATACTTGAAAAGCATCTCCATTTACAAGGACATTTATTGGTGGCTGTGAAGTTGAAGCTTTTGTCTAGAATTACACCTTCCTTTACATTATTAATGATGGTTTTATCACTTTGGATGTCTTTCATAGCTTTTTTTTTCATATTAAGTCCTCAAGGCACACAAGCAGAAAGATTGATATCTTAGAATATATATTTTATGTATGTTAACTTTAAGCTACTGAAAATTTAAAGGAGATATTTCACTTGTAAATGACACGTTTAAAATAGATTTAAAGATGTACTCCTCTTGGACTAAAGGTCATTGTGATGGGTAAGCCTTTTAAGGCTCACTTGGCGTTCTCTTCATGTTCAGAGGTGACTGCTTGGTGGATGCAAATCCATCAGCCACATTTTATTTTATTCATTCACATTTTACACATATTTAAACATGCCTGTTGGTTTCTCAGCACAATCTCAAGATGAACCGCATAGAGCTACAGATGGGCTTAGATCTTGCAAGACGTGTTCAAGCAGTGTCTTAGGATGTGCTCATTGCATTCCTTGCAGGGTTGCAAAGAAGTTACACAAATAAACCAGTGTGAGAAGGGTCTTTAGTTCCTATTCAGCCGACAGGCCTTTGTGTGAGTTACCAGTGACAATAATGATCGCTTACAAGGGCAGTTGAAGTGTCAGGGTCGAGGATGGGAGCGTGCATGTGTAATATGAAGGAATTCAGGGAGAAGGGACATAGTCTATCAGGATTGGAAGCCTTTTACTCTCTTCTGTTCATTCATTTAGGAATTCATTTTTTGGGATTCTTTTGGTTCTCATGCAGTCTATAAGACAATTGTTAGGCCAGGGTGTATTATTGTAAACCTAGACATTGCATAGCTCTTGCCTTCAAACTTGAGCCATAGGGCACCAGCTATTCTACACTTGGACTGACGATGGGGACAAAACACCAGTCTATTGGGACAATGTTGGTAGCACAGGCAGCAAAACTTCAATCATGAGTGGGATGAAAGGGGGTAATGAGGTGGTGGGCGTGCAGAGACATTATTCAGGCCCACTCTTGTTCAGCCATGAGTGATACATCTTCTTCTTGTCGTATTTTATGTTGGGAACTTGGAACATTTGTTAAATCTGTGTGCATTCTTTGCATTTGTTTCATAGCCGAAGATCAATGTAATTCATGCATTTTGGTGTAGGATGACAATGCATAATGGATCTGCATAATAAATGCACAATTAATGGCTAATATATTAAACAGTGGGGCCCAAATTATGCATGCTAAGATAATGCAAGACAGACCTCTATTATGGTCAGTTTGTATGTATGTGCATTTTCACAGCTACTATTACTTGGCCTCATCATTTTATGATCTTAAAGGTTTTAGCCTACTTGTATGTAAGAATTTATTCAGTAATGGTGGAGAGCATTGTGCTGTGTATGGTGAGCCATACTGATAGAAGAATTTCTCTTCTGATATTCTGATTTATTAGGAAACTTGTGCTGAGAGGAAACATGGGAGAACTGCTAAATTCCTCTAAATGCATTGTCTGGTTGTCCTAATGATCCTCTGACTTCAGGTTACTGATCTGAACAAGCATATGGCCAGGGAATCAGAAGTCAAATCAAAACTCTTGTTTATCATGCTTGTTCCAGGTCAGTAACTTCGAGAGAGTACTGAAATGCTTTGGTCAGTCTGACACATTTTACAGAAACCAACATTGGCAACCTCCAGACTCTCGGTGCAGGTGCTATAGCAAATACATAGATAATGGATTTGAGAGATTAGAGAAGAAGAGGGGTTAGGGAAGGTAATTAAGGTAAGTAGTGCTTACTTGCTGACTGCAGGTCTCTGGAAATTCTGTACATTATATGTTCTGAAGCTGGTATTCCACAATTATTTCTTACAAATTTCCTAGTTGCCAGAATTTCATGAATTTTCGGAGTCGCTTGGAATGAGTGTGTAAATCTGATGTTTGGGACTTTACTTTGACTCTACTTACGGCATGCTTGTTAAGGTTTAGTGATTGGAGAAGGCATCGAAGTAAGAAAGAAAGTAATAATGGCAGCTCAAATATTTCCCTTATGACAAGTGACCTTTAACTCCATCAGAAGTGGGCACCAAATGCACGTCACAAGCGTGAGTAAGCATCAGTTAAAGTTTTAACAACCTGACTAAAGAGACATTTCCTGTTTATCCAGCGGTTAGCTAACATGCCAGCTCTTTAGCGTATTCAACAGTAATTCTGTAAGCAGAAAACAGACTCACTAGCTGGATTTTCTCTTTTCTGCTGATTTACTAGGCTTTACTACTCCATCAACGTGTGCGTTGGCGTGATGTGGTGCCATTCATGCTCAAAGACAACCCAAAGTAAATTCTTAACGCACTTGCATTGTATCTTGGCGCAACATGTGACAATGCACATTTTTAATTCATTTTGCTGCATTAGGCAGCCTATTCAAATCAGTGGGCTGCCTTAATGCAGCACACATTAACATGCGGCATAGTGTGCGCTAACATGGTGCGACCATGGGAATGTGGCCAAAAAGGTTTAATAAGAATTAAATTTCGCCTGCTCCCCAAAGATGATCAGGTGTGTTGTTTCTCTACTATGAGCTATTAAGTGGAAACATGGAATTAGATTAGTTCTATGTACAGTATATGTTTTCTGTATGCTGTTGGTTACTACAATATATGTATGTGTCAGTAATTAGTCAGAACACATTTTTTTTTTGGCCATACATATAAGATAAACTGTTGATCGTTCATAAATTTTATAATTTTACTCAAAAATTTTCTTAGGATAACATTAGTTCAACACAAGTCAGAAAAGGATGAATTTGGTTACGCTCAATTGGAGTTTCCACTAGACTGATTGGATGTTTTCTTGATATAGTAATTTATATAATGAACCGCTTATATAGTGCAAACAGTTTCTAAAAGAACCTGTTGTCTTATTGAAATGGCATAATTGAATGGCATTGCCATGTCTATAACTAGCATTAAAGATCTGATTGCAGAAATGTAAAAGTGAATGAAAGAAAATTGATGAATAAGCTCCTTTTACTTCACAATTTTCAGCGTAGTAATGAATGGACTTAAAATGGTGAGTTACAGGAGATTTGTAACTACAAAGAAAACCTGTATAGTGATCAATGTACTTTGTAAATTATGGAGACCACATTCACATAATCAATGGTTGTGAACTACTGAGTTACTGGAAGGCTGCATTCAAATAGTAAACTGTGCATTATAGTAATCAATATAAGTAACATAAATATTACCTTTTATTGACAAGCTAGGATTTAAAGAAAACAGATATAGAAGTGGAAATTTATAGTGCCGTATATCCTGAAAATGAACGCAGTCCCAGTTTAAGTATCAACAGTTGAAAAAAAATGCATCCTGTTAAGCCAGGTTTTCTGAACTAGGTTTCCAATGGGGTTCTTCCATGGGTTGCTCGGTCCCATGAACAGATTGATCTCCCACCTACATAAATCATCATTGTAAGGGGGCAATTTCCCACAGACATCCAATGTAAGGGGTCACTTCTACACTGTTTGCCAGCGTTAGGGGACTTTTTTGCGCTGACCACCAATGTAAGGGGACATTTTTTCTTTGACTACCAATGTAAGGGGACACTTTTCCACAGACAACTAGTGTAGGGGGATAAAGGGCAAGATGGAGAGATCAAACAAATAAACACCACATCCCAATTATGAAAAATTTCAAAAAAGAAGAGCAGGGCAAAGAGGTAACAAACCTCAGGGACTTTAACAGTATTAAGTATAGAGATCAGAACTCATTAAGTAACATTAAAATTTAAATTGCTTTATTTAATAAAGAAATAAAAACATGAGAAGGAAAAATACATCTGTATAACATGGGAATTATTGAAGCATATACAAACAAAGCACAACCACTCTCGACATGTTTCACTCGATAGTTTCTTCAGGAGATTGATGGCGTGACTCTTTTTATACTAGGAATGAAAAAACAGTTTCAATATATCTCATGAGCGTATTGCGAAACAATACATAAACATGAATAAGCATGCAAATTGGCATAGAATAAAAAGAAAAAACTATGCATGAATTGTTTATAGAGAAAACCAAAATATCAAAACAAAAAGGGGCATAGAAACATGTGGACACAGAAAGGAACCAAACCTTACCAAAACTGCTTCAACCTCAAAGAGATATCAATGGGGCAAAAATATAACGATAAAATGTGTTTATGCGTGTGTCATCCCAATCATCCAGACTTGGACACCCTGGCTGCTTGCAGAGAAGAAGCTAAAAAGGTAATATTTCAAAAAGAAATATATAATGAATAAAGTGGGCTAAATAAAGCACAACGTGGTAGCTGGAGTAATGAGTATTAAAAAACACCCATGGTCCAGCATAAGTTTAAAGGAAAAAAATTACCTTAAATATAAAGGAGGTTGAATCAATGGGTTAAACTGGTTCTGATGACCGTTGATAACTAGATGGTAACACCCAGGTGCCGGACATCTCCCAAAAGAAACAGCTTATAGGAACACCGGACAACAAGGGCAAAAAGAACCTACAAACAATGTTGAAAAAAGCATGTATTGAATCTAATCAATACCAGAGCGAATGAGCATTGTAATCTATAGAGAAAAGGACATCTTACCAAACGCTTCCAATGATAGATTATAGAGATCCAAGGGAGATCAGGACACATCCCTATACAGGGATATCGGGCAGAATGTAATGGCTTGTAACCGCCATTTAAATAGCCCCTCTCTGACTTGGTAGGCGTCTGACGCCACTGCCGAGTCGTGGGCGCACTAAGCAATGCCGTTGCGCATGCGCCGCCGCATCAGTGGAACAAGGCTGCCATCTTGAAAAGTCTCCTGCCGAGTCGGAGAGGGGCTATTTAAATGGCAGTTACAAGCCATTACATTCTGCCTGAGATCCCTGTATAGGGATGTGTCCTGATCTCCCTTGGCCAGTTTACTGTCCTTCAGGCTTTAGGGAGGCTGGACTGTGCCCAGTGAGAGTAGAAAATGCCCCGGCATCAGTGCCCCATCATTGGTATCAATGAGAGGAGTAGTGCCCCATTATTGATATCAATGAGGAGAATAGTACTCCATTGATGGTGTCAGTAGGGGGAATGTTGCCCCATCTTTTGTGTCAGTTGGTAGAATATTGCCCCAAGGGCGAGGTAAAGGCAAGCAAAGGGCCAAATTTGGCCCCCGGGCTGCAGTTTGGGGACCCCTGCTCTAGTTTATGGCAAATCCAGGCACATAAAACACCTTATTACTTACACCTGTCAAACGACCATTGGGTGCTCACAATCCCACAAGACTCAGAATCTTTTCTTTTTCAGCCCTTGTCCAAGACTGAAAATACTACAACTGTACCTGAATGGTTGTTTGGAAAGTTAGAAAGCATGATTCATTTAATATATTAAATATGCCCAATTTAAAACCAAACATTAAGAGCGCTTCCTATGAATAAAAAATATCCACCAATAAGATATCTCATGTAGTGCAATAGTCAAATATGCTCATACCTTGCTTGTTAAAAACAAACACGAAGAAATCCAACATCTACTAAACTGTCCATCAGTCCATCAAAAAACTCATAATGTTGTATATAGAGTGATGTGATGAATCCTCTCCTCCTAATGACAGTTCAATATAATAAAATGCATGACCAAAGAAAAGAAGCAGGCTTCTGATCCACCAGTGATTTAAAGTGCATGAACTTTCAACTGCTACACCTTCACCGATCCACCTCGTGCACACCCCTTTGTATATCTGCTTACCAGAGGTGCTTTTTAACAGGGCCTGTATGATCCTTGGCAACCAAAGTCCGTGACTCTCTTGCTGGGCACTTCAGTACTCCATGTTAGGCACGATTCAATAAGATGGATATATCATGCAAGGATACAAGGGGATGCTTTCCATAGTGTTATACCATTTATTGAATATAAAAATCCCCCCTAATACAAATTAAGCTTACTAGAATGATGTGAATAATCAGCATGTCACAGAGTAGCATCAAGTTCACCGACGATCGGCGTTCCTCACGAACTGTCCGCCACGATGAGTCCCGGAATAACGCTTGCTATGTGGAGCTGGTAAGTCGCGCGTTTTTTTATAATGGCGGCTGTAAGTGCATATACAAAAAAATATTTTTTTTCCATATGAGTGCTGGGTTCAGGATTTTCATTTGTCACACATGATTCATTTAATGTTTGCATTATCCTTTTTGAATCTACGCCTATGATTTTGTATTTGTACATCCCTAAAATATCTTTTCAGTAAAATATTATGGAAACCAAAATTTCCACATATCAAGCAATTATTGTTTTTATTTCATAGGAGTTTGAAGCTTTGTCTTTGGCTTTAAGCCATGGGCAGAAAACACATCTTTTCATCTTTTAGAAGTTGATTGGATGGATGAAAAGAGACCCTTGTTCCTAATATCCACCTGCCTCATCGAAGTCTTAGATGCCAATCGTATTTTCTTTCTCTCTTTCTCAATTCACTTTACATCTAATCATGACTCAGTGGGGCTACTGCTGTACGACCTTGGCAAGCTAAAGCAGGAGGCAGCTTCAAACCATTTCATTAGTTTAAGAGCAATCAATACTGTCATCTCAGCCCTTAGAACGGCTCATTTTATTACAGCCGAAATGTGCTGGTATATGCTGTTTTTAGAGCAGAAAAGTCAACGTGTTCAAGCTGTGGTCTTTTACTACAAACCGTACTTTATAGAGAAAGTACTTGAAACAGAACTCCTGCCAAACAGCCCAAAAAAATAAATAAATAAGTATATATATATATAGTTTTATAATTCTATTCAGCCACTCTTATGGATTACACATCCTGCGACTTAGCCAGGAGGATGGCACTACAATCCATTGTTGCAGAGCTACGTGTTTCTGTGTAACCTACCTATTAAACTAAAAAAGGCATCAACACATTAATGTAAGCCGCCCAAAGGCTTCCCCTTCCAGGTGAAGAAGTGATTGTAAAGGTTAAAGGTTTTTTTAACTTAATGAATTCTCTGCATTAAGGAAAAACCTTTCATGTGCAGCTCTATAGACGCACACAGCCAGCTTGGAAGCGAGCCCACATGTCTGCCCCCGTAGCAAGCTCTTGCTATGAGGGCAGACACTGAAGAGGAGGAGTGGAGAGTGCCGACGGGGGACCCCAGAAGAGGAGAATCTGGGCTGCTCTGTGCAAAACCATTGCACAGAGCAGGAAAGTATAACATGTTCGTTATTAAGAAAAAAAATACACAACCTTTATCACATCACTTAACAGTACTGAACTAAGGCACTAACAGCTTATATTTCATAACCTTCAAGATTTATGCTAGCCATAGATGGCTAGAATTTTGCCCGTTCCGTCCATGGTCTGAACTAGAAGAATGCAGTGACCCCTCCATCCAGCTAGCAGCCTGAATGGAGGAATCTTCAAAGATGAATGGTATTCATGCATCTGATATCTGAATAACTAAACAGTCACTGTATATCATTGGATGCAGTCAATGTTCAACCAACGATTTTCCACCAGGTTCAATAGATTTATTACGTTTGTTGAGCCAGGTGGTGTTTGCAGGGCCACCTATGGCTCAGATTAAGGCCAGCTTTGGCCTGATATCTTCCATGCCAGGGAATTCTAAAAAGAAAATGGGATTGCAGGTATACTAGCAGTATTTTAAATTATGTAAAACTGTTTTTAAATTAACATTTAAATGGACAGGTTGTTTTTGATATTGGCCTTTGTTTTCCCAATTAATGTTTACAAGGATGCTTCATTAACTAATTCTTCACTGCACATTTTGCACCATTTTTTCTACTGATAACCTAGGAAAAGCCGATACAAACATGCCTCTTGTGGTTAAATTATCACCTTGAATGGCAGAACACTTAATTGGCCATACTTTTCAAAAGGGATGTACAAGGTTTGTGTATCAGGGCTGCATAGCTTAGTGATTTTTTTCAACTGAGGTGGCGGCAGTGGCCCATTGAATGTTTGCCACACAGAGGCACAATTTTTCAGATTCAAATTGCTGTCCCAAGAGCTGTTGCTCAATAAGTCTGCCTGCCAGTCCTTTTTATCCTTATACTGCTTGCATTTTGAAAAATACCATTAAAATACCAATAAAGAGCATCATTTAAAGTATTAAATGCTATACACTAAGCTTGGTATGTGCAAAGATTGTCATCACTCCCAGAGTGTTCTGCTAGATGGATGAAACTACATTATGGCACCCAGGATGTCACACTATGACTTCCAATAAAAGATTCCACTCTACCCCCCCAGCCCTGGTCAATGTGCATTTCGTTTAAATATTTTTTTGTCTTCTAAATACCGATATTCCACTGTTAAAGTTGTGGTCACATGACAGTCTTAGGCTTCTTCTAGTAGGACAATGGGCAGGAGTAGGGGTGCTGGGATTTTATGTTTTAAGAGTCATTATTTTCAGTCTAACATCCATTGCTTTCACAAAATTCTGCTAAGAATGTTAGAGTGAGGGTGGGTTTGAGCACCAATTTTTTAAAAAAATTTTTACATTCTACATTCTTACTCTACATTGTTACTGTACTGTTTTTCACTGAAAATATTTGTGCCTCATGATGATGTCCTGAAGACAGGAGGTGTCTTTGACAACCGGGCTGCTAAGGAGGGAGATGGATGACTCTGGATGTTATCGGGACTGGAAATCAGCCAGCGGCCATAAGCTTTAAAGCGGAGTTCTGCGCACATTTTTTTTTTTTAGTCATCCATTATGCTTGTATGAATAAGCTACTATAAAGCATGTTTTGAATATAATCGCCATTCGAGTACATTTTTTTAAAAAATGTACTTACCTTTGTTTTTGGCTTACTGAGCACTTCCATCTTGATTGTGGGCATGTGAAGCCCACTAGGACTCTGTTCCGGGATAAGGTGCTGCTGGATACCCAGAATGCACCTCCTGATCTTGTGCATGCGCATTCTACACAGGGTGTAGCACAGGCAGTGTGTCTGGTTGCCATCACAACGGGCGACGACGGAGGAAGTGCCCACCCCCTTGTTATGTGGCTATGTTCACTGGCTCCTGGGAACGATGACGCACATCTCCCAGGAGCCTAGGCGCCGCAAGAAATTACGTACATTGCCGCGGCCCGGAAGGAGGCAGAATACAGGAGACACCCTAGCAACAAGCTTCACAAAGTAAGGGAGAAAAAAAATAGCCAAATGTTGTTCACGTTGCTGGAATGGACAAATTGAGCTAAAGATCAAATTATTGCTGGAACTCCGCTTTAATTAAAGTTTTGCAGAAGATTCAGAATCAGAACAAACATGGACTATGGAAAGGAAGTTATGTGGTACATCAGACACAAACATTTAGTAAAAGGTTTAATTATACATAAAGTATTTACATGTCATCACTTAATGGCAACTTCATAAAACAGGTGTTTTAATCCTATACCGATCGCGCATGCAATACACATATTAACAGTATGCTGCCGCATACTGTATATGCGTACTGTTGGCATCCCCGTTTGTTCTGGGAGTACACATACTTGGCACAGTGACTGAGCAGTCAATGACATCTCCCAATCACTTTTTACAATTGGGACCTGGTGGGACAGGTTCCCAATGACGTGGTCAGTGGGAATAGCAATCGCAGTGATCGCCTACCTGGAAAGTCCATGTGATGCCTCCAACATTATAATCTTTTATACGACTGACTCCCACCATTGGGAATGGATTAATGATAGTCGGTAGAGCCACGTAAATGATATCTTCAGCCCCTTTGGATGCCCAGTTGCCCTCTCCGACATAATGAAAGTATTTCTGTTGCTTTACGCACCTTTGGTAAATTAGGAATAGGCTCCTTTTTTATGATAAATATGATGTCATGTAAATAAATGGTTTTTATTGGTTGACAGCAAAGATTCAAGGGCAATGCCCGCTGAATTTTTTTCTCAGCATTACACAGAAGAAAGTGAAATACCTGCTGAAGAAGCCCAGAGCAAATATGGAAATCCTGTAATACCCCCGTGCCAGCGGAATGCACTTTACACTAAACTTGTAATAGCATGTATCATTGTAAATGTCATGTTTCATAGATCGCTGATGCACACCTATATCCTTCAATCCCGTATGTAAACAGATCCCATTGAGTTTACATTGCAGGAGTAGAGAGCCACTGGTCATGTAAACAGCAGCGCTCCAGTATTCTACATTAAACATCTGCTCTGACCCTGTTCATTCTCCAGCAGGATGCTTGGAATATCAGACATGCTTGTGTCCAGCCGTCTTTCATATTTGTTGAGCGTTTACAAGTGTAGCAGATGTGCACAAGACAGACAAAGGTCGCAAGTTCACGTAATATTTGTGCTGTGTGCAAGTTTCATTGACATTTTTAGAGATTGTATTTCACAAATCATTTTTTTAAACAGACTTGTGCGGATTGGTCACACACTGCAGCAAAGAAGTTGAGGAATTTCTGACTGGCTCTCGAGGTACTATAGACAGCTGATGCTACTATCGAGGTTTTCCTGTGGAACCTCATTAAAGAGTTTACGAAAAACTTTTTCTTTGCACGTTCTTGATATGGAGATTGTTAGACTGTCTGCCAAGGTTCAAAGTAGAACTCTGGCCTCCCATTATAAAATATGTGATTCAGCACTTCCTTTTAAAGGCTAAGTTCACCTTTTTTTTTTTTTAATTTCTAAATTCCAGCTCCCCTATGTACCACTATAGCATTAATGTACTTAATTTGCAAAAATAAAACCTTTTCCATTAATTCTACACACGCTTACCTCACTCTCTTCAGCTGTTTAAACACACTGCTCGATTACTTCTGCCTTACTTCGTGGACAGACTTTAGTTCATGACACAGGAAGGAGTTGACCAGCTGATCTCATTGGCACACACCCTGTGTTCTGTCAGAAAGCTGCTACCCATCAGAAAATGCAACCTTAGTGAAGTTACGTCGTGGCCATCTTGATACACTCGCACTCATCCGCAGTAAGCCTACAGTCTGAAGTCACCAAGCGGACATCTTTTTACACCCACTGGAGTCTTGCATTTCACACTTATTTTTACCAGTAAACTGACCTTATATAGTGAAATACAGTATTTAGAAATCCGTCAAACTGTTTTGATGTTGAATTTTAAAAGCAGCAGATTAGCAAACCTGTGAGATCAGCAGGGTTGCCGATGCTTTTAAAATTCAACCTTGAAAACAGTCGCACGGACTTCCAAATACTGTATTTCACTATATAAGCTCAGTTTACTGGTAAAATGAAGTGTGAAATGCAAGACTTCAGTGGGTGTAAAAAAGATGTCCGCTTGCCGCCTCCTGACTGTAGGCTTACTGCGGACGAGTGCGGGTGTACCAAGATGGCGGTGCCGGAATGTAACTTTCATTACATATTCTGATGGGTAGCGGCTTTCTCACAGGACACCCTGTATCATCTACCTTCAGCTGGTCAACTCCTTCCTTTGTCATGACCTAAAGTCTGACCAGGAAGTAAGGCAGAAGTAATCGAACAGTGTGTTTAAATAGCTATTAAGAGAGTGAGGTAAGCCAGTGTAGAATTAATGGGAAGCTGTTTCATTTTTGCAAAATAAGTACAGTAATGCTATATTGGTACATAGGGGAGCTGGAATTTAGGGAAAAAAAGGTGAATTTAGCCTTTAAGTTCATCTGCATATACAGCCTTCGCTTAATCCCCCTGCAAAGTCCCACAAATACCTTTTGATCCAACCTGTTATGCAGCTTCCTGTGACGGGGTGACAACAATGCTGCGCGGCTTTTTTAGAGCAGAGTTGTCACTCTCATGTGGACTTTGCCTGCTTGCGCTACAGTGGGATGTAAAGATGATGCAGGAGGTGTGACAATCTGTATTTTTACTGCTTAGTCATAATGCTCTAGTTTGTTGGTAAGCACCTGGCCACTCCAAGTCCCATCTACAGATTTTTGGTTGGACATCACTGTCTCTGTTACTGAAACCTTTGCAGGCTGTAGTGTTTTGGTGGGGAGTGTGTGAGACACAAATGAGGATTTTTTTACCCAATGAGGCTTGTGTATCATTTAGTAACTGGATTTGGGACTTGTTTAATCTGACATACAGACGTCTTTAGATGAGATTTCTGTTGATTTTCTAGCTTTGCAAAATCCAAGAAATGACAGTAAGCTATACTTCCTGTTGCGTAAGGTAAATTCACTGCAAAGACATTGACAGTCTTCCAGACTATAGCAGATTATCCACTTTCAAAACTAGAAATGAAAAGGTTTTTGTTGGATCTCCACTTTATTAGCGTACAGTTAGAGCTCCACGATTAATCGTTAAGAATCGAAATCGCAATCTTTTTCTCTTCTCGATCTTCAAAACAGCACATCACGATTCTTTCTAACAAGTGCAGAGAGTTCTCACAGGAAAGAAAAAAAAAATAATCCGGGCAGCCTGCCAAGTATAAGTAGAAACAAAGTATCTTTTTGTTCTTTTATCAAAGGAAAGAACTCCAGCATGTAAATGAAGGAAGTTTAACCATTTAAAGACCAAACCTTTTCTGACATTTGTTGATTAGTAAAACTCATTATTTTCTGCTAGAAAATTACTTGGAACTCCCAAACATGATATATATATATTTTTTTTAGCACCCTATAGAATAAAATGGTGGTTGGTGCAATATTTTATGTAACACTGTATTTGCGCAGTGGTCTTTCAAATGCAATTAAAATAAAAAAAATACACTTTAAAGCTGATGTAAACCCAATGTCATCCTTTCTAAACTACTGCCATAGGGGTTATCTATAAGGATATACATTCCTCCTGCATGTATCTTTACCTGTCAAATGTCTCCCCTCTGTCTGTTATGAGACCCGAAAAACTGCAGATTCTGTGGGTGGGTCTGTTGTCTGGAGCTCGGTGGGTGGAGTCGTGATGTCAGACTCCCCGCCCACCTCTACACTCCCCGCCCACCTCTACACTCCACTTATTAATAGGTATTTTCTCCTGTGTATTTCTTACACTGAACTTCTGCTATGATCTCTAACATCCAGTGAAAAGACAGGAAAGTAACCACATGACTTCAGCATGACAAATCATGCTGAGGTGTGGAACAGCCAATCCTTGCAGAGCTGCTGAAGAAAGGAGTGGGGGAGGGAATTAAAAAATAATGTATGTCTTAGGCTAGTGCACAAGATATGTAAATCACCTGTCACTCACAGCAAGGGGGAGGATTTGACAAAGTTTTTCTCTGTTTGTCAAGTTTTATCTCACTGAACAATAGGAGAGGATTTCTCAGAGATGGATTAACTCTTTGTGGCAAGACTGGGCTCAAATGATAGGAAATCTTATACTCTACAGTATGACATAAAAAAAAAAAAAAAAAAATTTGGGTTTACATTTAATGAACTAATAAAAAAACTAAACAGTAAAGTTAGCCCAATTTTTTTGTATAATGTGAAAGATGTTACGAGAATCGTGAGAAAATCGTGAGAGAATCGTGATCTTTATTCTAAGCAAAAAAATTATGATTCTCATTTTAGCCAAAATCGTGCAGCTCTACATCCAGTATGTCACATCATTACTAAAGCTGGCCACATCACAATCTGATTATAATATCTTTTTTAAATGTACAAGCAACTATGTAGTTTGGGTAAAAATGTAGGAAATTGGTAGAGGTGCATCGAATGGTAATTTTAGTACGAAATTGAAAATTCATTATGCACTGAAACGGACAGTTTTTTTAAATTTAATATATAATTTTATATATAATTGTATTATATTCAATTTCTTAATTACTATCATGAATGTAAGTGCACAATTTGTGTGCGAATCATGTAAGCCATTCCTCCCTTGCTTGTACATGTAGTGTTCTTCATGGTTTTATGCGAATAAAAAGGCATTTGGATCTCCGTTTGGTGTGCAGCCATCTGGATTTTCCTTTCATTATGAATTTAAATAAATATGAATTTATTGTCAGCCATTATCGGCACCATTAGTGCAAGAAAAAGGCATCCCTTTAAATTCTATGTGTGTCTTCACACTGGTCCATTGTGGTGTTAAAAATTTTGCTTGCTTCATTTTTGGTCAGTTAAAAAAAAAAACACACACCAAAAATGCACCTCCCTGTTTAAATGCATTGAAAACTCATTGAAAACGCATCAATAACGCACCCGTGTTATGTTTTTGATGCTTTTTTTCTGAGTCACAAGACCTATGAAAAACACACCACAGTAAAATCGTGGTAAAATCGCAGTAAAGTCACATGCGTTTTCGCCACTATTATCAAGACCTTTTTCTTTATCGGCAAAATGGCGAAAACACCATTTTCGGCCACCAAAATTTGATTACATCTGTAGATATTGGTTAGGTAGACCCTCACATTATACAAATTTCGTTTTTAAAAGGCATTGTAAAGTCATATTGTAATGTGTGGCCATTTTTTTTTTTTTATTAACAGAAACGAGTGTGTGGCCATTTTAGGATAGGACAGGAGTGATGACATTTTGACCTCTTTCCTTAGTGGACAGCATGCGGTGCAGGACCCGACACCCAAAAAATGCTGTCTATGTGCGCACCATAAAATTAATAACTTTGGCACTCTAATAGAAGATAAAATTGTATTTTTTTTTTATTCCCCGTGTTCTTTAACATGTATTATTCTTGTAGACTTCACACAAATGTCTCAACAGACACAATAATCAGTAAAAGCCGCTTTTGGAGTGCTACAAGTTGCACCTTTAAGTGGAAGCAGGCTTGTTCATCCAGATCTTCAAGGCTCCCAGATACGTTCTTTTCCATGGCAAAGCTTCCGGAAATTAAATCCCATGGGCCAGACAAGCACTCAGGCAGTCCCTTGGTATACATGACATGAACAGTTAACCCAGTTTCTCTTAGTGAGCCTGCTAGTATCTTTCATATTATTACGGTTGGCTGGCACTGAGGTACTGAGTGACTGAAACGCTACCTGCTGCTGGAGGGATTGAGCTCTGGTCCTTTCATCTGTATTGTTAATTTATGCTGCACTTTCAGAGATACAGCTTGTCCTCAGGAAGAGTCATAAATCTTGGCCTTACACACTGCAAAGAATACAAAGGACCACTTAATGGTATAGCAATTCAAAACATGTTTTTTTTTTTTCTTTTAAGATTTTCATAATTAGCACAAAAAAGGTTTTTTTTTTTTCTTCGAATGTGCTCTACCTTCTTTGTGTAGCTGCTGACTTTTAAATGGGTGGAACTCCATTTTAAAGAATTGGTTACCCCAGCCATTTATATTCCTGATATATGCCTGCTGTACTATGTACTTGTATGAGAAAGTATCCTGTCCTCTTTGTATTGCTTCCTTTATGTGAAATCCCCGGTGTTCCTGCCAGTCCCTCTGCTTTCCTATTAAAAACTGACCACACTAAGCCAGAGAGCACATCGTGGTCAGTTCTCTAGCTATGCTGGGAACCTAGTATGTTCTCCTCCAATGATCAGACTTGTCCAGACACGCCCCCGCTGCACAGCCATTCACTGGGAAGCTCAGCGTGTGGTTACTTCTCCTTCCCCCAGCTCTTAGGCAGCTGAGAACAGAGAGAATGTGATCACTTATTAGACTCCTTTCACACTGGGGCATTTTTCAGGTGATTTGGGGCTAAAAATAGCGCTTGTAAAGCGCCTGAAAAACACCTCCCCTGGAGTCCCAGTGTGAAAGCCTGAGTGCTTTCACACTGGGGCGATGTGCTGGCAGGGCATTAAAAAAAAGTCCTGAAAGCAGCATCTTTGGAGCGGTGCATACAACGCTTCTCCCCTGCTCCTGCCCGTTGAATGGGCACCGCTGCCGAAGCGCCTGCAAAGGGCTTTGGCAGCGGCGCTACACAGGCGCATTTAACCTTTTATTTGGCTGCTAGGGGGGGGGGTTAAAAGTGCCCCACTAGTGGCCGAATAGCGCCGCCAAAATTATGGTAATGCACCGTGAGAGCCCATCACACAGGGACGACTTGTCAGGCGACCTAGTCGCCTGACAAGTCGCCTCCCGTTCTGTGCTATGGAACCGTTCTAAGGTGAGCGACGCAAGTCGCTCCGACTTAGAAAAAGGTTCCTGTACGACTTCGGGGGCGACTTGGGGCGACTTGCATAGACTTCTATACAGAAGTCGTTTTGCAAGTCGCCCGGGCAGTCGTTTGCAGGTCGCCTCGCTGAGGCGACCTGCAAGTCGTGTTGCCCCTGTGTGAATGGGGTCTTAAAACTAGCGGCATTTTACTGTCAACGCCCGCCCACCCCAGTGTGAAACAGCCTAAAGAAAGGGAAAAAAGTATTTATAATGTTTTGTTATATTTATACAAAAATGTTTTGCCTTTCATCTCTATTTTAAACTGAATGGCTTGTTTTCGTTTACAATTAGGCTCGGTTCACACTAGGGGCGGCACGACTTGCAGGTCGCCTCACCGAGGCGACCTGCACACGACATCCACGGCAACTTGCAAAATGACTTCTGTATAGAAGTCTATGCAAGTCGCCTCAAGTCGCCCCAAAAGAAGTACAGGAACCTTTTTGCGTCGCTCCTATTAGAACGGTTCCATTGTACAGAACAGGAGGCGACTTGTCAGGCAACTAGGTCGCCTGACAAGTCGCCCCTGTGTGAACTGGCACTCAGACTAAGTCTTGAATACGCAGTTCCTTTATCGTTGTTCTTCACAATTTCGTTAGAGTGGAGCAAATGCCAGTCTTGAAGCTCTTATACTGCCCACCACTGTGGCATCACTCAGATCATCAACGCAACCCTCAAAGTGTAAGAGTGTGATCTTTCAGCTGGGATGCATGTGTCACAGGCCTCCATGAGTTCTTGGGTGGTCAGAGGAGATCTCTCTGCTACAGATCACAGAGAAGCCTGTAAGGAAGCTGAATCTTGCCCCACTCCATACAAAAATGGGAGAAACATGTTTAGACTGGAGTTGCTATGTAATTGCCCCTTTTAAAAGTCGATTTGTTATTTTTAAATGTATGTTTTATCTGTTTTGATACTGTTAATGCAAGCTTTATTTACAAATAAACATTCAATACATGACAAAGGATACCTAGAGCACTCTGGGATCTCTAAACCAAAAGCGGTGTAGAAGCTGCCTATCTTGCTTGCAACGTTTTAGTGTGTCAATAACAATGTATGGCGCAACAACCGCGACATGCAATTATTGGGAGTTTCAGCAAAGTGCATACAATCACGTGATTTTGTATGCATTCACATGTTACTGTAGTGAAAATGAAGCCAAAAAGAAAAGGTTTATTTGATGTTGAATCTGTTTTGGGTTCAGTTGCTTTTATTTAGGAACTCAGTGGTTAGATATGTAGGTGGATGGGTTTGGTTTGCATAGCATAGAGGCCCTAGTGCAGAGCTCCCTGCCCTTTCACACTGAGTAGTTTTTCAAGCACTTTTGGTTTAAGAAAAATGTTTCACTTTAAAAGCAATGAATGTTTTCACACTGGGGCGGTGAGCTTTCGATGTGGTGAAAAAAATCCTGCGTGCAGCATCTTTGGAGCATGTTTGATAAGCTAAGAAAACGCACCAAAAACGCTCCTCTCCATTGAAATGAATGGGAACCGCCTCAAAAGTGCCTCAATAACACCCCCACTAAGCATTTTTGTTGTAGTTTTTAAGTCACATGTCCTTTTAAAAACCACACGGCAAACTCCGCAAAGGCGATTTATTAACGCATAGGCGTTTTACTAGCAGTTTTGAAGCGAACCAGCGTGAAAGTGCCCTAAGGCTTCCTCTTTGAATGCATTTCAAGGCACTCATTTTTTCACCACTTCTATATGAGTAGAGTTACTTCCATTACACCTTATGTACAATGTATACTCGGATGTTTGTTCATTAAAATGTATTGTTTAGAGCCCTTGCACACTGGGGCGGGGGGCGGCGTCGGCGGTAAAACGCCGCTATTATTAGCGGCGTTTTACCGTCGGTATGCGGCCGCTAGCGGGGGGGTTTTACCCCCCCGCTAGCGGCCGAGAAAGGGTTAAATACCATCGCAAAGCGCCTCTGCAGAGGCGCTTTGCCGGCCAGATAGCCGCGCCGTCCCATTGATTTCAATGGGCAGGAGCGGTAAAGGAGCGGTATACACACCGCTCCGAAGATGCTGCTAGCAGGACTTTTTTTACCGTCCTGCCAGCGCATCGCTCCAGTGTGCAAGCCCTCGGGGCTTGCACACTGGAATACAAGCAGCGGCACTTTCGGGGCGGTTTGCAGGCGCTATTATTAGCGCAATAGCGCTTGCAAACCGCCCCAGTGTGCAAGGGCTCTTATTAAAAAAAGTTGAATCAAACAAGAAAAAGTAAATTCTGTACCCATCATAAGCCCCGCTTTGATTCATGTTCTCTGGGTTTAAAAGCCATGAAATTACTTCACAACAACCACGACACTACCTGTCTGGCGTTTGCATGTTCTCTCTGTGTCTGTGTAGGTTTCCTCCGGGTACTCCGGTTTCCTCCCACACTCCAAAGACATGCTGGTAGGTTAATTGGCTCCTGTCTAAATTGTCCCTGGTGTATGGGTGTGAGTTAGGGACCTTAGATTGTAAGCTCCTACAGGGCAGGGACTGATCAGAATGTACTATATATGTGTAAAGTGCTGCGTAAATTGATGGCGCTATATAAGTACCTGTAATAAATAAACAAGGCTGTTTGTGTTGTGACCATTATGTATGCTTTGTAATGTAGTAAAATAATCTATTTCAATAAGAAAACGTATTTTTATAGAACAAGATACAACTCGATGGTGCAAAATATCACTGAAGTGCCGGGTTCGTTTTAAGTGTGCTCAGCTCACTTCAAAGGCTTTAAGATTCAAGGATGTAATGGTAATAAGGACTGGATGTTGGCCAGTTAGTCCAAGTGTCTCCTTCTTTAGTGTCTGGCTTATTAGAGCGGTTTGCCATTACCTGGCATCTGTCTTTTTATAGTAAACTTTGTGTGCCAAATAATGTATCTAATTTCACTTTTATCCCCCACTTTGCTGGACATAGTTGTTACACGACAGGCTAGTCCTACAAGTTTATCATGATGGCTCCGATCAGTCATTCTGGACTATGCTTGTAGGCTGAAAGTTTTACTGGCCTGATGGAAGGGTTCAAACAGAATTTTTTTTTAGTTTCTCTTATGTGTTGACAAGTTGTAAATATCAAGCTGCAATTCACACCGATCTAGTTGTCAACTCACATTGTATCTGCCTTGTACCATACACACTACGGTGCCTTGCAAAAGTATTCACCCCCCCCTTGGTTTTTTACCTATTTTATTACATTACAGCCTTTAGTTCAATGTTTTTTTTATTTGAATTATATGTGATGGATCAGAACACAATAGTCTAAGTTGGTGAAGTAAAATTAGAAAAATATATACATAAAACTATTTTTCAGAAATATAAAACTGATAATTGCCATGTGCGTATGTATTCACCCCCTTTGTTATGAAGCCCATAAAAAGCTCTGGTGCAACCAATTACCTTCAGAAGTCACATAATTAGTGAAATGATGTCCACCTGTGTGCAATCTAAGTGTCACATGATTTGTCTTTACATATTCACACCTTTTTGAAAGGCCCCAGAGGCTGCAACACCTAAGAGAGAGGCACCACTAACCAAACACTGCCATGAAGACCAAGGAACTCTCCAAACAAGTAAGGGACAATGTTGTTAAGAAGTACAAGTCAGGGTTAGGTTATAAAAAAATATACAAATCTTTGATGATCCCTAGGAGCGCCATCAAATCTATCATAACCAAATAGAATGAACATGGCGCAACAGCAAACCTGCTGTTGCAGCTATTTGCTCTCTTAACCACTTGCTTACTGGGCACTTAAACCCCCCTCCTGCCCAGACCAATTTTCAGCTTTCAGCACTGACGCCCTTTGAATGACAATTGCGCGGTCATACAACACTGTACCCAAATGACATTTTTATCATTTTTTTCCCACAAATAGAGCTTTCTTTTGGTGGTATTTGATCACAGCTGGGATTTTCATTTTTTGCTAAACAAACAAAAAAAGTTGGAAAATTTTGAAAAAAAAAAAAAAATCATGTTTCATAGTTTGTTATAAAATTTTGCAAACAGGTAATTTTTCTCCTTCATTGATATGCGCTGATGAGGCGGCACTGGTGGGCACTGATAGGCTGCACTGATAGGCACACTTAAGGCGGCACTGATAGGCACAGTTAAGGCGGCCGAATTCAGCCAAAAACTTGGACCCCTTCTGTGAGCCGCTCTGTGCGGGGGTGTGAACCCAGCCTTAAAGTAGCAATTGATTGCTATACAGATGGAACAAATGGCTCCCTATGGTGTACACCTTACTAGTAGCCTATAATAGCAATGATTCTTCCTTGACCACAAAAGGCCATGATCGCCCATTGATCGACTGTTACTATATTTTTAAATACTGCATGTGGTTTTCTTTTTCTGGTGTACAAGACATCAGCTTAAAAAAGAGAGTAAACTTTCTGTTACTAAATCTCCTGGTGCACATAAAGTATGAGTTTCCCTTTCTTTTATGATGTATAATTTAGGAGGTCTCTGAAGATGCATTGTAATGTCTCCTTCACGGTGAGCACTGGTGACATCCAATGGCCTTCTAATCTCCCCTAATAAAATGCCTGGATGTGTTTTTATCACTTTAAAAGCTAAAAGACAATCATCTTTTAGGGGTGTTAAAAGGAAGTGTTATTTAAACACTTAAAGGGTGACATGATTCAAGATTAATATAGGTAGCTATACCCTAATGAAAAAACATCCAGTAGGCATTACTAGACAGAAGCCACTTCCTCTGTCGCCAGTGACCATAGTTGGAGATGACAGGGGTATTAATTTCCTTGTAATAAGGAAAATCTACTGCATGTTTTGTTTTTTTAAGGCACAGCTATCTTTTAAATGACCATTTGCTTTCCATAAAAATGAGTAATCAGTGCCATACCAAAGAGATTTTAGATTATACTAGAAATATTTTGCTCATGAATATAGAGAACTTCTGATATTTGCAAGGGCTCAGCTCTACAGTACAAGCACACAAATATAAAACTATCATTGTGAAAAGCTGTGTGCGTGTGACTAGCCATAAAAGCATTTTGAGATTCTGCCTTCATATAGTCTTATGCTGGCTATTTGTGAAGTTGGAATGATTCCTGCTCACTCGGCTAAAATCTGAGCCATGAGTGGCCCTGTCATAGTTGCCAACATTGCAAAAAAAAAATGTGGGACACTTTTTTGGCTGTAGGCGGAGCCGTATAATAAAAATTAGGGGGGCGGGCGTTTGTAGGCGTGGCTTAGCAACAAAAAAGAAAACCATCAGTGCAGGCCCTCCCCTCCCATAACGCCCCCCAGGCCCCAGCAGTGAGCACATACAGCGGCCGCCGGTGCCGTGTGTTCAGTGGAGAGGCCCATCCGTGCGAGAGGAGAAGCCGATTCATTGGCTGCACAGATCAAGCCCCCTTCCTCTCTCCACTGAACACAAGGGGGAGTGATCTAGCGGTGGTGGCGGGACCTGCCGCCATTTTACTGAAGCCAGCTTCCCAAAAATGCAAATTGCAAACATTCCCGATTTTCCCTGGGCAAATCCCGATTCGGGACAGCCTCAGATTGGTACGAGGGTCCCAAAATTGGGATTGTCCTAGGAAAATCGGGACTGTTGGCAACTATGCCCTGTTAGCACGATCTGAAAATCGAAGGAGCAGGCAGAAAAGTCCTGGCAGACGGTGACTGCAGCCAGTCAGAATCGGTCACTGTTTGGGGATTCTTAAGCAGTGGCTGTCAGTGCCTGGCAGTGGAGATTCCTTCATCCACAGTGCTCATTCATCCCACAGGGCTTGACGTGAATGGCTAGCCTTAGACTGGCTATAGATGGCTTGAATTTCCATTGAGTCCTGCTGAATTGGACTAAGTTGGAACCGGGGATGGCCCTGCAAGTAGAAAGTCATTTAAAAATTGACTGCAATGGAAGGAAAATTATTAGCTGAACAGTGACTGCGTTCTATCAAATACAGCCCCTGCTTGGCAGCACCATTATATTTAGGCAGCCATGGATGTTGCAGCTGCTGAATACAGTAGCTGGCAATGGAAATTTCTCCATTCATGCTGTTTAGAGTTGAAAATGTTTTTATTAAGACAACAGTCAAAACATATAGGCAAAGCAGAGAAGAAGGCACTAATTGACAAGGAAGGGTTAAAAACACTTACAAGATGGAAGTGAAAAACAGCCATATCAATGAATCCATAACGTCCAGCGGGAGGGATGCCTCCTGGGAGTAAGACAGCTGCAGGTGGAAGTTCCAGCCGACCAGCGGTGGTTCATACTGTCTCTCTGATCCAAGATGGGGGGCTGTGCTGTCAGGACCAGCATTGAAACCAGGCAACCGGAAGTGACATCGGAGTGGGCGGTACATGTTTCGGAGCATGCCCAGTCGCTCCTTTTTCAAACCAAACATGTACCGCTCACTCTGATGTCACTTTCGGTTGCCTGTATTCCATGCTGGTCCTGACAGCACAGCCCTCCATCTTGGATCATAGAGACAATATTTACCACCGCTGGTCGGCTGGAACTTCCACCTGCAGCTGTCTTACTCCCAGGAGGCATCCCTCCCGCTGGACGTTATGAATTCATTGATCTGCCTGTTTTTCACTTCCATCTTGTAAGTGTTTTTAACCCTTCCTTGTCAATAAAGTGTTTTATTACTGCACTTAGAAGCGCCTTCTTCTCTGCTTTGTTTTTCCTATAGAGTGTGCTTCCCTCTTTTGAAGTGGTACATTAATCACATCTCAAAAGCCAGTCATGCACTGTTTGTTAAAGTCTCCTTGTTATCCAGAGCGCCCTATTCTCCACACTCCTAAAACATATAAGCAAGACAGCATGGATGGAAAAATTGAATAAAGTGATCGAGCTAGATTTGAACCGGATATATACGTACCTAAAATCATCCGGTTTAGCAGAAACGAGTCAAACTTTGGTCCATGTGTACCACTGCCTTTTTAAAAAAAATAGATGCAGGTCTAACAACCGGCTTGTGTCAAACGGTCCTGCTGGAAAACCAGCATTTGATCAGGGCTTGCAGCCAATTGCTGCATGTGCTGATCAGTGTATTTTTTTTGGGTGGGGGGCTGTCTCTGCTGTCAGAATACAAAGACACAAAAGTTGTTGCGGGGATCTGTCAGTATTTTTCTTTTAACCAGCTAGTGGAAAAAAAAATCAAGTGTGTTACCTGGAATTAGACTTGGTGCAGAATAAACAGACCTTTGTATGTTTTTGTAAAACCTTACCTGGGTAGAGACTGGTAAAATGAAAAAAGTTGTTACATCTAAACTTAACATGCATTGCTTTAGTTTGTTTTTTTTTAAACACCTCAGTCTTGCTTTGTCATCCTTCAACATTGGAACCCATTAACTGCACAGCGCTCTGAGAAAAAGTAACTCCTCACATACTGTGTGAATGAGCCTCCCCAGCTTCACAGCATGACCTCTTGCCCTGTGACTTCTCTTCTTTTGAACCATATCCCCCCTTTGTTCATTGTTTAATGTCTTAATGCACTTGAACTGAAGAGTCAAAAGAGTGCATTTATCAAGATGAAACTTGTTCAGAAGAGCAAAGCACCTTTAGAATTTCTTTTTCTCTCTTCCTATTTACTAAAGACTTCCTTCAGGCTTAGTAGGGGTGTGTGGAACGTGCTTGTGACATTTTATTTCTAGAGGGAATTGTTCTGCAGTTCTCATCTTCTGTAAGCCGCAATAAATATTTTATTATTTTTGTTTTATTCCTTTGTAAGGTATGCCCTATTTTTATCCAGTGTAGGTAAAGAAAAAAAAACCTACTCGTGTACATTTTTTAAACCTGGGCCTTCATTATGAAGCTGGCCATATACAGACATAGACTGCCGGTCTAAAGCTGGCCGTAAACAGCCGGTCTAAAGCTGGCCATAGACAGCCGGTCTAAAGCTGGCCATAGACAGCCGGTCTAAAGTTGGTCATAGACAGCCAGTCTAAAGCTGGCCATAGACAGCCGGTCTAAAGCTGGTCGTAGACAGCCGGTCTAAAGCTGGCCATAGACAGCCGGTCTAAAGCTGGCCGTAGACAGCCGGTCTAAAGCTGGCCATAGACAGCCGGTCTAAAGCTGGTCGTAGACAGCCGGTCTAAAGCTGGCCATAGACAGCCGGTCTAAAGCTGGACCAGCTTTAGACCGGCTGTCTATGGCCAGCTTTAGACCGGCTGTCTACGACCAGCTTTAGACCGGCTGTCTATGGCCAGCTTTAGACCGGCTGTCTACGACCAGCTTTAGACCGGCTGTCTATGGCCAGCTTTAGACTGGCTGTCTACGACCAGCTTTAGTCATGGCATGGGTCGCCTTGCAAGAACAGCAGAAATCGATAAAAAAAAATGACTGAGCCAGGTGGAAAATTATTGATCGAACAGTGACCGCACCCTATCAGATGAAGTCACATATATATAGTGCCACTATATTCAGGAGGTCCATACAGTATACTCATATGATCTGCTATACCCCTAACAGCCATAGACCTTGGGATCCTGAGTGCTGCACTGAAATGATGGATCACACCATCAAAATGCAAAGTCCATACACAGAGGTATCACTGGCACATCATTAATGAGAGTTTTTTGCCACCATGAGACAAAGCATCGCTTTGGCCCGCTGAGAACCCCTTACTTGGCACATCAGTTTTTTGTCAGTTTGATAGATTTGCACAAAGAGGATCAGTAAAGCAGAATCACTGGGGTTGATTTACTAAAGGCAAATCCACTTTGCACTACAAGTGCACTTGGAAGTTCAGTCATTGTAGATCTGAGGGTAAGATCTGAAATGAAGGGAAGCTCTGCTGTAGGGCTGCAACTAACGATTATTTTCGTAATTGATTAGATGGACAATTATTGTTTCAATTAATCGATTAATCGGTTAATAACCTTAAAAAAAGTGTGGTGTATAATTTAGGTAATATGTAAAGTTTTAAAAAAATGTGTTCTTAAATATCTCTATGCAGTGGTAAATATGAATAACCAACTATATGGTTAGAGACAAAATATTGAATCCACTGTGAGAACAGCAGACAGAAGAGATATACTGTATATACTATTAGAGGAGATATACTATTAGAAGAGATATACTGTATATACTATTAGAGGAGATATACTATTAGAAGAGATATACTATTCAAGGAGATATACTGTATCTACTATTAGAAGAGATATACTGTATATACTATTAGAGGAGATATACTATTAGAAGAGATATACTATTTGAGGAGATATACTGTATCTACTATTAGAAGAGATATACTGTATATAATATTAAAGGGTGAATCTGGTAAATATCAGACTCAGATCAAATTTTTTTTATAATATTAAAGGGTGAATCTGGTAAATATCAGACTCAGATCAAATTTTTTTTATTTAAAAAAAACAAACAAATGTCTTCCCTCAAATAAATTTCATTTCAAGAACGTTCGAACATTCGTTTGATTTTCTTATCGTTAGTGGGGTCAAATCGACGTTCATTTTCAACCACAGTGACGGTAAAATTTAGAAATAGAAAACTTCTTGGTGAAAGGAATTTTCAGACAGTGTATGCGGTTTTCGTTCAGAAATTACATTCATTTTAAAAACAATATTAAAAACAATTGAAAATTTCAAACAACATTCTTTCATTCAGTGAATGTACAAAGATTTTTTCGTCTGAATATTCTTGTCGGAAAATTGATCTGTGTGGCCAGTATAAGGCTCGGTGCACACCTATGCAGTTTGCTTTTGTTGTGTTTCTGCAGTGCTTTTTGCTGTACGTTTTGATTTATGCACACATGATTTTGCTGCCATTTGCGTTTTTGCAATTTGTTGTTGGGAAGATTAAAAAACACAAATTGCTGCAAAAACGCATTACGTGCTTTTCTGCAGCTTCTCCATTAAAGTATATTGAACCAAAAAAGCACCGTTTTGCATTAAAAAAAAGTCCCTGACCCTTTCCAAATATGCAGCAGCTGAAAAAAGCATAGATGTGAACGTGTCCCATAGAAAACCATGTAAATGAACTGTAGTGCGTTTCTGCAAAAAATCACCAAAAAACACACATAGATGTGAACCAGGTCTAAGACGTTTAGTAACATAATGGGGTTAAAAAAAAAAACTAAAATTAGCCCTTTATAGTACAAAAAAAAGCAGATAATCGCTATTGTAAGGGGTTCATTTTTTTTACTGTAGAACTGTGAAAATAATATTTACAGTAGCGATTATTTGCTCTTTTTGTACTATAAAGGGCTTGTTTTATTTTTTTTTATAACCCCATTTTGTTACTGGCCGATTAATCGATTATGAAAATAGTAATCGATTAATTTCATAATTGATTGGTTGTCGATTAATCGATTAGTTGTTTCAGCCCTACTCTGCTGATTTTATCATCCAATCATGCACAAGCTAAAATGCTGTTTTTTATTTTCCTTGCATCTCCCCCTCAGATCTACAGCGACTGCACTTCCAAGTGCACATGTAGTGCAAAGTGGATTTGCCTTTAGTAAATAAACCCCACTGTGTAGCACAGTCAAGGGAAACAAGCTGGGTATATCCTAAGTCTGTGAACATGTATAAGTTAAAAGGTAAATAAGTTAAAGGTAAATATGCTACTGTAACATGCTACTCTAGCCATCCTGAGGGTAGATGCTTTCCAGCTAAGATGTGCACCATTTTGTATGCCATCCACCCCTCTATTTAATTATCTTTCGGTCTCTCGAATTAATCTGTCACCATCTCTTACAGATGGATGGCTAAGGCCTGATTTCCATTCACTACAGCCATAATTAATTCTAATTTAGGATAACTAGGCCTTGGAGACTCTTGTAACCTCTTTGTCAGAGATGGGTGAAATAAAACCTCTATTTCCCAAAACTCCCCATTTTTCAGCCAGCACAAGCGTTTATCTGTATCCCACATTAATTAATGTCAGCCCAGAAATGTACAGAAATCTATGATTCAATTAGCAAGTCAAATAGCCATTAGAATGAAATGCATAGGAAGGCTGGCTTCATTAGCTTGAGTGCTCGCTGATTGCCGGCGTCTTGGAACAAATGAAGTTTGAAGTGAACACTCTGGTTCTTGTTGTAGCCTTGAAGGTAGAGCCAAGCTGGGAGTCCTGTGTGTTTGTTTAGTCTTCTCTTCTCTGCAGGATTGCAGCTCTGGAAGAAGAAAAGGAAGGGAATCTTTGGACTGGATGTTATTCTAATGCTGTGCAGTGCAATGAAGGGCAGTAATACATAGATTTATCATTCACTTACTTACTGGAGGCAGGATTGTGAAAAACAAATTCTGATGGCTATCAGTGACTGCAATTTTTACTTTACTTTTTACCGCATTAAATGTAAACTCTAGTTTTCTTAAAAAAAAAAGAAACTTCATGCCCCAAGTTTTTTTTTAAATTCCCGCTTACTTACTTTTTCACTGGAGTAATCCCCCAAAACATTCTCCTAGTAAAGCCATCATTGTTCTGCTGTAATCTGCCACTCCGCTGCCGCATGGCGGGTCCTGTCCCACCATCGTCCATCCTTCTTTTTTTATCAGGATCTGGCTATCCCTTCCAGGTTTTTATGTTTGATTTGACGGATGTTGTGGCACCATGGTCTGTCCTCAGTGCTGTGTGATGCCTCCTCCAATAGCAGGGCAAAAAAGACAGACCGGGGGTGTGCTGGACTTTTTTTTACATTTTTCTTCTTTTTTTTGTGCTGTGGTAAAATGCATTGGGCTCTACTGTACAAAGCACTGAGGTTATGGTTTCCACCTCATTCCTTTAGACCCGAACGCATGTTAATTACACAGGTTCTGTGGCTGATTAAGGTGGTAATTAAACTCACTTATCTGCAGTTAATTAGCCTCAGAACCTGTGTAATTCAAAGGTGTTCGGGTTTAAAGGGATGAGGTGGCAACTCTAACTGAGGTGCATTGCCATATTGTGGCAACGCAGAAGCGATAATGGGCCCATAGAATTGTTTTAAGGATTATGGTATTAGTTTGAGAGATAAATGGGAGGAAGGGTGGGACTTTATATGAAACATGCATCCCTGCAGATATCACGATGCAAATGAAAGTGGACAATACTAGGTATACTGAAACCATGAACATAAATAACATTGTAAAACAAGTATTTAGCGATCACCCTTTCTCCCATTTATCAAATAATTAGGGATGGAGGCGCCTGGCGGTATATGCCTTGCCTTCACATATAAAGTCCCATTTAGCTGTTCTAGATTTTTAGGCTTAAATTAGTTTGAGAGACTCAAATATTTATTACATACATATATTTATATTGATTACGGAGCCTAGCATAAGGTGCATTTACTGTTTTAAAGTATTCCCTTATTTTCTAGGTATGCCTGTTTAAATGCATTCGTGTTAAAGACAGAGTTGCATTTTATATTGCTAAAATTTTTTTTTTTCTTAGCAACCTTGGCAATATTATCTAGTATGTTGGTAGGATATCTCAGAATCCCTATTCCCTGCACCTGTAATTGACTCCCTGCCTCTCCTACAGGATTGCATAGAGAAGTGGTCTCCAAACTGTAGCCCTGGGGCTGGATGTGGCCCTTTGCTTGCTTTCATCAGGCCCATGGGGCACTATTTAATTTACTGACACCAACAAAGGGGCATAATTCCACCCAATGACACTGGCAATGGCGGCACAATTCCTACCAATGACACCAACGATTGGGCACAGTTGCTCCCGATGGCACCAACAGTGGGGCCCAATGTGACACAATTCCTTCCAGTGACACAAACAATGGAACACAATTCCGCTCACTGACAACAAAGATGGGTCATTATTTACTCCCACTGATGATGGGACTCCCACTGGCTACAGTCTGGCCTCCCTAAAGCTGAGCGACAGTAAACTGGCCCTTTGTTTAGAAAGTCCCTTGGCATAGAGCATGAGGTCAGTGTTCAGGTAGGCTGTTCTATGGAACATGGAGTCACTGGCAGCTGGTTAAGGCCAGATCAGAAAAGGATTCAATGAGTATAACATTCCCAGACTTTTTCAGACATGCCTTGGTGAAGCCTCTAGATAAGAATTTTTATTCAACTGGCTGATTACTACTGCCCCCTGGGAACGTCTACCAGTCCTTCTGTCCCTCTTCTATAGGCCTAAGATGCATATTCATTCTACCCCTATGGGCATACTTGTGGAGAGATCTTTTGTACATCCAACCATCATCTTTATTTAGTGTGAAGACATTGTGGAATCAATAATCAATTAAAACAATGGAACTGATACAGTGATAGTTGTAAAGGTAGGCCTTTTCATTCAATTTCTGAATATTTTAGCCAGAGGAAAGGCCAATAATGCAGGGAAAGATCTGTAGATTAAGGCTAAATTCAATAGCACTGTTCTAAAACTATACTTTTTTACGCTGTTTTTAAAAGTACCATAGGTGAAGTTAAATTCGATTTTAAAGCCATGCAGTTTATACAGTTGACATGGTGAGAATTGCCTGTTTCTGAGTAAAACTTTCATGAATTGTTATAGTTGATAGAATGGGCATGGTTGTTAGCTTTGCAACACTGAGACTTGGGTTCCGTTTTGACAAGTGCTCAGTCTGCATGGAGTATATGTTGTGTATTCGTGCAACCAGGGTGCCGCCTGAGGTCCTCAGGGGTGCCGTGGCATCCTGTTTGAAAAAGGCTGTCAGATCCAACCAAGTTCCCGCTCGGATGAACTACATCTGCACAACAAGAGCTTGGTTGGGGCAGTAGAGTCAAAGCAATGGAAGAGGAAGGCGGCTTTCAGAGTCCAGAGTTCTCCGCTTTCCCTTTCAGGGCAGTACCCAACATTGCAGAACCCGATGCAAATGCAGGTACTGTACTGAAGTTTTTGAAAAGGATGTATGTGTGTATATATGTGTGTGAGTATGTATGTATGTGTATGTATATTTATCTATGCTTTTTTTAGGGATTGTTCATAATAGCAGTGGCTTTGACTGTTGCTTCTCTGAAAAGTGATCCATGCTGGTGGTGAACAGGTGATATGTTGGCTCCTCACTCCTGTTTTAACCCCCTAAATGCCGCACCATCATGCTGCAACTGCGTGCAATGCACATGGGTACAGTGTGGATCCATTGACCTGGGAATATACTCGCAGTGATTGCCAAAGAATGTGTAGGGTGCTGGAAAAAGGTTGAGAAACACTGGTGTGGAGTGCGGTGTGGGTTTCCTGTACATGTTACCTCTTGTTTCTACAGCTGAGAAACTTATTGATAGGGTAATTGCTTCTAGTGTTTTTAACTATGCTAAGGAAATTACATTTAGATTGCTCAGTCTCCAGAAGCTTTCCCTATATTGCATTTATTATATTGCATTTATATTGCAGGTATAATGATGTGTGAGCGTATCAGTGCTCAGAATCCATGGCGGGGTTCTTTGTTTAATAGAGCTGTGGTGAAGAATACCAATCATATTTCATTTAAAATGATGCCTCCTACTCTCCTTTACCAGTGCCACATAATACCACCAACCTTTTCATGTCCGCCTGCTATATTTTCATCAGTAATCCACTTCTCTTTCCTCTGCTACACAATGAAAAAAGGTTCACCATTGCTAGAGTTTTCACTCCTACTGACCTCCTTACTAACTAACCCCTGCTAGGCTGACAGAGACATATTTAGGGGGTTTACGAAAGGCAAAACCACTTTGCACTACAAGTGCACTTGGAAGTGCAGTCACTGTAGATCTGAAATGAGGGGAAGCTCTGCTGATTTTATCATCCAATCATGTGCAAGCTAAAATGTTGTTTTTCTCCTTGCATCTCCCCCTTGGATTTACAGCGACTGCACTTCAAAGTGCACTTGTAGTGCAAAGTGGATTTGCTTTTCATAAATAACCCCCATAGTATCACTGTACAAACACATAAATATGCTTTGGTCTAAACCATTTCACTCTTCCATAAAGACCAGATTTGTGGAGTGATGACTAATAGTTGTCCTGTGGACAGATTCTCCCACCTGAGCTGTGGATCTCTGCAGCTCCTCCAGAGTTACCATGGGCCTCTTGGCTGCTTTCCTGATTAATGCTCTCCTTGCCCGGCCTGTCAGTTTAGGTGGACGGCCATGTCTTGGTAGGTTTGCAGTTGTGCCATACTCTTTCCATTTTCGGATGTTGGATTGAACAGTGCTCTGTGAGATTTTCAAAATTTGGCATTTTTTTTATAAACTTATGCTGGCCGTACACTATACGGAAAATTGGACGAAATTCGGTCATTTAGACAGTTTGTTTTTTGGCCAGTTAATCGGCACAAAATTGATAATCGTTGGCACATTTTTAAGCTGAAAAAAACGAAGGACAAGTTTGGAAATTGTCTGCCAAATGAACGATAAATTGAAAGGTTAATGTGTTTCCTGTCCGAACTGTCTGCACTAGTTATATGTAAAAAAAAAAAAACAAACAAAAAATTGATTCATTTATGTCCACTGAATGATTTATCGGTCATTACATGATGGCACTATCGTTTGCGCTCATGGCCGAATGTTCGATTTTCGAAAATAGGTTCGGCCAATTTTTCGTATAGTGTATGGCCAGCATAACCCTACTTTAACCCCTTCCCGCCGAGCGTACGCAGATGTGCGTACTCGGCTTTCGGGGGTTATACCGGGACGATGCCCGTAGCTGCAGGCATGATCCCGGTACCGTTTTGTAGAGCGGGCGATCGGCTATCCAAGTATAACAACCGATGCGGCTAAAAGCCGCTCAGCTGCTCTGGAGGAGCGGGGGGGGGACACCACCCCCCTCCCGCCGCTCTCACCGGGCCTCCCGATCACCAATCCGCCGCCTCCAGCAGCTGCTGACAGTCTGGAAGGAAGCCGTGAGCGGCTTCGTTCCAGCCTTCTAATTGTAAACGCGGAAGCGACGTCATGACGTCACTTCCCGTTTACTCGGCTGCCGATGGCGCCGGTTTTAAAAAAATATACAGTATTCAGAATCGACGAAAATGGCGATCTGAATACTGTACAGTGCAAAATCTTTTAGACCCCCCGATCCCTCCATAAAGAGTACCTGTCACCACCTATTACTGTCACAAGGGAAGTTTACATTCCTTGTGACAGCAATAAAAGTGATCAAAAAAAAATTTTTTTTTTTTAAAACACAATTTCTAAATATAAAAATAAATAAAATAAATAAGATTTTTTTTTTTTTCAAAGCGCCCCTGTCCCTGCGAGCTCGCGCAGCAAAGAAAACGCATACGGAAGTCACGCCCGCATATGTAAACGGTGTTCAAAATCACACATGTGAGGTATTGCCGCGATCTTCAGAGCGAGAGCAATAATTCTAGCACTAGACCTCCTCTGTAACTCTAACCTGGTAACCGTAAAAAAAATTTAAAGCGTCGCCTATGGAGATTTTTAGGTACCGTAGTTTGTCGCCGTTCCATGAGTGCGTGCAATTATAAAGCGTGACATGTTTGGTATCTATTTACTCGTAACATCATCTTTCACATTATACAAAAAAATTGGGCTAATTTTACTGTTTGTTTTTTTTTTAATTCATGAAAGTGTCCCTTTTCCCAAAAAGTTGCATTTAAAACACTGCTGCACAAATACCGTGTGATAAAAAATATTGCAACAATCACCATTTTATTCTCTAGATTCTCTGTTAAAAAATATATATAATGTTTGGGGGCTCTAAGTAATTTTCTAGCAAAAAATGCGGATTTTAACTTGTAAACACCAAATGTCAAAAATAGGCTTAGTCATGAAAGGGTTAAACTTCTCCACAGCTGTATCCCTTACCTGTTTGGTGTGTTCCTTGGTCTTCATAATGCTGTTTGTTCACTAAGGTTCTCTAACAAACCTCTGAGGGCTTCACAGAACAGCTGTATTTATACTGAGATTAAATTACACACAGATGGACTCTATTTACTAATTAGGTGACCTCTGAAGGCAATTGGTTCCACTAGATTTTATTTAGGGGTGAATACAAATGCACACCACACTTTTCACATATTTATTTGTAAAAAATTTTGAAAACCATTTATCATTTTCCTTTCACTTCACAATTATGTACCATTTTGTGTTGGTCTATCACATAAAATCCCAATAAAATACAGTTACATTTTTGGTTTTAACATGACAAAATGTGGAAAATTTCAAGGGGTATGAATACTTTTTCTATGTATGTATGTATGTATGTATGTGTATGTGTGTGTGTGTGTGTGTGTGTGTGTGATATATATATCTATCTATATATAGATATATATATATATATATATATATAGATATATAGATATATATATATATATACATATATATATTTTTTTTAATATATCATTTATATTACTATAGAGCAATGAATACAAAGTGTGCACTAGAGCTGCACGATTCTGTCCAAAATGAGAATCACAATTTTTCTACTTAGAATAAAAAGATCACGATTCTCTCACGATTCTCGTGACGTAAAATCTTTCATATTATGCAAAAAAATTGGGCTAACTTTACTGGTTAGTTTTTTTTTTTTATTCGTTAAAGTAATTTTTTCCCAAAAAATTGCATTTGAGAGACCGCTTCACAAATACAGTGTGACATAAAATATTGCAACAACCATCATTTTATTCTCTAGGGTCTCTACCTAAAAAAAAAAAAATATATATATATATATATATATATATATATATATATATATAATGTTTGGGGGTTCTAAGTAATTTTCTAGCAAAAAAAAATGATTTTAACTTGAAACCATCAAGTGTCAGAAAAAGGTTTAGTGTTTAAGTGGTTAAACTTTCCTCACTTACACAGGAAGACTATTCCTTTGACAAATTGTTACAATGTTTATACTTTAGTTCCACTGCTAAAGAATGTTGTGATTCTTGGCAGACTGCCCGTTTTTTTTCTTCCTTTCTTTTGACAGCTGTGGTTTCAGAAGAGCAGAGAGAATTCTTTGCATAGCAAGAATCCTGAAACACTTTTGTCAAGATCGCAACGGGGAAAAAATTGCGATAACGATTCTTGATAATTAATTGTGCAGCTCTAGTGTGCACACAACACTGTCGTTTTCAGAATATTATATGTTTTCTAAAGAGCAGTGTGCAGCAGTAGCTCTCTACTTTCAGAGACTCTCTTCTTTTACATCTATACAGAACAAGGCTAGAAGGAGGGGCGATGTGTGACTCCTGTGACTTTCATTCATGTGTGTGTAATCTGAGATTCAGGTATTGCACTCAAAACGGTTAGACCCTTTTCACATGGAAGACCACCCCGTGCTAGCAGTGAAGCGCTGCTCGTTTTAGCTGCGCTTTACAGGTGCTGTGCGGGCGGGGTGCTTTTAACCCCAAAGAAGGGGTTAACAAGGGGTTAAAAGCACCGCTGCCGAAGCGCTTTGCGGGCAGTTTGGCAGCGCTACCCATCGATTTCAATGGCAGGGGTGGTGTAGGAGCGATGTATACGCTGCTTTTTTCCTGTCCTGCAAGCGCTCCGCCCCAGTGTGCATACACTCAGGCTCTCACACTGGGGAGGCATTGGAGGCAGTTTACAGGCGCTATCTTTAGCGCTAAAATGCCTGTAAAGCGCCTTCAGTGTGAAAGGGGTCTTAAACTAAACTAAAAGTTAAATGCAGAACTCCTTTTGGTGACCTCATTCTGAAAATGCTGGTTGGATGGCTGACTGTTAATGCCTTCCGTACTTTTTGAGTCACTGATGCAGCACAATAATGCAGCAAATGTCAGACCAATATCAGAACTGATACTCCCGCATAGTGAAGGGAATTTATCTTGATCTTCTCAGCCTATCCACAGCAGACCAGGAGAGGGAGGATATACTGACTGTAATCATGCTGACAGGAGGAGAGAGGAAAGTGAGCAGAAGAATGGCCTAATCGGTGTGCTGCTTATATGTTTATTGTCCAGTCAGCACCTTGTGTGTTGATGATGAAGCTGCTTCATTATTAGTTGTGGACCTGGCAGTGCTGTCTGACAGGGGCGACAGATCTTTTTACACGTTAAACAGTTTCCATTTCATGTATTTTTAATCATTTATCCTGCTAACTGCATGGAGTAATGCTTTAATGATCAGTTTTGACTGTAGCGTTCCTTTCTAGTGGTTAGCTCTTTTAGTCTATAGATGGGCTGATTGTAGGAGATCAGTGGGTAGCAAAAGCTTTCTGCACATTCTATTGCCTTTCCCAAATTCAAAAGATGAAAGAAAGGTAGGTACAGTATATCTGCATAGAATTGTACTAGATCTGCTAATACAATTCCATCCTCATTTCAACTTTCATTCATAACTCGGATCCTGCAGTCCTGCTCCTCTACCTGCCTTGGCTGTTCTGTTGTCTGGCTCATTAGGAATGGTCCAGAAGTATCTTTGGTGCTGTTGTTAATGTAGAGAGTGAATTCAATTAATAGAGGCCACCTCTGAAATGAAGTATGATCTTCATTATATTCATTACTGTTATACATGATTTTTTTATTAGCGCTTTCCTACAAAGGGGGGATTATCTTTCGCTGCGATTGCTAAGCAGAATGCTTTGGTGACAGGTATTTATCTGATACGTGCGAAGGGATATTATGGGGAAGACAAATCCTATTGTCCTCTGGAGTGTGCAATTTGTCCTACATGTGACTCTGGCAGAGCAATTTCTCTGAAGAGGAAAATGAATTTTAATGAATTCTTGAAAGACTTAAAATTTTCATGGTCATTTTAATTATTCAGGACTGTCAGGAAACTGCTTTAAAGCTTTGTTTAAAATATCCAATTTTTTGGGTTCACAATGACTGATTAGCATTAAGCCCTTATTGATGTAGAAATAAGAAGTTTAAAGCACATCAAACGTGTTAAATGGGGTAATTTGTTTTAAAACTCTGCTTTATGACACAATACACAAATATGCTTATAATGTGTTCTGTTGTTTTTTTTTTTTTTTTTACATATCGTATACACCAATGCATTTTTTCATGCTTATATGCTTATAATGTGTTCTGTTGTTTTTTTTTTGCTTCTTTTACATACACACCAATGCATTTTTTCATGCTTATATGCTTATAATGTGTTTTTTTTTTTTTGTTTCTTTTACATACACACCAATGCATTTTGTCATGCTTATATGCTAATAATGTGTTCTGTTGTTTTTTTTTGCTTCTTTTACATACACACCAATGCATTTTTTCATGCTTATATGCTTATAATGTGTTCTTTTTTTTTTTTTTTTTGTTTCTTTTACATACACACCAATGCTTTCATGCTTTTTGCAGAAACACAGGGCATTATTTTTAACATTGGTTCCTATGAATTACATTCACATTAATGCATTTTTGTGCCTCTGTTTTTGCAAGATGCAAAAACTTTTAAATGCAAAACTATGCTTTTTTGGTTCAATAGACTTCAATAGAGAAGCTGCAGGAAAGCATATAGTGCTTTTTTTAACCGCGATTTGCATCATTTTCTGGTTTTTAAACTGCCCACTTACAAACCCCCCCCCCCCACCCCCCCCCCCCCAAAAAAAAAGCATAAAAAGTGCAAATGGCAGCAAAAAACGCAAAAAGCACTTCAGAAATGCTCAAAACAAACTTGCATAGATGTGAATGGAGCTCAAGGCCCCATACACACCACACAGACACATGAGACCATATCCTGATTTGCAGGAGTTTTTCCAAGCCCAGGAGACACATCTGCAGTGTACAGCCACCTATAGTAATGAATGGCTATTTGTACAGTGATGTACGCCATACTTGTTTAAATTCCTGGATGCGGCTGTGTACACCATGGGATTTATATAGGTGAATGTGTGCTTCAGCTGTGTCTGAAATATGCCTTCAACTTGTAATGTGCATAGGGCCTTGGGGTCTACATATTGTGGAATGATCTGATGGTGGGGACCACAGGAAAGGTAAGTACTGCCTAGTATTGACAAAGTAAAAAAATATGAGATGACACTTTGAAGTGTCACTTCAAAGTGACACTCCAGGCAAAGCTTTTTTTTTTTAGTTTTAGAGCAGGACGAGATTTTAGAACCAACATTGAACATTATTTATTAGGAATCTTGCATTCCATCCTGTTAAATACCACCTTTTATTTCATCTCATTTCAGTAGCTGCTGCTTGTTGGTACCTCCTGCTCAGTAAGGGTCACATTGAAGTGAATGGAATGTTCACACACATCACTAAGCTTTCTCCTTCTCCAACTGCAGCTATTTTTCCAGCCTTTGAGCTGAAATGGGCTTAATAGTTCATGAAACTCATCTTGCAGAGGAAGTTACTGTTTTCCCTGAATTCCCAACATACAGACTGACTGTTCCTTTGTGAACAGCCCCAGATCCTGACGTGTCTCCCTCTTTTTTACTCCCAAATTCCACTGGAATATCTTTTTAATTTGTCAGTGCTACAAACTAAAGTTTAAAGTGAGTGTAAACCCACTTTAAAAAAAAAAATAAAAAAAACTAACACCTGTAAGACAAAGGCATAATGAGCTAGTGTGCATAACATACTAGCTCATTATGTAATACTCACCTGAGATCGAAGCCCGCGCTGCGGTGCCCGTACACCACTCCGGCGGCCGACATCACTCCCGGGGGTTACTTCCAGGTATCGTGGCTCCGGCGCTGTGATTGGCCGGAGCTGCGATGACGTCACTCCTGCACATGAGCGCGGTAACAGCACACTCACGGAAGCAATGGCACATACGTGTAATTGCTTCAGTTTGTGTCAGTGCGCATGTGCCGATGACGTTGGCACTTGCAAATACAGGGGATATCTCCTAAACCGTGCAGGTTTAGGAGATATCCTGGTTAGCTACAGGTAAGCCTAATTATAGGCTTACCTGTAGCACAAAGTGGTCTGTAAGGGTTTACAACCACTTTAAGTGGTTGTTAGGGGATCCTCCCCCCCAAATGCATCACCTTTTCTCAAGCTTTGAGAAAAGGGATCCCTATCTGATAAACTTTGTTCTATGTGCTAATGGCCTCTGCAGGCATCCACCCCTGCTGCTGGACATACAGGGGGGCTTCAACAAAGCTGCTGCACCACTTTTCTGGCGTGAATTTCTTTTGTTGATGTGCTTTGCCAAATTCATGAAGCATTTGCAGCACTTTTGGTTCTGACAGCAACTCATGTACCAAGTTCAGATAGTTCTAACATGGGCCACTTCTATGTGGAGCGAAGTAAGACCCACTTTCTTTTGGCGTACAGAGAAACTGTCTCTTAAAGTGGCACAGCATGAGGCAAATTCAAGTACAAGTTCTAGACAGGTACATGAATTTCACCACTTTTAGAATGCATGAGACACCCTTTTGAAAAATCTGCCAGTCTTCATGAATTCCAGGGACAATATCCTGGGCTGGATATAGGGAACATCTGTGATTTTAAAGGCTTTTTTATGTTATACTTACCTGCTCTGCGCAGTGGTTTTGCACAGAGCACCCCCGATCCTCTTCTCAGGTTTCCCTTGCTGGCACTCCTGGTCTCTCCTTCCTGCCCAGTGCCCTCAGAGCAAGCAGCTTGGGGGCACCCAAGCAGACTCGCTCCCGAGCTGTGGCTCTGCTTGTCCATTCACACACAGAGCTGTGCCTTGGAGCCAATGTCTCCCCACTGCTGTCTCAGCCAATGAGGTGGGAGAGACCCAGAGGAGCCGAGGCTCCTGTGTACATCACTGGATCACGATGGGGACAGCAGGTAAGTATTAGGGGGTCTGGGGGGGCCGTTGCACACAGAAGGTTTTTTACCTTTATGCATAGAATACATGAAGGTAAAAACCTAAAGCCTTTGGAACCACTTTTAAGATATTTTAACATTATGTTAGTGCACTTTATGCCCTATTTGTATACTTTTTAGATTGTCAGCAATGTTTTCTCCAGATCACTTAGGGGTTGATTTACTAAAACTGGAGAGTGCAAAATCTGGTGCAGCCCTGCATAGAAACCAATCAGCTTCCAGGTTTTATTTTTTTTAACAGCTTAATATAACAAACTGAAGTTAGACGCTGATTGGCTACCATGCACAGCTGCATCAGATTTTGCACTCTCCGGTTTTACTAAATCAACATAATGTTGAGAAATGCAAGATGTGTGTTGTACCCTAGAGAGATTTTGTATTGGATCCACATATCCTATCACAGTGATTACCTGCTTATGGTTTAACTGTATTTGTGCTCACTGAATAATTAATTAATTTTCTTATTCTGCATAAATCACCCATACATGGTGTTGGATTCTCTCAAATGAGTTTGCTTTAGGTGAGCTAATCTTATCATTGTGTGTTGACATGCTAAAACCCTTGTTTGTATAGTTTTAGATTATCTCTGTATAAGTGACTTCCTTTTTTTTATCCCTATCTATACCTCTTCTGCTTGAAAATTGTAGAGTCTCTGCTGTAATGATTGATAGCTAGAGGTCATGTGATCTAAGATTTTTGGTTTAAAATATTGTTATAAGGAGTATATCGTCACATGCATAGCCTGTGTTAGAAACAACCACTTAGTACATGGGCCTATCCAAGCTAATCATTCGATTAATCAAGTATACTTTCTTAGATGGACACTTTTAATACCCAACACCAAACAAATGCAAGGAAAGTCATAGGACACAAATTTGTGTTAGGATTTTGGCTTAGGTCACACAACTTGCCTAGATACAAAAAACACAGTCACTTCCAGCACTAATAGGTCTTCCAAGGTGTGGAGTAACAGATAAAATGGTGGTGTGAAAGGTATATATGGTATCCCAAATCTAGGTGGATGCTGCCTTCCTTTCCGGGGTAATCCGAAAGGAACTACAAGAAAAACAGAAATGGAAGGTGCGCACACCTAGTGCGTTACCAGAGATAATTTAATAATAAGACATTTTTGTATAAAAGTGGGTACTCAGAAAATGCAACTGATAATGAATTTCATTTTTTTTCTTTCCCGCCCCTCTCGCCTTCCTTTTCTGTTTTTCTTACACAACTTGCTTGTCACAACTTACCAGCAGCATGATCGCTTGGGAAGGGGGCCAAAACATATGGGCAAAACTAACTACTTACCTATTTCTATGGAGTTTCTCCCTTGCTCTGCAGTGGGAGACCAATAATGTAAAAAGTAGAAGTAGTTTCCTTACCCTCTCTAGTGACCTTCTTGTCGGTAAGTTGTTCCCAGCAACAGGATTGTTGGTGTAATATTGGCCTTATGCCACGTACACACGATCGCACATTCTGACAACAAAATCCACGTTTTTTTTCCAATGGATGTTGGCTCAAACTTGTCTTGCATACACACGGTCACACAAATCTTGTCGGATATTCCGAATGTTAAGAACGCGGTGACGTACAACATGTATGACGAGCCGAGGAAAATGAAGTTCAATAGCCAGTGTGGCTCTTCTGCTTGATTCCGAGCATGCGTGGAACATTGTGCGTCGGAATTGTGTACATATGATCGGAATTTACAACAACGGATTTTGTTGTCGGAAAATTTGAGATCCAGATCTCAAATTTTGTTTGTCGGAAATTCCGACAGAAAATGTCCGATGGAGCCTACACACAGTTGAAATTTCCGACAACAAGCTCCCATCGAACATTTTCCATGTGTACGCGGCATTAGCGTGAAATTTTAATTCAAACAGCCGAAGCCAAATGCATCCAAACCACTGCTGCCTATGTCATAGTGTGATTGTCCCAGTCTCATTGCTGAAGTAGTGAGAAGCCTCATGTATTTTGTATGCCCCAATACAATGGAGACAACCTTCAGATTTATATCTACCTGATTGGCAATTGGACTGAGATCTGTCAGCTCTTTGATCGCAATGCTTTTAATCTCTTTGTCACGTGCATATACCTGTTTTTAAGGCTGCCGCCTCACTCCACAGAGAACAAACTGAACCAAGTTTACACACTGGATAGAATTATGAATTGCTGCCAAGTACAGAGATGTCAGTGAAGGAGAATATAGGAAATGTGCCGTCTCCGTCTGTATTTGTACTCGTGTTTCTGAACAAATGCCAGACATGGATTTTATCAGGGGACAGTTGGGGGGTGTCTTGAAGCTTCTGCATTCTGCTGGGTCTATAATGAGCCCTCTGATAGACACAGCTTCACCCCCCCCCCCAAGTTCACGTTTCATCCAGTGGAAAGATGCTCTGTGTTTGGCCTTGTTCTTATCTCTCCCTCCTCCTCCCACCTGAGCTCCAGGCTATGGCATCACTGGACTGGGAACACAAACCCATCCTTTATTCCCTGCTGCCTCAAGAATTCCGCTGCTGCTGATTTTCCCAGAAGGCAGTGTTCCCCCTGCGAACATAAAATGCCATTGTACCAACCTGCTGGCAGACATCACAGACGGACAGGTCTAGGGACCACTGATGTTTCTAATTTTACAATCAGCCATGCCGAGCACCAAATGACACAAGTCTTACCACATGTAGAACTAGGTGTGAGGAATGCTTTGAGGATCAGTCTGCCTAATTATCATGGAGCATGTTAACCTCTTTCCTTCACCTACTAATAAAGATCTAGGGAGTGCAAAAAAGTAAAAAAGAATATTGTAATATTAGACAGTTCTTTACCTTCAGTTCTTGGAAACGGGGTCGATGAGTATGTATAATAGATTGGAGAATACATGAAAGAAGAAAACTGTGGGACTTTTAAGGTGTCAATAAATGAGAAATATAGTATTTTTCAATTATAAAAAATATTTTATTGTCAATAAAAGCATTTTCATAAACAATCCCTCATTTGCATGTCAAGTTCAATTCATATATCGTTACCTACACTACTGCTCTACAAGTTTCGCTTTGAGTGAGCTTCTTCAGAAGATCCTAGAGTGCTGTATGAAATGATTACTAAAAGAAGTAAAACAACAACAAAATTGGGATTAATTACTACAAAATTAATAATTTATAGTTTGTCAAAAATAGAAGTGCACAAAAATACACACTTATAATTATATTAAATGTTTCCAAAGAAAAAAAGGAAATTTTACAATCAAATGTTACATGTTGAAGCATTAAAGGATCTACCGAGTATGCAACCTTTACACAGTTTCGCCCCCCTTGATTATTGAGCATTTCCAGCAGACGACTTCATGTCATGAGCATGATAACCACAGGGGAGCAATGTGCAAAAAATAACTGAATCCTAAAAAGGAAACATATATGTCTCTAAATAAGGTGTGTGTATATATATATATATATATATATATATATATATATATATATATATATATGGGAACCTAACCCATTTATCCTCATATAATTGTACAGTCTTTAGACTCTATGTTGGGCCCAATGTGGCCCAACAAGGAAAAAATATTAAAAGTAATGAACAGGAGTTACCTGAATCAATGTTGGTAGGATCAAAAGGAATGAAGGAAGTTATCATTCAAGCATGTGTATTGGCCTGAAGGTAGAGGCAAAGTTGCTGGATATAGATATAGAGGAGCAGAATCCAGGTATATTTTGGAAATCACTCCACCAATGCACCCCAGGAGTTTGATTATCCCAAATGGATGTGGCATCAGGGGTGGCTTGCCTAAAAAAGCAAGCCAAACAGAGGGTGGTAGTTTTCAAACAGTAATAAAAATATTTTTGTCCATAGTTCTTTACCTTCAGTTCTTGGAAACAGGGTAGATGAGTATGTATAATAGTTGAGCTTACTTTTAGTAAGAAAATAGAGAAAAAAAAAGTCAGCACAAAGGACATAACTTCCTCCCTAGACCTCCCATAATCTTCTGATATAGCGGGGATTAATAGAAGCGAGGAAGCTGTGACAGGGATTTATCACTCTTGGCCCACTAACTCCAACTTTTTCCGTGCAGCTCAGACATTCATAAAAATGAGGTTCTATGCATGAAACACGATGTATAAATGGAGGATGGGTGGATGATTGAAAGGTCTACCCCCTCCATTCACATATAACATTTAATTTCATAAATGGAGGACCTAGGTTGGGAAGGTGGACATAGTTGGGCATTCTTGATAAGTGCCTGTCATGGCTCCCTCAGTTCTATTAAGGCTTAAAGTAAACCTGTTCTTAGGACAGATTTAAATTCGCTAGCTATGTATGGCTTGATTTCTCCCAGTTAGCCTGAATGGAGGAATCTTCCCTGCGGGCTGTTGTATTCAGACAGTTGGCACCCATGGCTGCCTGAATACCCAAACAGTGACTATATCTGCTAGAATGAAGTCACTGTTGGGCAAATTTATTTTCCACCTGACTCAATCAATTTTTAAATAGTTTTTGATCAAGCCTGGGGGTGCTATTAGAGCCACCTACAGCTTGAATTTTAGCCAATTCAGCAGGAATGGGTGGAAATTCAAACCGTGTATGGCCAGCAACTCCCAGACTTCATGGCTGGCACATTTAGGTGCTTGCTCTTAATTCGCACTCCATCTGTTCAGCTACCCACACTTTAGTAGATAGCCTGATGCTTTGCGGTATGGGGAAGGCATGACATTTCTTCTAACAACTCAGAGCTTGTTGGCTGAGCAACTGATTTTCACATTGTCAGTAATTGCATAGGAAGTTCAGGGTGCTGCGTTGGGCAGCAGGAGAACATCGGCAATGTAAAAGCATGCTACTTTTTAGGTGCCTGCTACATGACCCTGAGGTTAGAGCAGGCCATTTATGGACAGTCTTTTTATTATTCGAGGTAGAAAATTACATTTTCCTACCTGATCAGTAAAGCTTGAACCCTGTGCCTTGATAATCTACTAATTTCATATTTCTTGGCTGAAAGTGAATTGTCTTGTGTTTTTCTGTAGCCCGCAGAATAATCAGCCTTATATATTCCACTGGTTTACTCTAACAGATGCCATCATAAGAATGTTGAACACTTGACAGATCTATAATCCTCTGATGATATCTGGCTCAATGTACTGTGATCGTTTTCATCTACGTACCCCCTGGCAGACTATTTTTCATTGCTAACTACCAGCACGCCGTTCATCTCTGCTGATTATCAGTTAAAACTTTCTCTTCTTCCCGCACATGAAATGGATCGGGGCTCAGGGAGCTTAGACCAAAATAACAAGACTGCAGACGGCAGGTTTGTGTCTCCACTGCCAAATGATTTGTGAAACGGTGTAAAACCAACAATACGGAGGGGAATTCCCAAAGCCCGGCAGGAGACCCTAATTCATCCAGAACTGGGCCATCGCATTATGGTATTTTAATGTGCTACTGGATATGTCATATTTTCTTTTGTACTTAAAGTATTATATAGTACTTCTTAATGAACTTTCACTCAAACAGTCAAACTTATTATTACATGAACTGTAAAACCTTACATTTTTATGGGTGGCGTAGGGAAGGGTAAGGGCTCTTGTCAGGTTTTCATTGATGTTTGTGTCACTAATTGGGAAATATACCCTCTCTCTTTGTCTGTGTGACCATTGTCACTGGTGCAGAAAGTGATGGGAAATTGACCATTTTACTGTTGTTGCCAGAATGAGTTTGAAACTGAACTGATTATCAGTGCAGTCCCAACAGTGCCCCACCAGTGCTACCAATCATTGTCCACCAGTGCTGCCAATCAGTGCCCATCAGTGCTGCCAATAATGGCCCTTCAGTGCTGTCTATCAGTGCCATCTATCAGTGCCCATCAGTACCACCTCATCAGTACCACCTCATCAGTGCCCACCAGTGCTGCCTCTTCAGTGTCCATCAGTGCAGCCTTTCAGTGCCGCCTCATCAGTATTGTCCCATCAGTGCCCGCCAGTGCAGCCTATCAGTGCCCATCAGTGAAGGAGAAAAATTAACTGTTTGCAAAATGTTTTAACAAACTATAAAAAAGTATTTATTTTTTTTTAATTTCCGGTCTTTTTTCGTTAAAAAAAAAAAAAACCCAGTGGTGATTGAATTCCACCAAAAGAAAGCTCTGTTTGTGTGAAAGAAAATGATACAAATGTCATATGGGTACAGTGTTGCATGACCGCGCACTTGTCATTCAAACTGTGACAGCGCTGAAAGTTGAAAATTGGCCTGGGCAGGAAGGGATAAAAGTGCCCTGTGGGCAAGTGGTTAACCTCTTCGTGCCGACTGCCTCCCAGCCCTTCTAAAAGCTGTGAGGCGGAGTCGGGCATTGGGGTCATGTGACTGCTGTGATTGGCTATCACATGATCGGAAAGCTCTTGATCGCAAGTAGGCATCAAGAGCTTTCCCCTTACCCGCCAACTACCGTGCTGGGAGTGTGCAGAGAGTGCGCTCTCAGAACAGTAAGTTGTTTTAAATGAAATTCTAATTGCCTGGCTTTTATACTGATCCAGTGGCTGCAGTAGCAAGTATGCAGCGCCAACAGGAAAAGACAGGACAGTACCAGGAACTTCCTCCCTTCATCTCCTGGAAACTGATTTGCGACACCAGCACCAGTAACATGTGGTTGTCAGGCTTATCAAGGGGGGCTCATTTATTTTCTATATGATGTAAGGAGATCTCTGCAGGTTATAAATCTACAATACCTTTTTATAGTTTTATAGTAACAAGATATAATTATAAATATGATCTCTCATATTGCTTACTGGGAGTTGTGTACCATGATTGTATCCTAAGGTCTCGTTCACACAGGTATTTAATCATACCCCTGTGTGAAGGGCTGTGTTTGCCTACACGGAATGCACAGGTGTTCCGTGCATTTGTGCGTGGGCAGTCCCAATTCATGTCTATTGGTAGCGGGGGCTGCATGAACACAGCCGCTGCTCCAAATTTAACGTAGGTGTGGGTGCAGCTGCTGCTACCAAAAGACACAAAAGTGACTGCTTGCACTTGGATGCATGGAACACCTGTGCATTACATGCGGGCAAACATGGCCCCTGTGGACGAAACCTTCGTGATAAAGACCATTTGAATAAGAGCAAATAGTTCAAGATTTTGAAGACATTAATTAAATATCCAACATCATATCAGTTCCTGACGTTCTTTCTGCATCTTGTATCTTTCCTGCTCCTTTCTGCCCTGACCACTGGAGCTGTGATCACAGCAGAAAGTCAGAAACAAATCTTTTCCTCCACCGACTCCTCTTGTCCTTAATGAGACATTTCCGAAGCTGCATATGGTTTTAGTTGTGATTGCGGAACAGGTCAAACCACAGACAACTGCTAGAGACCAAGTCATTTTGTTCTCATCATCATTCATGATCTAGTGGTGAAAATAACTTTTCCTCTGGGTAGGAGAAACATGTCATTAAAAACATAAATAGATTGAATACTTAAGAAAATAAATTGCATCTTAGTAATGAACTTGTGTACCCTGGTCACTGGCTCTGATGCAGTTGAGGTCCTCAGGAAATGTCATATTTCTGCACGGTTTTCTCAGGCCCTATTTATATAAAAAGCACCCAATCAGATTTCAATTGGGTGGGAAGTCATGTGTATTCATTACACCTTTATGCTGTTTATTGTTTTGTAATGGCACACAGTGGTTGTATTAGCTCCTGATAATTTCTTGCTACATTGCCTTCCCCCACCCCACCGTTAGCTTTAAATGATGTATGGACCTGGGCTTGAGAAATGAGATCCCTCCCTGAAATGCGTTTTCTAGACTACCGTCCAATCGTTGACCTGGAAATGGAAGGAACCCCACCTCCCCTCAGCCAGGGGATGCCACATTCTGAATGATGTGTTGGTAGGTCTAACTGAGCCAATCCCAGCCTCTTGGACACCTTAGAGGTCCAACCCTTCCCATAGGCCATGGCTGGAGGTTTTTTCTGGACTGGATACAGGAAATGAGCCTGGGTGGCCACAGATAACCGTTTCTATATTTTACTTGTGAGCCAATTTTTAATCTTTGCATTTACTTGGATTATAATTTTCACTGCATGGTTGGTGCGTTCTCTATATGTCAAACAATGGTTGTGGCTTACATCAAACATGACATTAAGGTAAACATCATGAACAACATAATAGCTAAAATATGTGTACCTTTAGGTCAATAGAAAGTATTTTCAATTATATTAAGTAGGCTGTGTGGTTTGTGGAGATGTTTAAGTGTTTGAAATGCCTTTGAGTTTATCCTTTCCTATAATTGCAAACATCGCGTTTACCTTGTATATAAATCGGTCTGTAACACGTACGCCATGTCAAGCAATGTGAAAGCAGATCCTCTATAGTAGGCATACATCACTATATATCAAACTGTATTATGACTTTCTTATCACTGCCTCCAGGAACATATTTATATAGTGGAATTACTCCATACCTAACAGAACCGCAGTAGCCAATTGCCAGTATATCTCAGCATTATCTGGTCTTATATGTACACAAGCATGCAATGCTAGCTTGAGAAAACAATTATAGTTTAGTCTAACATTTGTACAAAATTACATTCTTGCTGCTAATTGGGATGCAGTATTTTTTTCAAGGCATTCCTTAAGAGATGTTTGCATTCCCAGCATTACATCTACAGGCTTATTCAATAATGCAATGCAAAGGGTCAGATCATAGATTACTATAGTCACACGAGTAACAGATGTTTTCTGATTGGCCGCTAGGTTTTATGGAACTTTCTGTATTATCCATAATCATTATGACAACTAAACTGAAGGTGGCTACAACTTTTTCCTCCTTAGTCGCTGTTCTGTCAAAACTGCCAACTCAAGTGTACTGTAGTGTATACGCTGCCAGTGTTGTGTCGAAACAGCCACCTCGTCTAAATCTCCAATCACTGATGCTGGAGGGTAACTGGAAGTGACATGGTTGGAGATTTCGACGAGCTGGCTGTTTTGACAGAACACCAGCACCCCCGTGCACCCTCTGGCCCCTCCCTCAGCAGACCCGCTACCCCTGCCGTGCAAAAAATGGCAAAATTCCCCTCTCCCTCGGGACACCAGCCAATCTGTGTGCACCGTGGTCCACCCCTCCTCCTCTCTGCTAGTCCCCACGAACGGCGCTGGACACCAACAGGCACAGTCCAGTCCAGCCCACACAACCTGCCACACACATCAAAAGCCCGAACAGCCTCAAGTGCCAAATCCCCACACTCTGAGAGCCCTATAGGGACATGCAGCTCCTGAATCCATCCAGTGGGAAAGCCGTCCCACCCAGCAGCATGCCCGACTCCAGTCCCCTCCATGTTCAAATGATCTGCTATCTCTATCTGCTATTGAAGATATAGCCCTGTTAGTAAAAAAAAACTGACTCCTAACTTTTTAAGCTGGCTCCTAGATTCAAAGCAAATTTGTCAAGCCCTGTTGTAGATGCTTTCTAATACAGTTATAACTATGACAGTTGAGCTGTGTATGGCCAGCTTTAGCCTTCACATTATAGAGCAGGAACATGCTTTCATAACCAGCAGCAGGTGATAGAGGTCATGTGATTTCTGCTGAGGAGGTAGTTCATAGTTCAGGGTCCCCTGATATAGGCCATGATGGACCAGAATACTAAAAATGGCAGTTGCCTGATTGTCATTCAGTGCTTTGAATCATTGACTCAGAACAAGTATGCAAGCTTCAGAATTTTTCCAAATTTTAGATTTTCATACTTCGGGGTCAGAGATTTCGAAAGTATTGAAGTCAAAGGGTCAGCACAATAGCCAGTTCAGGAGGTCAGCCATGACATTTCACTGGCAGATTTGTCTCTTTTGCTTACATGTAGATTAAATAGGCTCTTAATACTTTCCTGTTTCCTGAGAAGTCTTGAAAAATGTTCTTTCCTAAATGTACAATGCACAATGTGTTTTCTATATTAGATAATGGGCCATCATTTTGTTCCTGTTACTGATCACATTTCCCTGTTCCTTCCTATCGCGTTGCTTCTTTCTCAGTGTTTGTTAGTTTGATAAAAAGGTTGTTGTTCTATCTCAGAACCCATTACAGAGGAGCACACACTACAGTGGCATGCTGTGTGCATTATAGCACATCTCACTGTAACGTGTTGATTTATTAATTCCGTTTCCAAGGACATAAAATTATCTATTCCAAAATGTTCCGGAATATTTCTGAAAGTGGATTTACACTGGCGGGGTGTTTTTTCCGGTAGGCATGGCTAGCGCTGTTATGCATTTCCTTACATGAATAGGTAGTAGACAGATCATAAATAAATGCTTCTTACATTGTATATTTAAATGTGTGCACTTATGTGCAGTTTGATATACCTGTAGTGTTTGACAACAGCTGTCAGTAGAAAACTGGCTTGCGTTGTAGAACTGTAAACATACTGCTGATTGGTTGCTGTGAGCAGGCAAGCTGATATATTTAAATATCTGAAATAAGAACTGTCAGTTGCTCCACTAATTAGACCAAATTATTATTTTTTACTAATAACAGATAGAGAATCACAGGGAAGATCTGATTGGGATGGGTGTTCTTATTTTGGGAGCAGATACATAAAACCGGCTCATCACTTTCAATGAATGGAAGTATTTTTTGGTGCTCTAGACCAGGGCTCTCCACACTTTCTAAACGAAGGGCCAGTTTACTGTCCTTCAGACTTTTTTGGGGGCCAGACTGTGGCCAGAGGAAGTAGAAAATGTCCCAGCAACAGTGAACATAAACAATGCCCCATATTTGGTGTCAGTGAGAGGAATTGTGCCCCCATTGTTTGTTTCATTTATTGGGAAGAATCATGCCTCATCATTGGTGTCATTGGGGGGAACTGTGCCCCATCATTGGGAGGTACTCGACCCCATAGTTGGTGTCTTTGGGAGTAATTGTGCACCTTCATTGGTGCCAGTAGGGGGAATTATACCCAAATGCTGGTATCAGAGGATGAAATCTTGCCACAGGGGCTGGTTAAAAGCAAGCAAAGGGCCACATCCAGCCCCCTGGCCACAGTTTAGAGACCACTGCTCTAGACATTTGCAGAAAGTTTGTGTCCTCCCATTTGAACCATGGTGCAAAATGTGAGGTGCCCTCCCTCCATTTCAGCTGCCATCAGCTCTTCTATCGTAAGGCCCACACACCAAATTATAGAATTATGAAGATCCTTGTGGACAGAGAGGCTTGTAGTATAGAAGAAGTGAGCTGGACACGAAAAAAAAAACATGCATGCCACTAGATCAGCCTTTCTCAATAATTTTACCCCCGAAGAACACTTGAGTAATCATCAGGTCTCTGGATCCTCTGCTAAAACCAGTTTATTAGAGGCAAGTGAGAAAATGTCCCTTACATTTGTGGTCAGTAGGAAGAGTGCCCTTACAGTGGCGGTCAGTATGCCACTTTTACAGCCAAAAAGATTATGCCTGTCATGCAGCTGGCTCTGGAAGTATGCAGGCACCATTGAATAGGAGGCCAATCAACCAAAACCCATGGAACCCGTAGCAAATACTGGAGGAATCCTGGTTGAGAATGGCTGCCCTAGATAGTTTCACCATAGCTTTATGTTCCCTTGGGCTGTGTAAGGCTTGCTCTTTTGTGGTCTTCTAAATAGCCAGAGCTAAGCATTTCATGTTATAGAAGCACTATTTTCATTTTTTTCCTCTTTAAAGCACATGTATTAGTGATGAGCTTGGGCTCGTCTCTGGGTGCAGTCAGAACCCAAGTTCAGCCAAATGAAAGGCAGCTGTCAGCGCCAAGCCAGTCAGCTGCAAGCAGGGGATTCCATGACCCGCTGCTGCACAAGGGACGGGGATGCACTGGACATTGTTGACCTAATATGGCCACAATTGTTTTGGACAAGTTAGAGGAGGGTTGAAACACATTAGGTTATCTTTTACCTAATGTGCCCCATTGGGATGGTTTCTCTTCATTTCTATTTTGAAGTCCCAACAGGAAATGAGAGGAAAGTGAAGGGAAATTACCATCTTGGACAGTTGTCACTGGAACTTTTGCCACCATTGGAGGATTCACCATCTCCTCTTTTTTTCTGGTGACAACGCAAAAATTTTGGATTTCCCATCACTTTTTGCCTCAGTGACAATGGCCAGCAAGACAAAAAAGAGCAATAAAAGTTTGATGGAGGGTCTATCCTCCATGCTATCCAAAACTAAAGTAAAACATTTTTTCTTTACATACAGTTTCCTTGTTTACTAAATATGTACATTGGCACAGTGAAAGTCAAAGAGAGAGTAAATCACCTGTGGCCAAGGGGGTCATTTGCACCCAGATTTTAGAGCATACATAATCATGACAGACACAGCATTTTGGCATACTTTGAATTAATTGAAAAAATATATATTGTAAGTGGACTTTTTTTTTTTCCTTTAAGAATGAGAATTAGTATAAAGAACATGTACAAGCCATGCCCTTCTTTCTCACACATACACAAGTTGGCTTTCTTTGTATGCACTGGTGCTGAATTAAATAGAGGAAATCAATGAATGGATGACTCTGCATTTCTTTTTGGTTCTGGGAAGTCTGTGGGCCATTCTGTAAGTTGCGAGTCACTGCACTGAGTCACTGACCTCCATTTAGTGAACATTATAGTTAAAGTATTACCAAAGCCTTGGCTTTTTTATTACAGAGACTTTCCTCTCTCCCTATTAATCAGTTGCCAATAAGTAATTTGCCACATTACCACTAAACACTCCAATGTTTTTCATGCAAGTGATGCAATCCCCAGCTTCCTGCATGTGGCTTCCCCAAACTTCTGGCCAATGAGTGCGTGCTCTGAATGTTAAAAAAAAAAAAAGAGAAGAAAAGGATTCCCACCTCTGGACTACAAGTCCCATCATTCTTGGTGCCATCATGCCTGTGTGATCTAACCATGATATTATTTCTATTCCCCTGGCCTGCCTGTGCATGCTCAATGCAGGCAGTAGTGGGCGGTATACTGTGAGCATGCACAAAAGGGTGGCTCCAGACCTTGCAAGCCAAGGAGCTACCATTATAACGGAAATCACTACCAGTGATGGGTGTACCTGGTGAACTGAGTAGACAGTAATGCAGAAGCTTTAGAAAAAAAACAGAACTGCCATTGGTTTCTTAATTGGGGTGGGGGGGGGGATATATTTAATATTACTTTAGGATAGATCAAAAGCTCCATTGGGATTTTCACAGAAAGAGAAAAGAAATAGTACAATAGTTCTGCAATCATAACATAAATGGCAGAATTTTTTTTAAATACTGTTTATTTTGTATTTATTTAGTATTAAGACTATGTTTATTTAGTATTTTTTCCTGTCTTTGTTAATCATTGGGCATAGTAGAAGTGAACAATCGATTGCCACAGGTGGTTGCTCGGTATTTTGAATGCAAAAATGTGGGAGATCTATTGTTCACAGTTTATGTTCATTGGCTCGCCCTCCAGTATTTGCACAGATAGGATAGTGGCACAAATAGGCTTCCGGTCCTCTGCCTGAACCTTTCTCTTTTAAGCTCAACATTCAATTCAAAATAGAGGGGGGAGATGTACTTTTACAGTCTAAAGCTGAATTGTTATAAACCCTTTTTTCATGTTTCATGTTACTTTGTAAGCACCAAATATTGAGCATTTTGTGTATATGGATGTTATATCATCTCTTATATGTCCTCTGAATTGCTTGCAGGTTAAGATTTCTTAACTAGTGTCACCAAGTGGCCAATGTTATTATTACATGTTTGATTTTATTTTTGTTCTCTGAGAAAGGAATTCTGATATCATCTCATATGCTTACCTTGATGTACTAGCAGTACCATTAAAATAGAACTATAGGCAAAACTTTTATTTTGGTTTGAATAAGGGAGGGTTATAACCCCTGCCAGATTTTTTTTTGCCATCTGTTTCCCATTGTGGAGATTTCCCTTCATTTCCTGTCCCAACGCCAAACAGGAAGTGAGTGGAAATCCCTGAAAATTAAGGGAATGCCTTGGGGACCCCCAGGTTACCAGAACTAGTGTCCCCATCAGAAGATTTCCCCTCTATTACTTTTCTGGGGACAACCCAAAATTTGGTATTTTCTTTTAATTTCACTTTCAATGATAATGGTAAACAGGACAAATAGAGAGGATGAATCTCCCTAACGGGGGCACAGATAGCAATAAAATCTGACAAGAGTTCTAATTCCTCTCCACTCTATCCAAAACTAAAATAAAAGTTTTGCCTTTAGTTATATTTTAAATGATGCCACAATGGATGGTATATATTTTTATTGAAACAAAAGTTTAAAAAACTATAACCTTGTTTTAGATATACACCAGTATAATAAAAATAATCAGTACATGAAGCTTGATTCTGTGTGTGTATGTATGTATGTATGTCTCATTCTATGAGCAGACTCTGCTTCCTGATTTGTTGTATTAATCAGTGATTGCATTTTACTGTCCCCTTGTATCAAAGACATTTACTATAGTACATCACAAAAAACAACAGAATGAAGGCACTTTTTAGGTTTCCTAATCTGGGCATGCTCAGATGTGTCACTACTGAGATATTTTGAACTAGGTAAAGTCAATGTCTGTTTGGAATTTTTGAAATATTTCACTTTATTCTTTAAAATGTTTACATATGTATAAGAAGTATAAATTGCTTGAGATCATGTTTTAAACAAGATTTTTCTCTGCTGTGCACCAGATTCTAGGAGGGGAACTTATTTAGTGCTTTAATAAATCTTTTCTTTGTCTAAAAGTAGATAGTCCTGCATGGGAGTGCGCCCGTTCGCCAACAAGGTGTTTTAGTAAATCAACCCCAATGTGTCTAACTATCAAATCTGAATGATTTTTCCCAGCAGCTGTTTGGTGTTTAATAAATCATGGTAGCCACTAGAAAGAAAATCTATACATCTGTAAATCTATACGATATTGTACAATCATATACAATTTTAGTTGCATCAGAAATACTTTAAAATATATATATATATAAAACTTATATCATATTTATAATAATATACCCTCAGGTAGGATATACAGGGTATTTTAACTGGGAGTCAGACATGAAGCTTTTAAATGAAGCTTTTATATTAGAGTAGTACTAAAGGCTGAGACTTTCTTTTTTTTCATGGATATAATAATTTTAAATATAATGCACAATACTGGATTTTTTTTTTTACTTTAAATACGATTGTAATGACTTATATTGCCTCTAGTCCATCAGCCTCCAGCTCCTCTGGGTTCAGATACTGACCTTCCCTGCACCCCTAAAGTGATTGTAAACTTTATTTATTTTTTACAACAAACTTGTCATATGTACCTGCTCTTTACAATGCTTTTGCACAGAGCAGCCTTTTTTCTCCACTTCTGGGGTCCCGCGCTGGCTTCTCATGTGTGTCTGGCTCCTCCTGCATACAGAGTGCCCCTATAGCAAGCAGCACAGTTTAGTATAGTATAGAGTGCCCTTATAGCAAGCTAAAAAAAAAAACTTCTTCCTTTTTTTACTTCCTTCTTCTGCCAGGCACTACATGTCCCACAAGGCATTGCTCCTCACACATTCACAAGCTCTCAGGCACTTACTGACATGTATGGAGGGTGCACTGAGCTGTATGTGTGCTGCACTGTATTTCCCTGATATGTAAACAAATAATGCATTCTTTAAGCAGGCCGACTTATCGGTTGACCAACTAATCGATTATGAAAATAGTTGACAACTATTTTCATAATCGATTATAATAGATTATGTCGATTTGTTTTTTCAGCCCTACTTTAAAGTATATGTAAACCTAATCATTAAATAGCCTATAAACTTTATTGTGTTGTTCTTAAAATTTTGTAAAGTGCATCTTTAATTAAAATAATACCTAGTGATCCTGCCATGAAGGTATTTTACAGGCACTTCCTGTTGGAAGGTGACAAAACTCTTTGTCCCCAGTTGACCTCCTGCATTATCACCCAGTCACATGGTCTTCCAATGGGAGACTACAAGTGGGTGTTCCAACACGCAGGCAGCGTCACCATCAGGACCACCACCATGAAAAATGCCTTTCAGCAATTGTTGGTGGGCATGGTTGTAGGCAGAAAGTTGCTGCAAAGAGGCTACAGGGGATCAGAAGCATGAAGATGTAACCAAGATGGCATTTTTATGATATACCAATGTTGTATCTTTAGGGTTTATATCTAAAGTTTATAGAAATAAAATATGTGATTTAATTTTAAAACCATAACCGTCAAAAAACTTATGAAGGAATCAAATCTAGAACCAGCACTCACCTACGACCATACCTTGAGTCTATTGAAGGGCCGGCCAGTTTCTTGGTACTATGACAAATAGGATGACTCCTCTGAACTAGTGGCAATCTCTAGGCTAGCTATGCAAATGAAACCATTTGACTTCATTCAAGTGAAAAATAAAATCAAATCAGAGCGGAATAAAACACAGACAGTTAAGGGTAGAAATGTTAATCTCTTGGGGAAATAAATAAAGGAAGTGGGGGAATTCCCAGACTCCCGCTGCGAATGGTACACTCAATATTTCTTTTCTTAGCTCTTCTCCACAGTTCCTGCTACTTTTTAAGGTTAATGGAATTATTCTGTGCAATGCATCTTTTAGGAGGCTGCCATTGTCTGTAGCTTTACACTGTGATGTCCATTGGTAAGCCTCGCATGAGAGTGCCAATTCACCACATGAAAAGCCCAGTTGCTATGATACTCTTTAAAATGTGGACATTAATTGCCAATGACTGAGCTCCACCATGAACATTGGGAATGGTCTTTAATTCTAAGCACTCATTTTATATTTTTTTTATTATTCTAAGCATTCAGATTATTATTAGTAAAGTTTCAGGACACATATACAAATTTTTTTTTTTTTTTTAATTCAATACTTTTTTCTTAACCTTATTCAGACTATTATTGTGATTAATGCGTTTTATATTATGGCACATGAGAACTTGTCAAGTATATTTGGAATACTTATGTTTGATAATTCATCCAAATGGACTTTCGATAGTGGATCAATACTCATTGAAATCTTTGTGAACAGCCTTTACAAAGCAACACAAGAGTTGAAATACTTATCTTATAGGTGAAATACTACTCCAGGTGTCTTTCAGTGTTGCTTACACAGCCAAAGTGTATTTTGTCCATTATATCTCTGTTGAAGTAGAAGGCTGGCTAATCCTCCCCTTCAGCAGAGGGATCATGTGACCATATGCCTAGGATTTGGATTTTCTGAGTAGCACTGGAGGTAAAATCGAACATTTTCTCCAGGAAAGATGAGCATTTTAGCCCTGCTGCTTCTCTTTATTTACCCTTCCCACCAGGATTACCATGCTTTCACTTAAAGCTTTGTACACACAATGAGAATATCGGACAAATGATCGTCCGTTTTTGTTTTTGCATGCTAGTTTTATATTGAAAACAAAGGGGCTACTAAACTTAAGAAAATTCTTGTACGACAGAATACAACTTCAGAAGTGATTTAATGTGTTGTATTATATTGCATTGTGAAGCAAAAAGATTCTCACCGCACTGGTATAGATCCACACCAGGTGTAAACTTTAGATGTCTCCGAAAATAAAGAGCCCCAGGTGCTGGCTAATGCTGAGTCATGTTGAAAGTAGATGAGAAAATCTGGACAGCCGCACTCCAGGAAGATATAATTCAAAGACCATTCAAAGACCATTTATTGTAAATGTTAAAAGCACATGGCATACAAAACACTGTGGCAGGGGGTACAGGCAATCAGCTAACGCGTTTCGCACTTATGCTAAGTGCTTACTCATGAGTAAGCACTTGGCATAAGTGCGAAACGCGTTAGCTGATTGCCTGTACCCCCTGCCACAGTGTTTTGTATGCCATGTGCTTTTAACATTTACAATAAATGGTCTTTGAATTATATCTTCCTGGAGTGCGGCTGTCCGGATTTTCTCATCTACTTTCAACATCATATTGCATTGTATTATTTCATTTCTGAGCATGCATGGTTTTGCTCTTCTGATTTTTTCAAACCAATACTGTATTGATTAAGTGAAAAACATGCGATCTGGTTTCGCATGAGAAAAATGTTCGCATTTGACCCTTTCGGATGAACGTAATGGGCTCTCGAAAGCTGTGTATGAACAATCAATTATTTTACGATCGCTTTGAAAGCAGTATTTTTCGGCCGATATTCTGATCGGTGTACTAGGCTTAACAGTTGAGTCTGGATTTATTTCAAGACTAGTGTATGGGGTATAGTAAAAGGGCCCCTTAAGATACAGTATAAGAGCCCATCTTTTGAAAGCTTAAAAAAAGAAGGGTCAAAGCACCATACTTCTCTTGTGGGTCACAGGAGTGCACTTACTTTTGCTCTCCAAAATCAGCCAACAGCGGGCTAAAGCCCACTGTTGGATGTCACAGATTCACTCCAGGCTCTGGAAGGATCCCAGTCATATTGTTGGGATCCACACACTTGCCTGATTGATAGCTGGCTTTGGCTCTCAGCGCGAGTCTTTCCCCTCTCGAGTCCAGTGCTCCAATGAGCTCTGGATTAGGCAGCGTGGAGAGTGGTGACTGACAGTCATTGCTCTCCTCTCCAAGAAGACAAAGAACTGAGTGATAGCTCAGTTCCTTAGAGCCAATGGGGGACAGCTGCAGCATGAAGGTGAGTATGTGTTTTTTTTTTTTTTTTTTTAAATATAGCCCATACATCTCTTTTAGTAGCATGTTTACATGGGCATTTCTTATGTCATAATTGTTTTCTTGCCAATACAAATCAATGGGAATACAAAAGCAGCTTGAAGTAACCTGATGTAGGTGAACTGCAAGTAAAAGTTATCTGAAAGCGTGCTGGGAGGGGTGAGAGGGGAAAAAGTCATTGTAAAGTAAACTTATACTTTGGCAAGGTTAATATTTAGATGAGGACAGCAAAGTAACCAGTTCCCCTTTTTGTCCATTTTAGTACTAGTTGTGTTAGCACAGCTATAGCTACCAAAAGTACTTTCATGGGACCTGGTCCATCTGCGTATGTATTAAAGTAAAAAATATATCACCTGCCAGTATTTTAAAACTGTAAAATATTATCATTTAAGTCATGATATTTGTAGAATCTAATTTGCAAAACACAAAACATATTTGTTCCTGTGGGGCCTCTGTGGTAATATATTGGTTGGCCCTGTATACCATAGAAAGTGTTGAATGTCCAGACTTCACACTGGATGGAGTTACATAATACAGTATGTTTGGGTCCACTGCTCTCTTTAGATCATTCATAAGTACATTACCATGAAAATAAATGTGAGTGTCCTTGGATGACCTGACAATAGGGCAGATTAGAAGGAGGAAGGTGGGGGAGGCAGTGTGACCCAGGAGAATAGGATTGAATTGCAGCGAAGTTTGAAAACCAGAAGTGGCGTGTTTGTTGGCAACATCAATGTGGAGGTCATTCCTACTTAGTCTGCATTCTAGCAAAAACTTCTACTTGGCTCAACATGAACAGGAAGAAAAGATTCTGTTTCTGCTACCAAATAATAAAACTCCAGACATAAAAAGCATAATTCTAACATAAAGCTAAACAAATTTCACCTTTTTTTCTGTGGTGACTATTTACACTAATGCAGGGTTATCGCAGTGGGAAGGAACAATGAATTTGATCTTAATGTGGACCAGAGATCTCTAAACTACAGTGAAGAATGTAGAAATATCTATAATTCTAGATGTTCTAAATCTCTGGATGTATAGCAATGTCTTTGTGTTATATGTTATATATGTCCTCTCTCCTAGAGGATAGGGTGTATAGGAGATATGTTTGTGTCTTTATCCAAGGCCGCATTTCCAACTTACTTTTAGGAATTATTTCATTAGTAGAAATGTAAGAATCCTTCATTCATATGATTCTTCCAGAAAGGTTGTTTATTTGTTCAGAAAGATAAGCAAAGACAAGACTGACTTCTGGTAACATTTGGCATGGTGATGGTCTCAGAAGGAGGAGGAGGAGACATATTGATGTTACATTCTCCAAAGCGTAGGGTTACTTCTCTCTCTTCAACCCTACTCAATTCCCCCTGACTACCATAATGGGGCGTACACACGGTCGGACTTTTCGGCTACAAAAGTCAGATGGACGCCGACGGACCAAATCCGGCAGACAATCCGATCGTGTGTGGGCATCCCCGGACTTTCAGCGGACTTTTCCAGTCGCAAATCTGACAGACTTTAGATTTGGAACTTGCTTTAAATCTTTACTTCGTAACTCCGCCGGACCCAGAAATCCGCTCGTCTGTATGCTAGTCCGACGGACAAAAACCCACGCTAGGGCAGCTGTTGGCTACTGGCTATCAACTTCTTTGATGTCGGTGTACGTTATCACGTACGAATCCATCGGACTTTTGTGTGATCGTATGTAGGCAAGTCCGTTCGTTAGAAAGTCCGCCGCAAGTCCGCCAAAAGTCCGTCGAAAGTTTATCGGACGGACTGTCGGACTTTTGTAGCCGAAAAGTCCGACCGTGTGTACGCCCCATTACTCTCGTGCACTCTTATACTGTTTCATAATATTATGTCAGCATATCCTAGAATAACACCCATTCTTATATGGCTTCAGTCTATAGATACAGTTGTATAACTCCACCCATTGTCCTGACATAGCAACTCAGAATAGAAGTACCACTCCTCTCTGTACTCTGTCCTTATGTGTTCTGTAACCTTCAGAAACCATCACTAATTACATGTAACATTCATGTGTTTCATATATTTTTTCAGAAACTTTTATCACTTAAAATAATAATATATTAAAAATCTTCTAACAATTCCCCCTCAATGCACTATAATCAACAAATATAATAAGTGCATTACAGCTTAATGTAGTGCTTTTTTTTTTTTCATCGGGTATAAGTTTATTGAAAGGTCAACAACCACACAACGAAAAAAAAAAAGTGAAACATTCCAGAGAGTCCATACTCAATAATATTCACCATCAGAAAGTGACTACATAGCAATGTTATGACAGTAGCATATGCATAATACAACCTGCAAAGGTTTGTCCCACGTGTACTACACTTCAAGAAATGGCAGCATATGAGAAGAGCCCCACCATTAAGTCAAAAGATCTGACCACAAAATTTGGGATCATATGACATTATAGTAGGAGTCTATCCAGTATTAGGTCTATAGGAGCCAGTCCTGGTATGGCCAACCAACTCCACCACACTTTTCAAATTTATATGGGTTACATTTATGTTTGTATATTAGTTGTTCGTATCCAAGTGTAATGCCCATCTGATCCCACATCTGCAGTGAGGGTACAGTCTGTAAAATCCAGTGCATCAGGATAAGTTTACGGGCCTGGAAAAGAGCCCTACCAGCTGCCTCTCAAAGGTATACCTCCTGCACCACATCCTCTAGAACAGTGGTCATAAACCCTGTCGTCAGGGCCCACTAACAGGCCATGTTTTATGAATTAACTTGGGGAGATACAGACTAGAATACTGCAATCACTGAGCAGCAAATGATATCACGAATGATCACGATCACGAACGATCTTCACGAATTTCAGTTATCTTGCAAACCTGGCCTGTTAGTGGGCCCTGAGGACAGGGTTGATGACCACTGCTCTAGAAAACCTAAGAGACAGGGCTTGGGATCTAGAGGTATATCTATATGAAATGTATCATTGATGGTCTTCACGATAGACTCCCAGTATCTGTGGAATTTTGGGCAATGCCACAGCAAATGTATGAAGTCTCCCTTTTCTCTACAACACTTTGTGTATGTGGGGTCTCGTAAGCCCATAATATACATTTTGTGAGGCATGTGGTGTACCCTTAATAATATGTATAGCTGTGATAATCTATGGGACACATTCAGAGAGCATACATGCACCGCCTCCAAAGCCTCCTCCCACTGGTCTCCTGAGATGTCTTCCATGTCCTGCTGTAATATTTTATCCGTCCCTGTGATGTCGATACTCTAAAGTAAAGAGTGGACTCTAATGTAAGGGGGCTGTAATGTGTTGAGGCTCTGATGGGAACTTTGGTGCATGGAGGAATTCTAATATGGATTCTGGTATAAGAGGTGCAGGAATCCAAAACAGCCAATCATTTAAATTCACAGTTAAAACAATTGATTAGTTAAAGTGGGGTTCCACCCAAAAAAACAAAAATACCTGAAAAATTCTAAAAAAACAAAACAAAAAACATTTGGATATTTTTTTTTTTTTTACTCACCTCTAAATGCCTGTTGCTAGGTGGTCCCTCGTAGTCTGCCTCTTCCTTTGCCTGGGCTGGTGACATCACTTCCCCCTCGGCACAGGAAGGGCTCGGCTCTGCTCCCTCCCTCCCTCCTGTCAATCATCTGGGACCCATTACAGGTCCCAGGTGATTGAGCGGCCAATCACGGCACGCAGCGCCGCTCGCGCATGCCCAGTGGGTGCCAGGCTGTGAAGCCACAGCCCGGCGCCCACAGTTGAAATGCCGGCGCCGACGAGCGGAGGGGGGGACGAGCGGGGCTTTGATCCCCCCATCGCTGGACCCAGGGACAGGTAAGTGTCCAATTAAAAGTCAGCATGCGGAACTCCTCTTTAACATGAGTTACTTTACTTTACTTTGCAGTTTGATCTTTTCTTTATTTAATAAAACTTCATCTTTGGGATCTTGGCCATCTTCAGAACAGTATGGATTGTAGGCCTTTGAGATAGAGAGTTTGCTACATTCTACATTCCTTAACTGTAAACAAAGACCTCTACGACTTGATTTTAGTGAAAAGAATCTTATGGCAGCCAACACTCATACCTATGACAGTCCTTGCTTTTCACAGTTTAAACATCGAGAGGGAGTTGGTCTAGCTACTGCCTCTTTGCACATCTCAGACGAAGGAGAAATGTTCAACATGGACTATGGAGGGGAAAACTGCAAACTATACACAAAAGGAGGCCTTTTTCTAGTCATTATAATAAAGGGGGCCTGCCTATGTATGTGTGGCAATAGAACTTCCTGATGGCAGATCAGCATGCTATGGCACGACTTAAAGATTCACCGCACTGTTGATAGTCTGGCAGAACATGCTAGCACTAATTCCACCGCAGCTTTAACTGGATCATAATACCCAAGAACTGTTCCAGCAAGTTGTACAGGAATGCAGTAAGCAGTTTTGAAATGATGATCAACATGAAAGTACATCTTCTTTTAATCCGATTTATATAGATGATTGAGGGAATAAATATTGTCCCAGAAAATTATCACGTGAAAGTTATACTCCATTTATACATGTAAGAAATGCCATTTCAATAGGCACAAGGAACATGTGTTTCCTGTACAATGTCAATGTTCATTTTGTGTTTTGATCCTTCGCATCGGGCTGCCCTGCCCTGCAAATTCCCTGCAACTTTGAACCCCTAGATCTCACTTACCATAGTCCCACTGCTGGCTGCAATCTGAAAGCTATCTTTAGTCTGGCAGAAAATTCTATACAATTGTAATTATAGTAAACTGAGCAGCTGATTAGCATTTGCAATCAATTTCATTTGTCTCCTGGTAATTCTCTTCAAAGCAAATCAAAAGCAAGATAAGACACTGTTCCCCCCCTTTGGGGACAGCGACTTGGAGAGTATGCTGTCTTGGGATCTCATGGCAGCATGTCACATGAGCAATGTCTAGGCATTTGATCATGTGATCTTTTCTAAAAAAGAGGTGCAGGCTATCTGAGCTCTGACCATACAGTTCATCGGAGTTCACATAATGAATTGTCAAGCCTAAAGGCATATGTACAAATCACAGAGCCCCACTGTAGAATTTTGATGAGGCCCTGCAACTTTGTGGCCTTCTATATGGCACTTTTAAAAATATTCCCTTAAAACAGTGCATAGCAGACTTAGTATAGTATTGTTTTCCATATTTACCCCAATATGAGTTCATTTCAACAGTAGAGGCAGTCCCCAGGTTACAAACAAGATAAGGTCTGTAGGTTTGTTCTTAAGTAGAATTTGTATGTAAGTTGGAACTGGTAAATTTTTAAAGTTTAACTCCAGCCCAAAAAGTCATTTTTAAGTTTTTTTGGATAGGCAAAGGTTAACACCCCGTTTGTTTTGCTTTCTGTGTCCCTGTTCAGAAGATTTCACCTCACTTTCTATCCCTGTGACAATTGAATTTTGAAAATGTTGGGTTGTTGTGGAAACAAAGATTGGTGATAAAGCTTTAGTGAAGACTAAATAATGAATAATTTTCCCTTGATAACTGGGTGTGAATTTTCCTTCCTAGGGGTAGATTTCCTCTCACTTCCTCTTGTCTCCCTCTGTTTAAAAGTATGAGCTGTATTTAAGGCTGGCCATAGATGGTGCAAATTTCTTTCCTGCAACCACAATTCCCCCATCAACACAGACTGTGGAGGTGAGCAGGGGAATCGGTCCCTGTCAGGAGAAGACAAGCAACCGCTTGCGATAATTGCAAGCGAATCCGGGAAACTGGTTGTACCTTGGTTGTGGTTGTGTCCTGCTGAACCGGCCGAGATTCAAACCGCATATAGCCAGCCGGCCTTAGTCGGATGTTTGTAACTCGGGGTCTGCCTTTACTCCTAATACCAGCTGTTGGTGGTCAGTCTCTCAATAGAGCTGGTGTCAGTCACGTCATGCAGTTGAAGTTAACTTGTTTGGCCCAATGGATCTTTCTTTCTCCCTCCCTTTTTCTTTTCTTTTCATCCTCTTTTCTTTCTCATTTATTTATTTTTTTTCTTTTCTTGTCTCTTTTTTTTCCAAGACCTCAACTGCTTCTAGGCCCACAGCAGTTGCACAAGCTGCTATGGCTTTAGTTATGCCCGTTTTCAAGACATTCCCTCTAATAACTGGCCTCAGGGGCTCTTGGACCATGTTTTTCAAGATATGAAGGCCTTTCAATGGTCTTTTACAATACCAAATTTAGGCACAAGATAGACAGGAGATGAGCAGGGAGGGGGGATGTTATGCACTCTTTAACTCATTACAGTAGAGATTAGTGAATTGTCAATATCTGTGTTTATCTAATCAAGTCAAAGCTGACATTTCTAGGTTGGGACGTTTTCATGGTGACCTCCTATATGGGTCTAGTTAAGTTCTCCTCCTTTCTTTATTTAGCACAGGAACTTTGGACTGGGTGTAGTGGCAAACCAATGCAATTTCTGCAGCGTCACATTGACAGATGAGTTTGAAAATTGATATATGTATGCCTTGCTTGTTTGGCTTATTTTTGCTGCTAAACTAACTCTTTTTCTTCTCCTCTTCTTCTTCCTAATGCACCTGCTTTCTGTAGAGCACAGGAGGCTTAGTGCCGGTAAGTAATGGGCTGTCACTCTGCATCTCATGTGCTCATTCTTCACCACCTCATCTGTTTCATGATGCTGCATTTAATGTGCCGACTCATTCATGTTTACTTCCATTCTGCAAATGATGTATCTTATTCCTGGACTGTTTTGCTTTGTGCCACAAAAGAATTCTGCAATCTGATCAATGCATTGCCAAGAAAAACTAATTATTTATTATAGAGATAATAAAATAAGAAAGCAAACAATTATGTTTACAAAAGAACTCCTGGTAGGGCAATTATAATCTAACATGCTCATACAGAGAGTCCCATATTAAACTGCTGAAAAAAATCAGATGCCCTTCAGGCTGAAAATTCTTACTACATGTTTACCAGGGGGAAGGAGTGTATTTTCTTTTATAGCAATTATCCATTTAAAAAAAAAAGGTATTTACATTTTCTTGTTACTGTTCCACTAACCATGACATATGATAGTCAGAAGAGAAATAATTTAGCTCCTGGGTTGCTGTGGAACTCTTATGCCCCGTACACACGGTCGGATTTTCCGAAGGAAAATGTGTGATAGGACCTTGTTGTCGGAAATTCCGACCATGTGTGGGCTCCATCACACATTTTCCATCTGATTTTTCGACACACAAAGTTTGAGAGCAGGCTATAAAATTTTCCGACAACAAAATCCATTGTCGGAATTTCCGATCGTGTGTACACAAATCCGACGCACAAAGTGCCACGCATGCTCAGAATAAATAAAGAGATGAAAGCTATTGGCTACTGCCCCGTTTAGAGTCCCGACATACGTGTTTTACGTCACCGCGTTCAGAACGATCGGATTTTCCGACAACTTTGTGTGACCGTGTGTATGCAAGACAAGTTTGAGCCAACATCCGTCGGAAAAAATCTTAGGATCTTGTTGTCGGAATGTCCGATCATTGTCCGACCGTGTGTACGGGGCATTATAGTTGCTTTTGATTGGTTGGCTCCAGTGTTTGAAACTGAGCTCACAATAAGCTATCACAATCTCAGCAAGATCCTCAATTTGCATATATTTTTTCAGTAGATAACAACATGAAAACAATTGTAAAAATGGTATATGTTGGTAAACTTATCCTTGGGCTCATTAAATTTTATGGGAATTCCCCTTTAATTTATGAATGGTTTGTTAAATGTTAGCTAGTCTTTCTGCATTGGTTAGCGCCATTTGATTGATTGCTCTGTTTAGTTTGTTTAGAAGCAAGCTAATTTTACAAAGGCAACATAGGGCTATTCCCTCATAGATTCAAAAGCCAGAGTGGAGAAGAAACTTTAATACCATCTAGGGGTCTACACGGGTCATCTGATCCTCTGTACGTTGCAGCTTCACCCCTAAAACCTGGTCAATAACTTGTACTGACCATCTTACTGTACCCATATAGGGTTGAGATATGTTTTGCAGAAACGTGTAGATGCCTGCTATTCATAGTAGGTAAGGCTTAAAAAGACACTCCCTACAGGTACATTTAAAGCTCATGCAGCCTGTTGAGGAAGACATGATCTAATAACTATGCAAAAAACACAAAGGAGGAGATTTACTAAAACTGATACACGCAAAATCTGGTGTAAGCTTTGACAATAAAACCTAGAAGCTGATTGGTGTACCAATTTTAGTAAATCTCTCCCAAAGTGTATGTATAACCATAGATTGAGTAGGCAGTTTTTGTTTTTTTTTTTTTCCGATGGGAAGATTTACCTTTCATTCCTGTTCTACACATACAACAGAAAAAGAAAGGAAACTTCAATGAGAAGAGAAATCCCTTCCTATACAAGCCATATTTGTATAAATTAGATGAAATCAGCTTGATAGACTTTGATTACAAAATCAAAGGAGAGGGGTGGGAAATCGCTGACCGAACAGTGACTGCATCAAATCTGTATTCCGTTGTGCTGGCTGAATACAATAACTGACAGAGGAGATTCCTTTATCCAACTTGTTTAACTTGAATAGGGGAATTGAGTGATTTTTCTCTTTCAACTTGTGGAACTGAACAAGAGAAATGTAGCCATTGTCCAACTTTGGGCGGTAGATACTGGAACTAAGTGGCCTTAAGTGGAACTTCAAGTTCTACTTTTCCTCCCCTCCTCTCCATTTTTTATTTTTATTTTTTTTTGGGGGGGGGGGGGGGTTGGCAGCAGGGGAACCTTATTTTGACAGGTACCCACTCCCACTTCAGGTCAGATCGCCGCAATGATCCAAGCAGAAGTTCCACCCCAACCACCTTCTCCTGCAGCCTTTTGGGACAGGTCACATGTCTTAGGAGACAGCGGGAACATTCATGGGGCTCCCGCAGTTAAGATGCCGATGACTGGACCAGAAGACCGGCAACTTTTTTTAAAGTTAGCAGCTACAGTATTTGTAGCTGCTGACTTTTAATTTTTTGTTTACAGGGTGAATATCCACTTTAACCTTTTACTTGAGGACAATTTACTTGTCCGCTTTGGTTACATTTTGGGATCTCAGTATACTTTTTGCTTACAAAATCTTTGGATCATTCACCATTAATTACAATTTTACCACAATTTCGTGAGGCATACATACCGGTAACTTCTGATTACTAACGCTAGATGTTTGTTCAAATGTGTAGCTTTTGTTTTAGCAAGGTTTGTTGGGTAAGGTATGTTTTTTTGCTGAAGATACAAAGGTGTGTACTAGGGTTAATATCCCTGGAGATGTCTGTAACAACATGAAATATGATTTGGCATTGCTGGAAGATTGGTCATAGCAGTAGAAACTGCAGTTCAATGTTTCTAAATGTAAAATAATTTACCTAAGGAAAATAAATCCGGAGAGAGTATAACATGGGGGGTACAGTGTTAGCCAGCACTACAGAAGAAAAAGATTTGGGGGTAATTTTTTCAGATAACTGCAAAATGAGCAAACAGTGTGACCAGGCAGTGGGAAAAGCAAATAGAATTCTAGGATGCATTACTAGAGGGGTTATCAGCAGGAGCAAGGATGTCCTGATTCCCTTATATATCTTTAGTGAGACCTCATTTAGAATACTGTGTCCAGTTCTGGAGACCTCATTTACACAAAGATATTGATAAGATAGAACAAGTCCAGGTAACAAAAACGGTGAAAGGTTTGAGGGATGAAACCTATCGAGAGCGACTTCAGGAACCTAATATGTACAGTCTGGAGGAAATAAGGGAAAGAGGAGACATGATTAAAACCTTTAAACCCCTTTCACACTGAGTGCCTGTGCTGTTAGCGCCAAAGCGCTGCGCGCTTTAGCGCTGTTCAAGCGGCGATTTGAAAGAGCTGCTAATTCATTCCAATGGGCAGGGCGCTTTGGGAACGCTAAATACAGCGCTCCCAACCCACTCCAAAGATGTTGCTTGCAGGACTTTTCAGAAAGTCCCACAAGCGCACCGCCCCAGTGTGAAAAGACACAATGGAATGAATGGGGGGCGGTTTTCAGGCACTTAACAGGGGCTATTTCCAGCGCTAAAGCGCCTGAAAACTGTCCCAGTGTGAAAGGGGTCTTAAATACAGCAAGGGGTGAATAAGGTTCAGGAAGGCAGTCTTTTTTCAATGTGAAACTAAAATCAAGAACACGGGGACATGACCTCAAACTCACTTGAGGAAAGTTCAAAAAGAATTATAGAAAGTATTATTTTACTGAATGGGTAGTTGATGCTTGGAATAAACTACCAGCAGAGGTAGTGACACAGTCAGCAGTAAATGGCTTTAAACATACTTGAGGCAAACCTAGATCTATAGTCAGACAATAGTTAATAATAAAAAAAAAAAAAGCAGATTCGATGGACTACTGTTTTTTTTTTTTTCTGCCGTCACTTTTCTATGCTTCTAGTTGGTTGCTTTTCTAATACCGGTAGCTCTATATTGAGATGTTGAATGCAATCGATATGTCAATCAGAGAAGGGTAGCTTTTTATATTTCAGTGTAAATGGGTAATAGCATGACAAGCTGGACAATTTTAATACAATAAATGGGCACCCAACAAGGTCATTCCTTGTTGTGAAATGTTTGTTCTCTGTTGATTTTAAGGAATGAAGTGATATGAGATATGAAAAAAAAAAGACCAGTATTTAAGATATAAATGGTACTAGGATAATGTTAATTTTGTTAATAAAAGCTGTCCTAAGGCCTAACATAGATAACCAAACATTGTGTGTACATAGCAAGCCCTGTGCTGCCCTCTTTTGGCAGATATGTTGCATATTTTGTATCCAAGTTCTACACAAAAGTTTAGTGCTTACATGAAATGCGAGTACTGCCCTGAAAATGATTTTGTGTTTGGCCTCCCAGTCTTCAAGTTTGTTGTGGCAGTCTTCATAATTCGTCAATTAGTGTCTAGTCATTCAGAGATGATGCATATTTTATGAATTGCAACCAGTTAAAATATTCCTTTAGTTTTCTGTGCAGGGTTAGCCGATTTTCAAAAGCCTGTAAAGAAATGAAAGCATTTGCGGCTTATGTGAGATGCAAAATGGATGTGTTATTTTCTGCCCAAAGACGCAGGACTATATTTTAGCAACCACAGGTCTGCATTGCCTAATTATCTCTTAACAAATCAGTTCCTACTGATTCTGCTGTGTTATACCAGTTGGCTTACTATATTGGCCTCATATATAAAAATGTTAAAGAAAATTCTATAGTTGTTGTCCAGCTGCTATTTTTTAGTACACATTAGAAAAAAACATCACTGCCTTTTCAGTTATAATAATGTGTTTTTTTTTTACATCTGCAGAAATGCTGCTCTTTTATAGGTAGAACCACAACCAACCTTATCTAGCCTCAGAGCCCAAGAAGCCTACTGAGATCAGTCAGTTGTATCTGTGTGACCCTCTGTTTGTACACTGTGTACATACATGTTTGTGTAGGCAGGTTTCATATCCGAACATGTTCAATCTCAGCATGTTCTCCACAACCTCAGCCTTCAGTTCATCTCCAGGGCGGTTGATGAGATTCACAGAGTTTAGCCATGGCCCTTTGGGACTCTTGAGTGCTTTCTAGGTTAGCTGTTGTAACAGATGATTACCGTGAGGCAAGCATGTTAATATAGTCCATGTTGTTAGAGAGAACACACAATATGAGTGAGTATTAGTCACACTTCCAGATATGGACAAACTGCAGCCACTTCGAAATTTGAGGAAGGATGGAACTACCATGTGTTTTTGCTGATTTTACATTTCTTTATTTGTTATTGTACCCTTTACCTATTTTAGATTTCAGTGTGGCTCTTTCCTTTATAAATGCTCTCTGTTCCTTATCTTACTGAGCATTTAATTCCAGTTTTTAACGGAACATACTTTAGGAGCTTATAGCACATCCAACTTCACAAACGTCACCCAGACCCATGACCCATGTATGGGGCATTCTATCTACCTCTGTAGATCACTGTCTCTGCCAGTGGCGGCCCGTCCATAGGGGGCGCCAGGGCGCCGCCCCCCCCCCCCTCCTGTAGTCAAAAAAAAAAAAAAATTCAAAAAAAAAAAAAAAAAATTTTTTTAAAACGGCCCCTTTAAGAACAAAAAAAAAAAAAAAAAAAAAAAAAAAAAAAGTCCTTCAACAAAGTGCACTGTGGTGCCGGACGCCAGTGCACTATGGGAAGCGCCACGTCAATGCAATCACGAGATTGCAGACGTGGCGCTTCATTTGCGGGCTTTTAACCCGCCTTGTGGCGCAAACGAAAATGCCGATTAGCTTCCGCTCGTAGAATCAGTGTGATTCTATGGGCGGGAGCATTGCTTTTCAAATCTTGAGGTCACTTCCGGCTTTCGTGAAGAAGACAAGAGCCGGAAGTGATGTCGGCAGCTCCGTTCTTCAGCTGAGCGGAGCTGCAGGAGGAAGGTAAGAGCCATATGAGGGATGTGTTGCTGTCTGGCAAGCAGGGTGAGCTCCAGCACAGCTGCATGTATCTGTCCCTCTCTTCCCCATTCCCCCCCCTCCCTCCTGTCTCACTACACACGGACTGAAGACACCTATACACAGACAGAGGGGGAGGGGGAGGAGAATGGACACATACACAGGACGTTATCAAAGAAAGATACAGTGATTTGAGGGGCTGGGAGAGGATGCTTTATGTGCTAGGGGCCACTTTGGGAGCAGAGAGGATTTGTGCTAGAAGGGGGGTTGAATATAAAATTAGACCCCCCCCCCCCAGCACAAATCCTCTCTGCTCCCAAAGTGGCCCCTAGCACATACAGCATCCTCTCCCAGCCCCCCAAATCACTGTGATTATCTTTCTTTGATAACTTGCCCCTCTTCCCCCTTGTTCAAAGAGATGCTGGCTGTTATTAAGGAGACAATCATGGTTTCTGGGATCAGTGGACACAGTGGATGCGTTTTTGATGACACAGTGAATGCGTTTTTGATGACACAGTGAATGCGTTTTTGATGACACAGTGGATGCATTTTTTATGACACAGTGGATGCGTTTTTGATGACACAGTGAATGCGTTTTTGATGACACAGTGGATGCGTTTTTGATGACACAGTGGCTGCGTTTTTGATGACACAGTGAATGCATTTTTTAGGACACAGTGAATGCGTTTTTGATGACACAGTGGCTGCGTTTTTGATGACACAGTGAATGCATTTTTGATGACACAGGCTGCGATTGATGTTTTTTTTTCAGAATTTTTCAGTTTGTTTGCGCCCCCCCAAAAATTTTGAGCACCAGCCGCCACTGGTCTCTGCTAGCACTCACATTACCTGGTGTAAAGCACAGGTATAACCGAGCTGCTCAAAGCAAAATCATCATTTGCATTCTGTACATGAAGCAAGTTTGCTGGATGGGAGGATCTGGTACAGGTGGAAGGTGTATGCAGGGCCATCTTAGACCAAAGACAGACAGGGCTTTTCTATTCTAGGCCACGTTGTGTTCCCACTGATGCAAGCAAGATCACAAATTGACTATTCTCCTGTCATAGATCTTTATGCAAGTGCTTGGCTTTGTGTCCAATAGACAATTGATACATTGCTTAAGCCCTAATGAAGGAGGGGGGGTTTGGCCCCAGAAACGTGTAGATTGCTGTTGCTACTTGTGAAACAATAAGGGTCGGTTCACACATGGGCAACACGACTTTAGCGCGACTTTGTACCGCGACTTCAACGCGGCTTCAGCGCGATTTTAGCGTGACTTCAGCGCGACTTCGGCAAATTACGAGGCGACTTGAAGTCGCCTCCATGACAGGCGACTTCGCCTGTGGCCAATCACCTCTCTGGGAGGGAGGGGGGAGGGAGGGGTTTTCTCTGCAAAGTCGCTTGAGAGATCCGACTTGCAGGCGACTTACATTGAGTTGAATGGGTACAAGTCGCCTACAAGTCGGATAGAAGTAGTACAGGAACCTTTTCTGAAGTCGGAGCGACTTCAGTAGTGTCAATTAAGACGCTCCCATTGCCTACCATGATAATCTAAATGCAAAGCGACTTGGGGCGACTTGGGGCGACTTGAGGGCGTACAAGTCGGATCCCAAGTCGCCCCAGTGTGAACCGACCCTAATGGACTTTGGATTCTTCAGATTTTGGTTTGGCACCCTTTTTGATAAAACCATGCATGGATTTTCAAATTGGGTGACGTTGGTTACTTGCAGGGTGGTGGTAGGGGTTTCAGGTTGGTTAGGGGACATGCTTTGTGGATAGCTGCTGAACTCAAGCCATTGGGCCCAATTAATGCTCTTCTCTACAGATTAAAAGATCACTGTCTGGTGCCTCACCTTTACCTTTTTTTTTTTGGACTGTCTGTTAAAGTCACAGGTTCACTTTAGCACTTGTTAATAGCCTTATCAGTCTCAACAGGCCATGTGTTTATATTGCCTAAACTATACTGTGACTGGATTAAATATTGCGCATATAGACAGCACATAGTTATGCTATATTTATTGTTCTACATTTGGTTGTTGCCATAGCCAGGTATTTAGGTGTCACCATTCATTTTTTTTGCTGTTACGTTAAATTAGGATTTACTAATTGGTTGCTACTGACAACACCCTCATTTTTCTTTGCTCTAATATTTATTCACCTACATGAACCATTAACAAAAATTTTAAAATACTCAACAGGGAAAAAAGTGTTCTTTGTGATTCTATCACCTCCAGGAAAACATTTCTTGAATTCAGTTTCCCGTCACTGGAGATTATCTATGAAGTCATCATCAGGGGCCTGCTCTGCATTGCAATGGTCTCAAAACACTTTGTACTGCCTGTTAGCAGGGCAGACAATAGGCTAATGCTTTATTCATGGACCTAAACTAGTGGGGATAGATACCAAGCATAATTACCCTCTCCTGCTATGTTCCTTGCTGAGGACAGGAGCCCAGGGAGAGAGGGAAAAAAAGAACCTGTTGCCTCTGACGTCGGCTCTTTTTGTGGGCCTCATTAAATATGAATGTTCTCTTGTGCAGAAAATAATGGAGACTGCCCACAGATATTTGAATAATACATTCTGGATAGCTTGGGTGTCATCTGAATGTTTGAAACGCAACACATGCAATCAGGAAAGGCTGTGGGGTCCTATACACAGAAATTGGCGGCGGAGTGGGAAACAGATACATCAAAGAGAAATGTTTATCGCTGCTACAGAAACACATACAGATGGCTTTCTGCAAATATTTGAATGCTCTCTTCATTTTTTATCTTCCTCTCATTAAAAATACATTAATAAATAGCCATTTCGCGTCTTCAGGAGTAAGAAGTCTATTTTCTTGTGCTTGTTAAAGAAAACATTGAAGCTTGTTTACGGAGTGCAGTGAGAGCCTGGCGATGGGTAACAATTAGTAAGACTTCAAACACGGGATCTGAGGAATCCACCCCAAAATAAAGGAGCTGATGTGTTCATTTTTTAGTACACAAGCAAAATGATACCTGTAATTTGATTGCCTGCTATAGGAAATACCTCTTGACTTTTCTTCAGGTGTTTTAACATCCAGCCCTGTGTCTGCACATGTTAATGGCATACATTTGAAGGAATGACCACAATTTAGACCATAGTCGATGAATTTTAACCCTAATGCAATCATTCAATCCTCCTTTTGTTTGAGATTTTTGTTAAATTGAAAGACAGTTTGACCACTGCTGCTTACCTTTTCAGTTCATTTAAAAGCCCAACTTTGGTCAAATATTAACTCTCTCCTACCACCCTATAACCCATCATGTTTTTGTTTTTTTTTATCTTGTAAAGCAAGTGATACCTAAGCACGCCATTTGGGTCTCTCACTAGCACGGTTTCCTGGGTGTGGGAACCTCTAATCCAGTGCTCCAAATGTGTTAACGCTTTATGGTCCCGTGCAGTCCCATTGTGATGGTGTGACGCTCTTCTGAATCCTAAGAGTTTTTTCCCAGAGTTGGGCTTTAAGGGAATCCAGACCAAACAAACTTTTGTTGACCATGGACAAGAGAATCTATAGTGTTTTTACACACATGCACATGTGACTATTTTATTTTCTTTAGTAAGTTATATATAGAAAATAGCAGTTGGCATAAGCTGGACAACAAAGCCAACTAGCACTAGGCTTTTGGACTACTATACCAGGGGTCTCCAAACTTTCTACATAAATGGCCAGTTTACTGTCCTTCGGGCTTTAGAGCGGCTGGGCTATTGCCAGTGGGAGTAGAAAATGTCCCAACATCAGTGGGAGTAAACAAGGACTCAGTCTTGGTGGTCACTGGGAGTAAAAAAAATACTTTGCACCTGTGATCAGTAAGATTAGCAATAGTGTCCCATCATTGGTGCCAATGGAATGAGTAGTGCCCCATTGTTGTGTTGATGTCAGTGGATAGATAAATGACACATCACTGGTGTCAGTGGGAGAAATAGTGCCCCATTGTACCCCACTGTTGATGTCACTGTTGATGTCAGTGGAAAGAATCGTGCCTCATTACTGGTGTCAGTTGGGGGAATAGTGCCACAGGGGCCGGATAAAGGCAAGCAAAGGGCCGCATCCAGCCCACGGGCCACAGTTTGGAGACCACTGTACTATACTGTGAATAGTCTGTGTTGTGATTAGATCTGAAAGGCAGGATGTCAGAGTATACACATAATGGAATGAGTCAGGGAACGTATATGCACCCCCCTCCCTCTCAGGATATAAAAGTTCAGACATTAAATTGACTGAAAACTATTCTAGTTTCCCTGTAGTGTTTCATACAGTAGAAATTCTGCAGAGTTGTAGCTGGAAACCAATTGTTAGGCAGAACCTCTACATCTCTTTTATTAGTTTTTTTTTTTTTTTTTTTTTAAACTATGCCTGGTGATTTTAGAAAAATAGAGTTTTTAATTTATTTTTTTTGGCTCTGTTTTGGGCACCCGTACTTTAAAGGTAATGACTGCTGATATTCCCCTATGCTGTTTACAGTTATGGGGTCGTTGTGACTTTGTAATAGAATACGAATGAATTGGCCATGTCAGTATGTACTGTCCTTGTACTAAACTGGCATTCATGGAAGGTCAGCCTGTGCCTGAGCAATTGTAGGTAAGTACTGGGCTATGGGATCCTGCTGCCTAACGACAAAAGCCTGCCTTCAGTTATATTATATAGCAGTGCTGTCATTTCATGAGTTTTGTTTTGAAATACATTTCCTAAAATTTGCCCAGCTGTAGGAAAAAGAATGAAGAAATCTTGAACACAGACCGTAAAGGACAAAATCCTCCATTAAAATCTTTTTTTATCCTGTGTTTTAACGGTCATTTATGATGATCTAGTGATAGAACAATGTGAAACTCCATGACCGTTACATACTTGAACATCTCTCTTCAGCATTTAGTGAATGTTTTAACATAAATGGGGTTATGTGGTTGCTTTCTTTTAGGTAAAGTTGATCCAGGGAAAATCTGATTGCCTCTCGGGGGATCAGGAAGGAATTTTTTCCCCTGCTGTAGCAAATTGGATCATGCTTTGCTGGGGGGGGGGGGTTGCCTTCCTCTGGATCAACTGTGGGTATAGGTTTGTTTATATGGGATTATATATATATATTTTTTTGGTTGAACTTGATGGAGTTGTATCTTTTTTCAACCTGACTAACTATTTAATTATAAAAAAAATAAGACCTCTTAAGTCCCATACACACGATCAAATTTTCGGACGACTGTTCGTCCTTTTTTTGTTGCATGCTAGTCTCTTGTCGAAAGTGAAGAGGTTACTCACCATATGAAAATTCTCATATGACAGAATTCAACTTTGTAAGTGATGTAATATGTTGAATTGTTTTGTACGTATTCTTTTGTTTCTGACCTTGCGTAGTCCTGCTCTTACAATTTTTTCCAGACGAAAACTGTACTAATGATACGGAAATTGGACATTGTTGTTCACGTACTATTAAAATTTTCTAGTCTGCACATCCAGCTTTTGTCGTACGAAAAATCTGAAATGGCTGTCAAAAGCACCATACTAAACATCGAAAATCGGCAGATTGTTCATTGGACGAAATTTTACTTCTGATTTTTGTATTGTGTGTATGGGGCTTTAGTCTTGTCTGTATCTACACAGTGTGCATTTGTGACTCAAACACCCAATTTTATCTGGTGCCTAATGAACCTAAAAAAAGTGAATAACGTCCGTAGTGCATTCTAGACTCTGGCCAGCAGATGTCACTGTAGCACCAGTAAAGACAAAGCAGGTGTTTTGCAAAAGTACAAGTCAAAGGTGAATGTCTGCCTTTCCCAATGAACACAAAAAGAATTCATAGGCCTGCTGTGCAGAGGGAGGAATAGCTATCCTACCACATCCAGCTGAAAATACTCAATTATTCCAAGCAGTGAGTTCCTCATCACAAGCGCCATTGGATCCCGGCTAAAATGTAGCTTTACAATCATTGCTTAAATGACTGTTCTGAATCATGTACGGCTTTACTATATGTTAATGTGCTGGTTAATCAGAGAGCAGGTAATGTATTCTGTATTGCTCTGTAAGGGGTTGACACATATTTTTATATTTCATGGCTCAGACACCTTCCCCGACGTGTCATGCAGCTAGACTTAATGAATATCCAGCTCATGTAGGACCACAAGTCCCAGCATACCTTGCTATTAATCGGTGTTGAAGTATTTCAACTTAATTAAATTGTTACTTTGCAACAAAAGCAGGGCTTGCCAAGTATTACCAAAATGGGGCTACCAATTATCATTTAGCACAAATGAATTCTACTGGTCGCCGTTGCTGCTGATGGCCAAAATGTAAATGTAACCAATGTGTAATCAGCACCGCTTATGCCACTGATTACACATTATTGATGTTTATATGCCAACCCTGAATTACTCATTTATGTGTCGCATGTGAAAAAATGACCTGGCCAATCTAATATGAATGAATGAAGAAAGCGATTCTGCGCATGCACGGTCGCTGCATGATTGACTTATTCAGGGCCAACATGGAAACCTCATTTACTACTAATTGCACGTCTTTGGGCCTCATTGTGTCAGCACAGGCATCATATCCGCAGACAGTTCAGAACTGACTCCGCAGTTGGTAAAATTTCAGCACCCCTGTGGTAGTAATAGATTGCTGGTATTTGTAGCTCAACAGTCGTGTGCAAGCTGCATATTATTATTTTTACCCTAAACTTGTCTGCAATCCATCACTGATTACTCAATGACAGTCAGGGCTGGATGTACTGCTGTTAGATGGAATTGCTACTTCTTATACTTTCCAGTTCATTTAAACCAATTCTCAGTGTTCAAGGGGTGCTACAATGATAGGGTTGTTTTATGTAAAGTCTTTGTGACACTTATATAAATATCATATAGGCTACAAAATAAGCAGCTTCTGCATTTTGAAAAAGACTTTTAATGCTTCCTATTATTTAGAGTGTAAAATGATTTACTAATGAACACAAACGATTTACTAAGAAACCTTTTTCCATTTGGATGAATTTCTAACAATTAATGTTGTTTCTGTTAGGGAAAGTCCATATTTTCCAAAATCAGATGTTAAAAGGAAACAAAATTTGTTAATCAAATATTACAAGTAAAAGCAACGGAAAAAAAAAGTTCTTTTGAACAACATTTTCAAGGTATTGAATGTACTAAGAAGTTTCAAATGACTGTTCCAAGAATCCACTAGTTAATGACTAGTGTAACTCCCGAATCTACACAGATTGGCTGATGGATCTCTGTGGACCATATGGGAATGGGGTAACATTCATTCTAAAATTCATCAATCCTTTGCATTAAATTCGTAGTTAAGAAGAATGGACCAAAGAAGAACCACCTATAGCAATCAACCTGCTTCTTCTCTCAGGGATAATTTAGTGGTTTGCTATAGGCAACACAAAGACTATATAACATGCAAGTGATTTTTTTTTTTTTTTTTACTAAAGCTGACCATACATCATACAATTTTCTTGTACAATTTTCCTTTAGATTTACCAAAATCATATAATATGAGGTCAAACCTAAACACTTTCAATTTGTATGCAATCAGGCAGACACTTGCACTACAGGTAAATCTAAAGGTAATTTAAAAAGAAAATTGTATAATGTATGGCCAGCTTTAGAGCAATCTAACAGTATTTCTTTAGAGCAGTAATTGTGAACTTTTTTTGAACCCGAGTGACCAAACTGCAACACAAACCTCCTCGAGTGTCCTAAGTCTGCTATTCTGGAGACACTTTTTCTTATGCTGGAGACACAAACTCTGTATATCTAGAAACACAGTTGATGTATAAGTCACTACAGACCCCCCTCCCACCGTACAGACAGACCTCTCTTCCCACTCAGTACAGACCCCCTTCACTAAGTACAAACCCCCCTCCACTAAGTACAGATCCCTGTCCCTCAGTACAGACCCCCCCTCCACTAAGTACAGAGCCCTGTCCCTCAGTACAGACCCCCCCTCCACTAAGTACAGATCCCTGTCCCTCAGTACAGACCCCCCTCCACTAAGTACAGATCCCTGTCCCTCAGTACAGACCCCCCTCCACTAAGTACAGATCCCTGTCCCTCAGTACAGACCCCCCTCCACTAAGTACAGATCCCTGTCCCTCAGTACAGACCCCCCTTAACTAAGTACAGATCCCTGTCCCTCAGTACAGACCCCCCCTCCACTAAGTACAGATCCCTGTCCGTCAGTACAGACCCCCCTCCACTAAGTACAGATCCCTGTCCCTCAGTACAGATCCCTGCGGATCCCTGTCCCTCAGTACAGATCCCCCTCCACTAAGTACAGATCCCTGTCCCTCAGTACAGATCCCTGCGGATCCCTGTCCCTCAGTACAGATCCCTGCGGATCCCTGTCCTTCAGTACAGACCCCCCTCCACTGAGTACAGACCCCCCTCCACTGAGTACTCCACTGAGTACAGACCCCCCCTCCACTGAGTACAGACCCCCCCTCCACTGAGTACAGACCCCCCCTCCACTGAGTACTCCACTGAGTACAGACCCCTCCTCCACTGAGTACAGACCCCCCCTCCACTGAATACAGACCCCCTTCACTAAGTACAGACCCCCCTCCACTTAATACAGACCTACGTCCCTGAGTACAGACCCACTCCACCTAGTACAGACCAGTATCCCTCAGTACAGAACCCTGTCCCTCAGTACAGACCCCCCTCCACTAAGTACAGAACCCCTTCACTAAGTACAAAGCCCCTCCATTAAGCCCAGACCCCCCCCCCTCCACTAAGCCCAGACCCTCCTCCACTAAGCACAGACCCTCCTCTACTAAGTACACACCCCCCTTCACTAAGTACAGACCCCCCATCCCTCAGTACAGACCCCCATCCCTCAGTACAGACCCCCCTCCCTCAGTACAAACCCCTCTCCCTCAGTGCAGACCCCCCCCAGTGCAGACCCCCCCCTCCCTCAGTACAGAACCCTGTTCCTCAGTACAGACCCCCTTCCACTAAGTACAGAACCCTTCCACTATGTGCAGACCCCTCTCCACTAAGCTCAGACCCCCCTCTACTAAGCACAGACCCCCCTCTACTAAGTACAGACCCCCTTTCACTAAGTGCAGACCCCCTTCACTAAGTACAGACCCCCCTTCACTAAGTACTGACCCCCCTCACTCAGTACAGACCCTCGTCCCTCAGTACAGACCCCTGTCCCTCAGTACAGACCCCCTTCCTGGTCACCCTGTCCCCCTCCTGTATCCATCTACAATAAAATAAACGTAGTACAGAGCTCAGAACAGTGCAGGTATCCTTACTTCAGGCTGTGTAGATATAGGAGGGGGAGACGGCTTCAGTCCACAGCCACTCTGCTGTGCGAGACAGCCTGCGAAAAATGCGGCATCCAACCCGACAGCACCGCTTTGTCTCGTCCATGCCCACCCCGGATAATATTTTTGCTCACAATTTTTGGTGCACTTTTGTCATGATAGACACGTGACATTGTTTTTGCTTTTTCATGATTGTATCACTATGCTAATATAATTTTCCAGATCACCTATACCATTCTGGTTAATTTTTTTCCAAAAACTCTTTTTATTTTATTTTTTTTGTCTTGTTTGATGTCACATCCAGTGAGACACATTTACACGGTTTAATGACACTAACCTGGTTGAGAATTTCTATATGCATCTATCCTCTGCTTAAGGTCATATACCTGTTAGAGGCTGCTCACACACCTGGTAATTTCAGGTATCACTCTCACCATTGTGATTCTACATCTATCAATGTAGATTTTTTGTTTTTAGTTATAGCTCTATGGACAGACTGCCTCCAAGTCCATCCAGGTCTGGGGAAAAAAATGTAAAAATAATGCGTCCTTTTCCTTTTTCCACACCTAAATGTGATGAATCTGAGGTTCTGGATGTAAACTAAACCATGTCTGTTTACATCCAAAATGCCCTCATAGCTATCATGGGTCTGCCTGTGTCCACTGGACACAAAATGAACAGGCATCAATGGAAAAAAAAAACCTGACATCTGTCCTGTTCCACTACGATTCAGCAGGAGACCCGATTGTAGATCCCCTGCTGAAAGTAGAGGATCAGCTCCATGTGAAAGAGCATTGTCATGTAAATACAAGGATATTTTTACTCATTTACTTGTGTTATATGTTGTATTTCAGCAGTGTGGCACAGTATGTACTGTTGAGATGTTTGTGTGTATATAGATATATCTGTAAGCGATCGACACAAGATTATTGGACATCTAACCCCAATTTTTAGGTAAACATAATTTTTACAAAATTTTCACAAAATAGAAATATTCAACTAGCTTTCTCAAAAAGCTTACACTTTTTTCCTGCAGCTTGCTATAAGAGAGCTAACCTCAGAATAGACAGACTGTATGGAATCTGATCCTACAGCAGCCCACTACAGCATTCTATGTGACACACACTTCTATCAAACGTGTCCTAAGAGAAATACCAGGGATTCATTTTTTGACTTCTGAAAATGCTAGTTCTTAGACTGATCCACTATCTTTAGTAAGTTTTGAGTATCTGATTAAAAACAAGCCTAAAGTGATTGTTCACCGACTTGTTCTTGCTACCATCCTCTCTGGTATAATAAACGCTGTGTATGTGTTTACGAAAAAATCCACTGATAAATACCTTATTGTGTAGTGCTAATCGGCGGTCACATGACTGGCCGTCTCTCTCCTCTCCAAGTCCGACAGCAAATCGGGTGGGGCAGAGAAACCCTTGCTGACATCGGCCAGGAGGAGGAGAGAGATGGCCAATCACGTGACTGCCGAGCGGTGCTATAAAATAAGATATCGCCTGATTTTTTTTAGAAAACACATAAAGTGGAGCACAGCATTTATTATAACAGAGGGTATGGTAGCAAGAACATTATTTTATGATACCAGCAGGAGGGGGAGCGGGCACTGGTACGAGCTGACAGGCAGGGAGGGAGAGGAACACAGAGGAGAGCAGAGATCAGGGCTGCGGATTATGGGGGCATGTAAACTGACCATGGTTTCAGGGCTCAGCAGCCATGATACACCATGGTCAGTTTACAGAGGGGAGGATATAGTCTGGCAGGATCAGCTAGATATTTCAGGTGTTACAGGGGACCAAATGACACAGCACAAGCACTGTGCTGTATAACATGCTTTAAGGGAACAGAAGCCAATTTTTTTAGGTTAACAAATACTTTAATTATTCTGGATCAGAGACTTATTTATTAAAGTCAGACTATCAGCAGGGAAACTATCATTTTTTTCAAAATGAGAGGTAAGCAATGAGCAGCATCCCTGCTCCTTCCATGATGGGTTCCTTTTAAAGCCTCATACACACGGGCTGAATATCGGACGGTTTCTATTAAGCCTGGCCTGTGTGTATGGCAGCCGGTCTGACAGATGCCTGCCAAACGTCTAACTTCTGTTGATGGGGTATGGACCAGAAAAGGTCCGCTGATTGGCATCTGATCAGCGCTCTCGGCCAATAGCTGGGAGCGCTGACTGGTGTGTGTTCCCCCACCCCGTCAGAATTCAATGGCTCATCGGGGAGATCATTGTACTAATAACAGATTGTTAGTACAGGATCTCCTCCCAAGCTCTTCATTTTTTTTCATTCAACCCAGAGGTTGATAGTGTGTACTAGGCTTAAGGCTCTCCATGAATTTGTCACTTGGCATTCACAGGAATATGCCCATGTTTAACAGGTGAGGATAGCTGTGTATATAAAGTGCAATAAAGATGCATAATATCAGCAGTGCTTTTTTCCTACATGTGCTTTAAGATCTACTTTAATGTTCACTTTAATTTCCAAAAATGATTATCATTAATATAATGTGTGTTACATTTAGACCATAGATGTTGCAACAGGCTTTGAATTGCAGAATGTATACCTTCCCATGTTGTAGAAAGAGTAACCCCCCAAATAAAGACTGCTGGTTGGTCTTAGCGAAACTATAGAAACTGGCCTGTTCAAGGCTTTAATTAAGAGCCAGCAGTGATCTATCAGTGGTCATCAACCCTGTCCTCAGGGCCCACTAACAGGCCAGGTTTTATGTATTACCTTGGGGAGATGCAGACTAGAATACTGCAATCACTGGGCAGCAAATGATATCACCTGTGACGTTATCTTGAAAACCTGGCCTGTTAGTGGGCCCTGAGGACAGGGTTGATGACCACTAATATAGATGACATCCTTGTCTTACATGAACTGCAGAGAGTCTTGTGATTCGTCATTGTAGCCTCACCTTTCGGTTCCTTCACGTTCTGCTTTATTTCTTTCAATCTATCCAAGCAGAAATAGTCAATCTTGCAACAATATACATTTTGATCTTTTGGCTTCCTTCCCCTTCCCCTTTTATCCTTGAAGCTGGCCTAAAGGTACCTTGCTTTAAAAAACACCCTGCTGTTCATTGTTCCCAGCAATAATTACTCCAGGTATTCCTGATATTTTAGAAAATAGAATTTAATAGAAAATGGGTTTTAATAGTAGGGGGTTCGTTAACCACAGAGTCAGATTTGGATTTCATTGTTCAAAAAGAAATGCTAAACTATAGTTTTGTGTGCTTTAATAATGTGTTAGTGGTGAATTCTTTGAAATAACTAAATGGCATCCGTCTAGTTATCAGAACTCTCTGTGAAACGCTGATAATACGGCATTTTACTGCGCGGTCCCCAGCCAGCTCTAGAGCCCACATTACATTACAGCCTGGTATAATAAGCCGAAATTACGGCCGTATTTCTCAATACTCTGTTTCCTTGTTTTGCTGTTACTTCTTCTCCCTGGCCTGTTCTCAGCAGGGGTTAAGTGCAGTGCTCTGCCAAGTGTTAAATGAAAATAATTAGAATCCAAAGTGGGATCTCCCTCCCGTTCAGATAGCATTATTGTCAAGTAAATCGTTACGCCATAAACCTTTAAGGGAAGGGAGGAGGGACAGTGGCACAAAGCTCTCTAGCTGCGTTCTCTTAGATATATATCAATTAAAGAATATAGTGTATATGGATTGTGTGTGTATGGGAGATGAGGAAATACATCTAAGCGTGTATACACTTTTTTTTTTTTACGTTGTTTCACAGCTCCGCCTGGCGCGTGTTTGTATTTAGGTTTTGTTTTGCAGTTTGAAAACATTTGCTAGCAAACACCAATTACTCCTCATCTTGTTAATTGGCGTCTTCTCTCCTCCTTCCAGCCTGCCATCGCTGCTCTCGCAGTGGCACTGCTCCCGAGATGGATATTTATAGATATGAAACCCCCTCCTTCCTTATCCTTTTTAGTATTTTGTGTTGCTCCTGCTTCTCTTAGATTTGACACTTACTTTTGCATTCCTTCAGCTGAGAAGCTTCATGATCCAGAGATTAAGCCCATCATGGATAAATACAGCACACTGTCTTTTATTGTGTAGCCTACATTATAAGATTGCTCGTAGATTAGGAGATATCTGAGAATCTCTACCTGACCTTGAACAGGTCAGTGGTGAACCATGACCCAGCAAGATGCTTGGTCAATGATGGATCGGCCCCACCGAGGGCTTATTTAGATGGGGAGCATAGGGGCAGTAAAAGTCATTTGAGCTGTAGTTTTACTGTTCCCCCTTCTCATGGCTGTGGCAAATTTGCCGAAATTGATGGGCATCTCCATGTGTCAAACTCTAAACTATTGAAGTCAGCAGGGCCATGTAGTAACTGCTAACCAAAATCACAGTTTGCCAATAAAATAGCTCAAAAAAACCCAGGCATTTAGGAGGCTACAGGAACCCCTCCTGAACACTTGCAAGCCATTCCTCTAGTGCCCTCTGAAGAGAGGGCACTAGAGGCACCAATGTGTAGAAAGTGCTGCAAGTCTCAGCCTTTCATCCTTAGCTAGCTGGCTGAGTGCTATAACGCATGATTCATTCACTTGGATACACTTGATCTTGCACCATAGGAAGGTCTCAAAATGTTTGATCGTCAAAAGTGACCCTAAATCCAGAACATCTGTTGAGATCATTGGGATCATTGGGCTGTAACCTTAAAAGAAACAAGAGACATATATAGGCTGCTATTGCTATCCTCTCTTTGAAAAATGTTAGTTGCTCAGCTATCATACCAGTGGCTTCATTACTTAAAGCTGTAAATTTGTATTAATTTTTTCTTGCGGCTACAGAACCAAGCACATTAGTTATGCATAATAGTGTGTATCACATTACCTGCAGGTGGCTGCTTCTGGCAAACATCATCTCTGTTGTGTCTCCTTCACATCGTCCTAATTAGTAACAGCAGCTGCTGCTACAAGTTAAAGTTGCGCCACCTATCCCCTTCAGCCCTCTCCACCATTCACAACATTTATATTAATACACTTCCACAATGCATCGTGTTCTGTAAATAGGCAAAAGTGATCCTGTCATCATCTGTTCCTCCATTCACAGAAAGTGACGCAGCAATATGAGGTTTTGTGACTGGCAGAGAGGGCACGAGGGGGCGGGAGAGCTGCACAACTTTTCTCAGTAGCAGTGGCTGTTCTCAGGCCAATATCAAGGAGACAATGCAGGGAAGATTTTTACTAGCAACAAGGCAGCAGGTAATCGGACACACATCATTACACATAACTAATGTGTTTGGTGATGGATCCCCAAAAAATAAAGAATAAAATTAAACTCCAGCTTTAATGAATTGCTAAACTGGAAAACGTATAGAAAAGTCTGACTAGAAACTGACATATGGGGAAGTTTGTGACACATAAATACTAAAGCCAGACAACTAGGAGGCCCCCATTATTCTGTCATTGCAGCTGTACTTTTGAGCTGAATTCCTGGTTAAAAATAGAGACGTGTTCGTACTTGAACATTGTGGTCCTTTTTATTTATTACAGATTTGACCTCATAGAAGGCACCATCCTTAGGTAGGAAAACAACTCTATATTAAGCACCACCCAACCACTGGGTTGTAAAAAAAAAAAAGTGGTGGGGAGGTGGACATATAAATCAGAAGTAATTTTTTAAAAAATTGCACTTCAGAAAAAGTTAAATAAATAAATATCTGTGACCGAACTGTCATTAGAGAGCTTAGGGCACAGAGCTGATCACAGGTGAACTCTGTATCTTTTGAACGCTATGATGGCCAATCACAATAATTGCAAATGTAAGCCGTACTACTGTGCATATTTTAGAGCCCATTCCTTTCTCCTCTTCTACCAAATTTACTGATCTTTTTCCTTCCTTCTCACTGATCATCATCGAAAAGTGAGAACTGGGCAATGGGGGGGGGGGGGGGGGGCACACTAACCACTACTGAGCAGCAAGGGAATACACAGGTAGAGTATGGACTTAAAGGGGTATACTGATCACCAGTGTTATGGAGAAAACACAACAGACCACCAACAGTTATGAGACGCTCATCACTGACCACTACTTTTCTAAGGGGGCGCACACTACTGATCACCAACATTTAAAGAGGCACTTACCACCATCAACCACCATAAGGGGTGCTACCTGACTGACTGACCATGGAAGGCTATAGTATCAATCCTTTCAAGCATCTTTGACTTTGCAAGGCAGCACAATGAAATTGTTCTTGTATTCAGAACCTATTTTGTTCTGTTTTTCATATACAGACTTTTGAAACATCTGTTGTGCCCAATGTCAAGCTTTACTTATTGTGACGGAGACGCATCTGTTAGTAGATGACAGAAATTCTTGCTTAGGCACAGATTCCGTGTGTCTGCAGGTTTACCATGGTGAAATTGTTAGCATTTCCTAGGCAGCAAGAAATGGAATAATAAATTCTATTTGCAGGTTTCATTAATATGCTGCCATGGCTTGCAGCATTAGATTTGTAAGAAAGGGAGAGTTGCACTTTAGGCTTGGATGATAACAGAAGAGATAAAATTTGTATATAAATATGTATGGCAGAAGGCTGAATTTTTGTCATCTGTTAAGAAAAAAAATCCCAGCGGGTAAGCTTCATGAACATCAGATTTTACTTCTGGAGTGCAGTTCTGTGGGCTATGGTGCTTAATAAAACAATGAATCCACTTTCTAATTAATAATCTATTCTTCAAGCAGAGGATCGGCATCACATTAGGATGCTTTTTTTTTTTTTTTTCTGAGAAAATGCCAAATGCCTTGCCATGCTACTGCATACCAATGAAAGGAATGAGGCTGCATTTTTTAATCATCTCCAACTGTTCCAAATTTGGGACACTTTAAAATATATCTAAGGCATTAACTTTTTTTTTTTTTTTTTTTTGAATAGAGAAGGGATTTTTTTTTCCTGCTGTTTGTGTTTCATTGGGAAGGTTTCACTTCACTTCTACTGAAATATTTCCTCAATGCTTCTAATATTTGAGGTTCAGCCGTGTTTTTTTCAAGCAGAGACTAAGCGATTTCCACTTGATATAATAAAACTGAATTTCTGTGATTTTTCCACCAGTGAATTGTCACCCATCTGACATTTCCCACTGGGATGTAGACTCCAGAATAAAAATAACCTCATGATGTGAATATCACGTATGTGTTTTACCTTACAGCTCTAGCTGCAGGCACCTTCCAAGTGCAACAGTTGGTGATTGGGGTTTATACTCTTCTTCAGCAGGGTTGGTAACTATAGTCACATACATACATGTGGGCTGATAATGCTGTATATATATATATGGCGGATGTCATAGACTTAATTTGACATCTGTTTGAACAGTATTTGGGGAGGACCCCAAAATGCCATTCTTCTTGTAGCCTCAGAACATTAGGAAGAAGATTCTATGAATCCTAGAAAATAATACACTGACATTTTGCACACTGTGATTAACAAAATGAAAAAGTTGCTTCCGTCTTGACCACCCCAAAATAATAATTACTACTCTACAGACCTGTAAAATATATATTGAAGAGCTTTAGGATTTTTTCCTCTCCTTTGAATGCAGAGCGAAAGTTATTATTTCAGGTTGGTTTGGCACACACACGGTTATTTTGCTACCTTTTTAAAGACTCCAGTAATTTTGAGTCCATTTGGACAAGTTATTCTCTTTTAAGAGGATGAAGAACACATTTGTGGCAATTTAAGGCAAAATTTTTAGATTCTTGAATTAGCCCAACTTTGACTGGTTCTCTGCATTCATCCTCTGAACTCCCCCCTCAGTCTTTCTTCTATAAGCGTCTCTAATGTGTTTATTTCCAGGCACTCTAGCAGCAGAGGCAGCTGCCTCCAGCATACCGCTCTCTCCGCCTGCTTATTCCTTTCTTGGGTAATTATTATTAATTTAGGTTTTTACAACCCTGGGAGATTTAAAGCCTTGGAAAAATAAATGTCCCTCCCCTCCCCCCCTTTCCTCCTAGAGCTTGCTAGTATTGCCAACTGATATGGAATTGAACGTTAAGTGCCATCTGGAGCTGAGGAAGGTGTGAGTAGGGGGAAGTATTAAAGATTCATCAAACCGATCAACCCACTACCCAAGAGAGCTTGTTTAGGCAGACTCGGAGTTGGGCAGCTTTTGTTACAAACTTGTTAGGACTTTTAAAAGGGAACTTATACTGAGAAAATATGTAGACTGTAACTGCTGACCCCACCTTCCAAAAAATGCTAGTTGCCCAGCTTCCATGCTTATCCACTGGTTTTGTTTTTGTATGACCTAAGTTTGGCAAATCATGAGTTCGGAATATATGCTCTGATTTCACCTGCTAAGTACTTTTTGGTCAGCGGCTCAAAGCTTTGTTGGGGGAGACAGCCAGGTAACTAGAATTTCAGAGGGACAGGTGTAATTGAAATTATTAAAAAACTTGAAAAATGCAGCTTTCTTGATTGTTGCTATAACCCAGCAAGGATACTTTTTTTTTTTCAAGTAAATGAATATAGAGAACCCAGGCACAAGAGTAAGAACTTCATTGCTCTTGGCTGGTGGGTGGAGCTTGGAGTTTTGATGCAGAGATTTTAGTAGCTGGCATACTTCGAGGTATACAAAGACAATGAGCATACCTCCCAACCTTCTGAGATGGGAACGAGGGACACCTAATAGCAAAAGTATGTTGGCATAGAATACACCCCCTTAAAGGAGAATTATACAAAAAAATGACTCAAACCCACAAGTGCTTTTTTCCACTAATATATCTTTATTTCTTTATTTACTGGCTTTTGAATTTTATAAATGCAGCAATTTAGAAATTGGATGAAAGGTTTAGCACTGGGAAACACTTTTTAAAAGATAAATAGTGCATTTTATATACAATTATACAGATCAGACATATGAGGAGGAAAGAGGGACAGAAGGACTTTGTTCCAAATCAGAGACAGTCCGTCGAAATCAGGGACAGTTGGGATTTATGCAACAAGTAATTCTTGAAAATTCTGAAAAATTTTTGTTATTGGAATGTTAATTTGCTTTTTTAATTGTTGATCGTTTTAGACCACAGAGATGAGGATGCGTAAAAAAGAAGGTTGGAATTTTTTTCTCAAATAAACAAAATTTTAACTGTGAATGTGGTTTCCATTCAGGAAAAATAATGTTTATTGTAATACACATCCCAAAATCAAACACAGAATTCAAAATCGTGTTAAGGCAATCAAACATTTGAACAAAATTCTACTGGTGTATTTATAACATTATAATTTTCATAACTCGTATATGTAAAATAGTCAACATAAATATGCAAAGATGAAAACGAAGGTGACGACGAGCAATATTTTCCAGCACACAAATGATTCCTCGTCCAGTAGTCCCAAAGAAGAAAAAGCACTTGTTAACGCAGGGGCTTAGTGGTTAGCCCTTCTGTCTTTCAGCTCTGGGGTCCCTGGTATGGACCTTATCTTTATGGATATTACATGCTCTCTTTGTGCTTGAGTAGGGCTTGCTCTGGGTACTTTGGTTTCCTTCCTAAACTCCAAAGACACGCTGGTAGGTATATCGGCCCTAGTGTGTGTAAATGTATGCATGTGGAATGTAGACCTTAGATTGTGATTTTTTTTTTTTTTTTTGAGGACAGGGTCTGATGTAAATGAGTAGTATGTAAAGCTCTGAATAAATCATCAACACTGTAATATGTTTGTAGCCTCCTTTTGCTGACAATGGCATCTTACAATGGGCAACAGGCTGCACAGTGAAGTGATATAAATGCTGGATGTATCTATTCTGTAAAGACATGGGTGCGTGCAGACATTTGTGAATGTTTTATAAGTGGCACTTTTACAATATGCATATAAGTTTACGTCTTTTATTTTGAAGATAGTGTTCCTTTAATCTTTGTTAATTTATCCTGTTGAACTCCATGTACCCCCATTGATCAGTGCATCTTATGACACATGCTAAGATTGGGGGAAGGCATGTCTGTGTATAATAAATTAAGCTCCCCTCCCTCTGTCAATGCTTTTTAATTTAGTTTGAAAGCAGAAATTGCTTGCAAGATATTGACTCCTTCAAAGCCGAAACGAAACACTCCAATCATCCCTTTGTTCTGTCAACATTAACATCTGGTCCGCTGATGCCAGTCCCATTAACTTCTAGCAGTAGGTTTGATTGGTGTGTGTAGGCGCTTGAAATACGAATGACAAATATAAGATTCAAGTTTTACTATGTAGGGTTTGTGTCATTTTGGGTTTATTTGGACATACTTTTTTCTTAATAGGGTGGTTTGGGGCATCTCCAAAGCTACAGAACTGCTCATGCTCAACATACTAGTGTCTCTCCCCTATAAACTGGTTTGGACACAAGGTTTTTAATTGCTGGGATTTATGTCCACTTTGCAACCTTCCAGGGCCCTTCCAGGTCATGCAGTGACAGCAGGTGGTTCTAGGACTCTGCCAAGAAGATACCTGGTCACTTGGCAAGCGGTAGCATCTGTTCGCATCACGCAATCTGTGGCAGCTTTATACACAATTGAAGAGCAATCTGCTTCAAGTGCATTTTTGGCTGTGCAGAAAGAACAAGGTGCAAATTATTTCAGACTCTCACGTCGCAGCTCTAGCTTATGTGCGGGGATTTTAAGATGGGTCAGAACCTCCTTACAACAATCTATGTTTTACTTCCACCATGTACGGTATCTGCAGGCATCATCTTCTGGTGTGACAGTGCTCGGCAACACTTGCCACAGCTGAAAATTAATTGTGAATCCTGCTCTCCCTCCGGCTCTGACAGAAACACCCTTCTATTTTTAAATCGTGTTCTTTTCACCTCGCTGGATGGCTATTGCATGTCACAAGTCGTGCTATGCTTGATGTCTTAACGTGCGTTTTTTTTTTTTTTTTAAACCTGCCACCAGCTGTGTAATGTAAAGTACACAAGCTCACCCACTACATTGAACAATAAAAGCTTGATCCCTAATTGAGTATTCTTTAGTCTTTTCCCCAGGGACGCTGGCAAGCCGTGTTTTTGAAATCAATCGATAGTTTGTGTAGGAGATTGGTTGAATGTAGTCAACTAGGCCTGTTTTTTTATTTTTTTTCTCAGGAGTGGCTTGTTAGTATTGTATTGTAATTATTTTCAGGGGTGCTGAAAAAATGGAAGAAGAAAGTGGTGACCATTAATGTGACCAGATTCTTTACATCTGATACTAGTTACTGCTTTTCTGCAGCAGGCTTGAAGAAGACAAAAGCAAGGATATCAACTTGGAAGAACATCTTAAAGCAGCCTTTCACAACCTTTTTACTTCACAGGAATACCTAAAATAATTTTTAGGTCTCAGGGAGCCTCTGCTATGAATCCATCTGGGATCAATGGGAAGAATGCCCCCTTTATGGTGGTGGTCAGAATGCCACCCTTAGGGCTCTTTCACACAGGCTTTCCTACCAGGTCTACCTGTCAATTTTTCAGGTAGACCTGGTCAGAAGCTCTATGCAGAGCTATGAGCAGTTGGATGTAAAAGGACTTTTTTTTTTAAAGGTCTGTTTACATTGGCCTACCTCCAGGTTCATCCATGTCCACAAAAAAATACAGACTGAATTATGATGGATAGGAGGTGGCTTGATTTAAACAAACTCAACATAGATTCAATACGAATCCTCCTCAGTCTGCTGTCAAAATGCAGACAATAAACTAAATGGCACGGATGTCACAAAACTGACATCCATCTTGTTCTCCTCCAGTTCAGCATTGGATCTGCTCATGGATCCCTTTCTGAATGGAGAGGAGCCCCTCATGTGAAAGGACCCTTACATGTCTGCCTCTTTTTTACTTGTTGAAGAAGCTAGCCACGGATGACAAAAGTAAAAACAGAAAATTTGTTTCTAGCCTAAAAATGAACATAAACAGAGCAGAAATAAATGGATGACATCCGCGTACAAGCATTAAAGAGGAAGTAAACCCCAATGGATTTTACTTCCTCTTTTGCTCCCCACAAGGCCTGCAAATTAAAAGCATGATACATACTAGCCCATTATATGACACTTACCTGCAAACAAAGCCCATGCTGTCCCCTGTGCAGGCCACGTCCATCTTTGCCCCTCTTCCTTCCAGGACCGCAGACTTCGGCTCTGTGACTGGCCGGAGCTGTGTGACGTCACTCCCACGCATTCGCGTGGGAGCCAACAGTCATGGCACACGCTAGGGGAAGAAACGGCACGGTGGTCCTTTTCTTCACAGCACATGCACCGATGACGACATTGGCACACTACAACTGAAATATCTCCTAAATGGCGCATGTTTAGGAGATATTTACACTACCTATAGGTAAGCCTTATTTTAGGCTTACCTATAGATAAAAGTAAGACAAAAGGGTTTACATCCGCTTTAATGCCCATAATAATGCCAAAGGACTTTCCACTTTAGTTTCTTTAAAGATAAACTGACTCTGATGTAAAAAGACGATGTCTGTTTACATCTGCCATAGACCTACATTCTGGTTCTGTCTTGATCCGTCTCAGTTTTGCAAGGCCTTTGTAAAAGGGCACTTAGAAATAGCTAAAAAGATTGGCTGTGACAGGGAGATGACCACCCGTACTGATGCAACTGTGGCAGGGAAAAGGCTGCTCCAGTTGGGTGCAATTGAAAGTTGAGCTGATAAGACTCAGCTGCGACACTCTGGATAAAACCTGGAAGTGCGTGCAGCCGTGAGCCATAGAAGCAGATGCGGTGCTGGAAGGTAAGTAGCACTGACATAACAATAGGAAAATGTATTGGAAACGGATTGGTTGTTGGAGCAAACATTTAAGGCATCGGTCCCCATACAGTAACCAATCAGCCATCATCTTCACTGATCTAAACAGGAAGAACAGACAGTTCATATTTCACAATTTTTGCTACATTTTTGGTTTTACTTAAAACATTTTTATGGCTCTGAAATAATCTTTCCACAGCTTTGATAGTTGGAATGCCTGTGATTTATTTGGATTCTCGTAATGAATGATGTCATAGATAGTGTTTATACCACCTCACAGAGCACTGAAGACATTAGGAGAAAGGGCTTGCTTTACGATTTTAAATGTCCCGGTTTGTGCCTCTTGGGAAGCAATCTGTGAACATAAATTAAATTACTTCCCCCTTGTTTTAAAACTAATTAAATTGCTTCAAGTAAAAGGATGCGCTTACAATCATTCTTGCTGACAAAACTGAAGATTTGTGCAGGGCATGTGATAAAAATGTGAATTGAGCTGTAGTTATCTCATTGAGGTATTTAGTATATGTGCATTGAGCTATTCGGCATGTCACTGGAACATCTTATCTCAGTTTGGCAAATTTAGCCTTGCATGTAATATGTAACAAAAAAACAAAACATACAGTATTGTCTTCTTTTTCACAAGTTAATAATTTTGACAAGTTAAAAGGGAAGTAAAGAATTTTTTTTTCCCTATTCATACTTACCTAGGTGAATTCAGCATCGGTCCGATGCTGCATCTGTCCCCCGGCACCTCTACACTGAGAACCGAGCGATTGAACACCACCGATCGCTCGGTTTTCACAGCTCCGTGAGCAGAGAGCTGCGGACTGTCAGTCACAGCTCTCTGCTCTTCTCCTTCCTCACTCACTGGAGCGCTGAGCTGTGGATTGGGCGAACCGGCCGTCTCAGGCTCTCAGCAGCTCGCTGAGAGGCTGAGATGGGTATCACTGGCGGATTTGGCTTTGGCTGTACTTCTCATTTTAAGTGCATAATTTATCTCCTTATAATGGTATCTGAAAGTCATTGGGATGCATCAGGCAGCAAGTAAATATGCTGTTGTTTATAAAGTTGATGTGGTAAAAGCAGAAAAAATGTGCATCGCAGTTTGTCAGGTATGGGGCTGTGTAGCTGCAGATCGGTGAGGGTGCCCATGCTGACCTATGTCCACAGTCAAAGGCGCCTACAATGTGTGCGTGAGCATCAGAACTGCACCACACAGCAAAGAGCCTGGTCTGATAAATCATGTTTTCTTTTATGTGGATGGCACATGTGTCACTTACCTAAGGAAGAGATGGCCCCAGAATGCAGTATGGGAGGAAGGCAAGGTTTCCTATCATATGTTCTGCTAGGAGACCTTGGGTCCTGCCATTCATGCAGATGTTACTTTGACATGTACCACCTACCTAAACATTGTTGCTGGCCAAGTACACTCCTTCATGGAAACTGTATTTCCTGATGGCAGTGGCCATAAAGTGCCCTGCTACACTGCAAAAATGGTTCAAGAATTGTTTGTGGAACGCAACGAGCTTGAGATGTTGCCTTGGCCTCCAAATTCTCCAGATCTTAATCCAATCAAGTAACTGTGGGATATGTTTAGTCCAATCCATGGAGGGTCCACCTTGCAAACTACAGGCCTTAAAAGATCTGCTACTGCTGGCTTGGTGCCAGATACCACAGCATACCTTCAGTGGTGTAGTGGGGTCAATGTCTCGATGAGTCAGGACTGCTTCGGTGACAAAAAGGGGACCTATTCAGTATTAGGTGGGTAGTTATAAAGTTATGGCTGATTTTGCCCAACTTGCACCAAAATGTTATATATTATGTGTGTGTATGTGTTTGTGTGTGTGTATATATATTGTATGTATATAGTGTGTGTGTGTTTATATATCTAGATATATAATACACGTGTGTGTGTGTGTGTGTGTGTGTGTATATATATATATGTGTATCTCTCTCTCTCTCTCTCTCTCTCTCTCTCTCTCTCTCTCTCTCTCTCTATCTATCTATATGTGTATATAGATATATCTATAGATATATCTATATATATAATAGATATCTCTCTCTCTCTCAATCTCTCTCTCTCTCTATATATATCTATATTTATATATCTATATAGAGATATATCTATATAGATATATCTCTATATAGATATATAATACACATGTGTGTGTGTGTTTATTTATTCTTTTTTGTCATACACTTAAGAGGTGGAGACACTGCTTTTAGTGCAACAAGGTCTGGCAGCATGCCCGATGTATATCTAATTTGTCCTCTACTGATGTGATGACTGTTGTTCCATTTGTACGTTTATGAGGGTCTCAGCTGTTGCAGACAAAATGCGGTGATGCATTCATGAAAGGCCATAGCACATCTTAGACCCCTGCAAGAAGCTTCTTGAGGGATTCATACAATATGACACGAGGACTATTAGCTATATTTAATTAATTTTACTGCCAAAAAGCATAATTGTTTTTCTTGGCTGATCATGTGTACAAAGCGGTAACAGGCAGGTAGTACAACAAAAGTTGTAAAAAGCTATTGCATTACAGACATTTTTATGTAATATAATCTAGACATATTTTATATAAGAAAAAGGTACAAAGGCCCCCAGGACTTTATCTGTAAGAACTGGGGTATTAAAGGGTCAGTACTGGTACTATGGTGATGTGAGATTACCTCCACATGCCCCAGTGCTTGGGGGAATATTTTTTTGAAAACAAAAGGAGAAAGGGGGAAAATCTTGTCAAAAATGGGCACTGCTTTATGAAACATCGAGTGATATATGGAAGGGACTTCCTTTATCAGTAGTAGGTAGATGCAATCTAATTAAAATGCTGTGGTTGCCCCAGTTATTATATCTGATGCACAATTCACCAATTTGGATACAAAGGAAATGGTTCAAAAAAATTGATACACTACTAAGAGTTCTTATATGGAAAGGGGGACAACCTAGAATAAGCCTTCAGAATCTACAACTGCCAACTCAGGAGGGGGGTCTGGCAGTACCGCATCCGCATAGTTATTTTTTAGCAGCCCAATTACAACACTTGGTACTAGACACCGATCCCGAAGGGGATAAAAATGGGGGATTGGTGATGGCAGAAGCACCACATAAGACACTAGTGGAGGTCTTGGAGGCAAATTCTTTTGCCTTTAGACCCCCTACGGTGAAGCTAATAATTAGAGTGTGGAAATCTATAAAGGATCTGAAGGGAATGGGGGGTATGGTTAGAGGCGCCCCCGCTCTGGGATAACAAGAACCTACAAGAAGTAAGATCAATTGGGAAAATAAAGAAATGGGAAAGAAAGGGGATAGTCAGCCTGGGTCAACTATACAACGGTAGTTCCCTAAAAACGTTTATAGAATTAAAAGAGGCTTTTGATATACCAGATAGCTCATACTATAGCTATTTGCAAATCAAACACGCTCTAAAAGCTCAGTTTGGGGAACAAGGCCCGGTGTGGAGTACCTCCCCCATATATGAAGGATTAAGTAGGACCGGAGGCCTTAAGGGATCCATAGCGGAATTCTACCCACAGATATGCAGAAATAGTATTATAAGTTCAGAAGACCTTAAGTGCAGAAGTAAGTGGGAAAAAGATTTGGGTAGAATTGCGGATGATCAATGGAAAAAGATATTGGAGGGGGGGAACCAAGTTTCAGTTTCGCCCGCCCAGAGGATGTCATACCTAATGCTTCTACATAGAACATACTATACACCTAAGAAGCTGTTTGAATGGGGGCGGAGGGGGGATGCTAAATGCCCTAGGTGCCAAAATACCGGGGACTTGATCCATATGATCTGGAAATGTCCGAAGCTTTACCGATATTGGACGGAAATATTAGATACCATAAATAAGATCTTCAAGTTATCATTAAAAATGGACCCAAAATTGTGTATTCTGGGAGTGGGGAAAAGGCTGGGGAACATTAAAAAGAAAGTAGTACTAAGGTGCCTATTTCAGGCAAAGAAATTAATAGCACAGAGGTGGCAGGCAGAGAAGCCCCCCTCCAAAAATGACTGGTTTAAAACGGTAACGGAAACAATATGGAAGGAAAAGGTAGTATATGCAAGGAGAGGAAATTTAAATGAATTTAAAAAAATTTGGATGCCTTGGTTAGAAGAAGTGGGTTATCCCATGTAAAGTGTATGTAGGAAGAGCTAAGATAAAGGTTGTATGATATTAAGTAAACAGGAAGGCGAGGTAGGAATAAGGGGGTAAAGGGGGGGGAGGGTAAGATGGGGTATAGAGTGGGGTGGGAGGGGGGGCAAAAAGGGAGAAATTGGAATATATTGTTTTTTTTCTTCCTTCGTTATTATATATATAAAAGGTTTTGTATAAGGTGTATTTAATGATTGTTGTAAAGAGGAAACAAAACATATTTTATACATTTTTTGAAAATTGAATAAAGATTATTTAAATAAATAAAAAAAAAAAACATCTAGCATACAGAGGGTCAGGTTTGCTTGCATTTTTTTATGGCCTATAATGAGAGAAATACATAGGCATACAGCAAGCTCCTTGTGAAATGGTAATTGCCTGCCGGTCATGCTGATGTAATAGATTCATCTCTTTCTAAGCCAATGACCCATAAATTAGGAGAAGTTATGACTCTTGATACTACGCTCAGAACTGAAGGCATCAGATCAGTATGAATGTCAGGCAGTTAGTATTTTCAGAAGGAGTTTAGCTACAGCTGCTCCTATATTCTTCTTATGATAGGGTGGCAATCTATGAAAAAGGCCATTCTGAGCATATACACATTCTGGAAAATTCCATCCACTCTATTATCTACTGAAATTGTGTAGCAAAGGATCACCATGCATACAGCTGGCTATTTTATTACTTAGATTTGGACCTCCATCCTTTGCAGAATCTGACATGTCCTCCAGCCTTTGGGACCCACTGTGATCTTTACTATCATATGTGCTAGAAAGTGTCCTACTTCCTATATTAGCTTTATTTTCTATAGAGCCTATTGTCTGTGATGGATATCACTAGGTACGGTTCAACATCATCTGGCAGACTTCAGTTTTCTATTAGTAATCAGCCAGTCATGGGCTCTGAATTGCTTCAATGAAAGTTAAAGGCTGCTTGGCCCTGTATTACAGATTGTTTAGTTTTTCTAAAATCAGAGGCTAATTTTCATTTGACTTTCTTGCAGCAAAATTGCAGAGCACAGCAGAGCCACTAAGGGGCACTCTCATTATTATAATGTTCATTCAGAAAGAAAAGGGCTTCCTCTTTTGACCGTGAATTTTTGCTACCAAATGTATTTTACTCTTTAATGTTTTTTTTATTCTCAATTTTTTTTCCGTTCAGAGTTATTTCCTTCCGTGTTAAGAATTTTGGTCTCCCTAGATGTTTTTACAGAACTATAACAAGACTATAACTTTAACCTAAATGTACATACTTCATAGCATATTAAAGCGGAACTTCACTGAACAACTGAAGTTCCTATCTTCCTTCTCCTCCCTCCCTCCTCTGCCAATAATGAAAACATTTTTTTCTTTTTTTGGGTAGTGGGTTCCTACAGTATTTCTGGCTGGTACCCGCTCCCCCTTCTGTTGGAATCGCCTAGGCTATCCCAGCGGAAGTTCGCCCCCCATCCATCTTTGCCTGCAACCTCCTGGGACATGTCACGGGTCCCAGAAAGTTGCGTGACTCACACATGCGCAGTGGAGTCACAGCCGTTTTCCCACAGCAAAACATGCTGGTGTCAGGGACATGAAGACCAGCGAAGAACTGGTCCAGGTGAGGACAGCGCTGGATCCCTCCCTGGACTGGTAAGTATCTTTTTATTAAAAGTTGGCAGCTACAGTATTTTGAATCTTATTTTATTTTTTAACCACTTCACCCCCGGAAGAATTTACCCCCTTCCTGACCAGAGCACTTTGTGCGATTTGGCACTGCGACACTTTAACTGACTATTGCGCGGTCGTGCGACGTGGCTCCCAAACAAAATTGATGTCCTTTTTTTCCCACAAATAGAGCTTTCTTTTGGTGGTATTTGATCACCTCTGCGGTTTTTATTTTTTGCGCTATAAACAAAAAATAGCGACAATTTTGAAAAAAACGCATTTTTTTTACATTTTGCTAAAATAAATATGCCCAAAAAATATAAAAAAAATCAGTTTAGGCCGATACGTATTCCTCTACATATTTTTGGTAAAAAAAAACGCAATAAGAGTTTATTGATTGGTTTGCACAAAAGTTATAGCGTCTACAAAATAGGGGATAGTTTTATGGCATTTTTATTGATAGTTCTTTTTTTACTTGTAATGGCAGCGATCTGCGATTTTTATCGTGACTGCGACATTATGGCGGACACATCGGACAATCACACATCGATCAATGCTAAAAAATTGCATTGATTACTGTAAAAATGTCACTGGCAGTGAAGGGGTTAACCACTAGGTGGCGCTGTAGGGGTTAAGTGTGTCTTAGGGAGTGATTCTAACTGGGGGGGGGGGGGGGGCTGTGTGGTACATTACACTGATCACCGCTCCCGATCACAGGGAGCAGAGATCAGTGACAGCGTCACTAGGCAGAATGGGGAGATGCTTGTTTACATCCCCGCGGACATCGGGTCTGCGGGACCCGCAATCGCTGTCACGGAGCTCCTGACGGGCGTGCGTGCGAGCCACCTCTTAAAGGGCAACGTATAGGTACGTTAATCTGCAAGTACATGCCCTTCTGCCACGGTATATCTGCGTGAGGTGGTTGGGAAGCGGTTAAAGAGCCTGAAGAACCTCTTTAATACAATGTTTTTTGTGTGTGTCTTTACCAATATGAGTAACAAATCGATGCATTAAGTGGACAGAGCAAGCTCTTCTTCCATCTCCCTGTTATAGAAAATCAATTTAGTATATGGTCCCTAGATAGGCGATTTATCAGATTTTTAACTTCTAAGAGCAAGAACTCTTATCCAGATGGCCAAGAAGAGGTTTTCTCAACGTTCTAACATGGAGGAACCCTTAGAATAACTTTTATTATATTTACAATTCACAGTTCCTTAGTGTGATGGTCATTTGAAAGAATTTTCCTTACATTTGTGGTCATTGTGAAGAATCCCCCCTTCCAAATATCTAAAAAGATTATTGCTGTCAGTGGTTACTCATCTCAGAGAGTGAAATTGCTCATTGTTCAGGGAACCTCTAGCAACCTTCGGAGGAACCTTAGTTGAGAAAGGCTGCTGTTCTAATGTTCTAGTTTGATGAGCGAAACGAACTTTTACCAAAATAAAATCCATTCTGACAGTTTTACTTTGTTGGACAAATACAGTAAAGCCGTCCATAGACGGAGAGATTTTCTTTCCTGCAATTGCTCGATTCCCCCATCAACACAGTCAGAAGCCATTGTGTTCTCCACTGTGTTCTCCTGGCAGGGAGGTGGGGACAACCATCGCCGCCAGGAGAACACAGTGATTACTGCTAGCGGCTATAATAGCCACTAGCAATAATTGCATGTAAAATCCGATAGGCTGGTTGTTTTTCGCCTGCCCATACATGGTTCAAATCTCAGCCGGTCCCTGCTGAACCAGCCGAGATTCGAACCATCCAAGTGTTGAAATGCATACCTTGTGGAAGAAAGTGGCACTTCCATTAACATCAGATAATCTCTGTTGAAAATGAAAATCAAGGTTATCAGTGGTTGTTCCTGCCTTTCAGAAAAGATCATGTGACCAAGGGTGTAGGCTGGAATAGGAACACTATTTTCACTAGGTAAGGTAAGGCCGGCCATACTCGAATTCCTGCTCAGCCGTCCAAGATTTGAACCGTTAATGGGCATGCTGAATGTACCAAGTTGATCGATCGATCAACTTGGGTACAACCAGCCTGCCGGATTCTCTTACGATTATCACTAGCGGCTGCTATAGCTGCTAGCAATAATCACTGTCTTCTGTCTTCTCCCAGCAGGGATGGCTCCCCCTGGACAAGACAATCGCTGATTCCCCTGTCAGCACTGTCTGCGTTGATGGGGAAATCGTGCACATTTCTTTCCTGCAATCCGTGGTTGCAGGAAAGAGATTCGCACTGTTTATGGCCTGCCTAAATATTTCAGCCATTCTAGTATTTTTTTTTTTATATATCCTTCAACGATTGTTACCAGATCTGTTGTGTTAACATTTAAGTTGTAAGGGTTTGTTATGTTAGGCTTCAATATGAATAACAGACTGTTAGGAGAGGGTGTTTTTGAAATCCGAAAACAGTCTTCGTCATTTATTATTTGTAGATGACAATTATGACTGTCTGAGACAAGAAACTGCCTGCAGATATCACTTTACACTCCCTTTATATAAATTGTCTTTACATTACCAGAGGTTTTCAGTTATGTCATAAGTGAGAAAATTTCACTGACACTTTTTTTTTTTTCCAAAGGAAATAAGTCTTCTTTATGGGTTGAGGTTATATCATTAGAACAATTTAGTTAATATAAAATTGTCACAGTCGCAATAAGTCTTGCTTCATACAACAATTGATCCAATTACATCTGCTGGGTTGCTATGGTATCCAAGTTTTATTGCTGGCACTGGGTGTTCTTGTGTTATAGGGTTTGTTTCTTATAGTAGCTGTGTTTGTCCTATACACGTTTGTTTTGTTAATTATTTTTAAACTGTGTTGGCGCCAGTGACACATTGAAGACCTTTGGCCTTATACATCACAAAGTGTTTCTTCTACCTTTCTTTGAAACATTCTCTTTCCAAATAATTGACCTAATCCCTTTTAGCTGTTGCGATCTTCGGACTCAAAATTAACATTGTTTACTCAGTGCTCTGTCCCCATTGGACCTTTGAACAGTTTGTAGTTTCACGTCCTGGATTAAAGCGTTTGTTAACCCAAAAAAATAAAATAAAGATCCTGTTCCCTTAAAGCATGTTATACAGCACAGTGCTTGTGCTGTGTCATTTGGACCCCCGTATCACCTGAAATACCTAGCTAATCCTATAGATAAATGAATCCGCGCTTAGGGCAATGTGAGGGCTGCTGCCTATCTCTAATTAGTACCCCTAAGGGTCTAATTGCATAAGTGGATAAGTGGTATGAGAATGAGAACGGCGCTGCCCTCTCCGTTGCTAGATAATGGGTACTGGCGTCAAAAGTTACAAACAAGTTTTATATAGCTAAAATATATGTAAACTTTATGTAAACTTCACCATCAACTATCATAATGGGATCCCCAAGCAAGAAAAGCCCATATAATCGGGCAAAACCAAAATACTCAAAACACCAGTGATTAATAAATAAAGCTGTTAAATAAAATATATGTCCCCCCAGTGAATAAGGATAACTGCCACAGTAAATTGTGTAATAAATCGGTGAAAAACTGACTAATATGGTGCACAATGCTGTAATTTACGAGTGAAAAAATATATGAGTGAAAAAATATAAATTGTCCCCAAAGTTCAAAAGTATTGGGACAAACTGGCGCCCAAAAAATTGTTTAAATAATAAAAATTAAATGTGCATTATGGTGTCATTGTAATAACCGTGTTGACCTTTCCGTAAATGTGTAAAAAATAATGGGTGAGGTGGTGATTAGTCCCAATATTCAAAAGTATTGGGACAATATGGCGCTTGTAATTCTAAAGATATTTTCTAAGTGTAAAACAAAATCAAAATCAGATCAAACACTCCCTGTGCATTAAATACAATAAATTAAGAACATATAACTGTATAAATATAGAGATGACATGCATAAAAGCAAATTCCAGTTAATCTTGCTTGAGCCAGGTGATGGTTAACTGCTAGAAGATATTTTATATAGTCCACAAAATGGGTGTTGTAAACAAATATGAGAACAAAGTTCAAATGTGAAAGTTGATTATTTCACCCTATCGGGCTCACCACAGTGACTTCTGTGCGTTTAGTTCAGATGGTGACTTGAAGTGCTCACCCCCCAGTGCTACCCTACCCACCAGAGATAACCACCCCTGCAGGGGTACCGAGCGACAGAGTAGGTGCCCAAGGTCAGGTGATGATGACTCCAGTGATGCTGCCGTTCCTCTGCTCAATGCGGTCCCTACGGCTGTTCCACGGGGGATATGTGCTTTTTATGTAACCTTGCTACTCCATCAGTATACCACCTTAAGCTGTTATACTCTCCAGAGATGCAGAGAAAAGAGAAACACAAAAAGGGGCTTCCTTCGTGAAGTAAGTCAAGCTCATTTATTGCACGTATCAAAGAGTCCAAAAGTACAAAAAAAAATCCACAAAATAAGTATAATCGGCAAGGCTATGTGCAGGGATGGGAGCGGCACCAGGCTGCGAGCGTGCGTCCCACCGTGCGTTCCAGCCAACACTTCTGGGTATGACGTGTGAGCGTGACTCCGCCTTACGCGTTTCGTCATAGGACGTTTTCAAAGACCGTGATTTTTGCCTGAATTCGCACCTGGACTGTACCCAAAAACACACAGGACCCTTTTGGAATTTGCACCGTGGCCGGCCTGGACATGTGTGAACCAGCTCCAACTCCAACTCCATTGAGAGCCAGTCACACTCGCACATATGTGAACCCAGCCTTAAGGCCTTAGTCACACATATTCTAACATACATGTCAGGTAAGTATGGGTTAAAAGCTACAACAATTTATTTTACTTACATTAAAAACTCCTGTGCACTGTATACAGGGCTGGTGTGATGTGCAGATAACAAGCAGCAATCTCAGTGGACTGGAGGACAGCCACAAGGCACAGGTACAAACCCGCCACAGGGAAGGAAAAACACTGATGGTGTCTCAGGCTTTCACACATGCCATTGTCAGGAGACCAAAGGCGGAAAGCAAATGGGGGTGGCCAACAACGCGTTTCTGATGCTCCATCTTCTTCTTCAAGCAAGCTGCCTCACGGTAAAGGAAGGCATTTTAGCTGTCAGGCTAGCGCTCTATGGGCCAGTCAGAGACTTGAATAGCTGAAGCCAGCTGCATGATTGTGGTCCACACCGAAAACAACTCTTGACAGGCAGCGATCGGCCTATCAGCATATACGGACAGTGTAAGGGGAAACCTAAGAAGTTGCTCAAAGGGGAGAGCATTCGTGTCCCTGACTGGCCCATAGAGAGCTAGCCTGACAGTTGAAATGTCTTCCTTTCCCAATGGGGTGGGGCTTGACTGATGAAAAAGGTGGGGGCCTCGGGAATGCGTTGCGGCCTGCCCCCTTTTGCTTGTCTGCCTTTGGTCTCCTGACAGCGGCGCGTGTGAGAGCTTGAGATGCTGCCGTTGTTTTTTCTTACGCGGCGGGTCCGTGCTTGTGCCTAGCGGCTGTCTTCCAGTCCACCGAGATTGCTGCATGTTGTCTGCACATCACACCAGTCCTGTATACAACACGCAGGAGTTTTTAATGTAAATGGAGCTGAAATAAATTGTTGTTGCTTTTAACCCACACTTACCTGGCGCCCTTTCTACTGTTTCTGTTTGCTTATGAGGGATTTCCAGACCCTGTTGAGAAGCTGCTGATGACTGTATGTGTCCTTTTCACCCACCTGTGAACTGTTCATCTTGCCATCCTACCTTTACAACCTTTTCAGCCTAAATATGTACTTTATGACTTTTTTTTATTATTTAGTTCATTTGTATGTCAGTGGGGCGCTGACACACTTGTAGTTCTATAGTTTGTGTAATTTCTTTGTTCTAAGATGCATGTGATATACATTTATATAAGCTTATAGGGTAATTTTAATAAAATATAAATGCGTATAATTATTTTCTGGCCCTTTTCACATTGGTGTTCCAGCAGTTTGATCCATGATTCATGATTACAAAGATCAAAAATGGGCTACAAAGTATCGTGAATGTAAGCAGACATGGATCCCCTGCTGAGATGGAAGGGAGGGCACCAAACTGAAAGGGGTCTAAATCATGGGTGCTCAACCTGTGGCCCTCCAGCTGTTGCGACACTACCAAGTCCCATCATGCCTCTGCCTTTGGGTGTCATGCTTGTTTAACTGACAGCCTTGCCTCATGGGACTTGTAGTTCCGCAACACCTGGGGGCCACAGGTTGGGCATCCATGGCCTAAATGATATAATGTACTCTTTGCATTTACTTGCGTTCAGGTGCAATCAGTTTAAGTGCATTTTGAAAAAATAGAAATTCGTGCTTCCAGGGGCTCTGAATGCATCTTAATGTATGTACATTTCACCCATAAGTAGGGATGCACCGACACCATTTTTTTTACGAGTACAAGTACCGATACTTTTTTTTAGTACTCGCCGATACCGATTACCGATACCTACTGCAACTGTTTTGGTTTCACTTCAGCTGTCAGCAATGGTACAAAGCATTGAAAGGTTATTTATAAATGAAATAGATTTTTTTTTTAATTTGGAGCTTTTTTCAATGTGAAATGTGTAAATATATGTTATTATATTATATGTGTAAAAATATTCACCAACAAAGCAAACAAAAAAAAAGTTTTCATTGTTTATCATTTATAAAATAGACATGAACAAAAAAAAAAACAGCAGGAAAATAATAATTAAATGGAGGAGAATAGGGAGTTAATTAAGGCTGATGAGTAAATTAGGGGTTAATAAGGGGTTAAACGGAGGAACAGTTGTTCATCCCTTTGATCTGCAGATGAAGAAACAGAAAGATACAAAAAGAAACAATGGGGGTTATTTACTAAAGGAAAATCCACTTTGCACTGCAAGTGCACTTGGAAGTAAAGTTGCTGTAGATCCAAAGGGGGACATGCAAGGAGAATAAAAAAAAGCATTTTAACTTGCACATTATTGGATGATAAAATCAGCAGAGCTTCCCCTCATTTCAGATCTACCCCTTAGATTTAGAGTGACTGCACTTCCAAGTGCACCTGCAGTGCAAAGTGGATTTGCCTTTCGTAAATAACCCCCACTGTTTCTTTTAATTTTAGTGTTTCAGCAGCTGAGCAATGTTGTTAATAAACATTGCCGGCTGCTTTTTTTTTTTTTTTTGACAGCTCCAATTACCGGACTTCTTTAACACTGGGGAGACCCACTGACAGCTCAAAGAACCGAGCCTGAAAGTATCGGTTTCAGGTATCGGTGCATTTGCACAAGTACCGATAATTGTGCAAATATTCAGTATCGGCGCAACCCTACCCATAAGGCTTATGTCCATTTTGCATATAAATGTAAGAATAACACCATATTTCCTAGATCAATTTTTCCAGTGTTTAAATAAAACAAACACAGTAGCCCCTATGTAAATGAAGCCTAAAATGTATTTCATTTTTATTTGTGCCCTTTGATTGTCACGACTCAACCTTTTGTGTGGCAATAAAAAAATTCTTTGCATTCTCCAAGTGTTAGGAGTGCAATAGTAGAAATGTTTTGGTTGCATAAAGCCTCTTGCACATGATCCTGAGTAAAAAAAAAAAAAAATGTCAGGTTTATTACAGATCTTATGCATACATGCGCGCATAAATGTGTAAATGTACATAGGCATATAATTCTTCTCCATCTCCTTCTCAGCTGCCAGTGTTTTCATATATATATGAATGCCCTCATATATACTTTTTCATATACGCGTATATGCATAAATTATTGCTCTGAAACCTAAAATTGCTGTTTTTTTCCCAACGACCTAGAACAACATTATGAATTTTTTTGCACCTGTGTACACTGTCCCATGTACAACAATGTACTTTTGCTCAGATCAGTAAAAAAAAAAAAAACATGGCTACATATACAGCATTTTTTTCAAACGTGTACAAGAGGCCTTAGTATTCACCCAAGTCCATACTTCTGTCCATACTTAGCTTAACCATTAAAGTCATGAATCCTTTGGTGTAATTCATTCCTAGCTGTGCACATCTGGATCTTGCAGTTTTTGCTCTTCTTCATTGAATGGGATGTTGGTGAACAGCAATGTTCACATTTTGCCAGATTTCTGGGCTCTCAGAGGACCAATATTGGCCATACAGGTTCTTGGTTTTAAACAACTCCAGTGCAGCTTTGGCTGTATGTTTAGAGTGCGACAATTTGGGGGTTTTTTAGCTCACATGTAGCGCTCACCAGTGAGTTTAGTCCACAACAGATATGCTGTTTCAGGGCTTGTGGGTCCAATTTTATTGAAAACAGGAACAAAACATTCACAATAATCTGCTTCCCTCACAAGGGTGTTTTCCACCATCAATACAAATTTAACAATATTCAGCCATCTGGCTTTCTTTAACAGCCCTGCTGCTCAGGTCTCATGCCTTGGTCCTCCTGACCACCTAACACAATATCCTAGTGCTCGTGCACAAACGCTGTACCTCTGTCAGCTCTCTGTCTCTTTCCTGCTGCTCCATCTCTTAGGCTCGGACCTCTGCCTATCCTGTCCCAGACAGCACTGTACAGACATGCATACCTCTCTGGCTGCTCTCTTGCAACCACACATGGACTCCTTGGGAGGGTGCAGCCCTGAACAATGGTCAGGTCTTAGATTATAAGGGCTATGAACACCCGCATGCTCAGCCCTCTGGTTACTGGCAAGACTCGGATCCTAGGTTGGAGAACTTTTGTCACTTTCTCCTACATTTTTACTGTGGCAGGGCCTGGCACTGCCACCAGGGTTATTGGGCAGCTGGAAGGTGAATCTCCACTCCAGTAGAGAAATTCTTAGTGCTCCAACTGAATGTTTATAAAAAATCTGCCACTGAATCTTTTATAGCACAATTAAAGGTATCATTTTATAAAGGGGAAAAATGTCCAGTAAATGGCATGTACGAAAAGCTGAATTGGCTGCTTTAATAAGTTGGAGCTCTCCATAGTGCTGAAGCTGTGTTTTTACATAGCAGCAGCACTGCTGGACAATGTTTAATGTTGAAATATTTTTAAGTAACCCAAATAGAAATGAAGTACACTAAATAAAATCTCATTTGCAGTGTTGTTCCTGTGCCTTGCAAGTTGTAGTATATAGTCTCATGTTTTTCATACCTGAAAGTACTGGGTATTTCTCCTTGCTCCTGGTGGCCAAATGGATCAGTTAGGTTAGAGAGTCAAAGGAAGATGAATGTATTTATTGGCGTATAACACTCACTTTTTCACCCTGAAAATCGGGTGCAAATAGTGCGTGCGTGTTATACGCCGATACTGCAATTTGGGCTCCCTAGGAGGGAACAGGGAGGGGTCGGGACGAGAGCGAGAATCTCCTGTTTACTCAGCGCCCTCTCTAATAGTAAGTCCCGTCTCCTGGGCCAGCATTGGACCAGTGTTCTGTCTATCATAGAACTTTGTATTAAAGAGGCAGCCGAGTAAACAGGAGATTCTCGCTGTATGTAATCTGACGGCGCTCGCCCCACTCCCCTCCCTGTCCCCTCCGAGTCAGCAGTAATCTGAGCTGAGGCTGCAGATGGGCATTGATCAGGCTGCATTCATGGCAAAGGTGAGGCTGCATATGGGCATTGGTCAAGTTGCAATGATCGGCAATTGTGAGGCTGAAGATGGGCATTGATCAAGCTGCATTGATTGGCGATTGTGAAGCTGCAGATGGCAATGGTGAGGCTGCATTGATGGGCAATGGTGAGGCTGCATTGATGGGCAATGGTGAGGCTGCATTGATGGGCACTGTTTTGCTTCAAAGTTCTTTATTTAAAATTTAAGTTCTTTTCCTGAAACTTCCCTCCTAAAATGAAGGTGCGTGTTATACGCCTGTGCATGTTACATGCCGATAAATACGGTATTTAAAGCTTGTGAGGGGGGCAGCCTATTTAACCTGTTGCTTTGCATGGGCAAAGCTTAGGTAAACTTTAGGTGTTCAAACTCTGATGAAATAGTAACTTCCAGTGATCAGATTCCAACAATCGTATCTTTCTTTGCAGGAAGAATTGGTCCTTCAGTGCTGTGGATACCAGTACAGGAGAGGGAGGAGTATTTGCCCCATTCACCTAATGGTGGGATCAGCACATTTCAGATAATCCTCTTTCCAGTGGATCTAGTGTTTACCCGCTGAGATCATCTCATGCCCGGCCACAGCTCATGCAGGCCTCTCGATGACATGACATTAGGCCCGCCCCTCCTCCTGTTCTTCAAATGCTATGCCTTCTAGAGTATGTAATGTACATATCCCAGGAGACATAGTGGGCAGTGTGCGTGTCATTCGCCTAAGGCAAGTGACATGCATGGGGAGGTGGGGTGGACTTTCAATAAAAATAAGACATAAACAACAAAAAAAAAAAGCCCTATTCCTGCAGAGGAAGGGAGGTGGGGTGGAGAGGCGGGATCTTCCTCGTGAGGGTGCAGGTCCACTTTAGGGTGTTCATTGTAAAGCCTAGGGGTTAAATGTACAGGGATAGTCATTGTAAAAGGGATGATAAGGTAAGGCATCCTCCAGTGATGATAGCTACTCTATCGGAATTCTGGGGAGGTTCCATTCTTGTGTACTACATAATAGTCAAGTGTGCATAGGTACATATACTTGCATAGAGTATTAATATCTTGCATAGAGTAGAGATAGCATTGTCCATTTTTACATTTCAGAGCTAGGAGTAGCTAGCCATGGTAGCACATACTTGGAGATGGGAGTAGGGATGTGAATATATGCAGCTAGGAGTAAAGATATCTTTATAGGCAAGGAGTACATAGTGCTGGGAGTACTGAAGTTCCCACCCACGATGAGTACTTGGAGAGGGGATGCAAGTATATAGAGCTAGGAGTGGAGAGATTGCTAAGTTGCATGGGAGTACACAGAGCTGGGTGTAAGAAAGCTATCCACCACCATTACATGAATTTGGACAGGACTATAAATGCTCACACTACTTTAAATTGAGAGTATAGATTGTAACTGATTACAGGCAGTGTACCCTGTAATTCAATAAGGCAATACCTATCCTCACTTCCAAAATTGCACTTACCTCTATAGGTATTATATAGATAATTATTGATTATAAACAGGAACAAGGACAATTATTGTTTATAAACAGGAGCAAGGACAGCTGCAAAGAATTTATGCAACAAGAGCAGCTATCTACTGTAGGTACAAAGAGAGTTGCCTATGGGCAGCACAATTCTGTATCTTGGCTTTTCATGTATTAGAAACTACCAATTCCAGCCAACCTACCGTAAGACTTGTAGCTCTGTAAAAAGTCATACCTATAGAATGCAGACGCTTAACAGAATGTGTCCTCGTCCCTGGGGACTAGCCGAGTGACCAGTGCTCATGTTGATCTGCATTCTCAGTATAGTTCATGTGATGTCAGGTGTCCCCTGAATTGTGGGGAAGTGGGTCAAATTTATATTTCTCGATGCAAGTAAAGTGGAGGAAGGTGGAAACATGCGACTAACATTAGGAATTATTTGTCACTGCTCAGAGTTTATGTATATATGTACGAGAGGGAAAATTCCCCCTTACCATGGTACGTTGTCGGGTAATAAATGTTATTCACTTAACATCCATTCTGCTAGATTTTTCAATCCCTTTAAGATTCCTTCTTTTATGATGTAAAGGATTTTGGCAAAAGTTATAAAGGTCTGACAGCTGATCAGCAGCTCCTGTATGACTTGATTCCCTGAGATTTGTTCCCCACTTGAAAATCGGAAAAGACTTAACCCTTTGCAAGACTCAGCTTAGCAGCAGCACAGTGTGTGTCCCTTGGCGCAAGGTTTTGATCTTATGTATTGCAGTAAAGGCAGCTATTAACCTCGATCCAGCAGGCTGACCGGGTAGAATATATATATATATATATATATATATATATATATATATATATATATATATATGGGAAGTGGGTATTGCTTTTGCCTCTCAGGAACTGAATGAAGCAGCGCTACCATTGACTCCATTAATAAGAGAGTCTGGGGTTGTTCATCAGGATCTGTTTATGTGTATGTATGTAATGAGTGACATGTCACTGTATGCACACAGCATTTAACAAACACGTAGGTGTTCACATGTATGGGGGAGAACTGTGTAGACATCCAGCTGAAAGTGCTTTGCATAAATATGTAAACACATGACAATAAAAGACACGCGTAATCATTTGGGTTGCTCATGTTAAAAAAAAAAAAACAAAACAAAGAAGATTTCTAACACCTTGAATGGCCTGTTTGATGTATTTGAATTTTTGTCTTTTTCTTTTTTATTTAATAGATGCTAATAAATATACATGTATAATTACATTTGCCTTGGTTGTTTTCTCTTCTGGAGACCCTTACTTGACCCATAAATTCAGCAATCTTTTACAAAATCAAACTTTTTAAACAAAGAAGCTTTTGATCATGGATGTTTGATTTAAAAAAAGAGCGAAACATGGAGAATTGAACACTTGAAAACGCCTAGCAGAGATCCCTATAATGAGGTAGTCTGCTATTTTCAGAGAACCTCTGTACTTTTGTACTGAACAGCAGACCTGTTCTGAACAGGTTCAGATTTTCACAGCATAACTTTAAACATTTGCAACGTAAAAGTGTGCTTAATAATACCTGATATGTTATAGGGGATACTTAGAAATGTTAATTGTGCCTAAGCAGTACCTTACCCTAAAATATACCTTTTTATCTTGAATCCCACCTGAAAAATATCAGTGTACTTCCTTGTAGATGACCGTGTCTAGGTGCTCCTGTGCCTATAGACGCATAGGTGTATATCTGCAGTGTTGGATTTATGGCAATGCTGCCTCCAATTCTCATGACATTTGGAGTAAAATTTGGTAACGTGCTGCTCACTGTTGTCCTTGCTGGAAGCTCTGACGTGAGGAAGCAAAGCCCTGCTTCTACCAAGATGACCACCGCCATACAGAGATACAGTGTAGAACAAGACGTGGTTGCAGAGAGACCACAGGCAATACTAGTCCTTCCCCCTCTGCTTACATTTTTGGACACAGCTTTCAGAATTCAGTTCCTTTTTAAAGCTGCTCTCCAAGCAAAAACCTTAAAAATCATTAAATGTACTCCTAGTATAGGTGGCAAAAATATTCCTTTATATTTGGTTCTTAAAATTCTCTGTACACGAAGAGCCAGAGGGAGAGGGAGAGCCAGGACTGTGAGCCAGAGTTCTTTTGCAGAATGCTCTGAGTCTCAGAGTTGAAAGTATATTTCAGTCAAAGTTGAAAATGAAGCTCTGAAGTGCAGACAAGTAGTGCAGCCTACCTGGTCAGTACTACAGTTTTTCATCCCAGCATTTTTGTAGTGCACCAGTCATGTACAGACCCTTTTGTCAGTAGTTTGGTGACCAGGAAACACCTGCTTTTAATGCATGACATCTAATCTCAAGTATGCATTTGTGTAGAACTATTGCTGCTGTCTCTCACATACAGAAATTCTTGATGTAAAATAGCCAGTGTTAAGAAGCTTCTCACGGCTAACGATCAGATTCAAGAAATCTGAGGGATATGGTAGAACACAGCAAAGGCTTCAGGAACTACACTCCCATTCACCCTGTTGTGAGCTGTGTGCAATCTGGTTTCCGTAAATGGCACATAATTCAGATTAAATGAGAAGTATAGGCATAGGAAAAAAAACAAAACATATATACCCACCTTCATCCTGCAGCAGTTGTCCCTCACCAAGCCCTGATCACATGACTGCTGATTGCTCAACTCTCAGTCTGGTGCAAGTGGAGAGAAGTGGTTGTCAGTCACTGTTCTCAGCTCTGCTCCTGCAGTGTTCAGTGGGGAAAGGGGCAGTCATGGCTAAGAGTCGGAGTACCTGTCAATCTGGCAGCCGGGTGAATCCCGACAACATTGTCTGGATCCTTCCGAAGCCCAACACGACTCTGCCCCGTCAGTTGATAGTGGGCCTTATTAGCTTACTAGTTGATTTCACTTATCAGGAATTATTGTTCAGCGCAAATGCTTGATACAATCAAATTAAAGTGTCAAACCCTAAATTTTAGAACCCCTAACAAAGCTTGCTTATGTGTGGTTATAAGGTTAACACAGAGCTCTCAAACTGACCCTTATTTGGAACCAATGCTCTTTGTCCATCTTTCCTCCTCTGCTGTCCCTCATTTGGTGCAGTTATGTGTATGTACTATTTAACTGCCAAAAGTTCTGTATACTGCACCAAATATCCCATACAACCTCTATATGTTGCAATTCTTTTTTGGAAAAGTCAGTGTAAAGTGTATTCTTCTTCCTCCATGTAACTGGGGCTATGACAGGGGCATACTTTGAGCTGAAAGGAGTTCCTCTTTCTCATCTCAGAAAGTTGAGAAGGTATGATCACCCCATCAGTCTGCTGCTACTTCTTCATTGTTCAATTTGCTATCTTAGCATGGGGACGCAATCAAAGAAGCAGAACTTCCATACCATCAGATAGAAGATTACTATGTTAAAGCCCAACCCTTCCCCTTACCACCCCCCAGCCTCGGAGCCTCCCTGCATTTATTATTTTCTAATTATTTTTGCAATACTTACTGGCCCTCAGTGTCACAGGGAATGTTGCTAAGTTGATTATGTTAATGCCTTTCTTGGCATCCTTGTACTTTGAGTGCAGGGTGCCGAAGTGACACCCCACCGCAAGGGGACAGGCCCATGACACAAGGAAGTGGGTTGCCAGAAAAGTGGTGGCATCTTGTGGTGGAAGGTACTTGCTATGGGGAACAGCTCAGGAGTGAAGGTGAGTATTGCAGTCAGAGCTGATTTATATATTTACAGTGGTTAGGGCATTCATTCAAAAAGTTTTGAAACTAGTGTTGGGCTTTAATACATATACAAATCAAGATCCTGGGATTGATGTTTTGGTTTTGAAGTATCACTTAAAGTTGCCGTTGCGTCATTCCAAATTATGGAACGGTGTGCTTTTAGGCCTCTTGTACACTGCTGCTGGTAAATGGACGTTTAGGAGCTGTTGGACATTTTTTTAGCTGCCCCTGAACTCTCCTCTATGTTATCTTATCAGTACATGTACACAGGTTCGTTTATAGTCGTTTCTAGGCAGTTGAGTTTAGAAGCTTTTTTGGAACGCAAAAAAATGGATTCAGACGAATGGTCAGAGGCATTTAAAACGCCAAATGCATGTAACAGCTTGTAAACACTCATAATCGCTTTAACTCGCGTTTAGCAGCATTTCGTTTACAGACGTTTTCTATACTTTTTTTTTTCTCGTTTTTTTCATTCTAAACATTCTAGATGTTTTTTTGCAAACACTTCTAGACTTTTTTTTTACAAACGCTTCTAAACGCGGCATTTAAATGCGGCTAAACGTCAGTTTTTAGACGCCGGTTTCTAGCTGTCGCATTAAATCGTTCAGGAGAAGTTGAACAATATCCCGTGTACATGAAGCCTTATACACAGCACAAGACTTCAAGCAGCCTGTAATATCATTACAATCTACAATATTATAGGGAGTATTAATATATATATTATGCATTTTTGCGCCTAATGAACACTTCCCAGCAGGTGTAGCACTATCATTCATAGGAGTTTATACTTACATGAAATCCCTTTTGTATAATAGCCATAAATACTGATCTGCTGCACCCGCTAAAAATACAAATTGCCTGTAAACAGAATATAAAATGTTCTGTTCCATATCTTTAGTGGTCCAGCAGTGTTAGCTACAAATCCCATTATCCTGCCTGGGAGTAATGGGATATTTTAATTTGTTCGGAACGCCAGAATGACAGGACCTGTCATTCCCCGACACATACAGTTACGTGTGTATATAAACTGGAAGTTTGACAGCTTTTGAGTGATTTTGAGATTAAAATGAGATTTCCAGTAGGTTCATTGTTGCCAGCTATACCCCGTGTCTCCTTACCATAATAGAAGGAAGTGCAAATCCTGAGTAAGCAGCGGGGAGTTTGCTTGGAGTCCTTTCACACTATAACAACCTCCCCCACTCGCAGCATTAACTCCACTGGTGACAGTGAAGTGTATCACACTTTGAAACGCACAGTTTTCACAGAGGCTGCCTGATAATGAAAGGGTGGCTGGTACAGAATGTTGCAAGAGTCATGCACATAGATAGCGGGTAATGAGCTCCATTGTGTGCCTGTATGTATTCCAACTCTTGCTCAAACCCCCAACATGCGGAGGATTGTGATTTTTGTATAAAAGGCAGACTCTGGGTTTGTCTGGGATGAATATATTATAGAGCAGAGATTGGCCTCTGTTAAGGTGATTGTACACTTATCTCTGCCATTTAATTGTGCGTTTTATGTTCAGGAATATCAGATGAAGAGGAAGGAACTTGTATCTTACTAATAATGGGGCTATATCGGGTTTTATTTCTCTTCATTATATGTTATGTTTGCATCAAAGTGGTTTGTAGAGCTTTGTGAGTCCAGAACACAACACAAATTGAATGTTCAGCCCCCCCCCCATTTTTTTTTTTTTTGATGGTATTGATTGTGGCTAAGGCTGTGTTCACACTATTACAAATTGGATGCGAGTTCTCTCTGCATCCAATTCGCATGTCAGGAGATTGTGACCAGCTCTTTTTTTGTTTATGGCGCAAAAAAATAAAAGCCGCAGAGGTGATCAAATACCACCAAAAGAAAGCTCTATTTGTGGGGAAAAAAGGACATCAATTTATTTTGGGTACAGCGTCGCACGACTGCGTAATTGTCTGTTAAAGTAAGGCAGTGCCGTATCGCAAAAAAAATGGCCTGGTCAGGAAGGGGGTAAAACCTTCCAGGGCTGAAGTGGTTAAAATACACCTATGATAAAGATTATAGACCCTTCATTTCTTTGTAAGTGGGCAAACTTACAAAATCTACAGGGGATCGAACAATTATTTTTCTCACTGTACCTCCAGTGGATTACAAAGGACTCGGATTAAGGTACATTGAATGGACTTTAGCTGACTGTAGCACAGGGGCAGTGCTTGCAAGATTGCTTTCATATATTGATTGAGATTACTTTTCAACCAGACCTTGCCCTGGTCAGTGTACCTAGTGATCAATTTTGGAAGACTGGCATATCAATTTCACAATATATGCAACACATTTTTTGGCATAATGCATTCAGGAAGCATCTGATTTCGAGCTGAGACTTGCTGTGGTGTGTATGAATGACAATAGGGAGTTCACCTGGCATGCTCTGTACAGTCAGGGGGCTATTTACGAAAGGCAAATCCATTTTGCACTACAAGTGCAAACTATAAGTGCAAAGTGCACTTGAAATTGCACTGAAAATGCACTTGTAAGTGCAGTCGCTCTAAATCTAAGGGGTAGATCGGAAATGAGGGGAAGCTCTGCTGATTTTATTATCCAATCATGTGCAAGCTAAAATGCTGTTTTTCATTTTCCTTGCATGTCCCACTCGGATCTACAGCGACTGCACTTCCAAGTGCACTTTCAGTGCAATTTCAGGTGTACTTTGCACTTGTAGTTTGCACTTGAAGTAAAAAGTGGATTTGCCTTTAGTAAATTACCCCCATTGTGTCCCCTTATGCATGTATTGCTATCTTTATAAACATATCCAGTAATAGTATTGTGATTAAAAGGATAGATTTACATTTGGGCATCGGCATCTTCAGTTGTTTTTTCCCACAGGTTTTGTGCATTTCTACATGTGATTGTCGCATATTTTCAGGCTTGAGCGTTTGTGTTTAGGCCAATGCAAAGCTAGTTACTAGGTGAAGGAGACAATAGTTTGGAGCACATTACATGTGGTGTTAATGGCACCCTTGTTGAAGTCTATTGGAGTCAGAAATGCACAATCATGCCTGAAAGAACCTTTTGTAGTTTTTCTGAGTGAAGCAACATTTCATCAGATACTAAGGCCGGCCATAGACAGATCGAAAAATTGCTCGATTTCCCCCATCAGCATAGTCAGTGTTGATGGGGGAATCCCACCAGCAGAGCCATTATGTTCTCTTGCCGGCAGAACACAGTGATTATTACTAGTGGCTAGGGCTGCAACTAACGATTATTGTCATAATCGATTAGTTGGCCGATTATTGTTTCGATTAATCGATTAATCGGTTAATAACCTTAAAAATAGTGTGGTGTATAATTTAGTTAATATGTAAAGTTTTAAAAAAAGGCAATTTATTCTTAAATATCTCTATGCAGGGGGGAATATAAATAACCAACTATATGGTTAGGGAGCAAAATATCTAATCCACTCTGAGAATAACAGACAGAAGAGATATTCTGTACATACTATTAGAGGAGATATACTGTATATACTATTAGAGGAGAGATATACTGTATATACTATTAGAGGAGAGATATACTGTATATACTATTAGAGGAGATATGCTGTATATACTATTAGAGGAGATATACTGTATATACTATTAGAGGAGATATGCTGTATATACTATTAGAGGAGATATACTGTATATACTATTAGAGGAGATATACTGTATATACTATTAAAGGGTGAATCTGGTAAATATCATCAGACTCAGAGATCTATTTTTTATTTAACAAACAATGTCTTCCCCGACAAATGACAAAAAATGTCATTTTAAGAACGTTCGTTCGATTTTCTATTTGTTAGTGGGGTCAAAATCGAATTGTCAAAGGATCTGCGGAAAAAGGTAGTTGAACTGTAAAAAAAACAGGAAAGGGATATAAAAAGATATCTAAGGAATTGAGAATGCCAATCAGCAGTGTTCAAACTCTAATCAAGAAATGGAAAATGAGGGGTTCTGTTGAAACCAAACCACGGTCAGGTAGACCAACTAAATTTATTTATTTAATTTATTTACAGTAGAGATTATTTGCTGTTTTTATACTATAAAGAGCTCATTTTAGTTTTTTTTAACCCCATTAGGTTACTGGCCGATTAATCGATTATGAAAATAGTAATCGATTAATTTCATAATCGATTAGTTGCCGATTAATCGATTAGTTGTTTCAGCCCTACTAGTGGCAATAACAGCCACTAGCAATAATCCCATGTAAAATCCAACAGCCTGATTGTACCCAAGTTGATTCAATCGATCCACTTGGGTACATTTAGCCTGTCGATACATCTCAGCTGGTTCCTGCAGGAACCTCTGAACCTGCTGAACCAGCTAGGATTTGACCCGTCAATGGCCGGCTTAACAGTGACATCAGAATACCATGGAAATCTAAGTAGTGAGCATTGAAGCGCTTCTGGAAACACACTTTAAATCACTCAGGTGCAAATGGGGACTTAAACTTCTCCTTCTATGTTTCTATGAGGAGGTGAGTTGCCATCTAGATAAAGGAAGGCCCGTAGACGTGGTGTATCTGGATTTTGCAAAAGCATTTGACACAGTTCCCCATAAACGTTTACTGTACAAAATAAGGTGCGTTGGCATGGACCATAGGGTGAGTACATGGATTGACAACTGGCTACAAGGGCGAGTTCATAGGGTGGTGATAAATGGGGAGTACTCAGAATGGTCAGGGGTGGGTAGTGGGGTCCCACAGGCATCTGTCCTGGGACCAATCCTATTTAATTTATTCATAAACGACCTGGAGGATGGGGTAAACAGTTCAATCTCTGTATTTGCAGATGATACTAAGCTAAGCAGGGCAATAACTTCTCCGCAGGATGTAGAAACCTTGCAAGTAGATCTGAACAAATTAATGGGGTGGGCAACTACATGGCAAATGAAGTTTAATGTGGTAAAAATGTAAAATAATGCATTTGGGTGGCAAAAATATGAATGCAATCTATACACTGGGGGGAGAACCTCTGAGGGAATTAAGGATGGAAAAGGACCTGGGGGTCCTAGTAGATGATAGGCTCAGCAATGGCATGCAATGCCAAGTTGCTGCTACCAAAGCAAACAGAATATTGGCATGCATTAAAAAGAGGATTAACTCAAGAGATAAAGCGGTAATTCTCCCGCTCTACAAGACTCTGGTCCGGCCGCACCTGGAGTATGCTGTCCAGTTCTGGGCACCAGTCCTCAGGAAGGATGTGCTGGAAATGGAGCGAGTACAGAGAAGGGCAACAAAGCTAATAAAGGGTCTGGAGGATATTAGTTATGAGGAAAGGTTGCGAGCACTGAACTTATTCTCTCTGGAGAAGAGACGCTTGAGAGGGGATATGATTTCAATTTACAAATACCATACTGGTGACCCCACAATAGGGATAAGACTTTTCCTCGAAAGGGAGTTTAATAAGACACGTGGCCACTCATTCAAATTAGAAGAAAAGAGGTTTAACCTTAAACTATGTAGAGGGTTCTTTACTGTAATAGCGGCAAGGATGTGGAATTCCCTTCTACAGGCGGTGGTCTCAGCGAGGAGCATTGGTGGTTTCAAGAAACTATTAGATAAGCACCTGAACGACCGCAACATACAGGGATATACAATGTAATACTGACATATAATCACACACATAGGTTGGACTTGATGGACTTGTATCTTTTTTCAACCTCACCTACTATGTAACTATGTAAACTTGTAGAGTTGTGCAGTACATTATATCATCAAATTATATTTCCATATCATTGGTAGGACGACCTTCTTGTCTCCCAGGAAACTTCTTGTGCCAAAGCTATTCTCAATACATGAACATAGAAAAAGTGTATGCACCTTGGTAAAATGAGAGATTCTTCTGGGATCTCGGCATTAACCCAAAAAACAGGCATTGGTGGAGAATCAGAACCCAGCATGCCAGATCATTTCATCCAGATTTGCCAAAGTAAATGGTAATGTAATAAGCTGATCTGTGTGTCAAATGAATGATGTGTTTTTAAATATATCCATTCACCATTTGAATAGATCATTGTAACTCTCTAGTGAAGTATATAATTATATGTCATGAATCGACATATTGCATTACTAATAAAACATCTTAAAACTAATGAATTGGTCTTAAAGCCTGCAGTACACAGTGAGGGGGTTTGGTTGTGAATACTTCTCTATGATCCATCTTTTGCACACTTATACTTACAGAAGTGTCACAGTTATTTTTGGATTACACATCATACATCTTCCCCAGACACCTTTTTAGGGCACTTTTAAGTGGTATTAACCCCCCAAAACACAAATGTTATATTGTGGCCTTCCATCCCCTAAAGTGATACTAAATACACACTGTTTCATTTACATTATCCCTTCTATTTCTGTATATGGATGATGGCACTTTTTCCTACTCAATATACAGCTGTCACATGACCCTGATCTTTCCCAGCCTGTCTGCAGAAAAACATAAGCAGGAGGAGCGTTTAGTCCTCTGCTGCCGGTCACATGTAAAAAACAAAAAACAAAAAAAAACCAAAAACAGCCTTTGGAATACAGAATAAAAAAATAATATCAATAAACTGTTTTAAATTGTCATACAAATATATATTTGAAATCAACTCTTTATTATTTTTTTGGCAATAACATGGTGTGGGGGCGGATTTTTGCAAGTCACAGGCTGTGTCACACCCCTCCAGCCTGTGTCTTAGAATTAGAGGGAGGTGAAGCCTCCATTAATCTACATATAATATCCCACCCCATTGTGTTTGGAGGAGGCAGGGAGTGGGTTGTCATTTACCACTGTGTATACACTTACATGTGTGACACTATAGTCACATGGGCTGCTCAGATGTGATACTCAGCATACAAGCTCTCTGAAAACTAAACATGTACAGAGCTTCCAGCACTGCTCTGCAAAATCCCTAGCTGAATTGGGGACATGGACAGGAGGGGGAGATAGAGAAAAGCAGGATCATCCAGGTTTTTTTTTTTACAAAATACAGAAAATGAACTTAAGTGAGTATGAACAGCATGTAATGCAGCATTTATTGATAGTTTTTATGATGTGGGTTTAGTGACCCTTAAAATGTGGTGGTTATGTTAGTTTTATTTCTGTTTTGTTTTTTATTTTTACCCGGTGATCCAACCAGTTACATACTTCCTGTCCTAGGGTGTCTCCACTCCACTAGAGGGGCGATGAAGACACCTTTGGACAGCAGTATTGTCAAGGTTAGTGTTAGATACACTTGCAGATTAAAATGGACTTGCCTAACAAATTAAAGCCAAACTCCAGCGAACACTTTATTAGCAGTTACAGCAATAGTTTTGTTTTCCTTTCGGGTTAAAGAAACATTAATGAATAAAAGCTGATTATTCCAAGCACCTCTGCCAGTGTTAAATGATTTGTCTCAACCCTTTGACTGCCTCTTTTGCTGGACAGCTTGGTCTGTTAAAGGAAGTTGAAAAATAATGGACTCGCAGGTCAGATCATCAGGTGAAAATAAAGAAATAAAAATAGCAAAAAAAAATCTAATACAGCCGCCCCATCTTAGATGGGGTGACTGCATTTCTGTTTCTCCTAATCATTTTTTTTTTCAATCCACCAATCAGATGATACATCTTGAATCCTAAACTATATTGCTCCATCACCTCAGCTAGATCTGATTTGAAAGGAATAAAAATGCAATCTGGTAATCTATATACTGTATTTGCCAGAATCTATAGACTATAGACAAATTGCACTTACTGATCGAATGGTTCACTTCAATATTTCAAACTGATGGATGAATCAATTTTCCAAGCAATTTACTTAGATAAATTTGATTGATTTCTATCATCCAGTGCATGTGTGCAAAACAATTGGACAAGTAGTGAGTTCATATTATTGGGTAAATGTGGAGCGTGTCTTTGTTGTCTGAAGAAAGAACTGTCCATTTTTATTGTTTTTCTTCCAGTATGTGATCTGGTCACCATGGACAACACATACACACTTTTTAGACCATTGTATACCTGCTTTATATGTATGGCCCAATGTGTTGAGCTCAGTCCAAAAAATATTTCTACATTTTGAATTGGCAGGTAGATTATTACATATTGGAAACACAAATGCGTCAGTCAGTTGTATACCCTGTTTCCCCGAAAATAAGACCTAGCGTGATTGTCGGTGATGGCTGCAATATAAGCCCTACCCCCCAAATAAGCCCTACCCTGAAAATAAGACCTACAAGGACTTTAACTAGGGCTTATTTGGGGGGTAGGGCTTATATTGCAGCCATCACCGACAATCACGCTAGGTCTTATTTTAGGGGAAACAGGATAAGTAATGACATTTTTGGGTTTGACCAATTGGTTGTTTGCTCCAGATATTCTGGCGGATTTGGCTGGATAATTTTTGGTAAGTTGACCTGCTTCCAATCTAGTAACATTGGGCCCAAATTCAAAATACATAACACCACTAATTTGCTAAAGGAGTTAAGAATCGTCACTAAAAAGATTCACATTAATTATCCATTTAAGTGCAGATTAAACAGGTATTTCTTTTTCACATAATTGGATAATTACATTAAACCACCTCAGCTCCTTTAATAAATCAGCCCCTATATGCCATTATTCTGTATATTTAGTCCTGTACCTAATTACAAGTCTTAAGCTGGGTACACGCGGGCTGAATGTCGGGAGACATTTGCCGGTTAAAAAAAATGGCCGACATTTGACCCATGTGTATGTAGGACGAGCATGCTGGAAAACCAGCTGCCCACGGACTCCCGATCAGTGCTCCAAGCCAATGGCGGAGAGCGCTGATCAGAGTGTTCTGGCGGCGGGGCCATCCCCCTGTCAGAACACAACAGCTCAGCGGGGGGATCACTGTACTAATGTCAGTTTTTTTCCGTGCAACCCAGAGAAAAAACTGTTGGTGTGTACCAGGCTTTAGCTGGAGCCTAAATGGTCATTAAAAGAGAAGTCTGTCTTTGGGGTGTAACATGAAACATTGTCGCAGTCTGCAGCCCCGCCCCAAACAGCCCCTCCTTACAGAAACCTGGGGTTGATTTCCTCTTAGGAAATTCTAATGCCGCGTACACACAGCCGGACTTCCCGACAGAAAAAAGTCTGATGGGAGCTTTCGGTCGGACATTCCGACCGTGTGTATGCCCCATTGGACTTTTTCTGTCGGCATTTCCGACGGACTCAGATATAGAACATGTTCCAAATCTTTTCGTTGGAAATGCCCACGAAGTTTAGCCCGTTGGCAAGTCCGGCTATGTGTACGCGGCATTAACGGGGCACAAATGTAGTGATGCCACTGCACATGTAGTCAATTTATACTTCCTCCAGCACTGTACCTGAAGGTCCATACCAAGGATCTGTGGCTGAAGAAATAGTCGGCACAAGCCTGTGCATTGCACCTGTGATCCACTAATCGTGGTTGCATTGCTTTGCAACCTCCAATGCAATAAAATTAAAAAAATACACATTTTTTTTTTATTAATCAATGTGGGCGTATTTATTATGTATGTATATGTGTGTCTGTGTGTTAGTGTTTATATATATATATATATATATATATATATATATATATATAATATTACAGAAGGTTGAAAAAGCCTTTAAGTTCTACAACTTTCCAATTTAAATTTTCTTTCATATCATGTGCTTGGTGATACAGTTGGTTTAACCATATTTGTGGTTGTATTTTGAGAGCTGGCATGTAGGAAGGATTATATAGTAACTTATATATAATTATGCAGTAACTTATACACACACACTATATTATATATATATATATATATATATATATATATATATATATATATATATATATATATATAAATAATATAGTGTGTATATTATAATATGTATAATATATATATATTATCTCCTGTATAATAATTAAAAAAAAAAAATATATATATGTATATATATATATATATATATATATATATATATATATATATATATGTATGTATGTATGTATATATATATATATATATATATATATATATATATATATGTGTATATATATATATATATATATATATATATATATATATATATATATATATATATATACAATTAACTCATATTTAGCTGATAGTAACAAGGCCAGGTAAATAAGGAAAAACAAAAATCTCTGAAACACATCAGATGAGGAAAAACTTTCAGTATATGCCAAAGAATAAAATTGTAGGCTCTGTCATTAAATAATTCATACTATATGGATAATTATAACATTTTGCCTATGGGGATAAAGTTCTTTCTGCCCTGAAGGAGTGTTGGGTCCATGGTGGTTGCAGTTAGAGGTTGGTTTTATATTTAAGAGCTGTGTATGTGTTAGTACAGGCATCTCAGTTGATAGGCTGGTGGAGTTTTCACATGTCATTCCGGAGAGCTTGCTACATTTGCATGGTTCACAGAGGGAGATAGATCTATTGCTGAAGCACGTTGTGTGAGTAAGAGAAAGCATTGGAGAGGCGATGCCCCCCCCGCCCCTGTCACATAACAGCTCAGCCCCCTCCCCTTCTTTGCCTTTGTATGCACATACAGGGACCCTGAGGAGGCTGCGATGAGAATTCCCTAAAGCATTTATTCTTTGTCTAGTGCTCAGGCTGTCTCTTTATCTCCATCTTCCACAGTCTTTCCACCTAGTAAGAGAGAAAGACGTAGCTCTGTCCAGCAAAGGTTAAACTCCCAAACCAACAGGAGTCCCCTAACACGCTCAGCGCTGGAGGGAGGCAAATGTAGATCTGTCAGACTTCAGGGATCTGGCCACTTTCCATATTTGTGCACTTTGCTGGCAGCTTAAGAACGACTTAAGAATCCTGCAATCCTTTATGGATACGGAGAATAGGGTCAGTTTCGAAAGTCCCTAGAAGCTGTCCTTTTCTGGAAGGAAGGCAAGTGGATTACCAGTGGGCTATTGTCATGAAGAAGAGTCCGCAAGCACAGTGCTAAAGGAGGAAGACTGCAGGTGAGAGCCTATTTACCTACAGAGAAACTTGCCTGTGTATTCACGTCACACTGCTGTCCTGGGCTTCTGTTTAGCTGCAAGCGCTGGTCTTCTATCACACATGCCTCCAATGAGACTCTAGGTATCTGGCAGCCCTCCCCCCACAGGCTATTGCCCCTCGCCCCTTTCTCTCTTAATTTTCAGTGCCTGCCTGGCTGATGAATGGGTGAGCGTTCTTTTGCAAGGACCATCGTTTGATGAGCCCCGGGAGCCTGAACTCTTCTGTTTTTTTTTTCCTCTTCTTCGTCTTCCCCCGTAGGCAGAATTGTGTGGTGGTTGTTAAGCCGCCTGAGAAGACCACTGAAGAACGCAGTGACGAAACTGTATGCTGGTGTTAAAAGAAGTGAGGGTGACACTTGGAGAGGGGGGGAGAGGGGGTGGGCGGCTCTGCCTATATCGGAGAGGACGCAAACGGGGGGAGTGAAATAAAGTGGCAGTATATTTCATCGGAAGACGGGTGCCACTTCTCTATTGCTGAGAAAATGGAGTGTCTGCGAGTCCGTTAGAAACAAAGCAGAAGTGATGGAAAGGAACTTTCACCTAACAAAAAGAAAGGGACTTTTTAATCCCTTAATGAGGCTGAGCACACAAAGTTTAAGCCTTAATGTCGTAATGCTATGATATTCCAGCAGTAGGTGGAAATCTCACTGTCTTGTCACAGAGTGCAACACTAAGGTAAATTCTGACACCTCGGCTTCTTCTGTTACATCTTTCAGCGGATTTTTGTTTTCTATTCAGCAGGAGTTTGTATTTATACCTGTGATGCAAGATTGCAGAACTTCAAGAAGGATTTTAAACTCTTTAAAT